>NC_053493.1:379714923-380345923 GCF_905171775.1 Rana temporaria | reverse complement strand
AAAATGCCCCCCCCCCCAGTGTAGATCCGCCACCACTGGACCCAAAAAAAGACAAAAAAATTAAATACTCTGCCGTCAATGAAGGTTGACTGCCTACTTCAGCCGCCATCTATGACAGTGCTTATATAGGTAAGGGGTGATGTCACCTTGTGGCATCACCCATCAGTGCATGCTGGGACGATGATATCACAAGGTGACATCTCCAGGTGATTCTGTCCCTTACCTATAAAAGAACTGTCAAACACCAGAGCCTGCAGTAGGTGGTTGGCCTTCATTGATAGCAGAACATTTTTTTTGGGGTCCGACGGTGGCTGCAGGCATTGGATTTACATCTGGGGGCATTTTTTTTAGGTATTTTAATAAAGAAATAGTCAAAAACTTGTCTACTGTTTTTATTTATTTTCAACACATTTCTTGCTGAATGGGTAGGGGTACTATGTACTCCTACCCATTCACATGAGGGGGCGGGATCTGGGGGTCCCCATGTTAAAGGGGGCTTCTAAATTCCGATAAGCCTCCTGCCTGCAGACCCTCACAAACACAGTTCAGGGTTGTGGGGAAGAGACCCTTGTCCCCATCATCAAAGCACCATCCCCCCAGGTTGAGGGCATGTAGTCTGGTATGGTTCAGGAGGGGGGGCGCTTGTTCAGCCCCCTTTCCTGGTCTGCATGGCTGTGTGCTCGGATAAGGGTCTGGTGTGGGGGGATCCCATGCCGTTTTAAAATAAAATTGGCATTGGTTTCCCCTTAAAATCCACACCATACCCAAAGGGCCTGGTATGGACTGGGAGGGATGACCCCACGTTTTTTTTTCTTTTTTAAATAGCTATGCCAGCAATTGCAACAATTTTAATGTGATTTTATTTAAAAGTTACATTTTTACTGCAGCATGTTCTATGCATTCTACAGATGTGCCACTTTACATGCAGACTAAGGGGACCACCACAGGCACTATATTTAAAGACATTTTTGTTTTGATTTTCACTTCAAGTATTATTAAAATCACTGCTCCTTTAAAAACAATAGTTTTTAAAAAAACTATTTGCATTGATACATATTCCCCAAGGCAGTACCCAGACCCCCATATCATTTGTATGGCCAATTACTTGCACATAAACCTTCAAAATGGGGACTTTTGATTCCTCATGTTCTGCTCCCATAGACTTTAGTAGAGTTTCCGGTTCGGGGCAGAACTTTCCCCTGTTCTGGAGTTCTGCTGCAAACCCAACAGGGGGGGGGGTGTTTGGCCCATCTCTACCCCCCCTACACTAAGTACCTCAGTGCGCACACTTTTTTTACGCTTGTGTGAACAAGCAATCTGTTTCCTTGTGGTCATCAAGATAAGATAAAATCTCTTCAAGTATAGTGGCTAAGTGTTTTAACTTCTGGCAGGTTTTACAGCCATCTGTGTTCCTATTGCAGAGAACTCCCACTTCTTGTTTGATCATCTGGAAGTGAAGGTAGGTCTATCTGACAGGGACCACAGACTGCTTTAAAAATTTGACAAAAGTTAGAACCCTTTGCTGGTGCTGAGATTTAACTTAAACATAATTAAATAGAAGGAAGAAAGAATTTTCTTTATTGACAGATTTCACCTTTTCCCAGCTATGTTTTCTCTTTGAGGTCTAAAAATTAGGTTGAGTTCTGTACTTGCACTATGCAGATGGCTGCCAAAGAGTAGTAGGATGACATGGTTTAGTGATTCTGCTATTTCAAGGGGTAACTCCACCAACTAAGTAATAAATTAATGTATAGGGGGTTCAATATATGGTTGAAAAGGGTTTAATAAGTTTCACCCTGGAAAAAAAAGCAGAACTTATGATTAGTCCTTTGGTTGCTCTCTGTCAGGATAAGGTTGATCTCTTCACCACATGTCTGTCATTGAGAGGCAAGAGGTTAATTAGTGCAACTTGAAGGGGCTTAAGTACTTACTCATGTGCTAATATATTGATCAGACAAGGATGAATGCATATGTTTTTCGAGGTCAGAGGATATAAAGATCCAAGTCAAATTAATGTAGACGGGAAGCAGATCTTTATGCTAGGTCAGTAAAGAACACATTTAAGCCATTTAAATGAAGCCTTTATACAAATATACAGTAAGACATTTCCATTAGAAAATTGATGGATAAGGAACCATTGTAAATATGTGATATTACATATTTCACACACATTTTCAAATCAGTTATAATGTGTGGCAAATTATGTGCCGATCTTACCAGCCAGCACAGCCTACAGCTTAGATTGATACTAATTTAAAAAGCTAATCAGTCTTTAATTTGTGCAATAAAATATAGGAAAATAAAAAAAAACTTGCTTATATGACCAATATGGTTTTGGAGTACAGTTGGCTAGCCTTAAAACTAGGGACATTGCCAAATAAACCAAATTCATATTATATTCTCTTTGTATATCTTTCTATATGTATAGAAAGCATAACTTCATTAAAGCATCTAAACCCAGAACAAACATTTAATATATTGCATCTTACAAGCTCTAGGATGTGATGGCTGCATTAATTTTCTTTATGTAAAGCCTTTTCCTTTATTTTTTTTTTATTTTTTTTAAATCGTAAAATTGTAATCCTGCAATTAAAACACATCCTCTGTGGACAAAAGCTGGACATGTCTGCCTTTATTCCTCTCCATTACATGGGGTATGGGGAATTGTAGTTTACAGAAAGATGATAAGATTGTTTTAAGTTTACGGCTCATCTCTTAAGAGTGACAAGGCTAGTTCTGGTAAAAAGTATTTTCTGTACTTGCTGAAAACGTTCTTAGCATGAAAAAAAAATCAAAGTTAATGTAGCAAGCATATCTAAGAATGGGAAAAATATGCAGTTGCAATGGCTTTAGTTATCCATAAAAAAAAAGCAATATACAGCATATGTTTAATGTTAAAGGAGGGATAAAATAAATATAACTGCCAAACAAGACACTCATTTAGTAAACAGTTTGGCTTTAGTGTTACCCTTGCCAGGAGTGATTATCATCTCACCCTCTGGTGAAATATGCAGCAATTATAGTGAGACAGAATGCGGGACACCCAAATGGACTAATAGCTTTTAGCACTGGTGGAATATTACTTTTCTCCAAATAAACCACTAAAGAAAAACAACCTTGGTGCTTTTTACTGTATCAATGGTACCATTAAAAGAGCAGTATACTTTTACCTTATAGCACACAACACCTTTTTTTGGTCTTTACTCTACCTTTCTCCTTAAGGGTTTCCTTGAAAGGTTTTCAGGATAATTTCCTTATTTTAATTCATTGGCAAAGGCATCTAAAATGCTGACATTTAATATCTGTTATATCGTTATATGTATTTGTGCAAAAATAGTAGACATGTGCATTTGTTTTCGTCCGAATTTTGGGTATTTTCGTTATCGTTTTAACAAATGAAAATGAACATGCAGAATCAGGAAAATTCAAAATATCTGACATAAAAAAATGCTTTATTTTTGTTTTTGTTGCTACAACAGTTGGATATAGATAGTCGATTCGACATGAGGCTGAAAATAGCAATCTGTGTCTATCGAACCTGTGGTCGAATGTGCCTAACCTTAACTCTATTAGTCCAAGATTATTCTACATAGAAAGGAAAGATTTGACATAGAGAGAAAAGATTCACTATTATAGAGACAGTGTTGGGGTAGACCATTCGACATGAACGACAAAGATTCGACGAAGCAGCCAAAAACATACAAACATTGAATCTGTCATTGAAGGCTTATGGTGTGTGTCGAAAGTTCTAAGAAGATTCGACAAGCAGCTAAACTGTACGACACCGCAATCGTACATTTCCGGTCAAATGCTCGGCCCATAGGCTATAGAAGAATTCAAATATTGTTTGACTAGTAATAATAATTTATAAATATAATTATTACTAGTCATACAACATTAGAATTCTTGTATAGCTTGTAGGCAGAACATTCGATCGGAAATGTACGATTGTGGCATCATTTAGTTTAGCTGCTCTGTCGAATCTTCATAGAACATTCGACAGACACCATAAGCCTTCAATGACAGATTCGACCTTAATTAATTCGGATTTTCGGACAAATGCATTTTTTAACGAAACAAAAATAAAAACACATTTCGGGAGTAACTAAATAAATGTATTTTTCGGACGAAAAAGAAATTCCGAAACAAAATATTTCAGTGTGCACATGTCTATAAAAAAGTGGTTGCATATATATTTTTTTGTCTTTTTAACCATTGTCCATTTGTCCACTCCCCTCCTTTTTTTGTTAATTTAATTTAAAAAAAGAGTGTTAAAGGATTAGAACCTATGGTTGTTTTTAACTGCTATCTGGGGCTCTTTTAAAGGGATTGTCCCCTACTTCCTGGACTGCTGACAATGATTTTACACTGAACTAAGAAAAACTGTTTGGGCTGGACTAATACTTTAATACTTACCTGCTCTTCTGCCATTTGGCGTCTTGTAGAGTTCCAACAGCTGAAAAATCTTCTGCAAAAGAATTGTGCCTGATGGCTGATTCCCGCACTGCCCGCTGTGGTTCCATCTGCTGGCTGCTATATCCCTAGTGAATTCTATAGTGATTTAGAGGGCCTGTAGATGTAACCACAGCATTCCAGAGATGTTGGATGCTGAAAACTTTTCAGTCACCATATCTGTGCGAAAATCAACAGCACAGGCAATGGGATAGATAAGAACTACATGATTTTTTACAGACTGGTCTTTTTAACAATGTTTTTTTACTATCATCAGGATTGTTTAAAGAATAAATATATTTTTGTATAGTCATAGTCCATGCTTCTACCAGATCCACTCTGTAGGGGGGGAGGAGTCCCTTGCTTCTTTTACAAAGAAAATGTCTATTAGTTCTTTTGAAGAGACAGACATAATAGATGATCTCTAGAGATAATCCATTCTCAGAACCTTTAACATTAACTGGATGCTTTGAAAAATAGCTCTAAACAGGTTGAAAGGGGATAATCACATTCCGTTACAAAGGGGAAAAAACACTTCCAGAAACTTTATTCAAAATTATAGGTCATTGTATGCTTTTCATCACGACCTAGTCCTGACCCAAACGCCCCCGGTTTACCGCGATCGGGTCACAGGAGCTGAAGAACGGGGAGAGGTGAGCGTAAACAAACCTTCCCCGTTCTTCTCCGTGGCTTGTCACTGATCGTCTGTTCCCTGTCATAGGGAACGATGATCAGTGACGTCACACGTCCAGCCACACCCCCCTACAGTAAGAAACACACAATAGGACACACTTAACCCCTTTAACGCCCCCTAGTGGTTAACCCCATTCACTGCCATTGTCATTGTCACAGTAATCAGTGCATTTTTATAGCACTTTTCACTGTGAAAATTACAATGGTCCCAAAAATGTGTCAAAAGTGTCAGATGTGTCCACCAAAATGTCACAGTCATGAAAAAAATCACTGTAAAAAAAATTAATAAAAATACCATAAAACAATCCCCTATTTTGTAAACACCATAACTTTTATGCAAACCAATTAACAAACGCTTATTGCGATTTTTTTTACCAAAAATATGTAGAAGAATACGTATCAGCCTAAACTGAGGAAATTTTTTTTTTTTTATATATATATTTTTTTGGGGATATTTATTATAGCAAAAAGTAAAAAATATTGCATTTTCTTTAAATTGTCGCTCTATTTCTATAAAAAAAACGCAGAGGTGATCAAATACCACCAAAAGAATGCTTTATTTGTGGGAAAAAAAGGAGGCCAATTTTGTTTGGGAGCCACGTCGTACGACCGCGCAATTGTCAGTTAAATCGACTCGGTGCTGAATCACAAAAAGGGGCCAGGTCCTTTACCTGCAAAATGGTCCGGGTCTTAAGTGGTTAAATCCTTTATTGGTACCCAGATCTGTATACAAAATAATAGGTTTGATATATCAGAATTATAGATTTCTGTGACAAAATACAAACTCGCTGTACTGCCTTAGTGAATATTTACGCTGTACTACATTTTTGAGGGTTGACTGGAAAAGCAGATTATTATCCAGAATTGCATTAACTCTTTATTGCCATTTATTTGTATATCTTGTAGTTGTATTTTATATGCATAGGTCAAAAGTGATCAACAGATTTGTATTTTTTACCATGGTAACCAAGCATCTATAATAGTACTTAAGGTGGGAAGCTTGGGACTGGAGCAGTGTCGTTTTTTTATCGTGACTGCTAACAGGTCAAGGGGTCATATTGTTGAGTCTAGTCAATTAATATATATGACTCCTCAAGGATTTAGGTGGGTTAAAATGTCATCATCACTTTCATTTAACAAAGGAACTTAAGCCAGTTTGTGTAGTTGCAGCTGACAGAGAGATAAAGAATCAGGGCATATCTTAAAGGGCTACTTTACCTGATTACAAATTTCGAAAAATTAAGTGATACAATAAGGTAACATTGCAATTTATGTTTAAAGATGTAAATTGAAAATAGTTAAGTGCCATTCCAGCACACAGTTATGAAATAATCCAATAGAAGAAAATTAATAGTTATCTAATTTTGCCTCCAAAAAACATAAAAGCTTACATATAACATTAAGCTGCAAAAAAAGTATTTTTTAACTATAATTTGTACAGGGGACTATAGTGGCCCTTTAAAGCACTGCTACAAAACCATATTAACCACTTAAGCCCTGGACCATTTTGCTGGCCAAAGACCAGGCCACTTTTTGCGATTCGGCACTGCGTCGCTTAAACTGACAATTGCGCAGTCGTGCAGCGTGGCTTCCAAACAAAATTGACATCCTTTTTTACCACAAATAGAGATTTCTTTTGGTGGTATTTGATCACCTCTGCGGTTTTTACTTTTTGTGCTTTAAACAAAAATAGAGCGACAATTTTGTAAAAATTCAATATTTTTTACTTTTTGCTATAATAAATAGCCCCTAAAAATATATTAAAAAAAAACATGTTTTTTTCTCAGTTTAGGCCGATACGTATTCTTCTACACATTTTTGGTAAAAAAATCGCAAAAAAAGTTTCTTGATTGGTTTGCGCCAAAGTTATAGCGTCTACAAAATAGGGGATAGAACTATGGCTATTTTATTATTATCTTTTTTACTATTAATGGTGGCGATCTTCAATTTTTATCATGACTGCGGCATTATGGCAGACACATCGGACATATTTGACACATTTTTGGGACCATTGCCATTTTTACAGCGATCAGTGCTATAAAAATGCACTGATTACTGTGAAAATGACACTGGCAGTGAAGGGGTTAACTACTAGGTGGAACTGAAGGGGAGTGATTCTAACTGTAGAGGGATATACTGTGTGTAACAGGACAGTGATCACAACTTCCGATTACAGGAAGCCGTGAACACTAGGAAGACTTGGGAAATGCTTGTTTACATCAGCATTTCCCCCGTTCTTTCTCACCGTGACACGATCGCGGGTATACCCGCGGACATCGAGTCCACGGGACACGCGGTCAGAGTCACGGAGCTTGGGGCGGGCGCGCATCCACAATGCTGCTATCTTAAAGGGGGTGTATATATACGTCCTTTTGCTTGCCTGTGCCATGCTACAGACGTATATCTGCATGCGGCAAGCGGTTAAACTCTCTTATCGCTACCCTGAATGCGTGGGAGGTAGGGTCCATGGTAGAATGCATATGAGCAAGTTTAGCAAAACCCCTTTTGCCTAATTTTCTTATAAATAATGTAGTGTAATTAAATAAACACAGCTACTTTATTACACATTTGGAGTAAAAGAATGTTTAGGCAAAAGGTTAGGACCTTTGTTAAGTTTTACTGCTGTCTTTGTCTGCAATGGTGGTAGTTACTCCGGATGACAATGGTCAATAGAACAGGAAGTGACGGAAAATCTCTCCAGTGAGAAAACAGACAACAGTAAACATTGTTTGCAGAAAAAAAATAGGATCCCTGTCACAGTACTGTTGGTAAGATTTACCCTAATTTTCTGTCTGACAGACATCGATCATTAGAACACATAAAAATGTGACAGAGGTTATCATACTGCTCAATCTACACATGGCCTTAGGGGTACATGCACAATCGGTATTGACCATGGCAGGGACACACTGGAAGAATCAAAGTATGTTTGTCCTGCACTTTTGCTCATCCACGCCACTGACTAAATTCCGGTCAATTCCTAACTAATCAGGTGAATGGGTATTTGTGTCCCTCAGAACAAACTGATATCTCTTGTACCTTGTCAGCATTCAGTCAGCGTTTTCACACACAGTGGGGTAGATTCAGAAAGCAATTACGCCTGCGTATCCATAGATACGCAGCGTAATTGCTAAGTAGCGCCGGCGTATCAACTTTCTGTATTCAGAAAGCTTGATACGCCGACTGTAGCCTAATATACGACTGGCATAAGGCTCTTATGCCGTCGTATCTTAGGGTGCATTCTGACGCTGGCCGCTAGGTGGCGTTCCCGTAGTTGTCAGCGTAGAGTATGCAAATCACAAACGTACGCGTGCCCGGCGGTCGTGTTTTACGTCGTTTGCGTTCGTCGCTTTCGTCGTAAGGCTGCTCCTGCTATTAGGAGCCGCAGCCAATGGTAAGTATGGACGTCGTTCCCGCGTCGCGATTTTCGAAATTTACGTTGTTTGCGTAAGTGGATCGTGAATGGCACTGGACGCCATTTACGTTCACTTCGAAGCAAATGACGTCCTTGCGACGTCATTTACCGCAATGCACATCGGGAAATTTTCCCGACGAAGCATGCGCAGTACGTTCGGCGCAGGAACGCGCCTAATTTAAATGATCCACGCCCCCTACGGGATCATTTAAATTATGCACGCTTACGCCGGCCCCTTTTACGATATGCCGCCGCAAATTATGGAGCAAATGCTTTGTGAATGAAGCGTAGCTCAATTAATTTACGGAGGCGTAGCGTAAAAACGATACGCTGCGCCGCCATATCAGTGCGCGCCCGTACCTGAATCTGGGCCCGTACAAACAAATGGCAACTACCCCAACTTATAACTGGCCTTTGCAGCAAGAAGCACATAGAAAATCAAAGCCTGTGAAAAAAACAACAAAGAAAAATTCCCAGCTCTCTTACCAACCAGCCTGCAACAAACTGAAATGTCTTGTCTAGCAGTTCACGTTAAAACCAGGGGTTTCATTTTCACATATTTGCAAATATAGGCATAAGCCCCAGTGTACTGCAGTCCTAACTCTATACATAGATACTGATGAAGCCCAATTAGAGGGAGACACGCTTATAGAGGGGAGGAACTGAGCCTGTGATGTCATACAGTCACCATGAGTCCATGGTATTGGTGAACGAGTGAACTATATATTTATGCTGTTTTTAGCCTTGGATCTTGTAAGTGTGCCTTATTCTTGGGCTTTTTTTTTTATAAAGTAACAAGCAGAGAGCACTATGGAGTTTACGTTTGTTATTACATGTGAACAATCGATTTGAGAGAGAAGCGGAGCTGAGCTGTAAGCAGTGATGACATGTTAATGATCGATTTGTGAGAGAAGCTGAGCTGAGCTGCAAGCAGTAAGGAAAGGGACAACTGCCTTGATTCAATCCTTGTGAAGCTGTCAGTGTGAGCACACTGCTTGGAGAGCGTAGGAGGATCAGCTGTTGGGGCGTGGAGGAGAGAGATTGTAGAGGAGAGGAAAGGAGTGACCATTATATCAGTTATTTACTCATCTTTGAGGTTAGCCGGCATTTTGGCTGGTGAAGGATATACAAGTATTGATCTCAGTTAGGACGGATGAGCACAGCGGTGGATTTTTTTTATACACTGTGATACAAGAACTATCTTTTTCAATAATAGATGTTGTATGTATATGGACTGGATTCACTGGGATATCAATCATTTATTTAGAATATATAAAAGTGGATTATCATATTTAAAAAAAAAAAAAAAGTTTTGTAAATGTCATACAGCGCTGCACTATAAGGAAAGAAACTATTTGTTTTATAGCCCAAGACAAGACCTGGGAAGAATATTTAGGCTCCTTGAGATAACACAGGAAGTGTGCACAAGACTGATTTTATGGCATGCATTTATTAAACAGATGATTTATTGAACAAAGCATTTTCAATAATCAAAGCAAGGTAGCAAATAACAGAAGTTCATTGTTAGACATTAAATACATTTTGAGCTACTGGTTCAGCATGACTACTACCTGGCAGCTAGCATTTTTAATAAGGAGGTCATCAATGGCAGCCTGCATAGTTCCTTCAGCACTGGTTGTTTTAACTTATAAGAGTGTGCTTTATTAGGGGCAAGCTCAGTGGTTGATGTTGACAAACATTGAGTTTGTGTACTCTCATAATGGCGTTTCATTTAAAGACTTTAAGAACATTGGACATGGTTTGAACATGTAAAGCCCAGTACACACGATCGGAATTTCCGATGGAAAAAGTCAGACTGACTTTTTCCATCGGAAATTCTGACTGTGTGTGCCCCATTGGAGTAATTCCGATGAATTCAATCGGAGTTTAGATAGAGAACATGTTCTCTTTTACTCCGATGGAATTCCGATGTGAGTTTGGTCGGACAAAGGTCCGATCGTGTGTACGGGGCTTTAGATGTACCACAATCTGACCAAATTAATGGGCTCAATAGCAAATGAATATGTTAACATCCCCTTTCTTTATGGTTGAACAGGTTAAAATGTTCCCAAGAAAGCATTCACTTGATGTTCTTTAGGCGTATTTCAGGAACACTATCAGCTTAAAAATAGATTTTAAAACATGGTCAAGTGTTGAGCCATTTAAACATTTTAGTTTAGTGTTTGATTATGTTGGTATTAAATCTGAAAAGAATACAATGACCTATAATTTTGAATAAAGTTTCTGGAAGTGTTTTTTTTCTCTTTGTAACGGAATGTGATTACCCCCTTTCAACCTGTTTAGAGCTATTTTTCAAAGCATCCAGTTAATGTTAAAGGTTCTGAGAATGGATTATTACCCAAAGCTACAAATGTATTTGTAATGCACAAGACCTGACCTTAATCAAATCAGCTGGATTGAGAAGTTGTTCTGTGTGCCACAGCTTAATTGCATCTTTGACCTCCATTACTGTGTAGCTTAACACAGGAAACCCCAGTAGAAATCTAGAATAAGCCATATACATCATGTGCCAAGGTAATTTTATTTCATAAAAGAAAACAAATGCACATCGTATTCATTAGGTGGAAATGGCGACAGCCTTTTAAGCAATATCTGACAAGTCTCGCTTGACCCCATTTAGAAATTAATCTTCCAACACATTTCTGGAGCTCCCTAAAGTTAATGAAGAGCACTATATACTGTTAGATTTATATACATCAGTCTGTTTAGTGCTGCAGCTCATAACTCAAAGTACCCAGGTGCAAAATAACAGCAAAAAAAGAAAAACAGCCTAATAAATACAAGTCATTCAAATGTATGAATATGAAAATGCCCAGCAGGTCTAGACTGGCAACTCTGGCATATGCAAGAAGGGCACATGTATAGTTATCCTAAATCAAATCTGTTTAAATAACATAATTATTTATGTCAGCCTGTGTACCTGTTATACTTTCTGGAGCTGTATTGCCATACACAATATATGATGAGAACCTTATCTTGAGAAATGCCTTTCTAGAAACTGTCCCATCCTCACTCCTCAATTTGGTGTCTTCACATTGCTAAAAGTACACTTCAGTCAAACTTCCAAATTTATATATATATATATATATATATATATATATATATATATATATATATATATATATATATCTATATATATATATATATATACCTATATATATATATATATACCTATATCTATATATATACCTATATCTATATATATATATATATCTATATCTATCTATACATATATATATATATATATATATATATATATATATATATATATATATATATATATATATATATATATATATATATATCTATTATATATATATATATATCTATATATATCTATATCTATATATATAGATCTATCAATATATAGATATCTATATATATATATATATATATATATATATATATGCTCAATTACTCCAATCTCATATAAGTCTTAAGAAATTATTGTCATTTCAAAATGCATTTAAGTTAGCCAATGGCTACCTTAGCCAAGGGTATCATATATACTTAAATATTTCTGCATTAATCAATGGCCAAACAAGGTTCAATAGTCTTAAGGCCCATACACACGATCAGACTTTTTGACAACAAATGTCCGATGGACCTGTTTGATTGGAAAATCCGACCATGTATGCTCCATCGGACAAACTTTTTGGGCCGGATTCAGATAGATTTGCGTAATATTGTGCGGGCGCAACGTATCTCCAATACGTTACGCCGCCGTAAATTAGGGCGCAAGTCCTGTATTCAGAAAGAACTTGCGCCCTAAGTTAAGGCGGCGTAACGTATGTGCTCCGGCGTAAGCCTGCCTAATTCAAATTTGGAAGATGTGGGCATGTTTTATTCAAATTTAGTGTGACCCCACGTATTTGACGTTTTTTACGAACGGCGCATGTGCCGTTCGTAAAAGAATACCAGTGCGCATGCTCGAAATTCCGCCGCAAATCGTCAATGCTTTAGACGTGAACGTAACTTACGTACAGCCCTATTCGCGAACAACTTACGCAAACGACGTAAAAATTTCAAAATTTGACGTGGGAACGACGTCCATACTTAACACAGCGTACGCCTCATAAGAGCAGGAGCAACCTTACGCCGAAAAAGCCTAATGTAAACGACGTAACAAAATAGCGACGGGCGTATTTACGTTTGTGAATCGGCGTATCTACCTAATTAGCATATTCCTCACGTAAATCGACGGCCAGCGTAAATATGTAGCCTAAGATACGATGGTGTAAGACACTTACGCCAGTCGGACCTTAGGGAAATCTATGCTTAACTGATTCTATGAATCAGGCGCATAGATACGACGCCGCAACTCAGAGATACAACGGCGATATCTGGAGATACGCCATTGTATCTCCTACCTGAATCCGGCCCATTTTGTTTTTAATCAGACAAATGTTCGCTGTGCAAACAGACAAACTTTCTGGCAACAAATGTCCGATGGAGGATAATCCGATCGTGTGTACACAAGTCCATCGAACTAAAGTCCAAAGTACAAACACCCATGCTCAGAACCAATGCTAAACATCAGACAACAATAGCAGAAGTTGCCCACAGGGTGGTGGTAAAGAGCTGAAAAATCACGTGATTTGGTGAAAGTTGGCTGAAAAAGTCCTGCCGTGTGTATGTAGAACAAGTACACGGCCAATGCCCTTCGAACAAAAATCCGCGTAAAAGTCAGATGGAAGTCCGATTGTGTGTATGAGGCTTAACACTGCAAAAGTAATTTCCAACATTTTAAAATTTTCATTAAAATTTCCACTAAAATAATATCTGATGACCTTGCTATGATGGTCCTTGTTCAGGAACTTCCTGATAAGTGTGATAATGCTCTCCCTGCCTTTCAATTGGGCTCCTGCATTGCCATTCTGAACAAGGAATGTCACCAGCACACCATGGATCTCCAAAAAATTGATTCAAAGCTTTATTCAGCAAACACATTGATACAGCAAACAGCAATGTTTCGGAGTCTCACAAGACCCCTTCATCAGGAAACTTACACCACATGCCTGATTGGGTTCTGAAACATTGTTGTTTGCTGTAACAATGTGCTTAATAAAGCTTTGGACCCATTTTTTGGAGACCCATGGTGTGCTGGTGACATTTCTCATTCTGATTGCTCATGGTTCCAGCCGCTGGTTGCTTCAGCACCCACTTAGACATACAGGACATACCACTTTTACAGGAATGTGTGCGTTGGGAAGAGAGTGTTGGATGCATTGCCATTCTGTCACATTGACTTCTAATGGAAGCTACAAGCAATTCCTTTAACACATATGATGCATGGTCCACTGCAGTCATCAGGAAAGGTGCCCTAAAAATGTCACGTATGGATGGTTTGACAAACAGAGAGGAGGTGATATGATGCTCCGCATCACTTGTTTTAACCCTGTAAATGCTGCACCAATGGCTGTGGCGTGCTCCTTAGTGCACATGACCCACTTGAATAGATCATATACAGTGGTGGTTCTGTTGCCAAAAGTGACAAGGGTAAATTTTTCTGTGGGAACAAAGCAAAGCATTGTAACCATGGCTTGTGAATACCCCCTTTCGGTCTCATTGCAACTTAAGACAGGGCAGTTGGGGGGGTTGCTTTAAACACGGCTCAACCATGTGTTTTTAGTGCCTCTCAATTAAAAATTAAAAAAGCCCTCAAAAAACAAATCTAATGAGTTTCAGATGACTGAGGGATTGTTCCTGAAACATATATACGCAAATCAGGTGACAACTCTGAGAAACTGGCGAATTGCCTATTTCCTTATTTCCCTGAATATAAGCACTCAAAAGCAGAGAATCATACAATTCATTAATCATTATTGTCTGCCTAATAGAAAAGCAATCCTAAAGCAGCAGTGCACCTCCTTCCACTGTCTTCCTAACCTAATGGATAATGAAGAGAGTCTCTGCTTAGATACATTCTGGAATATTTATACATATTATACATTATTCTGTACAGGGATATCAAAGTGATTTACATCTTGTTTGTCTCTCACTGTGTGTCGCAGGCGGTGTGTCATATCTTATCTATAAAACAAACAAAAACTGGGCAGAAAGGTATTGTTCTTTTTATGGATGTTGCTGCGCATTACGTTCTGTGTACTATTCACAATGTCCTTTTGAAATATAGATTTATATACTAACAAGAGTGCACAGTGTGTAAGTAAATATTTTTTTAAGTTTCAAAGGGAAATTCTAGTGTATGCAATGCCTTTTTTCTCCAGCAATACAAAAGTTTTGCTGCAAAGTTTAAAATACACCTAATGTTTCAATACAGCTTAATTTTTTATATTTTATGGTCCTAATTAAAAAAAATGGTACAACAAAAACATTTCAATTTTCTCTTTGGAAGTTATTGGAAGTCATTGGAAGTTATATATTATAAAATACATACAAAAAAATAATTTGTTGTATTTGTTTTCAGCTTCTAAACCATTTTTTTCAACCTTTTTACCTCAGAGGAACCCTTGAAATTATTTTCAGGTCTCAGGGAGCCTCACAAATGACAGCGTGTTTAAGGAACAGTGGGAAAACATGTAATTTACATTGGTGGTCGGGGAGAAGAATGCCCCTAGTACACACTTAGGCCCTGTACACACGGACGAGGAACTCGACGTGCCAAACACATCGAGTTCCTCGGCCAGTTCAGCCCTGAAGCCGCCGAGGAGCTCGGCGGGACGAGAGCTCCCATAGAACAACGAGGAAATAGAGAACATGTTCTCTATTTCCTCGCCGAGGTCCTCGTCGGCTTCCTCGGCCGAAAGTGTACACACGGCCGGGTTTCTCGGCAGAATTCAGCCAGAAACTCGGTCGGAAGCTGAATTCTGCCGAGGAAACTGGTCGTGTGTACGGGGCCTATCAGACAGCTAAAAAGATCATTGGTGTCATGCAGCTGGCTATGCTAAGTGCTGCTAGACCCATAATTAATAAGACATGTGCACACTGAACTATTTTGTTTCGGAATTTAGTTTTCGTCCGAAAAATACATTTATTTAGTTACTCCCTAAATTAATTTATATTTATTTTGTTTCATTAAAAAATGCATTCATCCGAAAATCTGAATTAATTAAGGTTGAATCTGTCATTAAAGGCTTATGGTGTCCGTTGAGTGTTCTAAGAAGATTTGACGGAGCAGCTAAACTGTATAACGCTGCAATCGTACATTTCTGGTCGAATGTTCCGCATACAAGCTATAGAAGAATTCTAATGTTGTATGACACTAGTAATAATTATATTTATAAATTATTATTACTAGTCAACCAACATTCAAATTCTTCTATAGCCTATGGGCCGAGCATTTGACCGGAAATGTACGATTGCGGCGTCGTACAGTTTAGCTGCTTGTCGAATCTTCTTAGAACTTTCGACACACACCATAAGCCTTCATTGACAGATTCAACCTTTGTATATTTAGAGGAAGATAATTGGACAGTTTCCAGAATAGACACGATGCTCCAGTCCTTGGAATGTTAAAAGAAAATTGGAAAAAATGTAAACTGAGTGGGTATTAGCCAACTCAGAATAATTAGAACTTTTATGGAGAGAGTGTGTCTATTAAAGGCGAGCATAGATAACAACAAAGTTTTTATACAAAAGTACAAATTGTATTAAATAAATTAAAATATGATAAATAAATCAGTTTTTCCCTTATAGAATGCTGGTGACAGAATTATTAGACGGAGATAGTGCTGGTCGCCAACATGTTTCACAGTTAAGCGTCATCAGGGCGCCGCATCCATCTATTTCTGCATCTAATTATATACAAAATAAAGCACAAAGCGTGTTACTAGTATAGATTGACATTACAGGGTATAATAACATTATTAAATCAAAAACGTATTTACTGGTAATCAAATTAAGATTTTATGCTCACCTAATCTGTCGGATTTTTATGGGGACTGCAAAAGGCGACTCGTGGACATCAAAGACAGTAACGATCATTCACAAGGGGACATACAACCGATGGGAGCCAGACCCATCAGATTGCTGTGGAGCTGCTGGACCTTATTACCACTTATAAGGATATGTGGCTTTCAGGGTCTAAACGTAATTTATATAATGGTAATCCATGTAAATTATTTTGTATTAGATAAATCCAACACAAATACTCAACCAATTGAGATAATCAATAAAAATACCTACTAATTCCGTAGATGGTATTCCACATAAATAATCAACCAAGAATAAGTGGATATATATATCTACACATATATATATATCTATACAGGGAGTGCAGAATTATTAGGCAAGTTGTATTTTTGAGGATTAATTTTATTATTGAACAACAACCATGTTCTCAATGAACCCAAAAAACTCATTAATATCAAAGCTGAATATTTTTGGAAGTAGTTTTTAGTTTGTTTTTAGTTTTAGCTATTTTAGGGGGATATCTGTGTGTGCAGGTGACTATTACTGTGCATAATTATTAGGCAACTTGACAAAAAATATATATATACCCATTTCAATTATTTATTTTTACCAGTGAAACCAATATAACATCTCAACATTCACAAATATACATTTCTGACATTCAAAAACAAAACAAAAACAAATCAGTGACCAATATAGCCACCTTTCTTTGCAAGGACACTCAAAAGCCTGCCATCCATGGATTCTGTCAGTGTTTTGATCTGTTCACCATCAACATTGCGTGCAGCAGCAACCACAGCCTCCCAGACACTGTTCAGAGAGGTGTACTGGTTTCCCTCCTTGTAAATCTCACATTTGATGATGGACTACAGGTTCTCAATGGGGTTCAGATCAGGTGAACAAGGAGGCCATGTCATTAGTTTTTCTTCTTTTATACCCTTTCTTGCCAGCCACGCTGTGGAGTACTTGGACGCGTGTGATGGAGCATTGTCCTGCATGAAAATCATGTTTTTCTTGAAGGATGCAGACTTCTTCCTGTACCACTGCTTGAAGAAGATGTCTTCCAGAAACTGGCAGTAGGACTGGGAGTTGAGCTTGACTCCATCCTCAACCCGAAAAGGCCCCACAAGCTCATCTTTGATGATACCAGCCCAAACCAGTACTCCACCTTCACCTTGCTGGCGTCTGAGTCGGACTGGAGCTCTCTGCCCTTTACCAATCCAGCCACGGGCCCATCCATCTGGCCCATCAAGACTCACTCTCATTTCATCAGTCCATAAAACCTTAGAAAAATCAGTCTTGAGATATTTTTTGGCCCAATCTTGACGTTTCAGCTTGTGTGTCTTGTTCAGTGGTGGTCGTCTTTCAGCCTTTCTTACCTTGGCCATGTCTCTGAGTATTGCACACCTTGTGCTTTTGGGCACTCCAGTGATGTTGCAGCTCTGAAATATGGCCAAACTGGTGGCAAGTGGCATCTTGGCAGCTGCACGCTTGACTTTCCTCAGTTCATGGGCAGTTATTTTGCGCCTTGGTTTTTCCACACGCTTCTTGCGACCCTGTTGACTATTTTGAATGAAACGCTTGATTGTTCGATGATCACGCTTCAGAAGCTTTGCAATTTTAAGAGTGCTGCATCCCTCTGCAAGATATCTCACTATTTTTGACTTTTCTGAGCCTGTCAAGTCCTTCTTTTGACCCATTTTGCCAAAGGAAAGGAAGTTGACTAATAATTATGCACACCTGATATAGGGTGTTGATGTCATTAGACCACACACCTTCTCATTACAGAGATGCACATCACCTAATATGCTTAATTGGTAGTAGGCTTTCGAGCCTATACAGCTTGGAGTAAGACAACATGCATAAAGAGGATGATGTGGTCAAAATACTCATTTGCCTAATAATTCTGCACTCCCTGTATATATATATATATATATATATGTGAGGCCTGAACCTGAAGCTGGTGGAGGGCTGGGGCCAACTGGTGGTAATGCTCTAGAAATAAGAAAAATAAAATATATATATAAGGTAAACTCCTTTAAGGAGAAGGAGGAGGAAAGTGTTGCTATGTAAGGCAACCCATTCTCCTGCTTAGACATAACCACTACTGAATTTTACTTACTGCAAAACACAGAGGGTATTTGTATTATAATTAGAGCTAAAAGGTCCCATTGGCCATTTACCTTTTAAGAATGCAGTGTTTGGATTCCCCGCTGTATAATCCAACAGTCTGCTGCCTTCATAGGACGCCCGCCGGACGCATCTGCCAGCCGTACGTCCGCGTCAGCATCTTATATAGTAAGGTCCAACCTTTGTATGTTTTTCGCTGCTTTGTCGAATCTTCGTCGTTCATGTTGAATGGTCTACCCCAACACTGTCTCAATAATGTTAAATATTTTCTCTCTATGTCGAATCTTTCCTCTCTATATAGAATAATCTTGGACTAATATAGTTAAGGTTAGGCACATTCGACCACAGGTTTAATAGACACAGATTGCTATTGTCAGCGTCGAATCTCCTATCTATATGTATGTAGCAACAAAAACTAAAATAAAGCTTTTATTATGTCGGATCTTTCCGATTTTGGATTCTGTGCGCTTGTTTTAGTTTGTTAAAACGATAACGAAAATACCCGAAATTCGGACGAAAATGCATTTGGATGAAAACGAATGCACATGTCTAATAATTATGCAGGCACCATCAGATGGGAAGTTAATAAGTCAAATCTATTGGAATAGCTAGCAACTTCTGAAGGAACCCTAGGCTTCAACAGAGCCCTAATTAAGAAGTGCTGCTCTAAACCATCTTGTATTAGCTTTTCTAAAGCTATTCGTTATTATAGGCTCAGCAATACTGATATAATGGTGGTGTGTGAGAAATATGATTATGATGACAGAGTTCTACTGTTCCTATAGGGGTATATTGATGCTGGGAGGGTCTATTGTTGGGGGATAGAGGGGTCGTTTGTTGCTAGCTGCAGGAGATCTATTTTACTGATTTTCTCGTTAATGTGATCAAAGTCCATACAAACTACTTAGCACCACAAAATACTTTGTTCTTTATTATCTAAGAGGGGCAGTACAGGCGGATGGGTAGGGGGTGGAACTAAGAGACGATGCTCAGAGGTGTGTAGGGGGCAGAGTCAAGGGGTGAATTGGAATGGGGGAGTATCTGCACCTACTGTCTGAGAAAAAAAACTTTCGAAAGTGACCATAAAAACGATGGAGAACAGATAAACCTGCATATGTACAAAGGAACACAAATTTATTTGAGCAAGATCTGAACAGAGTTGTAGAGAAGCAGAAGAAAATATACAGGTGAACCAACATGTACTTAGAAGTAACCTTCTACAAGAAAAAAGACTATAAATAATATCTGGATTCCTATGTTCGCATCACTACTGTTCACAATTTCAAATACAATTTGAGATGGAAATAACAAATTTCATAAAATAATGTTTTTTTTTTAATCTTGTACTAAATTTAATGTAATCAATTAGACTTAGGTTTGCCTCAGACACTTGAATGCGGTTGATAATACGGGAAGAGGATAGGGAGGAATTAGTACTGTTGGGATTATTGTAGTGCTCTCTGGTTTCTTGCTGTTTGGTAGATAGGATCTACAGCTCAATGACTGTCTTTGCTTATTGCCTGGAATTACACTTTAGTGTTCCATAAAAGAAAAATACCTACTCCATAAAGAATAACCTCTCCAATAAGTACTCTAATGACTGTTTTCAACATACAATTAAACTGTTATCTCAAGTCAACATCATCTTTATTGTTATAAAAATGTCAAGTATGAGCTTTGACATGATACCACAGAATCTAAATTCCATAATGAATAAGATGGACATCCAGCCATAACTGCAGCATTTTTCTGCATACAAAAAGGCATTGCCCTCACCTATAACTGGCATATGCAGCAAGGAGCATTGGAGGGCAACGCATGTCAAAAAAGGCTATGGAAAAATCCAAGGAAAATTCCAAGCTCTACTTACTGACCAGCCTGCGACCAACCAAATTGACTCGTCTAACAGTATGCATTTAAAAACAGGGGTTTAGTCTGCACACATTTGCAAATACATGCGTAAGCTACAGGCCCCGGCAAGGCACCCTTTTACCTGTAGCTCCTACCTCTAACTTATAAGAGGCTCAACAGTGGAAATACATGCATTCTGATGGGATAGATGAAGGGCAGTTGGGCTGGAGGGAGCCCACTCCTCCTTAAAGATACAGGGACACACTGAACACCCAGCACATAGCACCAAGGCTGCAAATGTGTCAGTGCGTTGCCTGACCTATATATCAAACGTACAAAAAGTTAGCTATTGCCATCACCTATAACTGGGCTATGCAGCAAGGAGCAAGGAAGAGCAACACATGTCAAAAAAGAACAATATAAAATTCAAGGAAAATTCCAAGCTCTACTTACCGACCAGCCTGCGACCAAAAAAATTGACCTGTCTAACAGTATGCATTTAAAAACAGGGGTTTAGTCTTTGCAGTAATGGTGCTATGTGTGGGTGTTCAATGTATCCCTGTACCTTTAAGGAGGGGTGGACTCCCTCCAGACCATCTGCCCTTCATCTATCCCATCAGAATGCTTGTGCCTTTTATAGGTTAGAGGTAGGTACTACAGGTAACAGGGGGCCTTGCCGGGGTGCATGTATTTGCAAATGTGTGCAGACTAAACCCCTGTTTTTGAATGCATACTGTTCGAAATGTCAATTTGGTTGGTCACAGACTGGTCAGTAAGTAGAGCTTGGAATTTTCCTTGAATTTTATCTTGGCCTTTTTAGCATTCTTCTGCAGCTGGAAAACACTGATCAATAAAATTGATGGCAATCATACAAAGGAGTGTTTATACACTGCACTTGAATGCTAGTGGAGTTAGCAACTTCAAATTGTTCCAGGGCATGTGTAGGTTTATTGTAGGCTGTGATTAAATTTAAGGATCCAGCTTAAGAGTTCTTTATACATGTAATGAAATCTTAGATAACTTCAGATCCTTGCAATCTTGTGTGATGAATGCCAGAGGTCTAAATGCATTTTCTTTTTTTAAAGTGTAATAATCTGACCGATGAAGCATTTCTTGTTCATAATCCATCCTTATTTACTTGAAATGCTATAGTTTAAACAGCATATGAAGCAATTGTCCACCAGACCCTAGCGCATGGACACTAGAGCATAAAACCAAAAACTGGTTTGTAACATTCTTTTTTCACCATACAGTGATCCATATCCCACTTTTGGTTAGAAGACTGGTCTCCATGTTTCTATTTTATTCCTCCATGTTACTGGTTACTATGTATACACAGAGCAGCCACACATTTTTGACCACTTACAATTTAAGTGAATAACATTGATCACCCTATTACAATGACAACTTAAAGTTGGTGGGATATATTAGGCAGCAAGTAAACATGCTGTCCCTGAAGTTGATATGTTGAAAAAAAATGTGCATCACAGTTTGTTGTGTATGGGACCGTTTAGCAGCAGACCGGTCAGGCTGCCCATGCTGACTCATGTTGCTTTGGGCAAAGTTCTGCTGGGAAACCTTGGGTCCTGCCATACATGTGGACAATGATACTTGAAATATACAACCTACCTAAACACTGATGCTGATCAAGTACACCCCTTCATGGAAACAGTATTTCTGAATAGCAATGGCCTCCTTTAGCAAGACAATGCACCCTGTCACACTGCAATGGTTTAGGAATGGCTTGAGGAACACAACAATGAGTTTGAGATGTTGACTTGGCCGCCAAATCATTCAAATCTCAATCCAACTGAGCATCTGTGGCATGTGCTACAATAACAAGTCTATGAAGGCCCCAGACTATGACATCTTTTTTTACTTTGTTACCTTATTGTTTGTGGTGTACAGCTAACTGCTGTTTTTTGTTTTTTTCTGTGTGAATGTTTGTGTATTTCTTTTTTATTTCTCTAACTATAGCTGCCGAGCCAGACTGGTAATAGGGTCTTTATCTCAGATACATGATGCTGCCAGTTTTCAAGTGACAGCATGCTGAAGAGAAGGAGCATGGCACCAAACCACTACCACAGTCCTGTTAATGAGTTACACTGTAAAATTGTGTTTGTTTTTTTAGATAGCTTTAAGCTATGGTCAGTCGTCACATGGTGTTTTTATAATAAAACACATTGCACTTCTCAAGTTAAACAATACAACAAATTAAAGTGTTCAGCATGTGTCCATAATAAAAATAACATCACAGGGACCAAATAATGAAAACAAATATATGGCTTTGGTAGATAATTATTAGATGATGACATGTGTAGCTGCATTATCACAAGTGCTCACTGTCATCCTGATAAGACTAATCTTTTGTTAGTCAAGGTGTTTATTTTGCTCATTCGTATCAAGATATCCCAGACTCAAAGGACATGGATGGCAATAAAATAAACTACATTATCTAGTATTGGTATTGTTACATGACCAATCAATTATACAAAAAATACAAAATGTATTGATACATACACCGTATAAAAGTACTTATACAATTAGTGCTATAGCTAACCCAATGGTCATATTACAAAAGAATGGTTGCCTCAACATGCTTCTTCTGGAGCTTTTGTAGGACCTTTGTGGTGAAACATGTAGAGGCAATAATTTTTTTTTTAACCACTTGTCCACCGCGCGCCGTCAAATGACGGCGGGCGGAGGACTCCATTGTTCTGACAGGACGTCATATGACGTCATGTCATTTAAATAGGGAATGCGCGCGATCGCGTGCGCGCATCCCTGTACTGTCGGTGGCGGCGTGTCACCGAGACACCGCTCGTCACCGACAGGGGTGAACAGCGGCGCGGATGCGCTGTTAACCCTGTGATCGGCCGTGATGAATTCACGGCTGATCACATAATAGGAAGAAGCGGTGTATGCGTCGCGCGCGCGATCGCGCGCGCGCCGCGAGTGCACGTCGGTGGCAGCGTGTTCTCGGGAACACTGCTCGTCACCGACAATGGTACACAGCCATTGGTCAGGGCTGTGTACCACGTGATCAGCTGTGATCCATTCACAGCCTGATCACTAAGTGTAAACACAGAGCCTGCAACACTGTTGCCAGCTCTTTTTCTCCTCACACATCGTTTCCAGTGTGAGGAGAGAAGAGCTAGAAGCAGTGAGTTAGTTCTGTGTTTCTGTAGTGTCTGCACAAACACCACACCTGTCCCTTTGCCCCCCCCAATTGTCACTAGTCACCCAACAGTCACCCATAAAGTGCACCTGTCACACAAAGAGACTGCCATCAACCGTCAACCATCAGTGACCTGCCCTGTCCCGTCACCCATCAGTGACCTGCCCTGTCCCGTCACCCATCGGTGACCCGTCCTGTCACCCATCAGTGACCCGTCCTGTCACCCATCAGTGACCCGTCCTGTCACCCGTCACCCATCAGTGACCTGTCCTGTCACCCGTCACCTATCAGTGACCCGTCACCCATCAGTGACCTGCCCTGTCACCCATCTGTGACCATCAGCGGTGCACCTGTCACCCATCACGCGTCACCCATCAGTGACTGTGCTCTATCTCCCATCACCCATCAGCGGTGCACCCGTCACACATCAGTGACCTGCCCTATCACCCGTCACCCATCAGTGACCATCAGCGGTGCACCCATCAGTGACCATCGCCGTCACCGTCTGTCGCTTGTCACCCATCTGTGACCATCACCCGTCACCGTCTGTCGCTTGTCACCCATCTGTGACCATCACCCATCACCGTCTGTGACCTGTCACCCCATTAGTGACCATCGTCTGTCACCCATCTGTGACCATCGCCGTCACCGTCTGTGGCTTGTCACCCATCACCCGTCACCGTCCGTGGCCTGTCACCCCATCAGTGACCATCTCCCGTCACACCATCACCCATCAGTGACCGTCACCTGCCACCCATCGTATACAGCTACCCGCCAAAATGTCCAAAAGATTGTATTCTGGTGAGGAGGCGTTCCAGATCATCTCAATGACCGATGAGAGCACCGGGGAGCTCTCATCAGATTCCATTTCTGATTCCGAATCAAATTCGTCATTTGAACCGATTCAACACAGCAATGACTCAGATGAAGAATGGGTCCCCCCTAAAAGGGCAAGGCCCTCTGAAAACCAGGCAGCCGCCAGCAATAGGCCCAGTACCAGCGCTGTCGCCAGCAATAGGCCCAGTACCAGCGCTGCCGCCAGCAATAGGCCCAGTACCAGCGCTGCCGCCAGCAATAGGCCCAGTACCAGCGCTGCCGCCAGCAATAGGCCCCGGGAACAAAGGTCCAGTACCAGCGATGCCGCCAGCGAAACCCCTCGCGAACAAATGCCCAGGCCCAGTACCAATGCTGCCACATCACATCCAAGTACCAGCGCAAGAAATTCAACCCCCCCAACTCCTGGAGTGTCACGTCCCCCAGGAGCCAGGGCCACTACATTTATGCCAGATGTTCTTGCCAATCCAACATGGCTGCCTTCCGGATCTGGATCAACAATTATTCCCCCTTTCACAGCACAGCCAGGTGTGCAGGCCAACACCCAAAATTTTTTAGAAATTGATTTTTTTCATCTTTTTTTGCCCGACACTTTTCTGCAGTTCCTTATCAACCAGACAAATTTGTATGCCCAGCAGTTTATTGCCAACAACCCCCAATCATCTTATGCCCGTCCATTTGAGTGGAGAGAAGTAAATTTGGAGGAGTTCAAATTGTTTATTGGCCTTACGATAAACATGGGGCTTAACAAAAAAATTCAAGGACATTCCTATTGGTCCACCAAACCCATCTACCACCAGCCCATGTATTCTGCCACAATGCCCAGGTCCCGATATGAAATGATAATGAGATTCTTTCATATCAATGACAATACCCAGTGCCCTCCCCGTAATCATCCAGATTCCGATAAGTTGTATAAGATTCGCCCCCTGATAAATTTCCTTTCCCAACAATTTGCAGAACTCTATGTCCCCGATAAACACATATGTGTGGATGAATCCCTGGTACCCTTTTGTGGCCGTCTAGGAATAAAGCAATATATTCCTAGTAAAAAGGCTAAATATGGTGTCAAGTTTTACAAACTGTGTGAGAGAGCCACGGGATATTTGTATGCGTTCCGCATATATGAAGGAAAAGATTCCCAGCTCCAGCCCCCTGAGTGCCCGGCCTACATAGGCACAGCTGGAAAAATTGTATGGGACCTGGCTTACCCACTCCTGAGAAAAGGATATCATCTTTACCTTGACAATTTTTATACGAGCCTGCCCCTTTTCCGACACTTATATGTTGAAAAAACCCTGGCCTGCGGAACCTCCAGAAAAAATAGGAAGGGCTTCCCACAATCCATTGTAAGCAAAAAGCTGCAAAGGGGGCAAAGAGCAACACTGAGGTGCAACGAAGTGCTGGCCTTGAGGTGGAAGGATAGCAGAGACGTGCACATGCTGTCCACCATTCATAATGACACTGCTGTTGTTGTTCAACGAAGACAAGGTCCCATTGAAAAGCCAACATGTGTCCAAGAATATAATTTGTACATGGGGGGGTGGATTTCAACGATCAAATGATTCAGCCCTATCTATCAATAAGGAGGTCCCGATTCTGGTACAAGAAGGTAGCAATTTACCTTATCCATTTGGCCATTTATAACTCTTATGTAGTCTACTCCAAATCCACTGAAAACCCTGCCCCCTTCCTACACTTCACAGAAGAAGTAGTCATGGCCCTCATCTATGCAAAAAGACCCCCCTCTGAAACCCTTTGCTCTGATGTTGTTAGCCGACTTCATGGACGCCACTACCCTTACAACATCCCACCATCCGAAGAAGGCCGAAGACGGCAAAAAAGATGTCGCGTGTGCAGCAAAAAAGGATTTCGAAAAGATACCAGCTACCATTGTCCCCGATGTCCCTCCCAACCTGGCCTTTGCATTGGAGAATGCTTCGAAAATTATCATGAATCCCTAAAATATTAGTCTATATTTTTAACCATTTCCCCCATCTCACCATTTTCTGACCATTTTCATCCTACTGCCTTCCACGTGAACTGACCCTGGCCTGTTTTTTGACTATGCCTCTGCCTACCGTTTGGACTGCTTATACGTAAATTGACCCTGGCCTGTTTTTTGACAATGCCTCTGCCTACCGTTTGGACTGATTTCACGTGAATTGACCCTGGCTTGTTTTATGGACTATGCTTTTGCCTACCGCTTGGACTGCTTCCACGTAAACTGACCCTGGCCTGTTTTTTGACAATGCCTCTGCCTACCGTTTGGACTGATTTCACGTGAACTGACCCTGGCTTGTTTTATGGACTATGCATTTGCCTTCCACTTGGACTGATCTGTTGCCCTGCTATTGTAGTACACAGGGGTCTCACATATGTGAGGGGCTCCAGAATAGTTTTTCCGGATGGAGAAAACATTTTTTTTGTTTTCTCCGGGTTTCGTAATTTCCGGATTAGGGTCTGGAGTTCGGAGGCTTCATAGAGATTTGGGTGGGTCGAAGCCTCTACCCCTGTGCCCCTGTGCACAGGTCTTACCCGATTGCAGCCCTCAGCCTGCTGCTGACTTACTGCCATCATGCCTGCCATCATATTTGCCTGCGGCATGAATGAGCCAGACCACTGCTATCTGGAAATATGCTGCCTGGAGAATCACTATAGCTGTCGCTAAACACATCCCTGACTGCTGCCTGGACCAGTGCTCTCTTCTGTGGACACTACTAAAAGCACAGGTAAGACTTTTTTTTACCCTTTCCGCAATATAATTTATTTTGGATTGTAATTCTAGGTATGTACATGCTATGTGTTAGAAATATGAAGAGCCTTCAAAAATGATAGGTTGCCAGGAAATTATATATGTAATGTATGCTCCTAGAATGCCTGATGGTGCTACTTGGATGTTGGGCATCTGTATGTGGCCAAGCTGTGTAACAGTCTCACACATGTGGTATCCCCATACTCAGAACGAGTAGCAGAATGTATTTTAGGGTGTAATTTTTGCTATGTACATGCTATGTGTTGGAAATATCTTATAAATGGACAACTCTGTGTAAAAAAAATGAGTTTTATTTTTTTTTCCACGTTTTCCCAAAACTTCTGGAAAAAAAATAACCGCTCAAGGGCGTGGCGACCGGACCCTAAGATGGACGCATAGCTTAGGAGCTCCGTGATCCCCAGGAGAAAATCAGCTCCCAACAGCGCTCACAGGCAGCATCCACAGCCGCAAACACCACCGCCTGCCTTGCGAACCGAGGCCGCACGATCTGCGATGGGGAAGAACAGAAAAAAACCCCTTCAGCCGCAGAAATTGGAGAACTTCTTCTCCTCAGCAGCGCGCGGCTTTCAACAAAATGGCGCCGACGCCAGAAGCACCCGAGAGGACAGGCACGGAGCGCAGCACGGGGGACGCGATCTCCTGTCTGATGACACCCGCCCGTTGCTCCCGATCAGCAGTTCATCGTCGGGGACGGACAGCCCAACTACCCGGAGCCCTGCTAAGACTAAACAGAGGAGGCACTCTCCGTCACAGCAGCACCTCCCTCCGGACATGGAGGTAAGCGGACCCCAGAGTGACAGCTCTAGTCAGAGGCCTCAGAGAGGGGATCCCATAACGGACTTCCCCATTGACAACAGGCCTCTGTCTGACACGGTGCTTAAGGACATGCTACTGTCCCTGAGATCATCCCTGCAGGCTGATCTATATGCAGGGCTTAAAGAATGTCGGGCAGAGGTCCACGCCCTGGGGAACAGAGTCACTCAGGTGGAAAACAAAATGGAGGAGTGCACAGCATCGTACAATGTGCTGGTTGGGGCTCACACAGATCAGAGGGAGGAAATGGGCTGGATAAAAGACAAAATAGCGGACCTTGAAGACAGAACCAGGAGGAATAACCTCAAACTGCGCGGTGTTCCTGAGTCTGTTGCGCCTAATCAGCTCTTACAATTTGCGCAGACCCTATTTTCCACGCTGCTACCGGAGGCGACGGCTCAGGATCTCCTAGTGGACAGAATCCACAGAATCCCCAAACCATCTTTCCTCCCTGATGACACTCCGAGAGATGTCCTGTTAAGAGTGCATTTTTTTCATATTAAGGACCAGATCCTGCTAATGTCCCGTAAACCTGGAGGTATGCCTCAGCAATACGCTACAGTAAGGCTTCTACCTGACCTATCCAGGCACACGTTGCAACGTCGGCGGAACCTGTTATCTATTACCAAAGCGTTGAGAAACCACAATATCCTCCATAAGTGGAAATATCCAGCTACGCTTACGATCACCCACAATGGCAATACTGTCACGGTGTCCAAGCTGGAAGAAGGGTTGGCGGCCCTACGAAACTGGGGCATAATCCCGGATCAATCCACTCTCCCACCTCCCGCCTCTGCCCCACAACCGTTGCAAAATGAGTGGCAGGTGGTGTCACGCAAGAGATCCTCCAAAAAGAATACCAGTGGATTTGCTCACGCCTAACTACAGAACCACATTCTCCTAACGGGAGGAGTTACTGTCTTCTAACTCTCCCACTCACCCCCGTTTTTCAATAGCAGCTACGACTGCACAAGGATCGCTTTATGGATCCATTTCTTAATTCAACCTTGTTAACTGTTTCTGTTGGTTTTCTTCTTTTTTTTTGCATTTTTTGTTCTTCCCTCATATACCCATGTTTTTGTGATGTACACAGCCGCTTCCGTCTTAATAAGCCCAGCACTGGCGAAGACCGACTACCCAGACTTTCACCCTCGTCCACATTACCGGCACCCAGATGCGATCGACCAAAGACCTGTGAGTACCTGAACAGCACTGTCACCCAGAATACTCTGTCTCTGTCACAATGACGATTAAAATACTATCAATGAACGCTCGGGGTCTAAACCACCCTGCTAAACGGTTCTCCATGTGGAAAGAAACCCGTAAGCGAGGAGCCGACATCCTATGTGTGCAGGAAACCCACTTTCACTTAGGCAACGCCCCAGCCTGCTCCCATAAAGACTTTCCAAATGTATATACAGCCTACACACCTACCGGCAAGAGCGGAGGGGTCCTGCTTGCTATAAGGAACACTCTTTCCTTCCAACCTAAAAACGTGGTTCTGGATGACGGTGGCAGATATATTATCGTGGCGGGGGATATCAACTCCAAACCTTACACCATAGCCACATTATACGCACCTAACAAGCACCAACTACGCTTTATAACCAAAGTCCTCAAGAAAGCAAAAGCCCTGAACTATGGTAACCTGCTGGTATGCGGGGACTTCAACGTTACATGCGACCCATCCATAGATTCTTCCTCAGGCAAGGTCAAAGGAGCTTTGGCAATCAAGTCCCTGATCCACAGGGAGGAACTATTTGATGCATGGAGATGCCTTCATGCGAATGAAAGGGACTACACCTTTTTTTCTAACAGACACTGCTCATATTCCCGCATAGATATGTTTTTGGTGGATAAGTGGCTCTTGCAGAATGTGGAAGCCACAACAATTCATGACATTACATGGTCTGACCATGCAGCTATTGCATTGTCTGTAAAAGAAAGGGGAGTCTCCTCTTCACCACCCATCTGGCGCTGTAATCCCAGAATCCTCCAAGATCAAAACTACCAAAAAACCATAGCGACCCACTTACACAACTACTTTCTCGATAACGCAGGTTCGGTGGGGGATCCATTTACTATATGGAACGCGCACAAGGCCTTCATAAGAGGCATACTGATCCAACTAGGGGCTACTGAAAAAAAAAAGCAGGCCAGTCAGCTCAACACGGTACTCGCAGAATTACGAGATATAGAGGACCAGAACAAACAATCTCCCTCGGCCCCTTTAGCAAAAAAATTACAGGCCCTTAGAGAAAAAATTAGAGAACTCCTAACTCAACAATACGACAAACACTTGAGAAGCCTCAGGCTCAATCATTATTCTAATGTTAACAGAGCAGGAAAATACCTGGCAAATAGGCTTAAAGCAGCTCGCACTAAGACGAGAATTGCATATCTGTTTAACCAAACCTCCACTCACAAAATAATTAATCCCCAAGCAATAGCTAACCAATTTGCAGAGTATTATAGCTCACTTTATAACCTCCGAGACGACCCTAACACCCCCCAACCAAACGAGGAAGCCATCAATACCTTCCTGCGGAAGATACACCTTCCTTCCCTGTCTGAGCAACAACTTACGTTACTTAATGCCCCTATTACAGAACAGGAAGTGGAAAAAATAATTCACTCACTCCCTCCTGGGAAATCACCCGGACCCGACGGGTTCTCCAATGAATACTTCAAGATATTCAAATCCATTCTGTCTCCCCACATGTCCACTATCTTTAATGAAGCCACAGTCTCAGCTTCCCTGCCACGAGAAATGCTAATAGCCCACATAGTAACCCTCCCTAAACCAGGCAAGGACCCCACGACACCGGCAAACTTCAGGCCCATATCTCTCCTCAACACGGACACAAAAATTTATGCGAAACTCTTGGCCAAGAGGCTGACAGATATTATCCCCCATATCATTCAACGCGACCAGATGGGTTTTGTGCGGGGGAGACAAACCTCCGATGCTACGAGGAGACTTGTTAACATTATACATCATGCTGAGCGAACTCGAACGCCTTCTCTGCTGCTATCTATTGACGCAGAGAAGGCGTTCGACAGAGTCCACTGGACTTATATGGAAAAAGTTCTGGAAAGGTTTGGTTTCAGGGGACCCATATTGAATGCTATTATGGCGTTATATTCATGCCCCTCGGCACGGGTGCTTTCTGGGGGGTTTCTGTCATCAACGTTCAACATTTCCAATGGAACAAGGCAGGGTTGCCCCCTGTCCCCATCCATCTTCAACTTGATGATAGAGCCCCTGGCGGAAGCTATCAGGTCGAACACCCAGATTACGGGCTTTCAGTTTGGTTCTAGGGGGCATGTTATTAACTTGTTTGCTGACGATGTAATTCTGCTCCTGACCAATCCACATACATCCTTGAAAGAAGCACACAACATTCTCACGTCCTTTGGGGAGGTATCATACTACAAAGTCAATTTTGCCAAGTCTTTGATCTTAGACCTGGGGGTACCCCCCCGCACTAGATCCCTGTTACAAACCACTCTGCCCTACACTTGGAGCTCGGGGAAAATCACATACCTCGGCATTACGCTTACAAACACCATTTCAGCGCTTGTCAGAGCCAATGTATCCCCACTCATAGCTAGACTGGAGAACCAACTCAGGGATATAGCACAAAAAGAAATATCCTGGATGGGTAGAATCGCTGCATACAAAATGCTCATATTACCGCAAATATTATACGTGTTCCGCACTCTGCCGATCCATATACCACAGCACTATTTGAAGAAACTCACATCTATGGGTTGGAAGTACATATGGAAAGGTAAAAAAGCAAGATGCTCACGTAACAACCTAACTTCCCATAAACGAGTAGGAGGGGCGGGATTGGCAGATGTATATCAGTATCTCTGGGCGGTGAGGTTGGACCAAATCAAGCACTGGTTCCTAGAGAGGGATACGCCTCTATGGGTCGACCTGGAAAGGGACATGTCAGTAACTACAGACTTAAAACTACTACTCCTGAGTGATAGATGGGTGCAGTGGGACCTGATTACACTTCCACCTACCGTACAAGCCTCTATGAGGGCATGGAGGTTCCTACTGGAACACCACCAACAAGACATGCAAGACACGAAATACAAACTCCCATTACAATTATTGGAGGTTAAACTCCCAATGTTGAAGGTGAGAGGCTTAATGGACCAAGGCATTACACATATCTCTGACCTTTACGCAGGCCCTACACTTAAATCGACATGCCAAATTATGGCACAATATCGCCTCGCCAGCACCACACTGTTCACGTGTTTGAGAATCAATCACTTCCTCAGAACTACATCTCCACCAACAATACACCTCCCGAGCAAGATATGGCATTTCTACTCCTCAGCCACACCTGTCACAAAAGGCATATCCTTCTTCTATAACACGCTTAGGGATAGGTTGACGTTCTCAAAAACCATAGCAATGAAAAAATGGGAATCGGACCTTGGTACCACTTTCTCTGACTCCCAATGGACGCAAGCATTCAAGACCATACATACGGCATCACACTGTGTCAAACACTGGGAACAAACAATCAAGTTAGCAAATAGATGGCATTACACTCCGCTTAGAATTGCCCAGTTCTTCCCAGGAGCATCTCCTAGTTGCTGGAGAAACTGTGGACAACCGGGGAACCTGCTTCACATGCTTTGGTACTGTCCGAATATAAAAAGTCTATGGAACCAGGTGTTCCGTCTTATCTCTTCCCTGACAGGTGTACTCACACCTCCAGACCCTGCCTTGGCGATTTTACACTTAAACATTGACAAATTTCATCATGTCTTAAGACCAATGGTTACGCACATACTCTTAGAGACACGTTCCAAGATTCTACAAAATTGGAAATCTAGTCAGGCCTTAAACCTATCAGATATAGTAATAGCCACACATAGGAATTATACTTTTGAGAGACTGATAGCTATTAACTCAATGAGATGTAAGCATTTTGACGACTGCTGGGCTACGTGGCTAGATACTACTGCCGCATGGTAATACTTTTCACCCTGCTATGTCTACATTGTATAAATACATTTTGGAAGCTTGTATGTCACAATACCTATGATGCCCTTTGTTATCTGTGTTTTTTATGTTTTTACCCTTCAAATATTCAATAAACATATTGAAATAAAAAAAAAAAAATAAAAAAAAAAAATAAAAAAAATAACCGCTCAAAAGACTCATTATGCCTCATAGATTATACGTTGGGGTGTCTGCTTTCCAAAATGTTGTCATTTGTTGGGCAATTCCATTGTCCTGGTGCTCCAGGGCCTTCAAAAGTGTAATAGGTGGTTGAGAAATGAGATGTGCAATTTATGCTCGTAGATCGCCTGATGGTGCTACTTCAATGTTGGGCCTTTGTATGGGGCCAGGCTGTGTAAAAGTCCCACACATTTGGTATCCCCATACTCAGGAGGAGTTGCAGAATGTATTTTGGGGTGTCATTTTTGCTATGCATATGCTATGTGTTCGAAATATCTTTATAAATAGACAACTTTGTGTAAATAAAATGCGTTTTCATTTTTTTTGCACATTTTCCCAAAACTTCTGGAAAAAAATAACCGCTCAAAAGACTCATTATGCCTCCTAGATTATACGTTGGGGTGTCTGCTTTCCAAAATGGGGTAATTTTGTGGGCAATTCCATTGTCCTGGTGCTCCAGGGCCTTCAAAAGTGTAATAGGTGGTTGAGAAATGAGATGTGCAATTTATGCTCGTAGATCGCCTGATGGCGCTACTTCAATGTTGGGCCTTTGTATGTGGCCAGGCTGTGTAAAAGTCCCACACATTTGATATCCCCATACTCAGGAGGAACAGCAGAATGTATTTTGGGGTGTAATTTGTTGTATGCATATGCTCTGTGAGAGAAATAGCCAGTTAATATGTCAATTTTGTAAAAAAAAAAAAAAAAAAAAAAAATTCTTCATTTTGCAAAGAATTGTGGGAAAAAATTACAACTTAAAAAAAATCGCCATGCTACTTATTTAATACCTTGGAATGTCTACTTTCTAAAATGGGGTAATTTGGGGGGTATTTGTACTTTTCTGACTTGTTAGTATCTCAAGAAATTAGATAGGCCGTCAGTACTTCAAGTGTGATCAGATTGATCATTTTTCAGGGATTGGCACCATAGTTTGTAGACTCTATAACTTTCACAAAGACCAAATAATATACACCAATTTGGGTTATTTTTACCAAAGATATGTAGCAGTATAAATTTTGGCCAAAATGTATGAAGAAAAATTACTAATTTGCTAAATTTTATGACAAAAACAAAGAAAAAGGCAATTTTTCACAAAATTTACGGTCTTTTTTTGTTTATAGCGCAAAAAATAAAAAACCCACGAGTGATTAAATACCACCAAAAGAAAGCTCTATTTGTGTGAAAAAAAGGACGCAATTTTTATTTGGGTACAATGCTGCATGACTGAGTAATTGTCATTCAAAGTGTGAGAGCACCGAAAGCTGAAAATTGGTCTGGGTAAGAAGGGGGTTTAGAAGCACTGTATTGAAGTGGTTAATATGACCATTGGGCTATCTATAGCCCTAATTGTTTAAGTAGTTTGATACTGTTTATGTGTCAATACATTTTGTATTTTGTGTATAATTGATTCTTTGATTTTCTGCACCTTAAAGGAGCAGTAAAGGAAAAAAGTGTTTTTGCTGAAATGACTGTTTATAGGGTATATAGACATAATAGTTAACTGATTCCTTTTAAAAATGATTAAAAATAGATACAAATCAATCATATAATGGGCCTTCAGTTTAGTTTTGTTTTTAAACTAGTTTCATGTTTATGTGAAGTACAGAGACACACAGAACAAAAACAAACAAACACAGGGCAGTGTTTGTTTTTAAAATTAATCTAATTGGTTCTGAGGAGTTTTAGACACACAGTAATCTTGATCATGGACCACAGTGAGAAGCTCGCATGAGTTTTTTCATAATGAGTCAGACAAGCAGGAAGTGTGGAGATCAGAGAAGGATTACAGCTACTTCAAAGCAAAAACGAACAATGAGGACATGAAACCAGGACTGCAGTAAGTAAAGGAAGCTATTTAGCTAAAAAAAAAAAATCCTTTAGTGATCCTTTAAAACTCCACTCACTGCCCCCTTGGGGCCTACACACTTTTCTGTTATACAATATAGGAGGTGGTGCATTTATTGAAATCTCTGGGCTTCATGAATAATTTGATAAACTAATGCAGACACTACATCTAATGATTTGTAAACTGCAATATATTAAATTTTTGGCTTTGGGTTTAATACCGCTTTAAAGCATTAGATGGATCTCTTACTGATGCTATATGATTTATTATGATATGTTTTATTTAATGCAAATTGTTTCACTCCATTCTTTCAGTACTACTGTATGTCACCTGTTCAATATTAAGATTTACAGCAGGCATATGGTATTGTTTATATGCAAGTATTGCATGCAAAGGGAAAAGTTGTAAACATATTTTTATGTAGTCATTAGGGGCCTTATTCTCAAAAAAGCTGCCTAACTTAACTTTCAGCAGTTAAGTTACACTGACTTAAAATTTCTACCTAAGTGCCTGATCCACAAAGCACTTACCTAGAAATTACACTTCGTGTAACTTAAGTGCCTCCGTCGCAAGGCGGTCCTCCTCTCCGGGGGGCGTTTAAAATTTAAATGAGGCGCGCTCCCGCGCCGGCCGTACTGCGCATGCGTGTGACGTAATTTTCCTGACGTGCAGCGCGCGAACGTAATTTACGGCGGGCTTTGTGGATTGCGACGGGACACTAAAGTTGCGACGGGTGAAAAAAAAAAAGCGCCGGGAAAACAAAAACAAAAAAGAAAAATTGTCAGCGTCGCTCGGCATGCATTCCTGAGAGGGAGAACTCCATGCCAATTTTCAAAGAAAAAAACGGCATGGGTTCCCCCCCCCAGGAGCATACCAGGCCCTTAGGTCTGGTATGGGTTGTAAGGAGACCCCCCCTACGCCGAAAATTCGACGTAGGGGGTCCCCCTACAATCCATACCAGACCCGTATCCAAAGCACGCTACCCGGCCGGTCAGGAATGGGAGTGGGGACGAGCGAGCGCCCCCCCCTCCTGAGCCGTGCCAGGCCGCATGCCCTCAACATGGGGGGGTTGGGTGCTCTGGGGCAGGGGGGCGCACTGCGGGCCCCCCCCACCCCAGAGCACCCTGTCCCCATGTTGATGAGGACAGGACCTCTTCCCGACAACCCTTGCCGTTGGTTGTCGGGGTCTGCGGGCGGGGGCTTATCGGAATCTAGGAGTCCCCTCAAATAAGGGGGCCCCCAGATACCGGCCCCCCACCCTAAGTGAATGGATATGGGGTACATCGTACCCCTACCCATTCACCTGGAGGCAAAAAGTAAAAGTTATTAAACACACAACACAAGGGTTTTTAAAATAATTTATTAGTCTGCTCCGGAGGCCCCCCCTGTCTTCTTTATTAGCTCTAATACCAGGGGGGGCTTCTTCTTCCACTCTCCGGGGGTCTTCTCCGCTCTCCGGGGGGGGGGTTCTTCTTCCGCTCTCCGGGGGGGTCTTCTCCGCTCTCCGGGGGTCTTCTCCGCTCTCCGGGGGTCTTCTTCTATCTTCGCCGCTCTCCGCTGTTGACTCGGCGCACCCCGGTTCTTCTGCAGCTGTCCGGTGCCTTCTTCTTCAGCGCTGGCTGCCTGCTATCTTCGTGTGTTAGCTCAATTACTAACAGGCAGCCAGCGCGGTCTCCTGTGACGTCAGGTTCTTCTTATCCCTTCTTCCGATGTTGACACGTCGCCTCTTCTCACTGCAATGATGGAAGCGCGCCTTGCATCCCATTTATATAGGCATCACCGTCCCATCATGCTCCGATAGGTACCCACGTGGTGGGTGCCTACCCACGTGTACCCACCACGTGGGTACCTACCGGAGCATGATGGGATGGTGATGCCTATATAAATGGGATGCAAGGCGCGCTTCCATCATTGCAGTGAGAAGAGGCGACGTGTCAACATCGGAAGAAGGGATAAGAAGAACCTGACATCACAGAAGACCGCGCTGGCTGCCTGTTAGGAATTGAGCTAACACACGAAGATAGCAGGCAGCCAGCGCTGAAGAAGAAGGCACCGGACAGCTGCAGAAGAACCGGGGTGCGCCGAGTCAACAGCGGAGATCGGCGAAGATAGAAGAAGACCCCCGGAGAGCGGAGAAGCCCCCCCCCCCCAGAGAGTGGAAGAAGAAACCCCCCCCCCGGAGAGCAGAGAAGACCCCCGGAGAGTGGAAGAAGAAGCCCCCCCTGGTATTAGAGCTAATAAAGAAGACAGGGGGGGCCTCCGGAGCAGACTAATAAATTATTTTAAAAACCCTTGTGTTGTGTGTTTAATAACTTTTACTTTTTGCCTCCAGGTGAATGGGTAGGGGTACGATGTACCCCATATCCATTCACTTAGGGTGGGGGGCCGGTATCTGGGGGCCCCCTTATTTGAGGGGACTCCCAGATTCCGATAAGCCCCCGCCCGCAGACCCCGACAACCAACGGCAAGGGTTGTCAGGAAGAGGTCCTGTCCTCATCAACATGGGGACAGGGTGCTCTGGGGTGGGGGGGCCCGCAGTGCGCCCCCCTGCCCCAGAGCACCCAACCCCCCCATGTTGAGGGCATGCGGCCTGGCACGGCTCAGGAGGGGGGGGGGGGGGGTCGCTCGTCCCCACTCCCATTCCTGACCGGCCGGGTAGCGTGCTTTGGATATGGGTCTGGTATGGATTGTAGGGGGACCCCCTACGTTGAATTTTCGGTGTAGGGGGGGTCTCCTTACAACCCATACCAGACCTAAGGGCCTGGTATGCTCCTGGGGGGGGAACCCATGCCGGTTTTGAATTTAAAAATTGCCGTGGAGTTCTCCCTCAGGAATGCATACCAAATGCCGTCGCTTGAATGGGCCTTTACAAGGTGTGACTAATTTTCCACATTGTAAAACCAGCCCTAGTTTTGCGCAAGCAAATCGGAACTTACGCAGAAATCACAGTGCTGAAAAGCGTTGTGGATCTGCTTAAGTCCTCATTTGCATACTCAAAGCTGCATTTCAATAAGAAATGCCCCCAGCGGCGGATGCGGTACTGCATCCTAAGATCTGACCGTGTAAGTGTCTTACACATGTCAGATTTTCTGCCTAACTTTGGAAAAAGCCTTTTGAGGATCGTTTCCAAAGTTAGGCACAGACTGAACAGCAGTTCCGCCTGCGTATCTCTTTTGAGAATCAGGCCCTAGCTGCCCATTGTTTTGTACCATACTTTTATCATTATTGCAAGTTTATTATTACCATATGACTTCTGCATGTACTTGATTACAGAAAAACAGCAATATTATTTATTCAGTTAGTTCCCATCATGCAATTAAATCTATTTTTTTTAGATGGTTTGCTACTCTAGTATGACGAAATTACCTGAACTGACCGTTCCTACTTTGCTCTCTTGTTCTATAGTGACTGTTGCTTTGATACAGAAGACAATAGTGGACAAGGACGCATGGTGGTAATCTCATACCAATCAGAGATGACTCACCTTGTTTCAAGCTTCTCAAAATGCCTTTGAAATGTTATTCTCATTTTGAAGAGCATCAGCTTCAGTAAGCATTTTTTCTACAGGTTTTGTGCAGATTTATACAAGTTTTTAGCATACTTTAAAGGGGTTGTAAAGGCAGAAGGTCTTTTATCTTAATTAATTCTATGCATTAAGATAAAAAGCCTTCTGTGCGCAGAAGCCCCCCCCCCCTCTCGGCCCCCTAATACTTATCTGAGCCTCATCTCTGTCTAGCAATGTCCACAAGTCCCTCGGCTGTCCAGGCCTCTCCCCCCCCCCCCGATTGGCTAAGACACAGCAGCAGCATCATTGGCTTTCAATCAAAGTCAGTAAGCCGATCAGCAGAGAGAAGGGGCAGGACCGAACCACAGCTCTATGTCTGAATGAACACACGGAGCTGCAGCTCAGCTCAGGTGCCTTCATAGCAAGCTGCATGCCGTGGGGGCACTCAACAGGAGGGAGGGACCAAGAGCACCATAGAGGGACCTGAAAAGAGGAACATCTTGGCTGCTCTGCACAAAAACATTACACAGAGCAGGTAAGTATAACATGTTTGTTATTTACAATAACAAAAAAATTATACATTACACTAACTTTAAGCAATAATGAAGCTTCATATATGAAGCCCAATAGCTACAGCTAGAAGCTAGTTTAAAATAATTTTCACATAATTTTCACATCTGACTTTTGTTGCACTTGTGTGAAAGCACCACACAATACTTTTATCAGAACTTGGGCAGTTTACAGCAGACCTCTGGTTTTATGGTTCCCCCCACCTCCTAAAAGATGTGTGCGATCTGTTGCAGTTGACAGCACCACACATAAGGCCTCTGCACACAGGCTGTTTAGTCTTGATGCATGATGCTTTATGTTTTTGCAGTGGTTAATGGAAATAGGCACAGTGTCCAGCCTTTAGCCTGTCAAACTTCTCTGAGAATCTGACAGCTGCTGAGGCTGGACAGGGTCTGGGAGTGAACTCAGTGGTACTTCCGTTTAGGACAGTATGCACCCATGGTGAATGCCTATGACACAGGCTGCTTTCATTCCAGACATCCATTCCTGGGTGCACGTTGCACTAAAACTACATATGGCTTGGTGTGTCCCACAGGCCCGTCCAGCCACAGCTGCACAGATGCAGCCATGTCCTCCAGTAACAGCTATATAATGGTACCTCATACACCTGGGCTAAATGCTAAGAGCGTATAAGGCCTAAGTAATGGGATGTTTATTTTTTATGTTTTTTTAATAACTGAAGTTTTGCTATAAGTATCCAATATGGCATTTTTGCAGAACTTTATTTTATCAGCCTGTACATGTAATCTATAATACATGAGAGTAATATTTAATATTCTATTGTTGCAATAACATTTGAAAACATTTCTGAATGGAAAACCTGAAGTGAACATTTCCATAACCATAACCATAGAAACCCAAAACTGCTTTACCATCACCCCCATGTTCATTATTTTACAGAAAATGTTGCTGGCTAGATGTAATCAATCTTAAACTATGAACATTGTACCACTAACAAAAGTCACAAAAGGGTATAATTTACATTTCTACACATGCAAGATTGTAGACACAAATCATGATAAATAGGAACAGTATGTTTGGGCTATTAATTAATTTTAATATACATGTGTGTACTAAATGATCTCAATGATCTCAACACAAGGTGTGTGTTTTTTCATTGATAACATATTTTGTTTTGCCAGTTCCGTTGGCTTACAATTTAAAGGGTACTGGTCAGGAAGTTGAGAGAAACTGAACCTCCACTTCTGAAATGTTATAATTTTATAATGTTATAAGGTTTCGATGACAAAGCAGCAATGCTTATTGTCAGGCTGTTTAGGTCCCCACAGCAACTGTCCTGTCTCCTGCCTCATCCCAGGGCAGGTAGCTGACACTGAGCAGCCATATTTGTGACTTGCTTTCTTTTAAGCCTTGGTCTTAGCATGTGCAGGGCCCAATGATATTTTCTTTGCATCTATTACGTCTGAGTCTCAGAATTCTGTTGATATATTCAGCTTCTAGAGAGGGGGCAAGAAATGGCAAGTACATGAACATAAAATAAAGCTATTCACTCACTCTATTCCATTAAATCGATATGAAAAGTCTTGGGTTTAAGTAATTCCCTTTATAGTAAACTTGTGTTTTTAAAGCTTCAAGCTTGTGAGACTTGTTAGGTTCCTTTGTCATGGAATATACAGTTAAGAAGATGTTTCTTAAATCCAGTAATTAAAGGGTAATATTGCAAGGCTCTACAGAAAATAATATTAGTCCATTAATACTAGGTTATTAGAGTTCTTCTTATTCAACTGGAAGTCAATCCAGTAACACTGGACAATTAGGTGTCTTTGGCCCCCGACTCTCCTCCTTCACTTGTCAAAAAAAGGTTTGGTTAGCAGAGAAGTATAGTGTGGAGAGAGCAAAACTTTTTATATGTTTACAATAGATTTCCCCATCAACAACACTAAACAGTTTGAATGGAAACATCTCACCAGCCAGCTATTGTGACAGTGACTGCTCCTGTCAGAGTGTCCTCTCTATTTGAGCCATGTATGGCAACCATTATATTTTTTCTCTTGTGTATCTGCTCCCAATTGATACCAGTATCAGCATGTACTGCAAATCTATTCTTGTTTTCTGGGCAAGCGCATTAAAAGCTAAATTCACCTATTCGTAAAAAATAATAAATGCACATATTTTTGCAGGTTAAAAAAATGTTCTTTTGTTAATTTTTTATACCAGGAGCCTGCAAAGTATTACATCCATGATCATCAGATTGTGGGTGCTATTTCAGGCTCCTGCACAGTATCCCTCCAGCTTTTAGCCCATACCTCTCTATGGACTGTCAGCTTGCAAGATGGTGTCAGTGTGAATGGACTACGAGTATACTAATCTGTACACTCGCGGCCCATTCAAATGACCCATGGTGGCTGACAACTTTCAGTTTTCCCATTCACAGATTCCTGTGAATGATGTGGCTGTGTGGGTAGAGCCCCGCAAAGCCCTGCACAGCGGCTCTCTTTATAAAATGTAATCGGGGAGAGGACCCCCACCCACTGTCATAGGAAGGGGGGAATCAGTGGTGCAGGTTTGGAGCATGTTACACACTAGTGTGGAGAATTAGCCATTACCCAAAACAGGCATAGACTAACATAGGATGCTAGTAACCAAAATTGGCGGAACGGACACTTCCGGTGACGGAGGCAAGATGGCCGCACAAGCACTTCCGGTAGCGGCGATAATACAGGGAATAACACACAGGGCGATAAGCGCGCACACACGGAGGGGGGGGAGGTGCACAAACGAACGGAGGTAGCAGCGCACATAGCGCCTGGCTGCTGGGCATATTTTTATTGCTGACACCCAGTAACAACAGCCAGGACTGGCAAATAGCCAGGTATCCAGTAACCAAAATGGGGGAACAGGAACTTCCTGTGCCATCAGCCAAGATGGTGGCCGGAAGACTTCCTGTTTCCTGTGACCACCTTGCAGCATTTCAGGGAATCCACAGGGGTATATACATATTTCTATTGCTGACACCCAGTAACAACAGCCAGGACTGGCAAATAGCCAGGTATCCAGTAACCAAAATGGTGGAACAGGAACTTCCTGTGCCATCAGCCAAGATGGTGGCCGGAAGACTTCCTGTTTCCTGTGACTACCTTGCAGCATTTCAGGGAATCCACAGGGGTATAAATACAGCTTAAACAGTAGTGTCCACAGCTCTCCTGACGACGCAATTAGCGAAACGCGTAGAGGCTGTTTGGACACGCACATAGAGGGTGCAGCACACCAGCGCGCCCGGACCCCTTGTAGCAATACATGCGGAGCACAGCGGGGCAAGCACACCTCTTAGGACGCCATTTAAATGCTGGTCAGCGGCTTTTAACGGTTGACACTGCCAAAGACACTCAGTGCCGGTCAGAGGCACTTTATATTGTAAGTGTTATTTTTTTACCTTTTTTAAATAAATACATATTTTAATATACTACACCATGATGAGCCCCTTGTTTTTGAGGAATTGATGACACCTTGTAAAAGGGAAAAGGAGGCAACACCCACTGACGGACAAAGAAAAGACACCACTTTGGAGCCTAATAATATCTGGGGTCTGGTGAGTGTTGATTTTAACCATTGGTGATGGTGGCACATCTTTGTCGGGTGGAAGAGATAGCGGCACTTTCCTCTACACAGTACTACCAACATTGAACCTTGTGTTTGCTGGAACCTATTGTATAAGCGCAAGATTGCCTGCCATTTGGACTATTTTTAAGTGCAGTCAGCACATTGCACATTTGTATGGTTGTTTGATAATTATTTCACTTTTTTGATATTTATTTTGTTCCAATACCGGTTATTGGACAACTCACGGTGCAGTTGACATACTGCATATTGTAGTTTTATACACATATATACACAATATTTTTTGTAATATCTTTCGTATTGTTTTCACTATTTGGTTGGTCAGTAGCAGCAACAGCCATTTTTCTCATAGAAGCACTGTGGCATATGGATTGTATGCTGACACACTGATCTAGATATACGATTCAAGTTTGAAATCACTGTGTCACATTTGTATGACTCATATATTTCTCATATTTTTTTATATATTGTTTGTATCCAGGTTATTCACATTTAAGATTGGGTACATTGTGGCCCTGATATTTCACTTATGTCCATACTCCCAGAGATTTAATACCTCTGGATAATTAGATCAGCGCAGTAACACTTTTCTTCCTCAAAAGCTAAATTCACCTATTCGTAAAAAATAATAAATGCACATATTTTTGCAGGTTAAAAAAATGTTCTTTTGTTAATTTTTTATACCAGGAGCCTGCAAAGTATTACATCCATGATCATCAGATTGTGGGTGCTATTTCAGGCTCCTGCACAGTATCCCTCCAGCTTTTAGCCCATACCTCTCTATGGACTGTCAGCTTGCAAGATGGTGTCAGTGTGAATGGACTACGAGTATACTAATCTGTACACTCGCGGCCCATTCAAATGACCCATGGTGGCTGACAACTTTCAGTTTTCCCATTCACAGATTCCTGTGAATGATGTGGCTGTGTGGGTAGAGCCCCGCAAAGCCCTGCACAGCGGCTCTCTTTATAAAATGTAATCGGGGAGAGGACCCCCACCCACTGTCATAGGAAGGGGGGAATCAGTGGTACAGGTTTGGAGCATGTTACACATTATACCCTAAATATGGGTGTAAAATGTAACATGCTCCAGAAGGTGAGCTTAACCTATAATATCTTGCAGTTCTGTAGCAGAGGCAAACTAGATAGAGAGAACATCTATCATTTAGCCCTGGTTCACACTGGTGCAATTTGACATGTCAAATCGGTGGCATTTGCTGGCAATTACCGGCAATGGCACCGACCTAGTCGGTGTAACGCTGCATCTGCGGCGCTGCACCAATTTCAAAAAGTAGTTTTTTTGTGATTTCGGCATGTGATTTACATTGACATCTGTGTAGAAACCTGCACAGATGTCCCTGTAATCGCGGCCAAAGTCGGGACTGACAAGCGGAAGGGAAATCCCGCTTGAATTCAGCGGAACTCACACAGCTTCACTCCCTCAGCCCAGTGTGAACCTGGGCTTAAACTTGAACCTATTTAACAAGGAGTGAAGTTACACTTTTAAAGAGACGTTTTACTTTGCAAAGTGATTTTTCACATATATTTGCAAATTAGGTGAAACAAGAAGAATTGGAGAATTCCAATTGTAAATTATACCCAATCATGTGCAAGGAAAATTGCTTGCCCATGACTGAATGAAGTCGACAAATTTTGCCTCATTTAACAAAAAAAAATGTAAACAATTTTGAAAAGAGGAAATTTAGTTTCATGAATGAGGTGAAGTTGTGCTGAACTTAATTGTCTTATGTGCATGCAAAAACAATTCTTGTACATGATATACAAAGTATATTTTCACTTCACTTCACTGCATTCACTAAGACATTGAAGAAGGGGACATACCCTAAAAACCTGTCCTGAAAAATTGCATGTTAGTGCAAATAAAACAAGTATCATGGACAGTACTCAATTGTTTCTGACTAAGATAAGCAAAAATTCCCTTTAAAAGTGAACATGCTTTATTAAATAAATCCCACTGACTTGCACTTGATTGTCTTTCAAAAAGCCAACTGTCAATGCACGTCAATGCATGTCAGTCCTAAAAAAAGATTCTTTAATATGTTTTTCATCTTAATAGAAAAACCAAAAACACAGAAAAAAGAAATGTAATTTGTAGTATGTAAGAACACTAGGTAAATGTAAAAATAAGCCGCTTTGGATGGTTTAGCATCAACGTTTACTGGTTGTTTGTGTCCATAGGAAAATGAGCTTGTTAACTATAGATTTACAACCCTAAGCATAATACCTCACGCATTTCACTTCATGCTGGCAACCAGCTCATTACTATCTGTGGAGTTTTGAACTTTTAATGGTACAGGAAACTTCCTTTCTCCATTGCTGCATCTTGACAGTGCTAGTCATTATACACACACACTTGAGTTTGAATGGAAATAATTAGACTGGCAAAAAATATGCAGCTATGTATGAGAAAAGTTCCTCAAGTGTTAGTCTGCTCTCCTAAAGCTAACTTTTTTCAGTAGTATGGAATGGTTAAAACTCCAGTGAGATTTTTTTCTTTTTTACCATCTGTGTCCTCATACAGGGAGATGTCTCGTCACTTGCCATCCAGTACACACATCAAATATAGGAAAGTAACTGTTAGGGAATTACCCTCTCAAACAGTGGTCACTAGAGCAAATGTCCAAATTGGAAGAATATACCTCATTTCCTGTTTTTGTGGATTCCTGTGTCCTTTTTTTTTGGAATATATAGCACGTCTGGTGTCCTTAACTACTTCAGCCCCAGCGACATACCAATAAATTGCAGGGTTGAAATGGTTATACTGGGATGATGCCTAAGGATGCATGCATTCTCCTGGTATCTTATTTTAACCACTTCCAGACCGCCCCCCATCATTTTACGATGGAAGAATACCGTTGTTATGGTAGCAGATAGCTAACATAACCCCGGTATCCTCTTCAAGAGCAGACGGTCCGCTGCAAGATAAAAATGGTATCTGTGACAAATTCACCGTGAGATTACTTTTATTGGCGGCGGGAGAGGGCCCCCCTCCTGCCACTCTCCGGTGCCCTCTGCCGCTTATCTAGTGGCTAATTGGCTCTCTTTTACAGACAGCAGAAGGGGGGCCTTTCTGCTGCCTTCTGACCAAATCTCTGGCTCTCCTGTCCCACTGGGAGTCAGAGACTGAACCCAGTAGTTCCTTCAGCTGACTATAGAGATGACCTAGGACTGGAATGTCCCTTATCATTTATATGGTCTAAGGAACCAGAAGAAAATTTTTTTTTTCACTTCCAGTTTCACCATGATATAAACAAGCCATTACTGTCTAGGGAAAGCATTGGATTAAACCAATGTTGGTTTGATGTCATGCATTTAAGGGTAAATGAGTGACCTGGGGTCTAAGAGTGCCTCTCACTGCCCATGCTATCATAAGGTATGTTGTTCATCCATTGTAATAGCAATAAAGTTGATACAAAATAAACAGACAGTGTCAAAAAAATTAATAATATTAAATAATTAATACAAAAAAAAAATCTTTAAAGCACCTTCGTCCCCCTGAGCTCATGCACACAGGTGAATGTACACTTTGGTCCCACACACATATGTAAACAGCAGTCACACCACATATGTCAGATCTCCTATATAAATCTAAAGTGGTAACCCGTAAATGCTTTTAAAATGTTGACTATGGATAATTTATTGTAAAAGAAAAGACAGGAAAAGCGCCCCTAAGTCATCTGGTTTAATGGTAATAACAGGTGCAGGTATCCAACACTTACATTTAAAATAGCAGAAACAAGGTGATGGTATTTAAATAGGAACCGGGCTGTGCCTGCAATCTGTGAAAAGATCTCTGTTCTGAAGCCGGGAGAACCGAGTCTGCAGCTGTGTAAGAGCGCTGTTTGGACAAGCCGCTCGTCTGCTGGATGGTGACGTCAGAGGGACGGTGGCTGACAAGGGTCATAAAGATACACAAGATTCACAGATTGCAGGCACAGCCAGGTTCCAATTTAAATACCTTCACTTCTACCCTCGTTTCTGCTATTTTAAATGTAAGTGTTGGATACCTGCACCTGTTATTACCATTAAACCAGATGACTTAGAGGCGCTTTTCTTGTCTTTTCTTTTTCATGTATGCTCGAGTTGACTTCACTCTTGGAGAGCAGCCCATGGTTACCTGTTGATTTCTGCCAACTGAATACATCTTATTAGCATGGACTTTTGTATTCACATTTATGGACTCTAATATTTAATTCATGAAATGTTGCTGTCATCATATCTTTGTTTTTACCTTTTATACTGATTATCCTCAATGAACTCCCTGAGCGCTGTAATCCTGTGTTATTTCGATAATTTATTGTAAGCAATTTTAAAGCGTGACATGTTTGGTATCTATTTACTTGGCGTAACATCATAATTTATATTTTTTCCATTTTTTTATAATATATTAATATATAAAACACTGTGCAAATACTATGTGACATAAAAAATTGCAACACCCACCATTTTATACTCTAGGGCCTCTGCTTTAAAAAAAATGTTTGGGAGTTCTACCGTATTTATCGGTGTATAATGCACACTTTTTTCCCCTTAAAATCAGGGAAAAATCGTGGGTGCGCGATATACGCTGATCCCCACTGTCTCTGAGCGCCGCAGCCTAGAGCTGAGCCGAGCCGAGTGTACTGCGCACTCGGCTAGGCTCGGCCACGCTTGGCTCTGCCCGCAGCCATGCGAGAGGAGCCGAGAGAAGCTGAGATAAGCCGAGAGGAGCCGAACACACAGGAAATCCGGCTCCTCTCGACTCGGCCAAGGCATCAAATCCAAAAACAAACACCGCTGCAACCCCGGGCAAGGTGCGGATGGACTCGCAGACGGACACGCTGGACAGAGATGGACACCTGGATGGAGACACCTCCAAAGCCACAGACGGACACCCACAAGGCTGGACGGACCCTGCGCAAGGCCGAAGACGGACGCCAGACAAGGCCGTCGATGGTAACATGGCAAAAATGTAAGTTTTATTTTTTTTTCTTAAACTACCTTTCTAAGGTTGGGGTGCGTGTTATATGCCGGCGAGCGGTATACCCCGATAAATACGGTAATTTATTCTTTAGCAGATTTTCGCAGATTTTTACATATATGTGAGAAGTGTCAGAATAGGTCTGGTTATAAAGTGGTTAACGTAACAATAGTTAATAATGTCAAGAAAATACTGGTTGATCCTATCGGAAATGTTATGAGTTCATTACCTCCTTTGCACTCTGCTTCTGCTGACTGTTATGTTAGCAGTGGGTTCAACTCTCTCTGTGGACTACAGACACCCTCCAAACCAATTCAGCCATCACATTTGAAGGCTGTAAGATCCAATGTATTACATATTTGATCTTAGGTTTAGGTACATTTTAGAAAGTATACTTTATTTAACCACTTATCCGCCTCCTGCATATGTACGTCAGCAGAATGGCACAGCTGGGCAGATGTACGTACAGGTACGTCCTGTACATGTACCCAGCCATGGGTCGCGGGCGCGACCCGGTCCGAAGCTCCGTGACCGGGACCCGCGGACCCGATCGCCGTGGGGGTTCCGCGATCGGTCCCCGGAGCTGAAGAACAGGGAGAGCCGTATGTAAACATGGCTTCCCCATTCTTCACTTCACTCCCAAACTGCAACTGTCATTTTCACAATAAAGAATGCATTTTAAATGCATTTTTTGCTGTGAAAATGACAATCGTCCCAAAAATGTGTCAAAATTGTCCGAAGTGTCCGCCATAATGTTGCAGTCACGAAAAAAATTGATGATCGCCACCATTAGTAGTAAAAAAATAATAATTAATAAAAATGCAATAAAACTATCCCCTATTTTGTAAACGCTATTAATTTTACGCAAACCAATCGATAAACGCTTATTGCGATTTTTTTTACCAAAAATAGGTAGAAGAATACGTATCAGCCTAAACTGAGGAAAAAAATATTTATATATGTTTTTGGGGGATATTTATTATAGCAAAAAGTACAAAAATATTGACTTTTTTTCAAAATTGTCGCTCTATTTTTGTTTTTAGCGCAAAAAATAAGGTAATCAAATACCACCAAAAGAAAGCTCTATTTGTGGGGAAAAAAGGACGCCAATTTTGTTTGGGAGCCACATCGCACGACCGCTCAATTGTCAGTTAAACCGACGCAGTGCAGAATCGCAAAAAGGGGCCTGGTCTTTTACCTGCATTTTGGTCCGGGGCTTAAGTGGTTAAGGGTTAGTAGGACTTTTATAGAAAAAAGTAGGACAGAGGAATAAGGTTCCAAAAGTTCCAAAAGAGGGACAGTTGAAAAAAAAAAGGTTACCCCTATGTCCATATAGGTTTATAGCTGAACACAGAAACAAGACTTTTCAAACAATTTCACTGATAAGGTTAATTACTTTAGGCTGATGACATTCACTTATACATATATCGGGTAATCACAGCTAAAAGACAATAGCTTCTCTTTGATATATTTTCTTTTAGCTTGAAAACTTCATGCTCTTTTCAACTCTATTTTGTTTCATTGCAGGGAAGTTGGTTTATATTTCAAAGCACAATGTCAGGCTGTTTGAGAGAATGGCTTTGAAGTTTTATTTGCCCTTTTCGTTACATGAGGGATCTTGAGTATAATGTACAGTAGTAAATACTATTCATTTCAGCTTTTTACTTTTTTTGGTATAACATCTTTCACAATATTTCTGCTGTAGGGTTGTGAGAAAACTCTGTATAACCTGAAAGACATAATTTGTCCTACTTTTCAGAAATTGCCTAAAAAAATCCTGTACAGGGTGGAGAACTTTAATACGGTGAAGGCATTCAGGCATAGTTGCCTGTATTATAGCTTTTAATTTTCTAGATGTTTTTTCCTATAGTTGTCTAAAATTATATCTCACCTTCTTTTAGTTAAAGAATTCTCTTTTTTTTTGTAACTAATGTTGCTTTTAGCCCAGTGCATTCCGTGTAAATTGCAGCCTGATTCTTAGGTCAGGAATTATAGCTAGCTGGTGTTTCTTCTACCTATAGAAGATCCTGTTCCCTTAAGGGAAGCAGGCCTAGCTGTATTTGGTTGCCCCAAGGTCCTAGAACATGATGCTCTAGTTCTAGGGAGCACTGGGATTGACTGAAATGGGTACCTGTGGTCCTAAGATTAGGATAGTCTAAGGTCAGAGCAGGTAGTAAGAAAACATAGCATGAAAACAATTCTGTGGTCAGACCAGGTTGCAAACAAATGTAATCCAAAAGACAATTTCAGGGTCAGGGTAGGTAGCTAGCTAGTAAGCAATTCAAAGTCAAGTTCAGGTGTCAATCCAAAGAGTAATCGGGGTACAAGGTAAAGGTCAGCAACAAGGGAATCCAATATAATAGCAATCTGGGTCAAGCAAGGAAACAGACAGGGCAATAGAAAGATGCCACTATCACAACCATAGAGTGAAAGGCTGTTAATGTTTAAGGTACCTACAACACTGAGGAACAATCCATCTAAGGGTTCTGTTACCAGACTCATAACCCTGCAGATGATGGGAGCAAACAAGAGTCTGAGAAGACTCATTCACAGCTAATGGAAGAAGCTAGAGAGCTTCCCAACATTTCAATTTTAAAAATACTAGCTAATTAGGTCAGAATGTGACAAAACAAATTCAGTTTGTATATTTACTTGAATGTTAGGTTCATTTTAGCTAATCCATGTTTGTCCCACCAAGCCAAAAATATGCACATAGGACTAATTGGCTTCTCTACAGTTAGGCCCTAGTTTTTTTGTCTTCCCAAGATTTCAGACTGTGGGTGGCAGTTATGAAGACTGTGCTTTTGTTAGGGCAGATGAATAATAGTAAATTAGCTGCTATGAAAATGTACACATTTGCACATATGTACAAGGTGCTATTTAGCACTTTAAGATTCTGCCATAGCTCTCAGGTTGAATTTCATCACTAAATAAGTGCTCACAGTAATGGCACAAAAGAGGCAAATATTCTCTAGTTGAACACATGATCCCACAACACTACATCTGGCCTTTTGACTGCAAAACAGATCCAAAGATTAAACTACATGTGAACTTCTGACTTGAGACATAGACCAGGCAACAATGAGGACAGCAAGCAAACATGAAGGGATACTGATGTATTATTAATATGTTAGCACATTTTCCTTCTGTATTTACCATAAGCAATATATTTTATCTTACCAATAATTGGATTTGAGTGGCTCCACATTTCCTGACTTAAAGCGGAGTTTCACCCAAAAATGGAACATCCTCTTTAAAGGAAGGTGACCCCCTGACATGCCACATTTGGCATGTAATTTTTTAGGGGAAGCAGAAACCCTCTTTTTTAGAAGGTTTCAGCTCCTACTTCCTCCCGGGCATCTGCGGCGTCGGAAGAAAGTTCACGTCTCCCCCCTCCCTCTCTGCAATCATCTGGGACATGTCACAGGTCCCAGATAATTGCCCGGCCACTGACATGTACATTTTCAGTGCATGCCTGGCTGTGAAGCCACAGCTGGGTGCCCACAGTAGTGATGCTGGTGCCACGGAGAGGAGGGGGAGAGGAGTGGGGCTTTGTTCCCCCGTATCGCTGGACCCTGGGACAGGTAAGTGTCTTATTATTAAAAATCTGCAGCTACAGTATTTGTAGCTGCTCACTTAAACAAAAAATTAAGTCTGAACTCTGCTTTAAGGTTCTCCACTTCTCCACTGTATCTACAGAGACTTAACAGAGTTACCCCTGGATGGCAGTATTGTCAATAATCAATGTAGAAGGCACTTTTAGATGAACTACTATATTTAGTTGGGCTTTACACAAGTATCTAACAATTTAGTTCCAATTTGTTCCAGCAGGGGAAAAAAAATCCTTCCCGGTCCCCCAGAAGGCAATCGGATATTCCCTGGTTCAACACTACTTGGTGTTATTATTTATAAATGCTATTATCCAGTTATATTTTGTGATTTTAGAAATTCTTCCAGCTTTCACTGAGCTGGCCAGACCTAATTCTTGAGGGATTATATTCCAATTTTTTACAGCTGTTATTGTGAAGAATTCTTTCCCTTTGTGAAGGGTTAAATGTTCCCTTATCTTTAGTAGTGATCTAAAAAGTGAATAACTCTACACCATGTTCGCTATATAGACCAATAATTTATTTATGCATGATGATTATGTTCTCCTTTAATCTTGTTTTCTCAAGAAATATTACATTAATTTCCTCTAATCTTTCCTCATAGCTGAACTCCTTATCAGTTCGGTTAAACTTCTCTGAAATTTCTCCAGTTCACCAATATCTTTTTTGTGGTGAACTGGTGCCCAAAATTGAACTGCGCAGTCCAGTTGATGTCTTATTAATGATCTATACAGGGGCAAGATAACAAATATTCATGCTGTTTTTCTCTGGAGAGATAAAAAGGCTTAGTGCCACATTTTGAAAAAACGAAGAAATTACATAGTGCAGGCACCTGCATTTTGAAGGTTTCCATAGCACATAGCAGCAGTATTTTTTTTTTTTTAAAAAGGGAACAACATGGTTGAGTGGTCTCTAGTATCCATTTGAAAGGATACTTTAATTTTTTAAGTTTCACCATTGCTGAATATATCCAAAGACACAATTCTAAAACCTGGCACTGTCCCCACAATTAATGGACAGATGGATGTTATGCTAAGGTGACTAGTTACTAGTAGCTCTTTATATAATGAAATGTATTATTTAGTTGTGTTAGTTCCTTAAATAAACAAGAACAAAATCAAGGGCAGTTGGTGGGTGTCTGGTAAAAAAAGGTACTTTTATTTACTGTATTTATCGGTGTATAACACGCAGAAGCGTATAACATGCACCCTAACTTTAAGAGGGAAGTTTCAGGAAAAAAACTTTCCACGGCCCCCCTGCGTATAATACGCAGGCACAGTTTACCCTCTATTTTCAGGGTAAAAAAGTGAGTGTTATACGCCAATAAATACAGTAATTGCCAAGGAAAGGGTCTAACTTCAGCTGAGCAATTGGCTCAAGTCTGCAGTCAAAATCTTTAAGTGATGGCGCTGATAACCAATATCCTACATTTCATCTTCTGTCAATGCCCTCATCTCGTATAATGTATCCGCTTTGTTAGAGATGGATGAGCCTGAATTCTACATATTAAAGGCCTTTGAAGATATTACTGATCCAAGTCGGCCCTTGGTTGTCTTGGATCCTTTCCAGTCGAGATGAATATACGGAGATTGAATCCAAATTGCAATCTTCTGGTTTCCTGAAGCATAAAAAGTCAGTAGAAAGAAAAATGTTGAAAGAACTTTACTGTATTTGTAGCTTGGACAATCAGTGCTTATATATGGGGAAATTACGGGGAAGTTTAGGTGCATGGTAGTTCACCACCTATATACAGTAGAAAAGAAAAGAAACTGTATAGGCCCTCATCCATCAAAGAAGTCCTATTCATCAATCAAACAATAAATAATACAAATAATACATTGACTGTTCATGGAGTTTTAAAAACAAATGATCTGTATAAAAACAGGTCAGTCTTACAAATATTTGTCATGGTTGGTATACTGTATGTGTTTATTAAGATTTCATTACTAAACATATACTCTCTTGTTGTTCCATACTGAATCCTACTGTATATGCTGCCATACATGTGCCATTATTTACTTACTGATGCCTTCACTGCTATCTACATTAGCTGTGACAGTCATACTGCCAGGCACCTTGAAGAGCTAAAGGGGAACTTTCCCTTTTTTTAAAACACGTTTTTAAGATTTACCTTTTGAAAATAGTTGACTTGGTTTTTGAGACAACCTGGTCTATGATGTTCATTTCAGGACATTCATAACAAATTACTTTTCTCTCTTTCCCAGCCAGTATATTGAATATAATGGGCTTATCTTTGGTAAATTATTATTTGCATTAGGAAGAAGATATTTTTGCTGAAATAGATGTAGAAGGTTAAAATGAACACTGATACAGAGAACAAATGTCAGACCAGTTGTTTTTAAAGGAAAGTAGAACCATTCAAAAATGAATCATGGACTTTTGTTGATTCTTTATAAAGTACAAGTAGTATGCCTATACCTTCCTAAACCTTACCTGGGGTGCTTCAGTTATTCTTAAAGTTTCATTATAGCTTTGGCAGCCAGATGGTAGTACACCTTGGAGGGATTTGTATTGTATATATGTTTGTAAATGTTGTAAAATGAGATTTGTTATCAATAAGAATATTGTTTTTAAAATTATAGATACATTGAAATTACTTATAAACTGTTTTATCAATTTCCATTTCAATGGAGACAGGACGTGTCAAAGGCAATATCTGCACACTTAGGAGGCTGCGTACACTGCTTTATTAGTGCACTGAGACGCATAGGTGTCATTCTGTGAAATTAGGTGACACAAATGACACAAATATCCCTTTTGTTCGCAAAAATGTATCACTGTAATGTGTAGTAACTTTCCAAAAATTCTCAGTGTTTTGCATAAACTTAAAAATTAGGAATGTTGTTGGTGCACGTTTCACATCGTTCCACAATACCAGCAAAATTGTGCATTTCATTTCAGTATTAAACTGCTATTATGCAATAATTTATACCTACGATATTTTATATATATATATATATATATATATATATATATATATATATATATAGTAGCAGGGCGGTACCCTGCCAGGGTCCAGGTCTATTAAACAGCCAGTTCACTAATGAGTCAGTTGTGTTCTGGGCTTTAAGTATTCACCAGACCAAGGCTCTAGGCTCCCAGTTGGAGATGAGAAAACTCCACCCTACAGACAGGAGGTCTGGGCATGGGAGTCAGTAGGGCTTCACCTAGGAGAGAGAGGTGGGAGCCAGTGTAGCACAAGGCTATTTGCTGTACCCATTGAGGTGCTGAGCATCTGTTCTGTGGGAGACAGATCAAGGCCCTAAAGTGTAAGACCTGAGCAGGAGAGCTGTGTTTACAAGCCAGGAGGGCTGAAAATCATTTACTTTGGTAGCAGGACTGAAATATTGAATACCCCTGTGAGGGAATCTTCTGTTTGTTTTGCACAAAACCAGCCCTGAAAAACTGATAAAAGCAAGTGGTGGTGTCCTTAAAGCGGACACACTTGAAGTGAACCCCTGACTATATATATATATATATATATATATATATATATATATATATATATATATATATATATATATATATATATACATACATACATGCTATATTGTCAAAAGTATTGGGACACCTGTCTTTTCACGCACAGAAACTTTAATGGAATCCCAGTATTAGTCTGTAGGGTTCAATATGGAGTTGGCCCACCTTTTAACAGTTTCAACTCTTCTGGGGGGGAAATCTGTCCAAGGTTTAAGAGTGTGTCTATGGGAATGTTTGACCATTCTTCCAGAAGAGCATTTGTGAGGTCGGGCACTGTGGGTGAGAAGGCCTGGCTTGCAGTCTCTGCACTAATTTATCCCAAAAGTGTTCTATCATGTTGAAGTCAAGACTCTGTGAAGGCCAGTCTAGTTCCTCCACACCAAACTTGCTCATCTATGTATTTATGGGCCTTGCTTTGTGCACTGGTGCGCAGTTGGAACAGGAAGAGGCCATCCCCAAACTGTTCCCACAAAGTTGGGAGCATGAAATTGTCCAAAATGTCTTGGTATGCTGACACTTTAAGGCCGCGTACACACGATCAGTCCATCCGATGAGAACAGTCCGAAGGACCGTTGTCATCGGTTAACCGATGAAGCTGACTGATGGTCTGATGTGCCTACACACCATCAGTTAAAAAAACGATCGTGTCAGAACGCGGTGACGTAAAACACAACGACGTGCAGTAAAAAATGAAGTTCAATGCTTCCAAGAATGCGTCGACTTGATTCTGAGCATGTGCGGGTTTTTAACCGATGCTTTTGCATACTTACCATTGGTTTTGACCTATCGGTTATCAGTCCATCGGTTAAATTTTAAAGCAAGTTCTAAATTTTTGGACCGAAGGATAACTGACCGATGGGGCCCATGCACGATCGGTTTGGACCGATGAAATGGTCCTTCAGTCAGTTTTCATCGGTTTTGACCGACCGTGTGTACGCGGCCTAAGAGTTCCTTTCACTGGAACAAAGGGGCCAAGCCCAAACCCTAAAAAAAACACACCATAATTCCCCCCACCAAACTTTACACTTGGCACAATGCAGTGAGGAAAGTACCATTCTCCTGGCAACTGTCAAACCCAGACACGTCCACGAGATTGCCAGATAGAGAAGTGTAATTCGTCAGTCCAGAGAATAAGTCTCCACTGCACTAGGGTCCAGTGATGGCAGGCTTTACACCACTGTAGCCATTGCTTTGCATTGCACTTGTTGATGTATAGCTTGGATGCAGCTGCTAGGCCATAGAAACCCATTCCATTAAGCTCTCTATTATTGTGCTAAACTGTAGACCACATGAAGTTTGGAGTTTGGAGGTCTGTAGCTATTGAATATGTGGACAATTGGCGACTTCTGCCCATTGTGAATTTCAGCATGTGCTGACATTGCTCTGTCATTTTATATGGCCTACCACTTTGTGGCTGATTTTTTATGTTGCTCCCAGTTGCTTCCACTTTGTTATAATACCACGAACACTTGACTGTAGATTATTTATTAGCAAGACATTTCACAGATGGACCAATTGCACAGATGGCAAGCTATCTCGGTACCACGCTTGAATTCACTCTGAGCCTGAGAGCAACCCATTCTTTCACAAATGTTTGTAGAAGCAGTATGCGTGCCTAGGTGCTTGATTTTATACACCTTTGGCCATGGAGGTGAATGGAACACCTGTGTTAAATGATTTGGAGGGGTGTCCCAATACGTTTGGCATTATAGTGTATATACATTTTTTTTTTTTACCAAGTCTGTCACACATTGGAAACTACCATCCTGCTGACTATAATAATTATAACTTGCAATAATGAAAGTCACAGTACCCGCAGGGAGGAATGCTAGCTTTTTTCCATGTGATTGGCATTATGCAGGTTTTCATTTTGTTGCCTCAAAGCTTTAAATCTTTAGCATTGATTCGGCTAACAGGACGCAGGATACTTTCCATTAGCTAAACTGAATTGCAAATATTGGTTTGTTGCCACTCCATTCACTAGGAGAGAGGGAGGTTAAAACATGTTGCGACATGGATCAGTGCTTCACTCTCTGATTTATTGGGAACAGTGGGTGGCTAACAACCAAAATCTCAAATGGTGTCTGTTAACAGTTTCACAGGACATACTTTAAATATGCAATGCAAGCAATGTGAAAGGAATTGTTGTAGCTGTTCAATTCTTGAGAGGAGAAAGAAAGAAAAGGAAGGTAAGAAAGAAAGGAAAGAAAAAAAAAAAGAACACAATGCAAAACATTTGAAAGGGATTTTAATAGCTGGTAGATTCTTGAGAGGAAAAAGAAAGAGAGAACGAATGAGGGAAATAATTGGTCATTGGGTAAAGAGAGTGAATGTAGTGGAAAAAAAGAATAAGTAGTTATGTAAACTATTGATTTCAAGTCTTACTTACAAATTATCAGTAGAGGGAGTAGAAATGCCTTTAATTTAAGTTTCTTAGATTACATTTCATTTTAACTTTGCAATAGTAACTCAAAACACAGAATAGTAAAGGGTTGGTGAATTCTGAAGGTTTTAAATGATTTATGTGGATGTGTGGAAATGGAGATTTTAAATGCTGTGTATGTCCACATAGATGAGATTTCCCCTCACTCTTCTGTCTGATGCTAATAATCATCACCTGAAAAAGAAGGTTAGGGGAAAGCATAGCATACTAGCTCATTATGAATTACTTACCTGAGATCGAAGCCCCCGAAGCGACTCTCGTTCCTCACCTCCGCCATTGATACCCGAGTTACTTCTGGGTATCACAGCACCGGGGCTGTGATTGGCCGGAGCCGCGATGACGTCACTCCTGCGCACGATCACCCTCACTAACGGCACACTCAGTGCACCTGCGCCGTAAACATCGTTGCAGTCTTTTTTCTGCAAATATCTCCTAAACCATGTAGGTTTAGGAGATATTTGCTGCACCTACAGGTAAGCCTTAATCTAGGCGTACCTGTAGGTTAAAGTGGTCTGTATGGGTTTACAACCACTTTAACTGTTAGCCAGACTTCAGTAATTAGTCTCAGCCGAGGGCTCTCTGCTTCACTCTCTGTGCTGTGAGAACCTGTTTCTGGGAAATAAAGCTGACTGCTGACAGAATGCTAAAAAAGTATGATAGTTTGTTTTTGGGAACCCATGAGGGAGTCGTCAGCTGGTGTAATTATCTCAAACTTTTTTTTATTAAATATGGATACAGATTAAAGTTAAATCCAGATTTTCGGTTGGAAGTTCCTTCTTTATTAACTAGTGGGATGGGTGCCTAGGAGAGGAGAGAGTTTGGTGGGAGTTTTTATTAGCAATTTATGGTAGTGTAGCAATTTATGTAGCAATTTAGCAATTGTAGCAATTTTTTATGGTAGTCCAAAGTCCAGCCAAAAGGTGGACCTGTGGCACAGCGTCAAAAAACAGTGGCCCAGATGCTCAAAGGGCTTACGACGGCGCAACGCCATGTACGCCGTCGTAAGTCCTAATCTGGGCCGTCGTATCTATGCGACTGATTCTTAGAATCAGTTATGCATAGATATCCATTAGATCCGACAGGCGTAAGGCTCTTACGCCGTCAGATCTTAAATGCATTTTTTTTTTGTCCGCTAGGTGTCGCCTCCATCGTTTTCCCCGTCGAGTATGCAAATTAGCTAGATACGCAAATTCCCCAACGTACGGGCGGCCGACGCAGTGAAGTTATGACTTTACGTTAGGTTTTTCCGGCGTAAAGTTGCCTCTGCTATATGAGGGACAACCAATGTTAAGTATGGCCGTTGTTCCCGCGTCAAAATGTATACATTTACGTTGTTTGCGTAAGTCGTCCGTGAATAGGGCTGGACGCTATTTACGTTCACGTCAAAACCAATGACGTTCTTGCGACGTCATTTGGAGCAATGCACCCTGGGATATTTTACGGACGGCGCATGCGCAGTACCTTCGGCGCGGCAACGCGCTTAATTTAAATACTACATGCCCCATACCCGCCTAATTTGAATTAGGCGGGCTTGCGCCGGGTGATTTACGCTACGCCGCCGCAACTTTACACGCAAGTGCTTTGTGAATAAAGCACTTGCCTGTAAAACTTGCGGCGGCATAACGTAAATGAGATACGTTACGCCCACCGACATTTATGCCATTCTACGAGAATCTGGACCAGTGATGCTATCCTTTTTAGGAAAATAGTACAGCAAGGGTGATAGCATAATAGGAACATTTTTGTTAAGAAATTATATGGTGAGTGTAATGATCAGTATTTCAACTGTGCATTTGAATGTTCACCTAGTTTGCCTTCAATTTAATTATCAGTGCATAGGAAGGTAGGAGTCATTTTCTATTGCCATATCCTAAACATTTTTTGCTCTACCAAATATAAAGACACCCTGTATTAAGTAATTTTATATTCTTTTATCAAGCTGGTTATTATTACCTGTGCACATCAGATTTAAATCCTGACATTTAAAAATAATTCTAAACTGTTTACTGCTTACAATGTTCCTTTTTTTTTTCCATTTCGGAAGATTTCAGAAATGCCAATTTTCCATATTCTTTTCACTATGCATATATAATATTGCTTGATATTCATTGTGCACACTTTTTAGACAACCTAATATGTATGTAGATTCCTTACAAAGCAATAGCAATGACATAAAAGTATCATCATCCTATTGAGGTACATTTACATTTACTCAGAATCTGGATCAGCTGTACATGGTACCCAATCAGCTTCTTACCTCAGCTTGATCAATTAAGCGTTGGTAATAAAACCTGGAAGCTGATTGGTTTCTATGCAGAAGTATGCCTGATTTTGCACCCTCCAGCTTTGGTAAATACATCCTATAGTGCAAAACTCTCAATTTCAGTCATTATTAAAGTGTGTAGGTGAAATTTGTTTGAGAAATTTTTTCTCTTCCATATTTGGAGATTGTGGGCCAGATTCAGATACAATTACGTTGCTCCACGGCAGCGTAACGTATCTGATTTACGTTACATCACCGCAGGTTTACAGCGTAAGTGCCTGATCCTTAAAACTCTTACCTGTAAACTTGCGGCGGTGTAACGTAAATTCGCTCGGCGCATTTAAATTAGGCGCGTTACCCGACGTGCATTGCGCTAAATGACGTCGCATCCAGCGCCATTCACGGACGACTTACGCAAACGACGTGGTTTTTTACATTTCGACGCGGGAACGGCGGCCATACTTAACATGGCTTAGAACAACTAGGGCTCAGCCCTAATTTTACGCGGCGTAACTCGACGGAAATAACGTAAAGTTAGCACGGACGTTCGGGGATCACCGTAACTAGTCATTTGCATATTCTACGCCGACCGCAATGGCCTCGCCACCTAGCGGCCGGCCTAGAATTGCATCCTTAAGATCCGACAGTGTAATTCAATTACACCTGTCGGATCTTAGGGCTAGCTATGAATCAGTCGCATAGTTAGGACGGCCGTAATACAGAGATACGACGGCGTATCAGGAGATACGCCATCGTATCTCTTCTGTGAATCTGGCCCAGAGTTTTTTTGGAGGTGTATTTTAAATAGTTTAGTTTATTTCAATCTCACTGATAACAACCTGCTTGACCCCCCTACAGTATGACTTCTACCCACAATATTCCACTGAAACTGCCTACTAGAACTCACTAATGATTTACTAACTGTCTAAATCCAATGGTCACTATTTAAAACTCTTTGAAGACTCTTCCACTGCCTTTGATACAGTCAACCACCCAGTCCTGCTCAATAAACTCTACTCCCATGGCCTCAATGACTCTGCTTTTCCTGGTTCTCCATCTACCCATGTCATCGCACCTACAATTCTATTTACTCTGCTTCTCTTTCTGTTGGGGTATCCCAAGGCTCTGTCCTTGGGCCCCTTCTATTCTCTCTCTACACCTCTTCCCTAGACCAGTTGATAACCTCCCATGGCTTCCAAAAACCACCTCTACGCCAATGACACCCAGCTCTATCTTTCTACTCCTCAGATCACCCCCTCAATCTCCTCAAGTATCACTAATTTACTGAGTGACATATCTGTATGCATGTCACACAATATCCTCCAAATCAATAGCACAACCAACACAACAAGGTGCTAGGTGTAATCCTAGACTCTGAACCCTCGTTCAGACTCCACATTCACTGGCAAAATATAGCCACCTTAACCCTCACAACATTTTCAAAATATGCCTCTTAACTAACAAAAACACCAAAAAATGAATTCCTTCCCTTATCTCCAGCCTTGACTACCGCAGCTCTCTTCTCACTGGCCTACTTCCACATAGGCTACCCCCTTCAGTCCATCATGAATGTTGCTGCTTGACTCATCCACCTTTCTAACTAAATCATGGCTGCTGCCCCATTCTGCCAATCCCTCTGTTGGCTTTCTACAGCCATCCACAACACTGCTTCCAGTTACATCATGCATCTTATCTCAATATATCACCTAAACCATATAATCTGCTCTTCCCAATACCTCCTTTTATGAAGCTCCCTTGTAACCTCCTTCCATGCTCACTTCCAGGACTTCTCCAGAAACTCCCCCATCCTCTGAAATTCACTACACCAATTTGCTGGGTTATTTCCTACCCTGTCCTCCACTAGGCAATCCCTAATAACAAATTTAAACAGAGAAGCCTTCCCTGCCACCACTGAAAACTGTATGTCAACCACCTCCATTAGCTCATCCTTGACAGCTATTACCTTTTGCATCACCTCTTAGATTGCAAGTTCCATGAGCAGGGCCCTCATAACCCTTTTGTACTGAACTGTATTGCAATTGTGCTGTATCCATTTATATTGTAAAGTGCTATGCAAACTGTTGGGTGTCCTGTTAAATTATTTAATAATAATTTTACTAGTTGGTGTTCTATTTTTTATGTGTGGGTTGCTATTTTACTGTTTTTTGCTGCCACTTAAAGAAAGCTTCTGTAACCCCCATGAGCCATTTAAAGCCATTTTCACCCATAAAACAGAAATATTGCCTCTGAAATATTTAGCTCAAAACTTAAATACACTGATCACTACAGTGTAGTTTTAGAGTGTTATAACTTAACCACTTAAGGACCCCTTCACGCCGATATACATCGGCAAAATGGCACGGCTGGGCACAATCATGTACCTGAAAAACGTGTGGAATGGGGGTGATGGCACTGCCTAACCCTCTGTACCCCTATAACTAGGTAGGGTGATGGACCTCCTAACCAAGGGTCCTACAGTGAACTGCTTGTATGTGAACTATTAAATTCTTCAGTGTGCTGAAACTTCCTTAAATAAACATAAATAAATAAGTCATAGGTAATACAATAATGTGACTTATGTGTATACCTATACCGACCCTGATATAGGTAAGTGCAAAATTATAACAACACAATTCCAATCATCTTGGTAAAGTGACAAAGAACCTTAATAACCATAAGGTAAAAAACAGTGCAGTGTTAAATACACCCTATGTCAAAATAGTTGAAATAATAATATAGGGGTACTATCGACGGAGGACTCACCCCTTTTTCCTATCTTGGGAAATCCGCAGTTTGTACCAGGGTCATTGAACGGCCCCTTTAGTAAGTTAATGGAACAGGGGCGGTTTCAAGCATCACATTTCTTGAGGGAGGGCGCCTGGATCCCCAGGCAGGAAATGGAGAGGAAAGACTTGCCCTACCAACTAGACTTTTGGAGATCCTTACAATTGTACCACTTCTTAGACACTCTAAAACCACCAGTTAGATACTGCCGAAGTCTGACAATGTTTGAGAGGTATTGCAGCGGACAGGGGACTTTACGGCACTCCCTCTCAAGAATTAGTGCGTTACTTAATACTCCATCAGTGGACTCTCAGTTGCCCTTTTTTAATAAATGGGAACGGGAACTAGGAAGACCTTTTACAGAAGATCAAAAAACCAAGATAATAGGGAATATTTTCGAAACATCTATGTGTATAAAGACACAAGAGATGAATTATAAAATCTTGTCTCATTGGTATCGGACCCCCGAGATCTTGAGTAAATGTTTTCCAGACATGACAGACAGATGTTGGAGGTGTGGGAAGGAAGGAGGAACCCTAATGCATATCTTTTGGGCCTGTCCTAAGATTCTAAGTTACTGGAGAAGGGTCCGGGAAATTACACAAAGATTGAGTAGGGAACAACTACCAATTGAGTGGTCTTTTTTCATACTTCAGGATGTTGGAATTTCAGTAAGGCGTTACAGGAAATCAGTGGTGTGTCATCTCCTGAATGCGGCCCGGGCCTGTATTCCAGGGCTGTGGAAACAGACAAGGGCCCCATCCATTAAGATGTGGCTTAATAGAGTTGAAAACTTGAATAGAATGGAGGACATAGTATGGACCTCAAGGCAGAAGCGGAGGGTTTACTTGGAAACATGGGCGGAATGGAACATATTCAGATATTCGGAGGAGGGGAAAGTCTTGATGGATGCAAACTGAAGGGGGGATGACTGCTGCGGGGTCCGTGGAGGAGAGACAGACAGGGGCGCTGTTTTTGTTGTTTTTTTTTTCTTCTCTGTTTCTTTGGGTTTAATGGGTATTGGGGACGGGTTGGGGATTGGGGGGGGGGTTAAATAAAGTAAACAAGGAGATACAGGGGAAATGTCCCAATCACGGCGGGATTTTGGTTCCCCGCTATGAAGGGGACGAAACCGAAACGGGATAATAAAGGTGTTATCAGGGTTAGAGCCCCGACTTTTGAGGGGTGAGGGTCCCATCCAATATAAGAATATTTAAAATGTAATTTGTTTTTCCTTCCCCTGGTTATAAATTAAGAATAATTTGATGGGGAAATGGTTTTTGAAATGTTTGTTCTCTTTCCATGGGTAATCAAATGGATATTCCTGTTATATGTGATCAAAGGGGGTTAAGCTAGAGGAATACCCCTCGGGTTTGGTTTCTTTCTTTTCTTTTCTTTGGATTGTACTCGTGAATCTCTGTTCTCCTTGTTGTTTAAAATCAAATAAAAGATGATTAAAAGAAATAATAATATAAAAGAACCAGATGGCAATAAATAAACAGCAAACAGCAACAATTATGTAATACACCTGTAATACACCTATGACATAAGTTCTGTTGCTTCCAAATAAGGATTTAGTGGTTTTTATGGTGCAGATTCTTGCAGTGAGGGAGGTGCTCCTATATCACAAATGGTGGATTTGCAGTGGTTCCGGTGTTGTCCCAACAGGGATCCCCACTCACCAGATCCTACTACCCCGCCGGGGGTGGATGGCATATAGTGCAGACTTCCCGGTACTGCATTACTCCAGGGCTCCTCTTGATAAATCAGGACCGTCCACGATTGAGGATTCCCAGCAGACAGATTGTGTAGTAATTCCTGGGGAGATGTAGAATGTTTTGAATAACTTTTTATCTGTAGTGATATCTCTTACTACTTTAACAATATTCACTAGACATCCAACCATAGGAGGGATTCTTCAAAAATCCAGGATTCTGTCTCATTATTGTGCCTCTCAAAATCTGAGAAATAGAAGAAATCGGGAGGTGTCTCCTGATCACGTTCCTGTCAGAAAAGATGGACCTCTCTGAGTGACCTTCTCCCACAGAGAGGTCCATATTTTCTGACAGGAACGTGATCGGTCCTAAGCGCAGGATTTATAAATTTTTACAATCATGTACCTGTACGTGTCTCTTTAAGCCCAGCCATGGGGTCGCGAGTGCACCGCTGGCGGCACGCTCGCGACCCGGTCCGAAGCTCCATGACCCACGATCGGTCACCGAAGCTGAAGAACGGGGAGAGGTGTGTGTAAACTCACCTTCCCCGTTCTTCATTGTGGCAGTGGCAGTGATCATCTCTTCCCTGATATAGGGAAAGACGATCACTGATGTCACGTGTCCAGCCTCCCCCCTACAGTTAGAAACACATATGAGGTCATGCTTAACCCCTACAGTGCTCCCTAGTGGTTAACTCCTAAACAGAAATTGTAATTTTCACAGTAAACAGTGCATTTTTATAGCACTTTTTGCTGTGAAAATGACAATGGTCCCAACAATGTGTCAAAATTGTCCCATGTGTCCGCCATAATGTCGCAGTCATGAAAAAAATCACTGATCGCCGCCATTAATAGTAAAAAAAATAATAATAAAAATGCAATAAAACTATCCCCTATTTGTTGTGCATGTCAGCAAATATCCGATCTGCTGGAATCCATCCCAGGGGAGATTTTTCCGCGGAAACAGATCCGCTGGAGTGTACACACCATAGGATCTATCCGCAGAAACCCATTTGCTGGGATTTATCTGCGGATGGATTCTATGGTGTGTACGGGGCCTAAGTGTTAGCTGGAGTTTAGTCTTTTTTTTTTATTTATTACCAACGTTTTTTTATTAGGTTGTATGAAGGCCAGAAAAACATACAAATGATGTATAAATCTTGTAACAGACTATTATACAAATTTCCAAAGTGTTAAAGACATAGGGCCAGATTCACGAATAATTCCGGCTGCATAACGTATCCCCTTTACGCTACGCTGCCGCAAGTTTTCGGCGTATGTGCTTGATTCACAAAGCACTTGCCTGTAAACTTGCGGCGGCGTATCGTAAAGCCGTCCGGCGCTAGCCTGCCTAATTCAAATGGGGCGTGTACCATTTAAATTAGGCGCGTTCCCGCGCTGAACGTTCTGCGCATGCTCCGTTAGGAAATCTCCTGCCATGCTTTGCGCGAAATTACGATGCCCCGACATGTTTTTTTAACGTATTCCAAGACGTCTTACGCAAAAAAAAATTGAAATCCGACGCGGGAACGACGGCCATACTTTAACATGGCTGTTCTAAATCTAAGCCATGAAATAGCAGGCTTAAGATTGCGACGGGAAAAACCGACTGACGACAACGTAAGAGAATGCGATGAATGCGCGTACCTTCGTGGATCGCCGTAAACAGCTAATTTGCATACCCGACGCTGGAAAATGACGCAAATTCCACCCAGCGGCCGCCGGAAAATTACACCTACGATCCGAAGGCGTACGAAGCCTTACGCCTGTCGGATATTAGCCAAAAGCCGTCGTATCTTTGTTTGTGAATTACAAATAAAGATACGACGCGGCAAATTTGAAAGTACGCCGGAGTATCAGCAGATACTCCGGCATACTTTTTCTGTGAATCTGGCCCATAAACAGCAATGTTGGCCAGATTATCTTCCCATATGGGAGTTTATTAAGTGAGACAATGCTTTGTTTTCAAAATTGCCATCATAGCCAGCCATAGACAATGTTATAGTGTAACACAAAAACAAATTAGAATACCTGAAACATATAAAGATAAAGAACAACTTAAAAGGAATAATACCAGAATATCTAACACCACCATACAGTGGTGCTAGGATATTGTTGACAAATCCGTAAGTGGGCCAAGACTCACACGTCTTATTGAATACTGGTAAAGTATCCATAATGGTATGATGCACCCTATCCATGAGCTGAATGGCCTCCATTCATCTCAAGACCTGTGCCCATGGAACCTTAGGAGTGTGCCAATGTAATGCAATTGCCCAATTTTTTGCTTAATTTTTTCACATTTTCCTTTTTTTTTGCATTTTTGTGTAAATATGAGATCTAAGGTCCTGTCATGCCTTTTTTCTATTACAAGGGATGTTGTAATAGAAATAAAAGTAACCCTTTTTTTTTTTTTTTTAAAGGACAGCGTCAAAATAAAAAATAAAAAGTAAAATAAATAAGAAAAAATTCAATTAAACGATCCCATCCTGACGAGCTTGCATGCAGAAGCAAACGCATATGTAAGTCGAGTCCGCATATGCAAATGGTGCTCAAACCACATGTGAGGTATCACCGCAATTGTTAGAGCAAAGCAATAATTCTAGCCCTAGACCTTCTCTGTAACTCAAAACTAGTAACCTGTAGAATTTTGTAAACGTCGCCTTTGGAGATTTTTAAGGGTAAAACTTTGTCGCCATTCCATGAGCAGGCACAATTTTAAAGCGTAACATGTAGGGTATCAATTTACTTGGTTAACATTATCTTCCACAATATAAAAAAAAATTGGGCTAACTTTACTGTTGTCTTATTTTGAATTTAAAAAAGTGTATTTTTTCCCCCAAAAAGTGCGCTTGTAAGACCGCTGCGCAAATACGGTGTGACAGAAAGTATTGCAACAACCTCTATTTTATTATTTTATCCAGTGCTGCACTGACGTTTTTGGATTCTGAGTCATGGGAAAAGCAAAAGAATTGTCAAAGGATCTGTGAGAAAAGGTAGTTGAACTGTACATAACAGGAAAGGGATATACAAAATATATCCAGGGCATTGAGAATGTCAATCAGCAGTGTTCAAACTCTAATCAAGAAGTGGAAAATGAGGGGTTCTGTTGAAACCAAACCACGGTCAGGTAGACCAACTACAATTTCAGCCACAACTGCCAGGAAAATTGTTCGGGATGCAAAGAAAAACCCACAAATAACTTCAGGTGAAATACAGAACTCTCTGAAAACATGTGGTGTGGCTGTTTCAAGATGCCCAATAGGAAGACATTTGAAGAAAGATTGGCTGCATGGTCGAGAAGAAAGCCATTACTATGCAAATGACACAAAGTATCCTGCTTACAATACGCCAAACAGCACAGAGACAAGCCTCAAACCTTCTGTCACAAAGTCATTTTGAGTGATGAGCCCAAAATGTAGCTTTTTGGCCACAACCATAAATACTACATTTGGAGAGGAGTCAACAAGGCCTATGATGAAAGGTAAAATATAAGTGAAATACCGCACTAGACCGTCCAGCATCAAGCAGCAGCCAGTATGACAAACACACAATGTTGCAATAGAAAATGAGATAAGAATAGTGCAGCGCTTGCAATTTAAATTTTACAGGGACCTAACTGCACAATGTGAACAACATACAACTATAATCACAATAAATGATTGCACAGTGCTTGTGACATAAGGTGATGTCTGTTAAGTCCATATGTGAAAAAAACGAAATAATGAGTCTAGGGATGAGCATCACTGCTGCCATATTTGTACCTCTAAGTGCTGTTTATTCTCCTGAAATGTGAGTTTTAACCGGTAAACGCCCGCCCACTGTATATATACGTCCTGTTTTTAAAGATGAATATCTCGGTAACGGCAGCAGCTGCTGCCACAACCGAGATATCCATCTCTTCAGTGGGCGGGCGTGTAAACGATAACGGTGGTCTCCGCGGCGGATTCACCGCGAGATCGACGTTATCGGTGGCGGGAGAGGGCCCCCTCTCCCACCACTCTCCCGCACCCTCTGCCGCTTACCGTAGCCGTCGGTAGCGGCGGAGGAGATCGGGTGCTGCTGCCTGATCAGTGAGGACTCGAGTGAGGGCAAGATGGCCCCCACCCGTCCTCATAGCTTTGCTGGGCGGAAGTGACGTCAAAACGTCAGTCCCGCCCAGCGTCTTAAAGAGACAATTTTTTTGTTGTCATTTTTTTAAATGACAAATTTTCCATTTTTTTTTCTTGCATTTAAGTCTAAATATGAGATCTGAGGTCTTTTTGACCCCAGATCTCATATTTAAGAGGACCTGTCATGCTTTTTTTATATTACAAGGGATGTTTACATTCCTTGTAATATGAATAAAAGTGATACATTTTTTATTTATTTTTTATTTCAGTGTAAAAAATGATAAAATCAATAAAAGAAATACACTATAGGGCCAACATTTGTGGACACCTGATCATTTTAACAATTGAATAATTGAAAGTACATGGACACCCTTCAAATGATTAGGTTCAGGTGTTCACAAATGCTTTTTTTTTTCATAATGGGTACCAATTTCAACAAACACAAACTCCATATTGATGCCCAGGGTCATACAACAGAGAGAAGGTTGGCCAAGAAAATGGGTAACACACCTTAGATGCATACATCCCGTAACCACTTCCCTCTAGTGATGAAATGTTGGGGGGAGCGACGTTCGGACGTCACCGTGTTGTGTGCCAAACCCGTTCTTGAGTCAGACATTAGAGTAATTTTTGTTTTCACAGTCACAAGGATTGAGGTCAGATAGACCATTTTGACTAATTAATATTTTGTTATATGCATTTATTGTTTACTCTCTAGTTTTTTACATAGTTTGTGAGTACACTTAGTATTCATATGGTTGCTAGTGTCACATTAATTCATCTATAGTGCAGCTTTTTTCTTTTTATCACACCTTAGATGCGCATGGTCAGATGCCTAGCTAAAGACAAGCATGGCTAGTAGTCAGATAATTAGGCATCACCACAGTCAGAAAGCAAATAAAGTCAGTAGTTGGACATTAGGGTTTTCAAATTCATGTTTTTCAGAATTGGCAGATCCCCTGCACTTAGACCTAAACATCATGAATCTATATAAGCAGTAGTGCTTCTTAGTGACCATGGACACATACAGTACACCGACACACAGAAACATAGAAAAGTGATGGCAGAAAAAAGACCAATTTGACCTTTTAATTTTTAGTTTTTTTTTTTTGGAAGAGTGAGGAGGGGCTGTTAACTTTTTTGTCTGAATATAGATCTATGTTTGTCACAAGAGTTAAATATATGTATGTAAAGTAGAACACAGAAGACTGACCTGCATACACAGCCCCTAATCTTTTGGCTTGCAATTAAAAACATTTTGCAGGCCTTGTGTAGGCCTTTGTCCAATGAAATAAATAAATAAATCCATCTGAAATTGACAATATTCTTGACATTTTGATAAAATATTTAAAATTTGAAAAAGAAACATACTTTGATTATCACAGTACTCAGCAATCCAAGGGGGCGTTGTGCATTGGTATTGTCACTGGATTCTATAAATCTGTCGATTTTCTGCTTCATAATAGGATATTTTGTGGTGTGTGTTAAAATATTTGTCATACTGCGAATCAACAAGAACTGCCAGAGAGATTTAAGTGAGTTTATGCCTTAAACACTTCTCTCTCTTGACACCCGGTATAGCAACATAGTTAAAATTATTACTGAAAGAAATGCAGCACCGATTATTCCTAGTTGAGGCATATATAATAGTGTGAAATAGCACAATATTTTCTCTCCAGTTTTTTAAGGAGCCATGATAAATGTGCCTAGTTTAGACTTGTGCAAATTATAGATGTCATGAATAGCAGCCCAGGCTATTTTGCTTGTCAGCTAATTCTTTGCTGTGCTACAAAAGAGCAAATAGTCTATGTGACTGTAAGGAAGTCTTGTAACATACCGATAGTTTTATCCTCTGGATTTAGAGTTTAGTTTATAAATATATACAGTATTTTTTATTTTTTTTTGTATTACGGATTACATCTAGAATGGGTATAGCTTGTTTCAAAACCCACATCTACCAGTTGCTTTTTTAAATGCCTTCTTTTACCTATTATTACTGTCTCCATGTTCCAGCATTGCACGCTGCGTCATCCTCAGGTTCAGAATCATTCAACTTAATTTCTATGAATCCAAGGTTTCAAGAAAACGGCCAGTGGGGACATATCATTAAGTCATCCCCAGCTCACACGAAAATAGTCTGTACAGCACACACATCACTATGGGGCATTGTGAATTGCATTCCTAAAGGACCACCCACAGCTGCCAAAGTAAGAGAGGAAAAGGACCCCAAGACATTATATACATAGACTAAAGACAGGCCAAAAAATGTACATACACAAAAAATATTATTAAAAAAAGAATGCAGGGAAGTTTTTCTCAAGACCGGAATATAAGAAATGAAAAATATACACAAAGGGCCAGATTCATAGAAGAAATATGCCGGAGTATCTACTGATACTCGGGCGTATTTTCAAATTTGCCGCGTCGTATCTTAATTTGTGATTCACAAACAAGATACAACGGCATTTGGCTAAGATCCGACAGGCTTACGGCTTCGTACGTCTTCGGATCTTAGGCTGCAATACTTCGGCCGCCGCTGGGTGGAGTTTGCGTCGTTTTCCAGCGTCGGGTATGCAAATTAGCTTTTACGGCGACCCACGAAGCTACTCACGTGCGTTACGTCGTCGCAAGTCGTTTTTTCCCGTCGCAAAGTTAAGCCTGCTTTTTCATGGCTTAACTTTACACCAGCCATGTTAAAGTATGGACGTCGTTCCCGCGTCGAATTTTAAATTCATTTTTTTTCGGCGTAAGTACGTTACCCACGTCGCCATTCACAAACACGTCGGGGCGCCGTAATTTCGCGCAAAGCACGTCGGTAAATTTACTAACGGTGAATGCGCAGAACGTTTGGCGCGGGAGTGCGCCTAATTTAAATGGTATACGCCTCATTTGAATTAGGCAGGCTTGCGCCGGACGGCTTTACGTTACACCACCGTAAGTTTACACGCAAGTGCTTGGTGAATCAGGCACTTGCGCTGATTGCTGTCAGGACAGGTAGGGATCTGAAATATTTCCAATGGACACAGATAAGATAAAAAAATTCTGCTAGAATATGGAAAATTATAGCATCTGACTATTTTTTATTGTTGCCCAGATGACACTCATTGCTCCCTATGGGTGTCAAAGTCTTAGAAAGTGAGGTGAAATCTCCCCAGTGAGGTTACAGACAGAAGTAAAAATTAAACCATATTTTAACTCTTTCCCACTCTATCTATATTGTAAAACTAATATGCAAAACAATTGGACTGTAAAGCAGATTTAGGCTGGGTTCCCACTTCAGTACAGAGCAGCTCACAGCAGGGTAACCGTTGTGTTCACCGTTTCAGGTCAAATTTCAGTCAGAAGTTTTGGTTGAATTTGGACCTGAAACAAACCAGAAGACTCACGGGAACAGTATGTGAGGCTACGGCAGTATGCTGAGCCTGCATGGGATAGAGCAGAGGGAGAAGTGGGCTGCCGCGCTCTGGGGTAGTAACAGCCTCTGATTGGTCAGCTGCGGCAGCCCCCTTCTCTGATAGGTCCGTTCGCGTGAGGTAAAACCCGCACTGGACGAGCCTATATAAGGGAGAGGCTGAGGCGATTTGCTCAGTCACATCTCCTGACAAGCAGCATCGCCCGCCTCTCCCTCTCTCTCAGGATGAAGCGCGCTGTGCAGGACAGCCGTGAGGAGCTCTTATGTAGACTCCTAGAGAAGGCGGAGAGCAGGGGAGGTGAAGAGTGGCTGAAGCGTTGCCTGTCTGAGGAGAGTGGCTCTGTTTTATCTGTCAGCCCAGCTGCAGTACCAGAGATGAGCGTGGGCGCCCCCAGGAAACAGCCTGGAAGAAAAAAGAAATGTAAGACCAATAATTTAGCTCCTCAAGCTGAGGGAGCTGCAACAAGAGGTGCTTCTTGCCAGCAAGGGAGCAGCGCTGCCTCTTCCCCCCCTCCTGGGGACTTGGGTGAGCATGTTTTACCTGAAGTTGTTTTCAGTAATGTTAACCAGTTATCTGCATTTTCTAGTCTAATTGAATCTTTGTCTGTCATTGTGCAGCAGTTCAAAGGTATACATGATGCGGATTTTACCTCACAAAATGTAAATATGTATGTGCAACCAGGTGAGAGTCTGAGTACTCAGGCATGCACAGTAAGTCAGAGTGCACAGGAGACTGGTGCTGGAAATAGCGATAATGCTATTGATATGGAGGAGGTTGGTGTGGTGTGGCATGAGGCTGGTCATCCCTCTCTGCTAAATAAGGATGTTACTGTCAGATCGAGTGTGAGGTGTCCTGCTGTTAATAATACTTTACCCCTCAGATCCTCGGCTGCTATGGTCAGCGAGTCTTCCTTTAAGGAACCCCTCCCTTGCAGTTTATCCCCGCTGGGTTTTCATCTGTCTAAGTCAGTCAAAGAAAAAATTTGGAGGGGTGAATATCTCGATATATTATCACTTCTCCCTGCTTCTAAGGAGTTTTTGGCTAAATCTGACAGGCAGTCCAGCGAAAGAACAGAGGAAGATAGGAGGAGAGCGGTTCCTAAGACATTTCAAAACTGGCTGCAAGCGTTCTGTATCTATTCAGCAGTTATGGGAGAACGCTTCCCGGGGAAGTGCTCAGGTTTATTCCAACACCTGGATATTATTGCGGAGGCCTTTCGCCACTTTGGCGGCTCCGCATGGTTCTCATATGACGAGAATTTCCGTCAAAAACTAGCTGTGCACCCATCGCTGCATTGGGGGGCTAAGGACGTTGGTTTATGGTTAAACCTTATGCTGCCACCTAGGCCCCAGTTCACCCGCTTCAAATGGTCAGAGTCCAGTCAGGAAGGGTGTATGCTTTGCATTCAATGAGGGTCAATGTAAATTCTTATTGAATTGTAGATACAAACATGAGTGTTCTTATTGTGGCGGTACTCACGCGGCGAGCAGATGTTTTCGTAAAGCTGCCGCTAGTTCCTCTCATTCAGGACCTAAGGACACACATGGGAAAGGCCCCGACTCCGGTGAGCCTGGCAAGAATGCGCCCATGGCTCGAGCGCTATCCAGACCACAGGATGGCGGCTCTGCTAACTGAAGGTTTTGCCAATGGTTTCTTAGTGCCATCCTTTACTGGTTCAGGGTGTACACCAGTTAAAAATTTACTATCGGTATCCATGCACTCTAACTTAGTGCTTGAGAAAATTTGCAAAGAATTGTCTGAGGGTAGGGTGGCTGGCCCCTTTAATGACCCGCCATTCTCTAATTTCCGGTTGTCCCCTTTGGGCATCGTACCCAAGAAAGAGCTGGGTGCGTTCAGACTGATCCACCACCTATCTTACCCACCGCATTCGTCACTCAATGACGAAGTTGCCTCTGTGGAGGCTCCAGTCTGCTACGCCTCATTTGATGAGGCTTTGTGTCTTTTGAGGCAAGCAGGGCAAGGGGCTGTGCTAGCGAAGGCTGATATTAAGTCGGCTTTCCGCCTTCTTCCCGTGCATCCACAAGGCTTCAATTCTTTGGGTTTTCAATTTTTGAATAAATATTATTTTGATAAATGCATGCCAATGGGGTTTTCTATGTCATGCTTTTATTTCGAGGCTTTTTCCTCCTTCTTACATTGGGTCGTGTCAGTCGTTATCCCTCAAGGCCTTATCCTACATTATCTAGATGACTTCTTGTTTTTAGGTCCCCGGGGGTCATCAGTGTGTATGGAAGCTTTACAGGTTTTCTTTGACGTTTGTCATGACTTTGGCGTGCCTCTGGCCCAGGAGAAAACAGTTTTTCCCACGACAGTTATTGAATTTTTGGGGATCACGGTTGACTCCGAACGAATGGAATTCAGATTGCCACAACAGAAGATACATAAAATGAAGTCTATGATTGCAACCTTTCTTGTCAGTAAGAAGGTGTGCTTAAAGGAGGCACAATCTTTGCTGGGTCTTTTTGCTTTTGCAGCCAGAGTCATCCCTATGGCGAGGGTATTTTCACGCAGGTTCTCGTTAGCCATAAAAGGTATGGTGAACCCTTACGCTCATTTCCGAATTTCAAAAAGCATCAAGGATGATCTAAGAATTTGGGATGCTTTTTTAAATGAGTTTAATGGTTCCTCGGCCTGGCAAATGGACTTTATTAATAGTTCTCAGTTGGAATTCTTCACCGATGCAGCTGGCTCTGCTGGGTTCGGGGCTTTCTTGGATGGGCGCTGGTGCGCCCAGTCCTGGCACCCTGATTGGCTCCAGAAGGAGATACTTCAAAATCTAGTTCTGTTGGAGCTCTTTCCAGTGATTGTGTCGGTGGTTGTGTGGGAAGACATCTTTAGGAATCGTAGAATCTTAGTTCATACGGATAATAAAGGTGTCTTTTTTGCCATCAATACTCTGTCCTCTAAGTCTGATCCCGTTCTGAGGTTATTGCGTTTCCTTGTACTTCATTGTATGAACTGTAATATATGGTTGAGAGCTGAGCATATTGCAGGTAAAGAAAATAACATAGCAGATTCTTTATCTCGTTCACAGTTCAAGAGATTCCGAGAGTTGGCGCCATCAGCGGATCAACATGGCACCCCTTGCCCAGACTTCCTCTGGGGCTTAATTTGGGAATAATATTCCGGAATCTCAAGGCTTCAGTAGCGGAAAACACCTGGAGGGATTATAGGCTTTCATGGCACAAATGGTGCTCTTTCTGTCAACCATTGGGTTTGGATCCACTAGATGTGTCTTCTTACGTGGCTTTGTCTTTTTTGTCCTTTCTCATTCAGTCTAATCTGTCCCCGGCTTCCATAGGTAAAATATTGGCTGGAGTTTCTTTTTTCCTTAAGTTTGCAGGCCTTCCTGCTCTTACCTCTTTCTTTCAGGTCACCCAGGTTTTGAAGGGCCTCAAAAAGTCTAGGCCCTCTTTAGATAATAGGCGTCCCATATCTATCCCCATTTTGATCGATCTTCTTCAGATCCTTCAAGATGTCTGCTCATCCAATTTCGAATCTTTGCTTTTTAAGGCTGCTTTCTCTATAGCATTCTTTGGAGCCCTTCGGTTAGGTGAGTTTACTGCAGCAAATAGAAACGCTTTTTCATTTCTCCGTTTTTCTCATGTTCAGTTTGACGTCGGTTCTGTCCGTCTGTTTTTGTCCAGATCAAAGTCCTCTCAGGTTGGCCAGTGGTTTTCTTTATCCAGTTCTCCTAATGAGGCTATCTGTCCCGTGTTTCATGTTCGTAATTATCTTTTGGTCAGACCATTGAGTAACGATTCCTTTTTTATTCATGAAGACTTGTCCTCTCTAACTAGGTACCAGTTCTCAGCTGTTTTGGCCTCCTGTTTGAAGCGCTTGAATTTATCTGGGTACCAATTTTCTTCCCATTCTTTCCGAATTGGCGCTGCCACCACAGCTGATTCTATAGGTTTTTCAGAGAGTAAGGTTAAAAAAGTGGGCAGGTGGGGCAGCAATAGATATAAGTTATATGTTCGTCCCAGTCTTCTAACTTTATGATTCTCTTTCAGATTTATCCAGGAATATCGCTTGGGTCATAGGTCACTCCTACGTGTTCTGGGCTTACAAGCACTCCGGATCCAGATCATACTCTGCTAACCTGGGGCTTGATCCTGATTTATTTTTAATTTTATGGTCAGGTGTTAGAGGTATGCGGTGGCGCAATTTAAAAGACCACCTAGCTTATTTGTCTTCTGTCTGGCCTCAACCCCAAGTGATAGTTATCCACGTGGGGGCTAATGACTTGGGTAAATTCAACACATGGGACTTGTTATGTGAAATGAAAAGGGATCTCTATTCCATAACTCAAATGTTCCCAGGTTCAGTGTTAGTATATTCTGAGATGGTTCCCAGGCTGTTATGGTCGCCGCACGGCACCCTTTTCTACGTGGATAGAATCCGCAGACGGCTAAATAGGACGATTCATAGTTTTATGCCTTCAATTGGTGGCTCTTCCTTTCGTCATTCCGAGTTAGAGGGTTTTTTGCCTGGGTTGTTTCGGGTTGACCAAATTCATCTGTCAGGCATTGGCCTGGACATTTTTAATATGGGTATCCAGTCCATGATCGAATCAGCCACGGTGGTGGGGGGGCCTCGGCCAACAGCTTCGCGGTTGGCCCCGGCCGGTGGGGAGTAGTCGTCCAGCTTTTGCTGGATGGACAGAAATTAATTTGATTTTAAAGTTTTAAGTTTAGCCAATTTGGCCTTTTGTAATTTAATTTATTTATTGAGAAATTTTTTGTAACCCCGCCCCCACATTTTATGGATGACACCGTGGCCAATTTTACCAAAGTTAAATAAAAATGTTGTATCAAATTGTTGTTTGGTCTCCTTATTCAATACCTCTGTACTAGCCCATGTGAGGCTACGGCAGTATGCTGAGCCTGCATGGGATAGAGCAGAGGGAGAAGTGGGCTGCCGCGCTCTGGGGTAGTAACAGCCTCTGATTGGTCAGCTGCGGCAGCCCCCTTCTCTGATAGGTCCGTTCGCGTGAGGTAAAACCCGCACTGGACGAGCCTATATAAGGGAGAGGCTGAGGCGATTTGCTCAGTCACATCTCCTGACAAGCAGCATCGCCCGCCCGCCCACCCTTACCTGTCAGTTTGTCATAATAAGTCATGGGGTCGTCTGTATGGGGGGAGTAGTCGTCCAGCTTTTGCTGGATGGACAGAAATTAATTTGATTTTAAAGTTTTAAGTTTAGCCAATTTGGCCTTTTGTAATTTAATTTATTTATTGAGAACATTTTTGTAACCCCGCCCCCACATTTTATGGATGACACCGTGGCCAATTTTACCAAAGTTAAATAAAAATGTTGTATCAAATTGTTGTTTGGTCTCCTTATTCAATACCTCTGTACTAGCCCATGCAATTCACTCTGAAACCGCTACAGAGATGTGTGAACAGGCTCCATTGAGAGCCGGTCATGGTCTCCTGTCATGCGAATTGGATGTGGCGAAAACTACATCTGATTCGCAATAGTGTGAACCCATCCTCAATGAAATTGCAAAGGAGAATTTAGTAATGTCAGTTTGATGCAGACTATAAGTGAAAATAAACATAGACTTATGCCGCGTACACACGATCGGTCAAACCGATGAGAACGATCTGATGGACCGTTTTCATCAGACAAAACCGATCGTGTGTGGGCCCCATCGGTTAATTATCCATAGGTTAAAAAAAAACAATCTTGTTTTAAATTTAACCGATGGATACCTAACCGATAGGAAAAAAAATTCACGCATGCTCAGAATCAAGTCGACGCATGCTTGGAAGCATTGAACTTCGTTTTTTCAGCATGTGGTTGTGTTTTACGTCACCACGTTCTGACACAATAGTTTTTTTAACTGATGGTGTGTAGGCACGACTGACCATCAGTCAGCTTCATCGGTTAACCGTTTAAAACGGTCCATCAGACCGTTTTCATCGGATGGACCGATCGTGTGTACAGGGCTTAAAGGTATATCTGCTTCAGGTTGCTTCTGAAGACCTTTAAAAAAAAGCTAGTTGCCCAGATGTTATCAAGTTATCTTGATTTAATCCCCAGAATCACTTATCTAAAAAAATAGAATGCCACCAATTAAGGCAGGACTGAAATCAGAGGAGCATAATGACTCATGTTCTCAATGGGCATTTATCTATTTGTCTCAGCACAGGTTTCCTTGAACCAATTGAGCCCCGGAAGATTTTACCCCCTTCATGACCAGGGCATTTTTCCTACAAATAGAGCTTTCTTTTGCTGGTATTTTATCACCACTGGGTTTTTTATTTGTTGTGATATAAACAAAAAAAGACCAAAAGTTTAGAAAAAAAACATATTTTCTCATTTCTGTCATAAAACATATCCAATAAAATCTAATTTTGTTATACATTTAGGCCAAAATATATTTTGCTACATATCCTATATATATATATATATATATATATATATATATATATATATATATATATATATATATATATATATATATATATATATATATATATATATATATATATATATATATATATATATTTGAAACTTGATCTCTATATATTTATCTTATTTCATTTCTTGAGGTCCTAAAGGACAGTACAAATCCCCCCCAAATAACCCATTTTTGGAAAGTAGGCAGTCTGTGGCATTGAGGAATGGAGAACTTTTTGAAGTTGACATTTTTTTATCACAATAAAAAAAAAGGAGAAATGTGATACATTTTTTTTTTACATACTGTCACCAGTACAGTATAGCGTCATCATATGACTAATGTGGCGGGTATCAGGGACACTGAATGGTGACAGTATATATAGTTTTTTAATTTATTGCTATTTCTTTTTTTTTTTTACATCCTTAGAAGTTCAGTGCCAAAAAAGTAACAATGTACTACTCTGGGGAGTGATCAGGAATTTGTTTTTACATTTTGTTTATTTTTACAATAAAGATCATTATAACAGCAAAGTTTCCAACTGTCATGAATGAGTTAACCATTCATGACAGCTGTGGTCACTAGTGATCTATTATTGGCTAATATGCTAATAGAAAGATACAGGGTACGACGATTGACCATGTGATAGCTGTGGGACAATCACAACAAAAGCAACACAGCTCTTATGAATGAATTCATTCATAAGAGCTTTGTTGACATTGTCATCATGTGATCACATAGCAATTGCGTGATCACTGGGCCCTGAGTACCAGTGCCCTGAGTACCAGGATCCACAATCCGCTGTGTCCGAATCGTGCTGAACCTGCTCCTGAACCTGGTGCATGCACATAACATACGTGTACTTGATTGTGCCTGCCCATGCCTCCCCGCTGCAGTTTATGTTTATGTTTATGTACTGTGGTGGATCAGCAAGTGGTTAAATATTTCCTTGTGTTAGGCCAGGACATGTATGCTGGTACATGCTGGTACATACAATACCTTCTGTTTGGAAGAATAGACCTTCATAAGTTACTAAACAATGAAGTTAATTCTTATTAGGAAATCCCCTTTTGTTAGCTCAAGTCTTAAAGCAGATATTTTTTTTAATATATTTGCCAGACAAGCAGTTAACCCCTTTAATGCCAGTCACATTTATACTGTAATTAGTGCATATTTATAGCACTGATCGCAGTATAAATGTGAATGGTGCCAAAAATGTGTCAAAAGTGTCCGATGTGTCCGCCATAATGTCGCAGTACCGATAAAAATCGCAGATCGCCACCATTACTAGTAAAAAAAAAAATAATAATAATAATAATTCTGTCCCCTATTTTGTAGGCGCTATAACTTTTGCGCAAACCAGTCGCTTATTGCAATTTTTTTTTTTTTACCAAAAATATGTAGAATACGTATCGGCCTAGACTGAGAAAAAAAAATTAAAAAAAATTTAGCTATTTATTATAGTAACAAGTAAATTTTTTTTTTTTTTTCAAAATGGTTTTGTTTATAGCGCAAAAAATAAAAAAAGGTGGGAAAAAAAGGACGTCAATTTTGTTTGGGAGCCACGTCGCACGACCGCGCAATTGTCAGTTAAAGCGACGCAGTGCCGAATATTAAAAAGTCCTCTGGTCAGGAAGGGGGTATATGTGCCCAGTAAGCAAGTGGTTAACCACTTCAGCCCCGGCCATTTGGCTGCCAAATGACCAGGCCACTTTTTGCGATTTGGCACCCTGTCGCTTTAACTGACCATTGCGCGGTCGTGCAACGTGGCTCCCAAACAAAATTGACATCATTTTTTCCCCACAAACAGAGCTTTCTTTTGGTAGTATTTGATCACCTCTGCGGTTTTTATTTTTTGCGCTATAAACAAAAATAGAGCAACAATTTTGGAAAAAAGCTATATTTTGTACTTTTTGCTATAATAAATTTACCCAGAGTTTTTTTTAAAAAAAGTTTTTTTTTCTCAGTTTAGGCCGATATGTATTCTACATATTTTTGGTAAGAAAATCGTATAAGCGTATATTGATTGGGTTGCGCAAAAGTTATAGTGTCTAAAAAATAAGGGATAGTTTTATGGCATTTTTATTATTATTTTTTTTACTAGTAATGGCGGTGATTTGCAATTTTTATCATGACTGCGACTTTATGGCGGACACGTTGGACACTTTTCACAAATTTTTGGGACAATTGTAAATTTTACAGAGATCAGTGCTATAAAAATGCAATGATTACTGTAAAAATGACACTGGCAGTAAAGGGGTTAACCACTAGGGGGAATTAAAGGGGTTAAGTGTGTCCTAGGGAGTGATTCTAACTGTTATGCCGCATACACACGGTCGTTTTTTGTCTTGTAAAAAAACATAGTTTTTTCTCATGAAAAAAAACGTTTTTCAAACTTAATTTTAAAAAACGACGTTGCCTACACACCATCGTTTTTTCAAAATGCTCTAGCAAAACGTGGTTACGTACAACACGTACGACGGCACTCTGTCCCATTCAAGCTTGCGTGCTGTTCCTATTTTAAATAAAGGCAACTATTGTTCAAGAGTGCAGCTGTCCAGAAATACATCCTTGTTATTTCTGCCTTGTTAGGGGGAGGAGCTACCAGTGACACGTCAGCGAATACTGTTCCCGATCACAGGGAACAGTAGATCAGTGACATGTCACTAGGCAGAACAGGGGAATGCCTTGTTTACTAGACATGTGCACAACCAAAAATTTTGTTTTTTTTTGTTTCGTTTCGTCGCGTTCGTAGATTCGTAATTTCGTAAGACACAAGTTTTCCTATTCGGACCCGTTCGTATTTTCGGAACAGTTTTATTGTTGTTTATACTGAATGATTTGTAATTCTGTCTAATTTATTTTCGTTGATTCGAAATTCGTAATTTTGTTAGATAATAATTTTCGTTTAATGGATTCATAATTTTGTACTTTCGTAAATACATCACAACACGCGGCTAATCCATATTAAGATAAACTTTCTCTTAAGCCCCGTACACACAGTCAGACTTTTTGCCAACAAACTTCAAAATGAGTGTTTTCCAAAAAATCCGACCGTGTGTACGCTCCATCGGACAAATTTTTTCAGTTTCAAAAGTCCGACCAACTCCCTTCGGACAAAAATTCACGGAAAAGTTTGTTTGAAGTGCGATCGTGTGTACTAGGCTTTACACTGTCCAATGTGACTCAGCACAAAAGAGATAAGCTGATTGGCTAGGATATTAAGTAAGATACATCACTCACTAACTACACTGCCCAGTTCCCAATCGAAAGAACGATATGAGTACACAAATTTACGAACAGACAAAGAAATGGATTTACAAAACACACACATGTAAATACGAATGAAAATACAAACAGACAAAGGATTTAAAATACGGAATGCAAATCATTCGTTATAGATGTCATTTTCGTTCTTTTGCTGTTTCGGTGTTTCATATTTTAGTAAGATTGTCCAATCGTACGTTTGTATTTTCGCCTGTTCGTTATTTTGCTTATTCGTAATTCCGTAATTTTCGTATTTTGGTTCTTTCAGCTTTTCAGATGTTCGAATTGATCCGAATGTACGAATACTAACAAATTTGTATGAAAATCCATTTGTTACGAACGGGAACACACATGTCTATTGTTTACAAAGGCATCCCCCTTTTCTTGCATTTGCTGACCGCAATCGTGGGCCGCTCGGGAACATTGAGTTCCCAGGACCCGCTGTTGCACTCACAAGGCTGGGCGGCTAATTTAAAGGGACGTACATGTGCGCTCATTTGCCTGCCCGTGCCATTGTGTAGACGTAAATGTGGGCGCGCTGGTCGTCAAGTGGTTAAGTTAAATACTTACCTTCAACCCTTCTTCAAAATTCTGCCCTGCCTGACACCACACAGCCTTTGCCGAAGAATTCCAGAAAGCATCCAGCCCCCAAAGGCCTATTTATTTCTATGGTTGATTCCTAAAAGAAAAGGCAAATATTTAAAAGCAACTATAGAATAAAATGCTCTCAGAAAATGCACTATACCTTTTATGTAACTGGTGAGCTTTTTACTGACTCTTCCAATGCCTGTTACGTCCTCCGTTTTTTCTCAGATTAGGGATCATGGCCTGATCACAGTGGTGCTCTTTGAACTGCAGTGAAAAGTAGTATTGACACAGCAACTACCGAACGTTAATGCCTTCCATTGTAATTACTGTTATTGCAACTTATTCTTTCCATTAATAATCCACCACTTAATTGAAAGCTATGTAGAAACATGGTGTTAGTATACAAAAAGCCATTAAGTAATTATAAGCTGCTTAGTACCTACTATGTCTGCCTGCTTTGCTTCTGCCAAAAAAGGTGGGATTGTGTTGTCTGCATATTCAGCGTGAAACAACCTTGAGAGGTAGAAATGTGCACCAAAGACTTCTATCCCCATGTAGAAGTAAGGGTATAATATAGTGTATTGTAGCCTGCAAGTCAAATCACTGAACAGCTATAGTATCCAGGAAATATTGCCTAGACTAAAGACGGAAAGGTCCACTGAGTTTCACTTTAATTTGGCATTTAAATAAAACAATGTGTGTGTGTTTTGTGTGTGATTTGATGGCACAGAACACAACGCTGTTTAGAAGAGGAGGATGCTGGCAATATTAGAGGTTTAGCAGTGCAGTGAGGTACAGAGCATGAATACAAGGAGAGCCATTCTGCAGGCCGGCTTTATCCCTGAGTCAGTTTAAGATTTAAATGTATTCAGCAATGATTTGGCCACTGGATGTCACTATTCTACTGAAGTATGTAATGTAGATCCATTATTATTATTATTGTTGTTGTTATGGTTAGTATCCCTGTTATTCCTTCGCAACAAATTTATGATCAAACTTAATCACCGTTATGCTTATAGATCATGCAGAAATTTTCTTGTCATTCAAAATGCTTCATAGATTACAAATCTTATGCCTTTTACTATCCAGAAGGACATTTGGAAGTAGATGACAGCTTGAGGTGTAGCAGTAAAATTATGTTTTAGACGTTTGTGATTGTTTAAGGATTATGATGTGCGTGTGTGTGCGTGTATGCTAAACCCATCAATTAGGCGATGTTTTATAATTAAAATAACAAACATGTTATAATCACCATTTCTGTGCAATTGTTTTGTACCAAGCAGCCCCAAACATCCTCTTCTGGGGTCCCCTGCAGGCACTCTTGGCCCCTCCTCTTGTGTGTCTGACTCCTCTATGTGTCCATAGTAGACACACATATCATGGCTTGGCTCTGCCTCCACTCCCTCCTCGCAGATTTTGATTGACAGCAATCTATTGTCTCATGTTGTTCCTCTCTGTCAAGAGAGAGAGAGAGAGAGCAGTGATTCAGCCCTCTCGAGCACAAAGCTGGATCTAAAGAGTCAGGTAAGTATTTAAAGGGTCTGGGGGAGCTGATACTGGAATGCATTAAGATGAAAAACCTTAACCGCTTGCCAACCAGCTCACGCAGATATACTGCAGCTGGTCGGCAGCGCTGCGCGAATTGACGTACATGTAGCTGCGGGAGCGTGCCCACGGCCAGGTGGACTCGATGTCCGCCTGTGACCCACAATCGCTGTGAGGAGAGGCAGAACAGGGAACTACCTATGTAAACAAGGCCATTCCCATTCTGCCAGATGATATGATGGACATCTACTGTTCCCATTTATGGGTAACAGTGATCTCTGTCATGTTCAAGGCAGTCCATCCCCCCTATAGTTAGAACATGCTGAGGGAACACACTTAACCCCTTGATTGCCCCGAGTGTTAACCCCTTCCCTGCCAGTGTCATTTGTACATTGATCAGTGTATCTTTTAGCACCGATCAATGTAATAATGTCACTGGTCCCCAAAAAAGTGTAATTTGGGGTCAGATTTGTCCGCTGCAATGTCGCAGTCCCACTAAAAATTGCAGATCGCAACCATTACTAAATAAAAACAGTCCCTAAATCTGTCCCATAGTTTGTAGATGTGATAACTTTGCAACCAATCAATATACGCCTATTTCGATTTTTTTTTACCAAAAATATGTAGAAGAATATATATTAGCCTAAACTGATGAATACATGTGTTTTTTTTTTTAAATTGTCACTATTTGTTTATAGCGCAAACAAATAAAAACCGCCAAAAGAAAGCTCTATTTGTGGGGGAAAAAGTATAAACTTTTTTTTGGGGTACAACGCTGCATGACTGTGCAATTGTCAGTTAAAGCAACGCAGTGCCATATCGCAAAAAACTGCCTGGTCATTAAAGGGGCAAATCCTTCCGGGGCTGAAGTGGTTAAGCCTTTAGACCCACTTTAACTGTTTCTCTAAAGGCATGCTGCAAATGATAACTGTCACAGCTGCTTGTGCTTTCAACTGTCAAACTATCAAATGGCGGGTGCCATAACTGATCACATCTGCAGCGCCAGGGCAACTGTAGATCAAACAAAGGCTAAGGTGGCAGCATCTATGGCTTAAAGCACAGTCTCCAAACTTTCTAAACATAGGGCTAGTTTACTGTCTCTCTGACTTTAATGGGGTTGTGGCACTGTGGCTATTAAGTGTAGAAAATGCCCCAGCATCAGTGGGAGTAAACAATATCTCAGACTCGGTGGTCAATGGGAGTAAACAAAAATTACATAGCGACCACGGTCTGTAAAAAGAGGAATCATGCCCTAGCGTTGGTATTATTTGGAGGAATGGTGCTCTAATGTTGGTGTCAGTGGGAGGAATAGTGCATTGTATCAATGGGAGTAATAGTGTCCCTTACTTCCTAAATAAAGGAAGTAAGGGACAGCATCCAGCCCATGGCACACCGTTTGTAGACCTCTATCTTAAAGGACAGGAGAGTTTAGTTCCACTTTCAACAATACATAATTAAACAAACATATAGTATTTTATATCTTGTACTATATATTGGGGCTATTTCTTAAACAAATTAAATATTTCAAAAGTGTTTATGAAAGACAAAAGCAGAAATTCCACTGTAAAATCTATTGATCTGTGGCGTCTTCTGTTCTTACAACCCATTAGAACTTCTGTTCTTCTTTGTGAACTCTTAAGCCCTGTACACATGATCGGATATCTGATGGAATCTAATCCGATGAATTTTTTCATCGGATATCACTTTCACTCTTAAAAGAGAACTTTGGGGTAGTTAAAAACAAGCATACATACTCACTTTAAAGCTGCAGAATTGGTCTGATACTTCAGCTGTACCCCACTGACTCTAATCCCTTGATCTGAATGATCACGTGATCACTGATCACTCAGTTCTCTGTGTTTCTGTTTTGCCCCTCTAGCGCTCACTGGAGAGCGAGGCTTCAAAGAGGTGCGAGAACAGCAGTCTCCGGCTCTCAGTGGCACACTGAGAGGCTCAGTCAGCTGCCAATCAGGCATCTTGGTGGATCTCAACAATATGGTTAAGATCCTTTCAGAGCCTGGAGCGGGTCTGTGACCTCAGCTGACAGCAGGTTTTAGCCCATTGTCTGCTGATTCTGGGACACAGGAGAGCACTAGTAAGTGCTCTCCTGTGACCCACAAGAGAAGCATGATCAAAAAAGTTTTGGCCATACCTCTTTTTAACTACCAAAGGTTGGTTGACAGGTTTTGGGTGACTGAAAGTATTGTGCCTCAATGCTGCATGTTTGCATTATGAACACTTGTTACCTTGCACTAAAGTCAGTGATGATAACCTGAGTATTTGTCATAATGGTAACAATAAGGGTAGCAAGACACCCCCTCAATGCAGACCCCCCTCAGTTACAGGCACCCCCTCAGTGCAGACCCCCCTCAGTTACAGACAGCCCCCTCAGTGCAGACTCCCCTCAGTTACAGACACATTGTGCAAAATCACATTGGGATAAAATAATTAATATTTTTTTTATCAAAAACCTATTGTGCCAACAATCTTGCTTTATCTGTAAAACTCCCAGGAAAATCATTTTAAATTATGATTATTATACTATAATAATGGAATGTGTTTTTATTTCTTGATGGGGGCTTGGAAGTGGTTAATGTGTGCTGGTCAGTTTGTGAATGATTTTTAAAAATAAATCATCTGGTAATTGATTTATTTTCTCATCAATAACATTAAAGCCTTGAACTAATGGTAGTCTCAATCTTTGCTGCATGGGAACAAAATCTAAATTTTTCTGTTCGTGCCCAGCCTGGAAATGATCCCATTTTTTTTTTTTACGGCTTTTCTGTAAATTATTTAATTTCCTTTATGGCTAAATATGACATTGGGAACTTTTCTTTATTCCTATAAAGATGATGGAGAAAAAATACAGTGCTGGAATGATCATTTTCGGAAGTGACTCAGAATTTTCGAGTGCTTTCCTATTTACAATGTTTTTTGCTTAGGAAACACTGTCCCTGAACTGCTTCAGCAAGCTTATAAATCAGATCACCAACCATACATAATTTATTTCAGTAGGTAACAGACTGTGCAGCACCGCATACAAATATGCTCTGAAAAATGTGTCTGTGTGTACGCTGCAGCAGACCAGAATATAGATACAGGGAGGCATGTTTTGGGCAACACTGCCTTGCAAATATTATTTTCTACTAATTAATATTGTGTTGTACTTTGTATAATAAAAAACAAACCAAATGACTAAACACATCCATTTCCATTCTCCTTCCACCACTCTAATCATCTGACCTTTTTACATTATACACAGAGAGGTGTAGGTAGGTAGATGCTTGGATATGTAAAACAAATTAAAAAAATAATAGAGGTGACAGTTTTACATATATACCATCATCTACCTACTGTATCTACCTATCCAGAAATTATAGGGGCGCATTTAAAAATATTGTGCTTTGAGCATATTCACCACACATTACATTTGCTGACACTTGCCCACATCTGTTCCTCAATGAGGAAAATAATTACAACATACTATAGCATTCAAAATTTATATAAAATATAAAATAAGAAATAAGAAAATCTTATCAATTACTACAGCAGCGCTAGTTGTCACTTTAAACCGTGACCCCTCTTTATTATGACAGTGCATAGAAGGAAATGATATTTAAGAAAAGGGGACATATGTCAGAGTCCAGTAAAAGAAGTGCTTTGTGAAGAATGGTGAGCTCTCCACTGCAGGTGACATCAAACGTGCACACTCCACCTCTCAAGCTTCTCCAGTGACGATCTCCCCTCATGGGTATCTACTAACCGAAAGGCTGAGTTCAACAAGCCCTGAACCTCTGCACCGTCCAAACTTCCTCCAATTCCAAAGCCTGTAATCGATCTGCACGCTCTGCTCCTCATAACCACCGGTTATAAGTACGAAAAAAGACTGGAAATGGTGTGATACCGTTTAAAGTCTTTATTCTGCAAACTGCATCGATCTGCTCATTAACATTATTAGCAGCATTCGTTTTAAAAAATCGTTAAACAACGATATAGTGACCGGGCTGTTTCTTAGCTCTCAGTGGGATAGCCGGCGTATGTCAGTCCCGTCCACCGCAGATAGACAACATGCTAGACAACAGAGCGTGTTGTCTATCTGCGGTGGATGGGAGTGGGTCTTTTTCCCGCACAGATCAGAGGCCGGAGACGCTTCTTGCAAACTGAAGTCCCGGAGTGTCCCTGGAGGACCCTGGGGGGTGTCATTGGAAGGTCCCGTGCCTTGCGGCTCATGCCACGGCTGTGTCCCTCAGCGGAGCAGAACTAAGCCGCCACCCCCTCCTCTCTGTGTACATCCACAGAGGAGGAGGAGCCCGCACTTGAAGGACACACCACGCCTGTGTGTATCTTCTGTTCTGAGGTCTGTAAGGTAAGGGGGCGTCTATACTGATGGGAAGGGGGTGTCTAATGCTGGGGGGTGTCTGTACTGCTGGGATGTCTGCGCTAGGGGGGTTGTCTGCACTGGGGGTGTCTGTAACTGAGGGGGGCTGCACTGAGGGCGTGTCTTTAACTGAGTGGGGGTCTGCACTAAGGGGGGTGTCTGTAACTGAGGGGGGGTCTGCACTGAGGGGGCTGTCTGTAACTGAGGGGGGTCTGCACTGAGGGGGTGCCTGTAACTGAGGGATGTCTGTAACTGAGGGGATCTGCACTGAGGGGGGTCTGCACTGAGGGGGGTGTCTGTAACTGAGGGGGGGTCTGCACTGAGGGGGTGTCTGCACTAAGGGGGGTGTATGTACTGCTGGGGGGGTCTGTACTGCTGGGGAGTCTGCAACTGAGGGGTGTCTGTAACTGAGGGGGGTCTGCACTGAGGGGGGTGTCTGTAACTGAGGGGCATCTGTACTGCTGGGGGGTCTGCAACTGAGGGGGGTCTGCACTGAGGGGAGTCTGTACTGCTGTGGGGTCTGCACTGAGGGTGTGTGTCTATAACTGAGGGGAATCTGTACTGCTGTGGGGTCTGCAACTGAGGGGGGTCTGCACTGAGATGGGGTCTGTACTGCTGGGGGGTCTGCAACTGAGGGGGTCTGCACTGAGGGGGGGTGTTTGTAACTGAGGGGGGTGTCTGCAACTGAGGGGGATCTGTACTGCTGGGGGTCTGCAACTGAGGGGGTCTACACTGAGGGGGGTCTGTACTGCTGGGGGGTCTGCAACTGAGGTAGATCTGCACTGAGGGGGGTGTCTGTAACTAAGGGGGTCTCCACTGAGGGGGGTGTCTGTAACTGAGGGGGGTCTGCACTGAGGTCTGTAGTTAGTGGAGGGGGGTACTGAGTGGGGACTATAGTTGGTGGGGGGGTGACACAATTTTTTTTTTCATTTTAAAGCCAAAAAGACTACCTTTGTTTTGAAGAACATTTTATCATGCTTAGTGTTTTTAGCAATAAAATAAATGAATATATCATTTGTATGAAGTACTAAAAGTTTTGTAAGATATTGGTCATTTTGGATGTTTTTTCTGCTAAATCCTCTGTAGACCATAGCTGAGAAATACTGGTTTACAGGGACAAATATTGCAGATCAAACCTTGAACTGTATTCGAACTTAACTATAAAAAAAAAAAAATAGTAACAGTAATGTTAGCAGAAGAATTGAAGTCAAAAGATGGTTTACTGTTCTCTTAACTGTCACCATGTCCTACTGTATGTAATTATGTGTCTTTGGTGTCCAATATGCTACACTTATGTCTGCTTGAGGCTGTTTCTAAAAGCCTGAATAGAACCATTTATATAATGTTATGATGATATTATCACAGCTATTTTCTTTGTTATTTTACAAACTTGATTCATCTAATTGAGCTATGTTCTTTTGATGGCATGACAGCAAGCATAGACTATGAGACAAAAGACTTGTTTTATTTTTTCTGCAGTAAAACTCCTATTATTTTTTGACCAGTCCACAAGAAACCATCATTCTACAAGACACTGCATCCTAAAAATTATATATACCTGTAATCATGCTGCAATTACTGTAACTGCTTCAGTGTTTTAAGATGAGACGTGAAGTTTGTTGGATGCCATTAGGCAATTACCAGAAACTAAGAAAGACAGGCAGATCTAATAAACCTACAGGTTTAGTTTGCATAATGTTACTGAACTGCATCCAAAAGATGCTGAGGGTGTCAAAACAGAGATGCATTTGAATTTGTTACTTTAAAAATTAGATCAAGTTTGCCACCAAGGACATAACTGGAAATATAATTGTTTCAAATACATAATGTATTATATTATATTACATGATGTAAATATGTGTACATCATTAAATTGCTGACTGGCTAGTCTTTTGAAATATTCAAGGGCTTAAGGGAAAATAATACATTAACAGAACAGAATATGACCAGTTAACGGTATAAATATATTATAGTAATACTATATAGAAGTCACAGGTTAAGTGATTTACAGGGAAAAGCAGGTGCAGATAAGGAACTCAATTAGCACATTAACCACTTGTCCACCAGGCCTATTTTGGCACTTCTCTCCTTCATGTAAAAATCTCAATTTTTTTGCTAGAAAATTAATCAGAACCCCCAAACATTATATATTTTTTTAGCAGACACCCTAGGGAATAAAATGGCGGTCATTTTTTTCTTGCACGGTATTTGCGCAATCATTTTTCAAACGCCTTTTTTGGGGAAAAAAAACGGTTTCATGAATTAAAAAATAACAAAACAGTAAAGTTAGCCCAATTTTTTTGTATAATGTGAAAGATGATGTTACACCGAGTAAATAAATATCTAACATGTCACTCTTTAAAATTGCGCACACTCATGGAATGGCGCCAAACAATAGGAATCAGTGTGACAGGTCCTCTTTATGGAGAGATGTGGGGTCAATAAGACCCCACATCTCTCCTCCAGGCTTACAAGCATGAAATTGGTGAAAAAAAATCACTGATCACATGCCTACAGCCGCGTTTGCGGCTTTGTTTACTTCCAGGTACCGAGCGTGACGTCATAACGTCGCGCCCGGGCCTCCGACGGTCATAGAAATGACTGGTGACCATATGGTCACCAGTCATCTCTATGCTTTCCAGGCAGTGCCGACCGATTTGCTCTCTGGGCCCCCGATGGCACGGGAGAGCCCGGAGAAGCAACATATGGTGGCAGGAGGGGGGACATCCCCTCCCGCTGCCTATAAGAACGATCAATCGGTGGAACCGCCGGTTTGATCATTCTTATCGTGCACAGAATCGGCGGCTGAAGACGGCGATATCTGACTGTTGCCTGTAGATGCAGGCATCATTCAGATATCACCGCACAAATTCGAGGATGTCATATGACATCCTCCCATGGACAAGTGGTTAATAAACTTGATTCTTAAAAAGAGAAAGTGCTTCATCACAAATGATTAAGAATGTTCTACTGAGACAAAGTCACTTTGGTGGTCCTAGTTAGATTCAATATAGCCCATTTGCTGGTGAGGAATTTAAAGGTGCACATCTCATTTAAAGTGTATGCAATTCACTTTACATGCAATACAATACAGTACTTGGGTTTGTTTGTGCTCTCTATGTACTGTTGGGGAGATTTCTCTGTATCTCCTGTTTTGTAGATCCAACAAAAAGTGAAAGGAAATCTCTCAAACTTGAGATTGTGATTAGCTGTAACCAATACCTTTGACCCCTTTGGGATATTTCCCCTGACCTCTTTCTCTGATGACAGTTCTAAAATGTATTATCTCCCATCCCTTTCTATCTCTGTGAAAATGGTCCCCAGGACAATTAGAGGGGCAAATTATATTTTGGCAGAGAATCGAAACCTTCTCTACCAAAAACTTAAAAAATATATTCCAATCATTTGGGATTTTATAGATGTACCAATTCCAGTGACCAGGACTAGGTTATAATCAAAACTTACAAATAAAACAATGGCACTAACATCTTCATACATTTCATGTAGATGTAATTTTGCAGTTGGATTTTCTCACAAAACATGGAAGATGTCCTGATGTTTGAGATAGCTTAACATGTTGTAGTTGCTGTCAGGGGTTGTATGAGCTTTAACTCCAGCCATTAGAATGGGTTTCACTGAATGCAGAATTTAGAAAATTCATGTTCACAACTTGGAATCCTTCCAAGGAATTGTGGGTTTCACTGCATGATCCCAGGCAAGGCCAGGTTTACTTACCTATATGCCACCCTACCTCAATCAACTAGCTAGTGTTGCACTCATAAAGGTCAGACATTATAGCCACACAAGGCTGGGGAATTGGAAGGTGAAAGACCCCATATTGAGTCTATATAACTAAAGTTGATAAGTAGAAGAATAGGCCAAGCATATCTACTTGATATTATTACATGTCTGCCCAGCTTTGAGCTTATACGAAGCCTTAATATAAAGTAATAGACAACCCTGGAGCCACGCAATCACTGGTATCTTCCATATTTCTGTTCTTAAAGGTTTACTTTATTTATCCCCTTTAAACTGAATAATCTTATTTGAAATATGTCCAATAGGTGAACTATTATTTGAAATGATATGGGCGCTTACCACTGATTGACTGGAATGGTTTAGGTCTTTCAATAAGGTAGATTTATTAAAAGTAAATATGCTGTGCACTGTGAAAGTGCAGTTGCTCCAGAACTTGATGAATAAAATGAATCTTCACTTTGCAAATAATTCACAATTACATGCAAGGATAATAAAAAAAATGCATTTTGATTGCACATTATTGGATAATTATTATTATTATTATACACAATTTATGTAGCGCCAACAGTTTACGCAGCGCTTTACAATGTATAGGGGGGACAACACAATTACAGTACAGTTCAATACAAAAGGTACAGGAGGGCCCTGCTCATAGAGCTTACATTATAAAGGGAGGGGGTGGAAAGGTAATAGCTGCAGAGAATGATTTGATGGGGTTGGCTCAGGGACAGTTGCTAGGTGGGTGTAGGATAGACTTCCCTGAATAAATGAGTTTTCAGGGATCTCCTAAAGGAAGACAGGGTAGGGGCTGATTGGACATACGGGCACAGGGAGTTCCAGAGGATGGGAGAGGCTCTGGAGAAGTCCTGAAGGCGAGCATGGGAGGAGGTAACAAGGGAGCTAGAGAGAAGGAGGTTCTGGGAGGAGCAGAAGGAGCGATTTGGGCAATATCTGCAGATGTGTTTGGTGATGTAGATGGGGGCGATGTTGTGAATGACCTAGTATGTTATGGTTAGCATTTTGAATTTTACACGGTGGGGTAGGGGAAGCCAGTGAAGGGATTGGCAGAGAGGAGCAGCAGTCACGGATCAGTTAGTGAGGTATATTAGTCTAGCAGCAGAATTCATAATAGACTGAAGGGGGGATTGCCTGCTTAAGGGTAGGCCATTAAGGAGAGTGTTGCAGTAGTCAAGGCGGGAAATAATCAAGGAGTGAATAAGTTGCTTTGTGGTGTCATTAGTCAGGAAGGATTGAAGTCAGTGATTGAATATGGGGGCTGAAGGAGAGGTCAGAGTCAAGTATTACACCCAGGACCCTTGCATGTGTGGAGGGACCAATGGTTGTGTTGTTGATATTAATGGTGAAGTCACGAGAGGGGGGGACCACAAAGGAGGAAATATTACAAGCTCAGTTTTAGAAAGATTGAGTTTGAGGAAGTGGTGTGACATCCATACCGATATGTCATTCAGTAAGTTTGAGATCTCTGAGGAGATCGAGTGGGTGAGTTGAGGAGTGGAGAGATAGATCTGGGTGTCGTCGGCATATAGGTGGCATTGGAAGCCATGGGAGGTTATCAACTGGCCCAGGGAAGAGGTATATCGTGAAAATAGGAGAGGCCCAAGGACGGAGCCTTGGGGTATCCCAACAGAAAGAAGAAGATGAGCGGAGGAGATGGAGTTGTAAATGAGACTGAAAGTGCGATAGATAGGAGGAGAACCAGGATAAAGCAGAATCACGGAGCTGCATCTCATTTACTAAGCTCTGGAGCAACTGCACTTGCAGAGTGCAATTGTACTTGCAAAGTACACAGTCTATTTGTCCTTAGTAAACCCACCCCTCAGCAGAAACACTGTATTAATATTATCATTTTTAATTTGTTTAAATCAGGTCTATATTTAAATAGGAGTTCTGCCCTCCACTGCCCTGTGTTCTACTGACACCAACCTCTGCACTACTGACATTTCCACTGTTCTGCTGATACTATACACTGTCCTACTGACACATCAGTGTTTTCTGCACAGAAAACATTTGCTTTGCTGTGCATTTCGAAAACACATAGCAAAGTGAATTGTGCTCGGGTTATCATTTGTTCACACCTGCGTGTTTCCAAACGCAGGGCAATCCACAAGAAAAAACACACATTTTCTGTGAGTTTTCTGTGTATGTTAGAGTGCTACTTTGGGGCATTTGTTGCATGGAGGGCAACCTACGGTTTTTCAAACATGAATGTACATTTACACTTTAAAAACGCGCAAGAAGCGTCACCCGGCAACCTGCATTTCCACTAGGCACCAAGAATGACCAGGGAAGAGAGGTGAGTGTTAAAAAAAACACTGGTCCATCAAGGTTGCACAGGATAATAGTCGTGCTGCAAGTCATGTGACTTTCATGTGGCCTGTGTGAACCAGGGCTGTATATTCATTCCCACCCAGCATCAGCACAGCTAACTTTCCCAGCAGACTGAGTATGTGTGTGTATGAAGGGCTTTCCTTTTTGAATAATAAGTGATCTGTAAGGAGGGACTTGGGAGATTTGGACTCTTCCTGTAGGTGTGACTGGGCAGGACTGAATGCTAATTAGGATTATTCAATTCCACCCACCATCAGAGCTGTTAAGGAAGTTACATAATTTTTAGAGTCTGAAAGACTACAGAGAGGTGTGTTATAAACCTGTAACTATAGGAAGTGGCTATGGAAGGGACAGAGTCTCTTAGCAGGATATACAGATTGTCACATGGTACAAATCCACAACTAAACCCAGAAGATAAGGGGATCCACAGACAAGAGAGCAACATGGTACATAGTTATTAAAGATGCTGGGAGTGGTCATTCCATTCAGTTTTAGTGAAAAGAAAGTTTGACTTTAGCCTTAAATCTAGGCATTTCCTCTAGGCAGTGAGCCATCAGTGCCATTATCTTAAATAAAAAGCTGTTTATAATCTTGTTTTGTTTGTGTAGGATTAATCTGCTCTGATTTCCTACAATAATTTTAGGTATTGGGTATTTACTCTATAATTGGTCATAGATTTTGTTTTGTCATGTTAGGTTGTGTAAGTCTTTTTTAATTTATCTGTTTTATCCTGTATGTCCGCTGTGAATATTGCCCACAACAGGATGAAAACTTTTATAACAGACTATTCGTTCTTTTTATTTTATAGCATACTTAGAGATAATGCAATAACATCATGGGTTATACAAGGACAGATATTATGGCAAAACTTGCAAAAGACTTAAAAGAAAAAGTAATTCTTAACCATTAGTCAAGATTGTGAATTTTTTAAAGTGAGATTTTCTATTTCATTCTCTTATGATTCATTCAAGTATGTAAATGAAAAGCTGGTTAAAAGCTTACTGAAGTAACACATATGTTATTTGTGAACCAATGATTATATAGAAGATGAGACAGCATTTTTTGTTTTGTCTTTGCAGCTATGTGCTTTTTGTATACGTAGGTAATGCCTAGCTCCCAGATTTGATTAATGTTGTAGAAAGGAACATATTAAATACAAAAAGGCTAAATTACTTATGGGTACATGATGCTCAAACATGACCTCTTTGTGCCACCTGTATTGTACAATACACATGTAGGAATTTCAAATGGATACATTACAACTCTTCCCAAAATACCAAAAAGCACGCAAACTTTGATCTATGAATTTATAATATTGCTAACATATGTAAAGTAAACAATGACATCAAGGGTCCTCAGATCTGGTGAGTCCTATCAGAAAAAAATACTTTATTTGTCCACATTTTTGAACCACTTCATTGTCTTATGCCCTGTACACACAATCTGAGTTTCGGTCAGAATAAACTCCAATGGGTATTTCCGACAGAATTCCATTCAAGCTGTCTTGCATACACACGGACACACCTAATTCCGACCATCAAAAATGTGGTGAAATACAACACTACGACATTCTCACTGATGATATATACAGTGGGGTTTTCAAAAATGTGGGCACTCCAGGTAAACATTTGTATTAATGTGCATAACGAAGCCAAGGAAAGATGGAAAAATCTCCAAAAGGCATCAAATTACAGATTAGACATTCTTATATGTCAAAAAAGTTAGATTTTATTTCCGTCATTTACACTTTCAAAATTACAGAAAACAAAAAAATAGCATCTGCAAAAGTTTGGGCACCCTGCAGAATTTATAGCATGCACTGCCCCCTTTGCAAAACTGAGACCTGCCAGTGTCATGGATTGTTCTCAATCATCGTCTGGGAAGACCAGGTGATGTCTGGGAAGACCAGGTGATGTCAATCTCAAAGGTTTTAAATGCCCAGACTCATCTAACCATGCCCCAACAATCAGCACCATGGGTTCTTCTAAGCAGTTGTCTAGACAACTGAAACTGAAAATAGTTGACGCTCACAAAGCTGGAGAAGGCTATAAGAAGATAGCAAAGCATTTTCAGATGTCAATATCCTCTGTTCGGAATGCAATTAAGAAATGGCAGTCATCAGAAACAGTGGAAGTTAAAGCAAGATCTGGAAGACCAAGAAAAATATCAGACAGAACAGCTCGCAGGATTGTGAGAAAAGCAATTCAAAACCCACGTTTGACTGCACGATCCCTCCAGAAAGATCTGGCAGACACTGGAATTGTGGTAAACTATTCCACTATAAAGAGACACTTGTACAAATATGGTCTTCATGGAAGAGTCATCAGAAAAAAACCTCTTCTACGTCCTCACCACAAAAATCAGCATTTTAACTTTGCAAATGAACATATAGACAAGCCTGATGCATTTTGGAAACACGTTCTGTGGACCGATGAGGTTAAAATAGAACTTTTTGGCCGGAATGAGCAAAGGTACATTTGGAGAAGAAAGGGCACAGAATTTAATGAAAAGAACATCTGTCCAACTGTTAAGCATGGGGGTGGATCAATCATGCTTTGGGGTTGTATTGCAGCCAGTGGCACAGGGAACATTTCACGGGTAGAAGGAAAAATGGATTCAATAAAATGTCAGCAAATTTTGGATGGTAACTTGATGCCATCTGTGAAAAAGCTGAAGTTAAAGAGAGGATGGCTTCTACAGATGGATAATGATCCTAAACACATCTCAAAATCCACGGGGGATTACATCAAGCGGCATAAACTGAAGGTTTTGCCATGGCCTTCCCAATCTCCTGACCTCAACATAATTGAAAATCTATGGATAGACCTTAAAAGAGCAGTGCGTGACAGACAGCCCAGAGATCTCAAAGAACTGGAAGACTTTTGTAAGGAAGAATGGGCAAAGGTACCTCAAACAAGAATTGAAAGACTCTTGGCTGGCTACAAAAAGCGTTTACAAGCTGTGATACTTGCCAAAGGGGGCAGTACAAGATATTAACTCTACAGGGTGCCCAAACATTTGCAGACGCCATTTTTTTGGTTTTCTGTAATTTTTAAATTGTAAATGATGGAAATAAAATCGAACTTTTTTTTACATATTATAAGAATGTCTAATCTGTAATTGGAGGCCTTTTGGAGATTTTTCAATCTTTCCTTGGCTTTGTTATGCACATTAATACAATTTTTTTACCTGGGGTGCCCAAACTTTCGATCCCCACTGTATACACATATATATATATATATTATATATATATATATATATATATATATATATATATATATATATATATATATATATATATATATACATACATATATATATATACAAAAATGTGGCACTTACAAGAGTACCAAGATGTCCAAGGGTCAGAAATAAAATGGCATATAGTGCTCATCTCTCCAGGTGGTCTTGAAAACACATTATTGTGTACCATAGAAATTAGGCTTGAATAATAGTAATTTCTGCTATTTGTATTTCTGGTTTGTTTAACGCTAATCTTCAGTCACTAATAAATAAATAAACTTGGCATCTAAGTGCAACAAATCCAATGTTGGAGAGACACGCACAAGGGAGGACTCACCTGATCTAAATGCGAAGTATAATTTACTACAGTTAAAGTGCTGATTAATAGTTAGTTCACAGGGTAGAAAACCAAAGGAATTCAATCCAAAGACTTCATGAATAAAAGAAACGTCAAGTTCAAAAATTGTATTATAACTTGATGGGCTTCATAATGAACATCACTTTTTCTTCAGACTCTTTTTTTCTGTGTTTCTTTTTATTAGTGACTGAAGATTACCTTTATTGGAATCAAGAATCTAAATATTAAGAATAGCTATTATTCAAGACTGATTTCCATGATACGCTATATTGTGTTCTTCCGGCCATCTAGTGGTGGTGAGCACTATATAATGATTCATTTTCAATCCTTGGACCTGTTGCTTCCCTTCACTTTTACCCTTTTTTTATACATTAAAAGGGTAGTCCATCTGGTTTGGTATTTCAAGTTAGCTATTTTTTTTTCCATAGATTTAAAAAAAGGAAATTGCATTACAAGATATGACAAAAGGGATGTAATACATTTTTCATGTAACATTTGATGTAAAACATAAACCAAGTATCCTAGGTATAACATGCCTAGGTCGGATGTGTCATGCCACGTACACACGATAATTTTTCGGGATGTAAAAAATGTAATTTTTCAGCCTCTAGAAAAAACAACGTTTTTTCCAACTTCATCATTAAAACGACATTGCCCACACACAATTGTTAAAAAAAAAATGCTCTAGCAAAGCGCGGTGACGTACAACACGTACAACGGCACTATAAAGGGGAAGTTCCATGCGGATGACGCCACCCTTGGGGTTGCTTTTGCTGATTTCGTGTTAGTAAAAGTTTGGTGAGAGACGATTCAGTTACAGTGTGAAGAATGTGCTATCTCCATTACGAACACTAGTTTTACCAGAACGAGCGCTCCCATCTCATAACTTGCTTCTGAGCATGCGTGGGTTTTTCACGTCGTTAAAGCCCACACACGATCATTTTTTACAACCCGAAAAACGGCATTGTTTAAAACGTTGTGAAAAAATAGAGTATGTTCGAATTTTTTATTGTCGTTTTTCAGAACCCGAAAAATGCTGTGAAAAAAGCTGTGAAGCCCACACACGATCGTTGTAAATTACATTTTAAAAAAACGTTGTTTTTTACAAGCCGAAAAATGATCGTACTGTTGAACATCATCATTTAAGAGAAAGCAAAGCTCTTCTGCATAGAACACTGTATTGATCATATGTAACGGATTCCTGAGAACTACAGGGTAGGGATGCAGGATAGAGGGAGGTAAATGGTGGGGGGGGTGTACCACTAAGTTGCAGAAAGTTGCAGAAAGACATTAGGATCAGAATTTATATTATGGTATGAGCTGGGTCCTCTCAGAAAAAGAGCTGAATAACAAATGTTCAGTGGGGAAGAGTAGGATGATCACGTTGTATAGGCTGGGGGATTACAATATCCTCTAAGTGTGAGTTAGTTGTCGGATGTGTCCTCATGTCCCAAATTCTTGTGAAGAGTCCCATAGTATGAGAATGAGTTCTCAAAGTTGTCAAGTTCCACTGGAGATAGAACAAAATCCATGACAGCCGCGAGACCGGGGCCTCGATTTGCAGATGGGCCGTCGTTTGTGATTGCAGGCCATTTTTTTATACAAATCGGTCCATGAGCTGATGGGGGGCACCTGAGGGGACTGCGGGCAGCGGCTGAGGGTCGGGATGATTTTTTAAGCTGGTCTAATGCCGCGTACACACGATCGGTTTGTCTAATGAAAACGGTCTGATGGACCGTTTTCATCAGACCAACCTATCGAGTGTGGGCCCCATCGGTTTTTTAACCATCGGTTAAAAAAATAGGAACTTTTTTTTAAATTATCTGATGGTTAACTAACCGATAGAAAAAAAACAATCGTCTGTAGGCACGTCCATCGGTTAAAAATCCACACATGCTCAGACTAAATTAGGGGATGGGAGCGCTCGTTCTGGTAAAACGAGTTCAGCACATTCATCACGCTGTAACAGACAGAAAAGCGCAAATCGTCTTTTACTAACACAAAATCAGCTAAAGCAGCCCCAAGGGTGGCGCCATTGGATTTGAACTTCCCCTTTATAGTGCCATCGTATGTGGTTTACGTGACCGCGTTCTGACACGATCGTTTTTTTAACCGATGGTGTGTAGGCACGACTGATCATCAGTCAGCTTCATCGGATAACTGATGAAAAAATCCATCAGACCGTTTTCATCGGATGAACCGATCGTGTGTACAGGGCATAAGGGTTGAGCTGAGGAGAAGCAAAAGGAGAAAAGCAGCTACTCCATGCGTCACTCAAACGGGAAGTTCAAAAGTTAGCTTTTAGTATACAGTATGTTGTTACTGATAGCCAGATCTCTACATTCAAAATCCCCAAAAATTCTAATCCCCAGAAATACAAAGAGAATGCAAGACTCTTTTTAAAAAAAAAATTACATTAAAATTCTTTGGAAAACTGACCTGCAAAATGTTTGAATTTTCCTGCTTGCCCTAATCTCTGTTTTTAGACATTCATATACCCCAATTTTATATCTTGAATAAGATTACAAAATATTTATTTACAGTACATTACGAAATATGTATGTTAATAAATGGAGGTTTAAGCCTTATATTTTTTTCAGTCAAGCTTCAGAATCCTATTGCAAGGAATAGTTATGTATTTGCTTCTCCTGGGATTTTCTCAAAGCTCATAGTATAGTACAGTACATCAGCTGTGATGGTATCTGATGAATTGCCACTGAAATATTTGACACTTGATATGGAACTTTATTGCAAATATTACTTTTGCTGTTTGATTTGAAGCTCTGCTACTCTGAGTACATTGTGCCCATGAGAGTGTTTTGGTATTCTGTGTAGAGACCAAATTTTGTAATGTAGAAAGCAAGTTCCTTCTTTTCTATGTTAATGTTGTCCAGCATTATACTGCATGCTTTATTCTTTTCCACTATATGTTTACTGTACATAATATATATATTTTTTCCATTTCAAACATCAAAATAAATCTAAGATATATTAAAATGTATCTAAACTCAAGAAAAACATGTACTTTATTGCTTACTAGTCAATAAATCTTTTTTCCAGACTTTTTGATTTTATTTTCATTTGGTGATCATACCAGTGATACACATCCTGTTCTAAGGTGAAAACACTTACCGTACTCGCTGTACTGTATCTATAGAGAAGTCACCCTGGGACAGAGGAAGCATTAGAACTACAGAACATTTTCTCCTAAATCCATGACGTTGGAAGGGGCTGCTCTGTAGCTAACATAGGTAGCCCGAGCAGGCATAATAAGACTCAGCAGATTTCAGCGTGACAGAGACAGTGTGTTATCAGTTCATTACAGGAAGTTACTGGCTCACTGAATTCCTAGCAGGATTAATATGTATTTTTGTACTTATAGAACAGATCACAAAATTCTTTCAATGGTACGTTTAACCACTTAACCCCCGGATCATATTGCTGGTCAAAGACCAGGCCACTTTTTGCGATTCGGCACTGCGTCGCTTTAACTGACAATTGCACGGTCGTGCGACATGGCTTTCCCACAAATAGAGATTTATTTTGGTGGTATTTGATCACCTCTGCGGTTTTTAGTTTTTGCGCTATAAACAAAAAAAGAACGACAATTTTGAAAAAAAAAAAATTTTACTTTTTGCTATAATAAATATACCCCAAAAATATATAAAAAAAACTATTTTTTTCCTCAGTTTAGGCCGATACGTATTCATCTACATATTTTTCCTAAAAAAATCGCAAAAAAACGTTTATTGATTGGTTTTCGCAAAAGTTATAGCGTTTACAAAATAGGGGATAGTTTCATGACATTTTTCTTAATATTTTTTTTTTACTAGTAATGGCGGCGATCAGCGATTTTTATCAGTACTGCGACATTATGGCGGACACTTCGGACACTTTTGACACATTTTTGGGACCATTGGCATTTTTATAGCGATCAGTGCTATAAAAATGCATTGAATACTATAAAAATGACACTGGCAGTGAAGGGGTTAACACTAGGGGGCAAGGAAGGGGTTAATCATGTTCTCTGGGTGTGTTCTAACTGAAGGGTGGGTGGACTGACATGGGGAAATGACAAATCGCTGTTCATACATTGTATGAACAGACGATAGGTAATTTCCCCCCCTGACAGACCAGTTCTCGCTCTGTAACAAGCGATCGCGGGTGCCCGGCGGTGATCGCGACCTTTACTTTAAGCCAAAAAACTGAGTGTACAGATCAAATCAATTCATATATGCAGCAGCAGCAACAATACCAAATACACATATACACAAAAATACACTGGATGTTTAAATTCTAATCTTCAAAATAATAATAATAATAATAATAATAATAATAATATAATAATAAATATAATAACAATAAATGTGTATATGTAACAGGCGCTCCTAGCGCCATAGTGTGCTCCATGCTGGAACGCATTACGGCGACCGCGCGATGACGTCATCGCCCGGCACTGCATGCCTTCCACCTTGGAACGCAGAAGTGCGCTGTAAATCACGGCGGTTTCTCTGCTGCCCTGCCTCGTATCAGTGCTTATGCACTGCACCTGTTACCTGCCTCTATAGGCATTCACAGTCAATAGGAACCTTGTTCTATTATTGTCAGCCGTAGCCGGCTAGGCTGCAAGGAACTACAGGTACCATCTGTCCCAGGCTGGAAATCATCCTATTCCTACACCTGCACTATCAACCCCACTGTTGTTGCTGCAGATACCCTAAAGATACCTTCCTTCTTGGATCTCTACACTACGGAATCCCAGCCTTGCTGCTGACACCCTACACTGCAGGATCCCATGGCCTAAAAGCCCTGCAAACGGATAAGTAGACATTGTGTTACTTGTAGTGCCTTAAGAGGATCTGCTACACATATTGCTGTATTTAAAACTGGCTTATCTAATGCTATCCTGCTGCTTGGGATTATTTGGCATATCTTCAGCTGACAGCTGAGGAATACCTTAAAGGGACATACACTTTCAATTCAATTACACTAAAGTTGTCTCTCTTAAGTAATTTGCTACTGCATATAGTATTCCTATTTACTACTAGACATGTGCATTCGTTTTCGTTAGAATGCATTTTCGTCCGAAAATCAGTTTTTTTCGTTATCGTTTTAACAAACGATAACGAAAGTGCAAGAAACGAAAACCGAAAGATCCGACATAAAAAATGCTTTATTTTCCTTTTCGTTGCGGTAAAAATTCGATATAGAGAGATTCGACATTATAGGGAAAAGATTCGACATTATAGAGAAAAGATTCGACACTATAGAAATAATAGATTTGACATTACAGAGAATAGATTTCGATTTATGAGAAAATAGATTCGACATTATAGAGAATAGATTCGACATTATAGAGAATAGATTCGACATTATTACTAGTCATACAACATTAGAATTCTTGTAGGCGGAATATTCGAACGGAAATGTACGATTCGGCGTAAAGATTCGACGTTCCGTCGAATATTTTTTGACCATTAGACGGAAACCACCAAAGATTCGACGTTCCGTCGAATATTCTTTTGACCATTCGACAGAAACCAAGTATTATTGGATTTTCTGACGAAAGCTAATTTTAACTATAGTTTGGAGACCCCTGATATAGATAAAAAATCTTAACACAAAGATAGGTTAACAGGGGTGCAGCTAACAAAAAACTATGTTGCCACTCCCTCTGGCTCCATCCCTATGTGTTTCATCATATATTCTTACCCTCACTTCCTGTTCTTCTGTCTGTAATTCCACACAGTAATGCAAGGCTTTCTCCCTGGTATGGAGTGTCGTGCTTGCCCCCTCCCTTGGACTACAGGAGAGTCAGGACACTCTCTACGTTGCAGATAGAGAAAGGAGCTGTGCGTTAGTGGGCATCCTGACTCTCCTGTAGAGAGGGGAGGGGGCAAGCACGACACTCCACACCAGGGAGAAAGCCTTGCATTACTGTGTGGAGTTACAGACAGAAGAACAGGAAGTGAGGATTTCTCAGAAGAAATAAGGACATTAAAAAGCAAAATCGAAGGATGAGGTAAGTGAAGGAGGACTGCACTAAGGTAATAAGGTAAAGGAGGCTATTTAGGGAAAAAACATACCTTTACAACCCCTTTAAGGGAGTAGATTTCAAGTTTTTTGATTTTCACATTCATATGGTTCTGGTGGACTTTTGATTAATGTTTTTGTTGTATATATTAAAGGTTTTTGCACAATCAGGCATTATAATTGAACAGCGCTGCTCACATACATATGTGCTCCTGCAAGTAAGCTAGATTCTCATTGGTAATTATGCAGGCACTGAATTACCTGAGGAAGTCACAAGGACAGTGGCGCAACATGTGGAAGGAGTCAGGTGACAACAAAGCCATTGAGTGTTGGATCATGGCTGTACACTGAGTTTTAAAGGCACAATTACTTTGTTTTTATATAAGTGCAATTTGTGTAATAAATTTGTATCCTGTGATGTACTACAATATGATGGCCACCCTACATTCTTTTGAGTGTACTGGGAGCACAGGAGACAGAGGCTGGGGTCTCTAAAAAAGAGACACCAACAAAGTATTACCACAGAGGAAGCTTTTACCCCTTAATGACATCTAGGAAGATAGAGACCACCATATTCATACCCCAAGAGGGTAAAAGTGCATTAAACTTAACAACATATGTTCTGAGGTCTATGCCATAAGGTGAGCGCATTGGACTGAAGGTGGCGGGATACACTTGCATGACAGTTTGGATATACAGTACATAATTGTTTTTTACATGCAGTGGAAGAAGAGTGGATTTGGACACATCACTTTGGGACAAGATTTTATATTGGTAATAAATTATTTTCTTTATGGACTTGTATCACAATATGAAAGATTTGGTTATTGAAATTTGGATGTGGATTGTCAATTTACATTTGGAATGCTAACTTTGTAATTTGACCTTATAGTTTTGATATATGTTTATTTAATGCTTGAGGTATTAATTATTGATATTTTTATCACATGGTGATCTTACTCATTTCTTGAGAGTGGGTCGCCTACTTACCAATGAGAGTAAAAACATTTTTAGCAAGTACAGAAATTCCCTGTTTATTTTGACAGAAATTAATTCATTGTTGCTTTCTTGAGAGATGAAAAACACACATGGGTTAATTTACTAAAACTGGAGAGTTTACTGTAACTGATTATTAAGTGTGAGCTGGAGTTTGAAGTCAGTTTGTTAGTGTATTTAAATCTGCGAGTACATTTAAACCTATCCTCCCCCAGGCTGTTGTCTGCCATGGCCCCTGTGCTCTTTCATCCAGAGTGTAGGTTCTCTAATATAGGAGGTGAGTTACTGGCCAGATCACCAGGTGGAAAGAGCGGAAAAAGCCCAAGAAAAGAAAACAAATGCAACTGCCCCATCTTTGATTAATAAGCGGCAATATATTACATTTTGTTTTTGGCTTTAATACTGCTTTAAATATACTACTATTTTATGTGTATCACCTTAAAAGCCATTAGTTTGGTGGTACAGGAATACTTTGATATTTGGATGGGGAATTGATATTAGCCTTTAGGGATTGCATTATTTGTATAGTATTAATAACTTAATTAAAATAGTAGTAAGGGTCATATAAATGTAAAACATTTTAAAACCGTCTTAACCCTAGTAATTCATCTGTGATTTTTTAATCCAGGCAGACTGTACTTGTAAATGAAATGTAGTTTATTATTGGTTGCTATGGACAATACAGAGCATTTTGAAACACATACTTTCACTTGTTTTTTGATAAATGAAATAAACCTACTTTCTAAAATAATAATAGTATTCTTTCAGTTATTGTTGTGAGAAAAATTGAGACTGTAAGGCAAGTTACTATTGAAACCCAGTAAGCGCTGTAGTTGGTAACCAAGGTTACATGTGCATGGGGACTGGATTATATGTGTGATATATTTTTTTTGTTTAATTCATACACACTTGCTATAGGTCACTTTAAAGATAAATGATCTATTTTATAAGTATGAGTCAGTACACATTACTATGTTTATTTTTAGCTAAATGCACCTCAAGACTACCTGTGCAGTTCAGAAGTGTTTAATACAAGTACTAAACCTGCATTCATAATTAGGAATAATAGAATGATTATTTTAAAGTAATCCAAAACAAAGTCAAATTTAGAGCAAATAGAAAAAATGGAAATGCAATGCAAACACTGACCAGCTAACTCTAGCCTTAGTATTCCCATAAATGGCACTCTCTAACAACTTTCAAACCCTAGTTTAAAGAAAGCAAGTTCCTCAAACCTTCCCAAAATTAGAGATTATGGGAAAGAGGGGGTGATTGCATGGTGCCACCATTTTACACCACACATGCGATTGGCCATCACGCTAAGGGGAATGTTGTTGCTCTAATAATCAAAAATCAGTGATTGTTTGTTTTGGTTCTATCCCGTTCCGATATTTGGGATCTTAATTGCATTGCATGCACTGTCTTTCACTTGGATAATCATATCAACAATTTCTGAAACCCTATATATTCCATCAAAATCAAGTTCATGTGACACCTTTTATCTTTGGGTGACTTTTTTATTTTTAATGATTACTGATACACTTCTGCATATGTCCCATTCTGTTGACAATCAGTGCATCCTGCATGATGAATTTGTGATGTGACATGTTATGGCTACATTTTGAAGTATTAGACCTATCAATACTGCAAAGGGGATCCTGAGGAAACCCTTTATCCAGGCGAAATGTGTCCACCCATATACATCATGTTATGCACTGATACACACAACGGTTATACTATATGTCTATAGTTCTTGTATAATATGTTTTTCTAAGGCTCTATTTTAACTTTGTATAAATAAAATCTTAATTTTTTTATATATATTGTACTTTGTGCTTTTTATTTTTAGGCACTTTAAAATCCCCCACTTTCCCACAAACTCTCCTTTTGGGGAGGTAAAGGGATTTGCTTTCTTTAAACTTTGTTTCATACAGGGGATAATGCAAGGTTTTTCAAACAAAATCCCCCCCACCCCACCTAATTACCAACTTTTAAATCCTAATTGATTGGTATTTAGTTTGATAAAGTTATGTAATTTTTTTAATAAAATATTTGTTTTCACATTTTTGTATTTTTTGTTGCACTCAGCATTGTAGCTGCATGACATTTCCCAAGGTGGGTTGTTGATAGTGACATTAAAGGATCATGTCTATGTAATGTGTGTTAAAACAACCACTGGTAGTATCCACTGGAAACTTGTATAACGTGGTAACAGGGACAGAGTGTTGTCATCTTATCACATGAAATGCCTGATCAAGGACTTTCATGTCAGGATCACCAGATATTATGCTGATGGAATGGTATAGTTTCCCAGCAATACTCAAATTGTATCATAGCAGTCCTCAGAAGCCTCTGTGATCCAGAAGCAGTCATTTTCTTTGTTAAATGACACTACCCCCAACCAACTGTGAACCCAGGCTGTTATGGACACGCATTACACTTGAATTTTCAGTATTCCTGGACTGAACCCACATTTACATGTCAGTACATGAGTGCCTCTTAGTCCAGAAATATAAGCCACCTTGTTGCCTGGTTTATGTGTATATGTGCATACACCTCAATCACTGTAGGAGTATTTATATATACACAGCCAGATCTGTGAATTCTTACACAAAATAGGTAGTTCTATCCGCAATACACATTTATTGATAGCGTTGGACAATATATACAAATTACACCCTAGACAGTATTTACAACCCAATGTACAATATAAGTCCCCTGGCTTATATGATATTTTCAAATTACCCACACAATTATATTTACACTGCAATGTACAATGAAAGTATAAAGTTAGTTTACCTCTCCACTTCAGGTCTGGTCATGGTGACTGCTGTGTGTCCCAACACAAAGAGAGCCCACTGCTTGGTGATGAAGCATTATCTTCCTCCCTCCTTGCACTGTTGCTAATATTGGTCACTGTACCTAGCAAATCTATAAGGGACAAAGCCTGATTGGATGATTCAAAGAAGGCTGCTGTTTACAACTCATGTCATGTGAGATTAGGGATGAGCCCGATTTTCAAGTCGAACTGCTCCTGTAAAAACTGCTGTTTTTAAAACTTTTTTTGCATTGATACATGTCCCCTGGGACAGGATCCAGGTCCCCAAACACTTTTTATGACAATACCATGCATATAAGCCTTAAAAATTAGCACTTTTTATTCTTCATGTTCGTGTCCCATGGACTTTAACAGTGTTTGCATGTTCAAACTAATTTTTTGCATGTTCGCAAGTTCTGGTGCGAACCAAAATGGGGGGTGGGGGAACACGCTCATCCTTATGTGAGATGTGATAGGGGAAAACAAAAGGCCAACCTTTGAAGTGGCTCTAATTACAGGAACACCAACAAGACATTCAATATAAATGTATTTCTATCTAACTGAAATATAATTCTAATTAAAATATTATTACTATCATTTGATGGAGATTTCACATAAACTCATTATCTAACACCAGACTGACCTAAAGACTGAAGGTAAAATTGGTAGATATAATTGTATCATAAGAGGGTACAGGGCAGGGTCTGGCCTGCAATCAAAGGTAAAACTGGGCTTTGACATTGTAACACGATAAGACTCCCTCCCATCACCCCCAAGATCATATGTATATATTGTTTGCTGCATCAATGCTTAAAATTGTTTGTAATATTTACACAGTAAATAGTGAATTGTTTTTTTTTTAAATAAAAGAAAAAAAGAAAACAGGTACCGGTGGTTTCATTTTTGTTTTTAATCAAAAAATGTACTTATAGTTGTAAGTAGTGAAGTCAGCCATTGTAAAAGTAAAATTATAATCAGAACAATTGTGCTGTCACTGAGAATCACAATTATTCCCTTTGGGTTGTTGCAACTCTGTCAATGAGGGTGTTATGATATGTCAGCTTGCTGTATAGATACTTTGAAGAGATGGGTCAGTCTTTCTGAAAAACCTAATTGTTGACATTTGGACAGTCCGATATTCACTAGATGTAGCCTTGATTTTGCGATGAAAGGGTCTTCAAAGCAGGAAAGGTCACCTCAGTGAAGATGCACATGTACTTATTGATTATATGTTGTATGTTCGAGATCTCTCTGCTGAAAGGAAAAATATATGCTTTGAGAAGTGTTATTTATCGGGCCCATAATGTGTGTAATCCATGAAGTTTAGGAGAAAATAATAATACAAAAATTATAGTGGGTATTTGCTTTTCTGCTGTAAAAAAAAAATACATTGACCATCAGAGTTAAAAACAACGTATCCGCTTTTCTTCCACCTGACACTCTTCCCTTCAGAAAGTTTGCTCTTCTGCTAGATAGCGTTTTTCTTCTTAGTGAAACAAAAACATTGTGTCATCGTTGTACCCTGCATGTAACCCCTGCAACAGTTAGTGCTAAAGAGCATGCATCTAAAACAGAAAAAGGTCATTGCCATATAACCTGAAAAAGAGGTGTGCCAGTAAAACGTTTTCGCTGTCCAAAAATAATATTAGTGTAAGACTGCTGTTTGCTATTGAACATATAGGCAAGGCCAGGTATTGTGGAACAATATGATGTGGACTGATGAATAAAAGACAGAGATGTTTGGCCCACAGTAGTAGTGGACATGTACTGTATGGCACACACCAAAGACAGCATTTCTAAACCTGCTACCAACTGTGAAGTATAGCAATACAAACGTTATGTTTGGAGTTGTTTTGCTTCTTGAAGGCCTTGGCATCTTGCAGTGATTAAGTCAGCTATGAATTCTACATCATATCAAAGTGTGCTTGATGAAAATATGAGGCCTTCTGTCAATACGAGCTTCTGAGACCAACCGTACACCATTACTATTGACATTTTTGTTAAATTCATGATTAACCACTTGCCTACTGGGCACCTGAACCCCCTTCCTGCCCAGGCCAATTTTCAGCTTTCAGCACTTTTATGCCTCGTACACATGGGGCAGAATCTCGTCAGGAAAAAAACGTTGTTTTACCTGACAAGATTCTTGGTAAGAATCTCTTGCCACCCGAGTGTACAGACTCTCCTTTCAAAAGAACCGCAGTTCTCTTGAAAGGCAAGAACGCGGTGATGTCATTGCGTACAACGAGTATGCTCTCGTCACATTCAATGCCGTCACCGCCATCTTGCTGCACCCTACCTATGCCTAGGAAGCTACCGCGCATGCGTCAAAGTCATTTCGAGCATGCGCGGGTTTCCGAGGCAACCAGGTAAGTATACACACTCTCGGGTTTCTTGGCAGGAAAACTGCCGAGAATCTCACGACGAGAAAATAGAGAACATGTTCTCTATTTTCCATGTCTAGATTCTAGGCGGTTTTCTTGTAGAGAATCCTGAAAGCCTCATACGTACGCTCGGTATACTCGGCAAGAAAGCTCTGCGAGCAGTTTTCTTGCTGGATCTTGCCGAGTAAACCGAGCGTGTGTACGAGGCTTTACACTTTGAATGACAATTGCATGGTCATGCAACACTGTACCAAAATAAAAATGTTATAATTTTCTTTCTCACAAATAGAGCTTTCATTTGGTGGTATTTAATTAGTGCTGGATTTTTTATTCTTTGCAAAAAAAAAGACAAAAGACTGAAAAATTTCATAGTTTATTTTAAAATGTTGGAAACAGGTATTTTTTCTCCTTGATTGATGTGCGCTGATGCGGCTGCACTGATGGTCACTGATAGGCTGCACTGATGGGCACTAAGAGGGCAGCACTGATAGGCACAGATAAGGTGGCACTGATGAGGTGGCACTGATGGGCACTGAGAAGTGGCACTGATGGGCGGCACTGATGGGTGGCACTGATGGTTGGTATTGATGCACAGCACTGACGGGCACTGATAGGCGGATCTGATAGGTGGCACTGATGGCCATTAATGGGTGGCACTGATGGGAAGTTGTAGGCACTGGCAGATGACACTGATAGACAGCACTGATTGGTGGCACTGATGACGAGGCACTGATGGGCATTGATTAGCAGCACTGGTGGGCATTGATATGTGACACTGGTGGGCAAAAGTAGGTGGCACTGTAGGGCACTGGTAGGTGACACTGATTGGTACTGATAGGTGACACTGGTGGGCACTGGCAGGTGGCACTGGTTGGCACAGACAAGGCAGTGGCAGCTCTCTGTGTGAGGGACCGATGTACCTTTGACTAAAGCTGGTGATCGGCTTTTTTCCCCTTACACTGTCAGCATGAGGGAAAAAAAATATTACTGATTTCTGTTTACATCATTGGCTGACAGCTGATCACGTGATAAGGGGCCTGGATCAGCCCCTTACTCTGATCTTTGATCAGCCGAGTCTCATTGAATCAGTGATCACAGAGCACGCCGGTGCGCACCCCTCAGGGACGCACTGACAGCGCATTCTCGAGGGGATGTCTATTGATGGCCTCCCGGCAATTAGGGCTTGCGCTGTAGCCGTCATTCGGCTATATCGTGCACGGGAGGTAGTAAAAAAGCAAATTCTCATTGTGACTATATGCAAGTATATCATGTTCTATAGGAACTGTGTGCATAAGGATCAAATGTTTCTTAGTCAAATATGTTAAAAAAGCCAACATTTCTATGGTGTGTACTTACTTTTTCACATGATTGTAAATGCACTAGGTATATTTGCACTGACATCAAGTATGGATGTGACTGGGTCTAGTCTTTGCTTGGATTTTATTGTGTGCTAGTAGTTACTGTATATTCCCAAGGTAAAGACAGAGGGGCATATCCACAGAGTGAGTACGCCGGCGTATCTACTGATACGCCAGCGTACTTTCAAATTACCCGTGTCGTATCTTTGTTTTGAATCCTCAAAACAAGATACGATGGCTTCTGGGTTAGATCCGGAAGGTGTACGTCTTCGTGCGCCTTCAGATCTAAGATGCAATACTTCGGCGTCCGCTGCTTGGCGTTCACGTTGTTTTCCACGTCAGGTATGCAAATGAGCTATTTCCGACTATCCACGAATGTACGAGCGGCTGTCACATTTTTTTATGGCGTCTCTAGTCGGCTTTTTCCGGTGTATAGTTAAAGCTGGTATTTCGTCGCGTATAGTTAGACGTGCTATGTTAAGTATGGCCGTCGTTCCCGTTTTTAATTAGAATTTTTTTTTTTTTTTTTGCGTAAGTCGTCCGTGAATCGGGATGGACGTAATTCACGTCTATGTTAAAAAAAATGACGTCCTTGCGATGTCATTTAGCGCAATGCACGGTGGGAAATTTAGGGACGGCACATGCGCAGTTCATTCGTTGCGGGGACACGCTTCATTTAAATGAAACACGCCCCCTAATCGCTTATTTGAATTCCGCACCCTTACGCCGACAGAGATAGACTTCGCTGCCGTAACTTACGGCGCAAAATCTTTAAGGATTCAAACCAAAGCCGGGAAAGTTACGGCGGCGTAGCGTATCTCTGATACGCTGCGCGGGTGCAGATCTCTGTGGATCTGCCCCAAAGTAGTTTAGAAGCCCAAATTGTGGCTTCAGAAACTTTTGAAGGAATACAACAAATAAATAGTCATTTGTGCAACTTTTTTTGTTGTTGCAGGTACTGTTATGTTCATCTCTGAAATATAAAGCAAAAATACAATGCAACATCAATGATAAGAATATATATATTTTTTTTATTGTAGGTTTTATTTTTATATGTTTCTTCATCAGTCTAGTGTCATTTGTTTGCTGTTTTGTGGCTTTTTGGCTGTCACTGGCTAGTTTTCTGTATTATTTTTGGGACAGAGCACCACCACGGATCCATTATAGCCAACAGTATAACCTGTGGTTTGCCCTTATTATGGCGCTGTATAGGTTATGTGTATGCAATTATAATCTATTTAAATATACAAAATTAAGGTCATTTTCTGCCCATTTAGGTTATCTGGAATGAACGTACCACCTCCAGTAGTCAGCAACAAACACTGGTTAAGGCTTCATTTTGCTACTGATGGCAACCATCGTTACAGAGGATTCAGTGCACAGTATCAAGGTATGTAGAAAGCATATGTGCTCAGCATGTCTATATATCATCTAGTAAACTAAAATGTTAACTGCTACAATTCTTGGCAGTAAATGAAATTCATCAATACAATGGGAATTAGTATCCATTGTTTTCCCTTTTTAATTATAAGAATGGTGGTCACCCTATTTCTAAACTATCCACTAACCATACCATAACATTGTTTTGTATCTTGGTGCATAGTTTATGTATTCTGTATGAAACACCAGGTCACTTATTTAAAGAGTACCTTTTCCACTTAGCCAAGTGAACCTTTTTTTGTTATAGTTATTAATTTTCATTTAATTCTCCTTTGCTCTATGGGAAACATGAAAATAAAATTCAATTTTTTTATGGAGAGCAACTCTTATACACAAAATATTTTGATATTTTATTAAATGATAAGATTTTATAACTTTAACAATTCTTGTAGGTGCCACCATTATTATAGTGGGACAAGTAAAAAAATATATAATATATATTCAAAATATATATAAAAAAACATATATTATTGTTGCTGACACCCAAAATGTGTTAAAATTTTTACAGAAAATATTTAAAATGATATACAAAGTAATTTTTTTTCTTATTTAATTTCTACCATCAATGGAAAACAGGTTTACCTGTGACTGTGAAAATTAATTACCTGTAATGCATTATAATATAAAATGTAAAATATTTTATGTTTATAGTTTTTTAACCCAGATACTATCAGCAAAAGTGTCCAAAATATATAGATGCCCCCAAAGATACTTATCGGTTGTCACTGGTTACTGTTTTCCAAACTTCATCTTTCATGTGGCTTGTTATTCAACAATGTTGCATTTTCGTGTAGTGTGGTTTTATTTTATTAGAAGTTAAAACCTGTACTTTAGGCTAGAAAAGCATTGTAAACTTTAGAAAAAGTATTTTTCCATATAATGAGGCTTACAAACACAACTTAACACTTCCTACAATATTTATCACATTATGACAAAATACAGATATTTTCCCATTTCATATTTTAGTAAACAGAGCATCGTAATAGTGGTAAAAATATACAACAGCTTTAGAAAAAAAATAAAAAATTATGTAAAATAATGTAAGCTAGGTTACTATGCAACATAACATGTGTGTGTGTGTGTTTTGTATAAGTAAATTACTTTATCTACTCTTTATTTATTATACAGAAATTTTAAATATTCATGCCAGGCTGTCAATGTCTGATGTTGACATATTTCAATATATACATAGGTTTCTTTAATTTATAAATAATTTGGGAAAACAAATTCAATTTAAAAGATGTATGATATGTGTTTGTGTATATTTTTTTATACATTCACTGGCCATAAATAAACGTTTCCCTTGAGCAAAGAAGTAGGTAAGCAGAGGCACAAAATAGCACTGCATTTCTACACTTGCTTTGCTTATAGACAATAAATCACCAACAACTAGTTTAATAACTTCATACTAGCCTGCAATATCCCTTTACTACCAGACCTTTGGTAGTTTTCAATGCTACAACAGGTTGACTGGCACTTACTAGGTCATACAACACTGTACCCAAATGAATTGTATGTTGTATATATATATATATATATTAGACATAGTCCTCCTTTTGGTGATATTTAATAACCACAATTCTTTTTTACTATAAAAAGGAAAACATTTTGAAAAAAAAAAGTTCCCTTACTTTCTTTTACAAAACATGCCAAATAAAAGCAACAAATACATAGTAATGGAAGATGGGACTTTTTAGGATGCAAAATCTATTTAAAAAAAACAAAAAAAAAACACATTTAAACAAATTATATCCATAAGCAATACAATATAATATACTGCATATAAACTTTGTGAAGCCAATGTATCAAGAAGATACTTACAACATAAACAAGAGAGAAGAGCACACAGGCTCTGGTGAATTACCCTTTATTTTATGATAAAAAGTAGATAAAAATGTACTTACAAGAAAAAATGAATCAGAGGTTATCAATTACATTTCCCAACCACAGTACTGTGCACCAAAATCCTTTGGCAGCACGCTTAAGCAATTAAGGCAACAAAAACACATGTCTTATAAGGGAAAAACTCACTGTTATGTGACTGGAAACTACCAATCATGTCTCCTACTTGGCACCAAAGAAATCCCCAAACAGCAAGTTCTTCCACCTCAATTGTGGCAGAGAACAAGGTAGAATCTGCCCAAACTGAGAGAGTCACTCAATGTACACCTATTTCTGGCACCAGTGACATCCCCTCTGGCATCCTGGCATCACCAAGATGGATCTCCTCACATGATTGATGAAGGGGTCTTGCGTGGCTCCTAAACGTTGCACTATAAGGAAAAAAACAGGGATGGGGAGACGCCTACCTGAGTGTAGTATTAAAATGACTTTAACCAATTAAGGAGCGGCTCCTGTACATTTCCATCGGCAGAATGTCACGGATAGGAAAATCAACGTATATATACGTCCCTTTAAATTTGGAAATACGCGCGATCGTGTGTCACGGAGCTGCAGAATAGGGGATGCCTGTGTAAACAAGCATCTCCCTGTTCTGCCTAGTGACAGGACACCGATCGTCTGCTCCCTCTCATCGGGAGCAGTGGTCAGTGCCGTATCACAGTAAGCCGCACCCCCCTAACAGTTGGAATCAATCCCTAGGACATACTTAACCCTGTCCTAGCCCCCTAGTGGTTAACCTCTTCACTGCCAGTCACATTTACACAGTAATCAGTGCATTTTTATAGCACTGATCACTGTATAAATGTGAATGGTCCCAAAATAGTGCCAAAAGTGTCCGATGTGGCCGCCTTAATGTCGCAGTCACCATAAAAATCGCTGATCGCCACCATTGCTAGTAAAAAATATTAATATATATGCCATAAAACTATTTTGTAGATGCTATAACTTTTGCGCAAACCAATCAATAAATGCTTATTAATAATAAATGGGATCCTGCGCAACGTATCACACAGATGAAATGAAGGTATCACAATGGAGACCAAACTAAAATAGTGAGTGATTAATAAATAAATAAATAAATAATATAAATATTATTATAATATAAATATTAATACAAGAGCTGGCAAGCTCAGTGATGAATGAGTCCAATATAAAATGCAATAAGATCACTCAAAAGTACACATACACATATAGATAAATATAAAGTGAAAAAAAAAATTGTGTGCAAAAAAGTGCAAAAATAAGTCCCAAAATAAATGACATATATGGTGCTGTCAGAATGAGAACGCTGAATATGCTGAATATCCACTCAGTAACTGCTAATGCTTGACAGATGATAAACGTATCCCTTAATGGGCTCACAGGACTCTTACCTCCAGGCCAATAGTAAAAGGGCATCAAATGTACACCACACTGGCAGCCTTCTAAGGATAGTCCCAGCAGCTCCTTCCTGTGGACTGGCAAACCTTTTCCTTAACAAATCCAGCAGTGCTCAGACCCAAATGAATAGGAGAAAGAACAAAAGAGGAGGGACTCCAATAGTAAAGTACCGTAGGCTCAGGTGGTAATTTTAATGTAGAAAAACCTGCGCTTACATTCAAAAAACTAAAACTGTGCAGCAAAGATAAAAAACGAGCGGCATCCACAGCGCCGGCTTACGTCACTCCAGGTGTACGTCCGTCCAATCCCTATGTGTTACGACACGGGGTCACGTGTCTTCGTCTGGCCCCAGAAAACGGGTCACAGGAGTGCAAAACGAATTGCACTCCTGTGACCCTTAGGAGAAGCCCAGCCTAAAAAGCTCAGGCTGGACTTCTCCTTTAATACCCATTTATTTTCCAACCACCCAACCTATGGATATATCACCATCCAACTATTACAGCCACAGACTATACCACTAAGGCCACGTACAGACGAGCAAACATGTATGATGAAACCAGTCCGCCGGACCGTTTTCAGCGTACATGTCTGCCCGGAGATTTCTGTATGATGGCTGTACTCACCATCATACAGAAATCCACGCGCACTTGATACGCGGCGAAGAGGCCGTGCCGTCACCGCGACGATGCCGCGGCGACGTGCGCGGCCCTGGCAGTTCAATGCTTCCACGCATGCATCAAAGTCATTCGACGCATGCGAGGGATGGCGGCCGCTCGGACATGTACGGTAGGTCTGTACAGACGACCGAACATGTCCGACGGACAGGATTCCAGCGGGCATGTTTCTAAACATATGTGATAGGTAGGGGGCGCTGTAGTAACAAAATACGTGTCTATTACTAAATGACAGAGATATTGTTAAACAAATAAATCTAATCAATAAGTGATAGCAATTACAAAACTCATGTGATATCAATTATAAAAATAAAAAAATATATCAACCAAAACTAAATTGCAAGGACCTAGTTAGGTCAATTGTAAGAGAAAAAGATTCACAAAAGAACCTCTATTGGAAGAGTAATGTGCTCCCAAAACCATAAATCAAGAAAAAATATAATTTTAGTGATAATGATAATGTCCATATATTTCTATGATAGTGGTGAACCACTAGTAAATACAGGAGTGAATCTTGTCAATGGTCCAGAAAGTAAACATGCAATCTTCTCATGGACGGCAGTGCTTCAAAATCCTTCCACCAATTACGCAAAACGACATGTTTAGAAATATTTGCCCGCTCGAAAAAGGCCCGGCGGGCAAATGTACGGTGGAATCCTGTCCGCTCGGCTGTACAAATGACCGAACATGTCTGCTGAAACTGGTCGTCTGTATGGGGCCTTAGGATTACTCCATTTGGAGCGCTAGATAAACACTGACTATAAACATTGCACATCCCTTGTGATGTGAGGAGGAGACAGGGGAGTTTGAGAGTAGGGGGTCTTAGAGAGGAGAGGAGCTTAGGTGATATTTTGAGACATAAAATAAGGGGTACAAGAATAAACACTGGAACACAGAATATGATGCACCATTGGATATATGAGATATATTTCACTATATCTCCAATATTTCCTAATATTTAAGTTGAATACAATATAGATGTGCAATTTGTTTTGTTCTAAATTAAAATTCGGACAAATTTTCATTTTTTGAAAATTCGGATGTACCTGAATTTCTGAATTACAATAATACCTAATTTAAACAAATCTGAAATATGGAAAAAAAATGTTGGACAAAATTCTAATTCAAATCATTTTCAAATTGTTTTCGAATCATTTTAAAATTTGAATAGTTTTCAAATTTGAATTGGACAAGTTACCAAAGAGAATAAAATAGAATAGAGAGTAAAGGAATAGAAAAGAATAAAAATAATAGAGAATAAAAGAACAGACTAGAATATAATAGAAACATAGAAAGAATATAACTATCTACTAAATTTCTAATTTCAAATAGAATATATTTGAATTTGAATATATAAGAAAACAATGAAATAGAATGGAAAAGAATAAAACAGAAACAAGTATAGAGTATAATAAAATAGAAAAGAATAGAATTAAAAAAAACAATAGAATAGCATATTAAGAACATAACCATTTACATTACATGTTTTTCTATTCTATTGCTTTATTTTCTAGTCCATTATTCTCTTTGGAAACTGGAAAACTATTTGAAATTGATGCAAAAACTTTCCAAACCATCTGAATTCAAATTTGCTAATTAAAATCAATTTGAATATGAATAAACAAAATAAATTCCGAAAACCAATTAAACAGATAAAGCAAATTTAAGTAAACATAACTTTAAATGTAAATAGCGAATTGAAACAAAACAGAACACATTTTTCCGTTCTGCACATGTCTAATCCAATAAACGAAGGAACATTAGCCCTGGACTTTTAAAGACTGAAATCACTTTATTTGGTCTTGTAAATCACCATTTCAGTTTAGGGTAGAAAGATATTGGCACATTCACCCATTTAATTTAGGTAGTTGTTTGCACTGTCTAATTGGTTGCCCTTAACACCACACTATAACAAGGAGTTCTTGAAGTCACTGTTATGGTGTGGCAGCTGCTGTGATTATTCTCCTGGCCACTGAAAGTATATTTTTACTTAAACACTGATTTCCTAAAAGAGCAATGTTTTCCCAAAATACAAAAGCAGAGACCCATTTATGACAAAATAAATATGTAATCATATGCATTCATTCTGTGAATTTTATTTTATTTTAATTTAGTTAATATTTTAATCTGTTAATGTTTATGTAATAATAAATAACTATCACATATGGTTTTTAAACTGTCTGTGGCTCTTTTTTTTTTTTTATTGAAATCTTTTGTGGCATTATATTTCATATTCAACTATTTCATAGTTATGAAACTGTATTATATATTATTTTTAAAAAATATCAGTCCTCTGATTTAGTTTTTGTTTTAGGCACATATTAAAATTCATTCATTTATTGTACATCATTTCTTTCGTAATATGACATCATAGAGCTGTGTAAAAAGTTGTAGAAACTCAAAACTGTGAAAACAAACTATTTATTTCAATTTTTTTGTCCTTTTGCTTTTTGGTTAAGCTGTTTAGATTAATTTTTCTTTTTCTTTTTTGCGCCACTAAGGCTGTTTTGCATGTAAGGAATTAATATATTCAAATTACAGTTTAAAACAATGTTTAAGCTATTGAGCAATTACTAGAAATGTGTGACCCACAATAGATTAGGCTTAGGCTCCGTCAGTATGATTCCGCATCTGCAGTAGGAGTGTCAGTGAAAATAGTTGAATAGAAAATAAAAGAACATACTAGACTAGAATAATAGAAACAAATAGAATAGTATACCATAGAAAGAATATAACCATCTTATGAAATTCAAATTTCAAATAGATTACATTTGAATTGAAATACATAAGAAAATAATAGAATAGACAATAATATAATTAAAAAGAATAGAAAATACAGAATAGTGGAGAAAAAGACAACAGAATAGAAAAGAATAGAAAGAATATAACCATCTTCCGAAATTCAAATTTAGAATAAAATATATTTGAATCTAAATACAAAATAATAATTTCCCAAAATTCTAATAGAATCAATTCTAATTTAAATAGAATAGAAAAGAATAGATTCCAAAAAGAATAGAAAATAACAGAATAGTATAGAAAAAGACAACAAAATAAAATATAATAGAATAGAAAGAATATAACCATCTTCCGAAATTCGAATTTTCAATAGAATACATTTGAATCTGAATACAAAATAATAGAATAGAAAATTAAATAAAGTAATGGAATAGAAATAATAGAATAGAAAAAAAGAAAAATAATATAATTTCAAAATAGAATAGAAAGAATATAACCATTTCCCAAAACTTAAATATAATCTATTTGAATAGAATATAAGTAAAAAAAATAGAATAGGAAGATGGATATATTCATTCCATTGTATTCTGTTGTTTTTTTCTATACTATTGTGTTATTTTCTATTCTATTCCACTCAAATTCCAATTGATTCTATTTGAATTTTGGGAAATGGTTATATTATTTCTATTCAATTTTATTGCTTTTTTAATTATATTCTTTTCTATTCTATTACATTTTTTTTATTTGCGTTAACATAAAAATTTTAAGGATAAGCTTTCGGGGTGTATCCCCCTCCTTTAAGGTCCAAGAGTACTGCTTGGACCTTAAAAGAAAAAGTAAAAACTCTGCCAAATTTGTTTACCACTTGTAGAATTTGTACTTCTAAATGTATTCATGAGTAAAGTTATAGTTGTTTCAGTATTTACTATGTTTAACCACTTCGGTACCGGGCCTATTTTGGCACTTCTCTCCTTCATGTAAAAATCACAATTTTTTTGCTAGAAAATTAATCAGAACCCCCAAACATTATATATTGTTTTTAGCAGACATCCTAGGGAATAAAATGGCGGTCATTGCAACTTTTTTTCTCGCACGGTATTTGCGCAATAATTTTTCAAATGCCTTTTTTTAGGGAAAAAAACTGTTTCATGAATAAAAAATAACAAAACAGTAAAGTTAGCCGAATTTTTTTGTATAATGTGAAAGACGATGTTACGCCGAGTAAATAGATACCTAACATGTCACGCTTTAAAATTGCGCACACTCATGGAATGGCGCCAAACTTCGGTACTTAAAAATCTCCATAGGCTACGCTTTAAATTTTTTTACAGGTTACTATTTTTGATTTACAGAGGAGGTCTAGTGCTATAATGGTTGCACACGCTCTAACGCACGCGATGATACCTCACATGTGAGGTTTGAACGGTGTTTACATATGTGGGCGGGACTTGCATGCGCGTTCGCTTCTGCATGCGAGCGACCGGGACAGGGGCGTTTTAAATTTTTTTTTTTATTATTTTTTTTTTTTTTTTACTTCATTTTTTTATTTTTACACTTTTTTTGACATTTTTTTTTTTTGATCACTTTTATTCCTATTACAAGGAATGTACACATCCCTTGTAATAGGAATGTGTGTGACAGGTCCTCTTTATGGAGAGATGTGGGGTCAATAAGACCCCACATCTCTCCTACAGGCTTACAAGCATGAAATCGGTGAAAAAAAATCACCGATTACATGCCGACAGCCGCGATTGCGGCTTTGTTTACTTCCGGGTACCGGGCGTGACGTCATAACGTCGCGCCCGGTCCTCCGACGGTCAAAGAGAAGACTGTGACCATCTGGTCACCAGTCATCTCTATGGTACACCAACGAGCGCCAGCCGATTCGCTCCCCGGGCCCCCGATGGCACGGGAGAGCGCGGAGAAGCACCGGATGGCGGCGGGAGGGGGGGACGTCCCCTCCCGCTGCCTAGAAGAACGATCAAGCGGCGGTTCCGCCGCTTTGATCGTTCTTCTGGTGCACAGAATCACCGGCTGAAGACGGCGATATCTGAATGATGCCTGCAGCTGCAGGCATCATTCAGATATCACCGCACAAAGTCCAGGACGTCCATGGACGTCCTACGGATCTGAAGTGGTTAAACTTAAAACATTTACTAAGCAATTTTACCCAGATCAGTAAACTTATTATTCACACTAGAATAAAATGATGTGGAGAACATGGGAATTTTCTCCACACTAAATAGGTCTTAAGCCCAGTGTTGCCAACCGTCCGTATTTTTACAGACAGTTCATAAAAACGGGCACTTTTTTCCCCGTTCGTAAATGTCTGTGGTTGCGGGAATGTGCCAGTAAAAATAGCCGAGATCGGTTTGGCTTGAAACTGTGCATGGAGATTGGAAGCAGGGGGTGATGGTGGCACCGCAGAGGGGGAAAGAGGCAGGGGGAGATTGGAGGCAGGGGGTGTTAGTGGCAGGGGGTGTTGGTGTCACCACAGAGGGGAATGGTGGCACTGCAGAGGGTGGGGGATGGAGACGGGGGTTGTTGGTGGCACCGCAGAGGGGGACGGAGGCAGAGGGAGATTGGAGGCAGAGGGAGATTGTGGTACAGCAGAGGGGGATGAGGGGAGGGGGTGTTGGTGGCAGAGGGGGATGGAGGCAGGGGGTGATGTGACTAAATAATTTGCCCTTATTATATCGAAAATAACAAAAATATGTTTTTTTACCTTAATATCTACCTTAAATCACATTGCTATTTGCCTAGCGTACTTATTTGTAGCCTAAATACTGAAATTTGCCCCTAAAAATGTAATTTAGTAACTTTTGTGAAATGCCAGTAAAAACGTGGCTGCGACAGTAAATTTTGGGTGTCGTGCGAGTAAATTTCAATCTGGTAGGTTGGCAATACAGCTTAAGCCTCGTACACACGCTCGGTTCACTCGGCAAGAACCAGCAAGAAAACTGCTGGCAGAGCTTTCTTGCCGAGTATACTGTGCGTGTGTACGAGGCTTTCAGGTTTCTCGTCAAGAAAACTGCCTAAAATCTAGACGAGAAAGATAGAGAACCTGCTCTCTATTTTCTCGTCGTGATTCTCAGCAGTGTTTTCCTGCCGAGAAACCCGAGAGTGTGTATACTTACCTGTCACCGTGGAAACCAGCGCATGCCCAGACTCCCAGTGCAGCTACCAACCACTGGAAAAATGGATAGCAGGATACAAAAATCACACAAAGGCAGCGCTCCATGGGAATAGCATTAAAACTTTTATAGTCTTCAAGTAGGTAACAAAATAAATATTGCACTGGAGATAAAATCGATGTAGCTACATAAACTGTACAAAATGGTGCAAGTAATACCAAACGGTAGCAAAAACAGTCTTAAAACATGTAGCTAAGTATGATACTGGTTTAAAAATGTATACAACGATACAACTGCTGAATCAAGATAAGGAGGGGTTAACATCAGTCCGTCGGCATGTAGATGTCCCGTGAAGGGAACTATCACAACTCCCAGTGGATGGTTGTAGAATCCCAGGTTGATAGAGGGAAATGATAGAGGGAAGTGTAACAGCCCTTGTGTGTGGCAGATAGTAAGGTCCCACTGGCATGCAGATATGAAGGCACAGCAAAGGAGCCCTTCAGATGAACACGGCAAGCCCCAACAGTGTCCGTGATGTCACCGGATCTCCGAAGGAACTCCCTGAAGACCCGAAAGCTGGCGGAGAGGTGAGTACTGATCAAAAGGATTTTGATCGATCAAATATTTTTTACGATTAATCGAGGAATTAATAGTTAATTTCCACAGCCCTAATTTAAAGTAAAGGGTATCTTTATTATAACTCAGATTTTAGCACAATTCTAAAGCCCTGTACACACGATCGGTTTGTCTGATGAAAACGAACAGATGGACAGTTTTTAATCGGACAAACCAATTGTGTGTGGGCCCCATCGGTTTGATTTCCATCTGTGAAAAAAAACAGAACGTGTTTTAAAATTTTCCTATGGATAAAAAAACAATTAAAAAAATGATTGTCTGTGTGGAAGTCCGTCGGTCAAAAATCCATGCATACTCAGAATCAAGTCGACGCATGCTCGGAAGCATTGAACTTCATTTTTCTCAGCACGTCGTAGTGTTTTACATCACCGTGTTTGGGCACGGTCGGATTTTTTACCAATGGTGTGTGGGCAAGACTGATGAAAGTCAGCTTCATCGGATATCTGACAAAAAAATCAATCGGATTAGATTCCATCAGATATCCGATTGTGTGTACAGGGCTTTAGTTATCCACAGCCAATTTATTATAACATCACTATAACGTTTTTAATGAGGAATATATAGGCTTTGGAAAACAAAAACTAGGCATGGTGCCAAAAATGGTATTGATAACAACTATGGCCCGGATTCACAAAGACTTACGTCGACGTATCTAATGATACGCCGCGTAAGTCCACAGATGCGCCATCGTATCTATGCTCCTAATTCACAGTACAAGATACGCCTGAATTTTGGCTTCCTACGACCGACGTAAATCTGCTACGCCGTCGTATCTTGGGTGCATATTTACGCTGACCGCTAGGGGCGCTTCCATTGATTTACGCGTTGAATATGTAAATGAGCGAGATACGCCGATTCACGAACAAACTTGCGCCCGTCGCAGTAAGCTATGACGTTTACGTAAGGCGTACGTCCGGCGTAAAGATAAAACACCTCTATAGGTGGCGCAACCCATGCAAATAGGTATGGATGACGGAACAGCCATCGTATTTTATGTCATTTACGTAAGTCGTACGTGAATGGGGCTGGGCGTAGGTTACGTTCACGCGAATGCATTGAGCCGTCGTATCTTAGGGAGTATATGCGACGTGATTCTGAGCATGCGCGCACATGCGCCGTTCGTTCGGGAATTCATTTACATGGGGTCACGGATAATTTTAATACAACACGCCCACTACCTTCCTAATTTGAATTAGGTGGGCTTACGCCGGCCCATTTACGCTACGCCAACGTAACTTAGGGAGCAAGGGCCACATTCAGGTACATATGCGGCGGCGTAACGTATTGCATTTATGTTACGCCGCCGCAAGTTTTACGGGCAAGTGCTTGATTCACAAAGCACTTGCCTGTAAAGTTGCGGCGGCGTAGGGTAAATCCCTCCGGCGCAAGCCCGCCTAATTCAAATGATCCGGCTAGGGGGCGTGGATCATTTAAATTAGGCGCGTTCCCGCGCCGAACGTACTTCGCATGCTCTGTTTTGAAATTTCCCGCCGTGCTTTGCGCGAAATGACGTTGCACCGATGTCATTTTTTGAACTTCGACGTGAGTTTTGTCCTTTCCTATTCACGGACGACTTACGCAAAAAAAAAAATTTAAAATTTGACGCGGGAACGACGGCCATACTTTAACATGGCAAGTCTAACTATAGGCCACAAAATAGCAGCTTTAACTATACGCCGGGAAAAGCCAACTAGCGACGACGTAAGAGAATGCGACGGCCGCGCGTACCTTCGTGGATCGACGGAAAATGCTAATTAGCATACCCGACGCTGAAAACTACACAAACTCCACCAAGCGGGCGCCAAAGTATTGGACCTACGACCCGAAGGCGTGCGAAGCCGTACGCCTGTCAGATCGAAGCCAGAAGCCGTCGTATCTTGGTTTGAGGATTCAAACTAAAGATACGACACAGCAAATTTGAAAGTACGCTGGTGTATCAGTAGATATGCCGGCGTACTCTCACTGTGAATCTGGCCCCAAGTGCTTTGTGAATACTGGTCTTGCCTCTCTATGTTATGTCGGCGTACGCCCCCTCAAATATACGCCGCTCTACCTGAATCCGGATATATATATATATATATATATATATATATATATATATATATATATATATATATATATATATATATATATATACATATGTATGTAGGCCTAACTTTCAGCCCAAAATTCCAAAATGAACAGACTATGTGACCCACTGTTGCTTTTTACTTACAGTAGTGGCAGCGCCCTGCTGTAAGTTTTCCTAAAACAACGAGCCAGGGTTAATTTAAAACACCAGTCAGTTTTGGACCTTGAGGGCATTTAAAATTAGAACAGGTTTCCAAGGTCACAGTAAAAATGTATCCTAAAATAAAACACACCCTCATTGCTTTTCTGTCTGTAATATAAAATATTCCACCAAGATAAGTAATTACATATTCTGTAATACTATTTTCGAAATGGTTTGAGAAAGTGGTGCAGAAAAGATAATGCATTGGAAATGTACAGAAAGTTATTTTTCTATATTGCAAATATGCTTGGTCAATATTACTTTGCAGAAGCAGTAGGTTTTTGTAATAGTGGAAATGATGAATCCAGATAAGTCGTTGATATAATAAGCTTTCTTTGCACTGCAGGTTTTCCTTGCTGGAAGGGCATGGGTGAGCTGTAGATCACAACACCATAAGTATAACTGCAAACACGCCTTTTATATGTCCTTACAATATGATCTTAGCTAATGCAGTATCTGCAGTTCAAAAGTTTTCTCTTGCATAATTCAGATATATGTGCTTTTTCTAATTTCTTTCATCAAATAGAGAACCTAAATATATGAATCGAAAACTCCATATGCTTGAATAAAAACACAAAATAAATCTGAGAATGATTAAATATTTACCAGCTTAATTGTGTAATGCCGGGTACACACGAACCAATCGTGTGTGGGCCCCATTGTTTTTTTTCCCATCTGTGAAAAAACGTAGAACCTGTTTTAAAATTATCTGATGGTTAAAAAAACGATAGAAAACACTGATCGTCTGTGGGCAAGTCCATCGGTTAAAAATCCACGCATGCTCAGAATCAAGTCGACGCATGCTCAGAAGCATTGAACTTCATTTTTCGCAGCACGTCGTAGTGTTTTACATCACCGCGTTCTGACACAAATGGATTTTTAACTGATGGTGTGTAGGCAAGACTGATGAAAGTCAGCTTCATCGGATATCTGATGAAAAAATCCATCCGTCCATTTTCATCGGATGAACCAATCGTGTGTACGTGGCATTAGTCTCTTAAAAACTTATTAACATGTTTATTTCTTAAAGTGGTACTTTAGTCATTTTTCATCTTTCCATCTATTAAATCTTCTGCCCTTGTTGTTTTAACTTTGGATAGTAAAACATTTTTCTTTTCTGCCAGTAAATCCCTTATACATCCCACTTCCTGTTTTTTGTCTGGTAAAAAGCCTAGGATTATGACTTTATGCACAGCCCTCTCTCTCTGTCACTCTCGTGAGAGTTTGCCAGGAAGGGAGGAGGGTGAGCCATAAAATGGCCAATGAGAGATGCAGAGCTGGAGGTATGCCTCTGTGTGTCTGTGTGAATCCAGAAAGTGAACAGGCAGTAGCTTCAGATGCCCAAAGTTAAAATTATGCAACCAGACTCAGCGGAGGGAGATTTCTGCAGCATATTTCGCAAGTACAGAATCACAGTATATATAATAAATAAAATGCAAAGTGGTTGGAGCAAAGCTTCAGAATGACAAATATGTTTTTATTACAGATTATTGCAGATTGCAGTTCCTCTTTAAGTGTACATATGTAAAAGAGTTAGAAAGGGCATTATAAGAGTAAACTAAGTTTTTTTTTTCTTTTTTTTTAAATGGCAGCAAAAAAAGGACAAATCTTTGTTTTATTGAATATTGTAAACAAAATAATTCACCTGCACTGACTTAAGCTGGCCATAGATGGATTGAAACTTGGCCAGTTCAGCAGGGACTGGCAGTATTAAATCTATCTATTGGCAGGCTGGTTGTACTGAAGTTGATCCATCAATCGACTTTAGCACAACCAGCCTGTTGTATTTTTGCATGTAATCACTGTTGGTGGTTATAGCAGCTAGCAGTTTAGGCAGGGAAAGCTCCCCTGGCAGAACACAATGTGGGAGAGATTACCCCATTAATGCTGATTCTGTTAATGGGGAAATTAAGCAATTTCCTTCCTTCCACCAATGGTGGAAGGAAAGAAAGTTGCATAATCTATGGGGTGCTTTCGATTATATGTTAAAATTAAAAACACCAATTGTTTTCCCATGGGACTTTAAAGAGTAGTGCCAAATAAAATAGATATCTGTGTAATAGGGAAACATATAGTTTATTCCATATAAAGTTTAAAATCGAACAAAGTAGACACTACATTTGTCATAGAAACAAGCACAATATACTTGAGTGAGTGAATAACTCGTATAGCTCTACAAATGCGAACTGAATCGCCTCAAGGCCCTTTGTATCCATTTCCTTCTATTTAGCCTTCAGAATAGGTGAGTCTTGCGTTTTTTCCTGAAGGCCTGGTGATTCACTTCTATTCGGATATTAGTTCGTAACGCGTTCCACAGTCGTGGACCTCGGACTGCAAATCTTCATTCTCCTTTGGTCTTGTAGCGGGTCTTGGGGATTTGTAGTAGATTTTTGGTTAGTTGTTCGAATAACACGATTGGGGTTGTGGTATTTTATTTTCTCACATAAATATTGGGGGGCGATTCCTTGTACACATTTGTGTGTCAGGCAGAGGGCCTTAAAAATGATTCGGTCCTTTACGGCCAGCCAGTGGAGGGACCCCAGGGAGGGAGTGATTGATTCTGTGGGTTTTTTCCTGTTACCAATCATGCCGCCGTGTTCTGGACGACTTGTAGACAAGCAATCTGGTATTTTGGGAGTCTGAGGTAAAGGGAGTTTGCATAGTCGAGCCTGGAGTTGATTAATGTTCCCACCACTACTGCTGTGTCTTCTTTCAGGAAGAAGGGAATGAGTCTTCATAGCAGATGCAGAAGATGGTGAGATCCGCTGACTACTGATCCTATTTGTGCATCCATTGTCATGTCGGAGTCAAAAATGACTCAGAGGCTTTTGACTTTGGTGCTAGTCATAATGGTTTGTCCCAAGATGGGCGGGGGTGTCCAAGTCGTCCTAGCACGTCTCTTTCGGTTTGCAAGGAGCAGAAGGAGTTCTGTTTTTGATCCATTAAGTTTAAGGTGACTCTCCGTCATCCAGTTGTCTATCAAAGTGAGGCATTTTTCTAGTCCGAGGTATTGGTCCTTTTTGTTACTTATACGAAAGAAAAGTTGAGTGTCGTCAGCATAGGAATGGTAGAGTAGGTCCTGGTTACTGATAATTTTGAGGAGTGGGCGAAGATAAATGTTGAATAGTACGGGCGATAGGGGTGACCCTTGAGGGACTCTGCATGACATGGTACATGCTTCAGAAGTGAACGGTCCTAGTTTCACTATCTGGGAACGATATAAGCTGACCCAAATATAAACCGTGGCACCTAATTTTACCACAAAAAATGGGAAAATGTATTGACATGAATATAAGCCTAGGGTGGGAAATGCAGCAGCTACTGGTAAACAATGCCCATCTGCAGCCTCACTGTGCCCATCTGCAGGTTCACTGTGCCCATTTTCAGCTTCACTGTGCCCATCTTCAGCCTCACTGTGCCCACCTGTATCATCAGTGCCCATCTTAAGCCTCACTATGCCCATCTGCAGCCTCACTGTGCCCACTTGTATCATCAGTACCCATCTGCAGCCTCACTGTGCCCATTTGCAGCCTCATGTACCTTTGATTATGGTCCCCCACTGCGTCATGCAGTCTTAACTGTTTGGCAGCCATCCACTGTAACAAAGCCCTGCCTCCTCCTCATCCATGATAGACGAAACATTGATTTAGTTTCCAAGCATTGTATCAGTGTTCCATCTATCACAGACGAGGAGGAGGCAGGGCTTTGTTACAGTGGACGGCCGCCGAACAGTTAAGACTGCATAACAAATCGTCACTCGAGTAAAAGCTGAGGTAGACTCTTTCAGCATAATTTTTTTTTTTTAAAAGTTGGCTTATACTCGAGTATATACAGTACATATTGTTGAAAATGACATATATACAATATTGGAAAAACAGGGTGCTTACCCTGTTGGATTTACTCCCTTTCTTTGGCGATCCTTGATATACTCACCCTGCTTGGGTTTTTCGTGAAGGTGTTTCATTTGCACATTTACTCATATGTAAGAATAGCCATCAAGCATATCCGTGACATACCAATTATGTAATCATGATATATATTTCCGTATCTCATGTTTATGTTTGATATTAAACTTTATCTGGAATAAATTGTATATTTTCCTATTGCCCGGATAGTTATTTTATTTGGCACAACTCTTTAAATTCCCATATGCGTTTTTTTCCCCACAAATAGAGCTTTCTTTTGGTGGTATTTGATCACCTCTGCGGTATTTAATATTTGCACTATAAACAAAAAAAGACCAACAATTTTGAAAAAAAAAATATTTTTGCTATAATACAGTAGGTGTTTGTGATATTGTGTTTTTAGCACGACAGCATCGCGCTGATTCTCGGCGACATGGTGCCGAGATCTCGCCGACATCTCACACTCACTGGAATAGTGACAGCACATCCCAGCAAGCGCGTCATAGAAGCGACGGGAGATCCGACTTGGATTCCCGCCAATTCTACACGTGTGCGGCGTTTGTTATGAATCCTGAGGGGGAAGTCCCCGCCGGATTTTAAATAAAAATCCGGCATGGGTTCCCCCCTCAGGAGCATACCGGGCCCTTAGGTCTGTTATGGGTTGTAAGGAGAGCCCCCCTACGCTGAAAAAAACGGCGTAGGGGGTCCCCCTACAATCCATACCAGACCCGTATCCAAAGCACGCTACCCGGCCGGCCAGGAAGGGAGTGGGGACGAGCGAGCGCCCCCCCCCTCCTGAGCCGTACCAGGCTGCATGCCCTCAACATGGGGGGGTTGGGTGCTCTGGGGCAGGGGGCGCACTGCGGCCCCCCCACCTCAGAGCACCCTGTCCCCATGTTGATGAGGACAGGGCCCCTTCCCGACAACCCTGGCCGTTGGTTATCGGAATCTGGGAGCCCCCTTTAATAAGGGGGCCCCCAGAGACCGGCCCCCCACCCTAAGTGAATGGATATGGGGTACATCATACCCCTACCCATTCACCTGGAGGAAAAATGTCAAAGTTAATAAACACACCACACAAGGGTTTTTAAAATAATTTATTTTTCTGCTCCGGAGGCCCCCCCTGTCTTCTTTATTAGCTCTGTTTACCAGGGGGGGCTTCTTCTTTGACGTCTTCGGATGGGTGGGGGCCGCCATCTGGTTCTCTTCCACCGCCGGGGGGGTCGCTTTTAAAAAAGCCCCCACCCCCCAGCGGGTTTCCTCCGGCGTCTTCGGCGGGTGGGCTTCTACTTCCGCTATCCCGACGGGTCTTCTCCGCTATCCGGGGGGTCTTCTCAACTCTCCGGGGGTCTCCTTCTATGTTCGCCGCTCTCCGCTGTTGACTCGGCGCACCCCGGTTCTTCCTCCAGCTGTCCGGTGCCTTCTCCTTCAGCGCTGAACGTCTATCTTCTTCCGTGCTGTGAAGTATTCTTCTTCTTCCGGGCTGTGACGTCATCTTCTTCACTTCTCCAGATGTTGACACGCCGGCTCTTCTCGCTGAAATGACGGATGCACGCCTTGCATCGGACCTATATAGGCCTCACAGTCCCATCATGCTCTGTACCTACCCATGTGATACCTACCCACGTGGGTAGGTATCACATGGGTAGGTACAGAGTATGAAGGGACTGTGAGGCCTATATAGGTCCAATGCAAGCTGCGCATCCGTCATTTCAGCGAGAAGAGCCGGCGTGTCAACATCGGGAGAAGGAGAGAAGTGAAGAACATGACGTCACAGCACGGAAGAAGAACTCACAGCACGGAAGGAGAAGAAGACGTACAGCACGGAAGAAGGCACCGGACACCTGGAGAAGAACCGGGGTGTGCCGAGTCAACAGCGGAGAGTGGCGAACATAGAAGGAGACCCCCGGAGAGTTGAGAAGACCCCCCGGATAGCGAAGAAGACCCGTCGGGATAGCGGAAGAAGAAGCCCCCCGCCGAAGACGCCGGAGGAAACCCGCCGGGGGGTGGGGGCTTTTTTAAAAGCGACCCCCCCCCGCGGTGGAAGAGAACCAGACGGCGGCCCCCACCCACCCGAAGACGTCAAAGAAGAAGCTCCCCCTGGTAAAAGAGCTAATAAAGAAGACAGGGGGGGGCCTCCGGAGCAGAATAATAAATTATTTTAAAAACCCTTGTGTTGTGTGTTTAATAACTTTTACTTTTTGCCTACAGGTGAATGGGTAGAGGTACGATGTACCCCATATCCATTCACTTAGGGTGGGGGGCCGGTATCTGGGGGCCCCCTTATTTGAGGGGACTCCCAGATTCCGATAAGCCCCCCCCCGCAGACCCCGACAACCAACGGCAAGGGTTGTCGGGAAGAGGTCCTGTCCTCATCAACATGGGGACAGGGTGCTCTGGGGTGGGGGGGCCCGCAGTGAGCCCCCCTTCCCCAGAGCACCCAACCCCCCCATGTTGAGGGCATGTGGCCTGGCACGGCTCAGGAGGGGGGGGGCGCTCGCTCGTCCCCACTCCCATTCCTGACCGGCCGGGTAGCGTGCTTTGGATACGGGTCTGGTATGGATTGTAGGGGGACCCCCTACGTCGATTTTTCGGCGGAGGGGGGTCTCCTTACAACCCATAACAGACCTAAGGGCCTGGTATGCTCCTGGGGGGGAACCCATGCCGGTTTTGATTTTACAAATTGCCGTGGAGTTCTCCCTCGGGAATGCATACCAAATGCCGTCGCTTGAATGGGCTTTTACATGGTGTTACTAACTTTACACTTTGTAAAAGCAGCCCTAGTTTTACACTTGGCAAACTAAAACTTACGGCGAAAAAACGAAGCAGAAAAGCTTTGTGGATCGCCCTAAGTGCTAATTTGCATACCAGAAGAGGCATTTCGACTCGAAATGCCCCCAGTGGCGGATGCGGTACTGCATCCTAAGATCCGGCAGTGTAAGTCCCTTACAGATGTCGGATCTTCTGCCTAACTTTGGAAAACTGCTTCTGAGGATCAGTTCCAAAGTTAGAACCAGAGATACGACGGCTTACGCCGGAGTATCTCTTTTGTGGATTTGGCCCTGTGATTTTTAGCTGGACTGCTACATTGCGGCGGACAGATCAGACACTTTTGACACTTGTTTGGGACCAGTGACATTTATACAGCAGAGCTAAAAATAGCCACTGATTACTGTGTAAATGTCACTGGCAGGGAAGGGGTTAACACTAGGGGGTGATCAAGGGGTTAAGTGTGTCCTAGGGATGTGTTTCCAACTGTGGGGCAGTGTGCTGACAGGGAGTAGAGTGACATTGCTGTTCCTAATCACTAGGAACAGCAGATCTCTCTCCTCTCCCTGACAGGACGGAGATCTGTCTGTTTATATTGACAGACCCTCCGTTCTGTCTCTCATAGGAGTGATTGAGGGTTCCTGGCGGACATCGCAGCCACCGGCCATGCGCATCGGCTTCTACGTCCGTGGCGGGCATGCATGCTTAGGCTATTTAAAGGGCCAATGTACAGCTACAGTGATTTGTGCAGAAGAGCCAATATAACGACGTATAACGTGCAGTATAACGACGGTGGCTGGTCTGCTAGTGGTTAAACTAAAAGTTCAATTGAGCTTTACCTAAGATACCATTGAATATAATCTTTGTATAAAAAGTCATTCCAAATGTTCCCTTTTAAGACTAAAATATATTTTAAAAATGTGATAAATCTGTCTTCTCAGTGTAGTTCAATATAGGTTGAGGATACAATACCACTTTAGTAGCTTTAGAATTTTAAGTTCAGTAAGGTTTTAGCATGCATCAAAATTACCTTGCTGAGAATATGCTTTAAGTAAAATTCTTAGCACAGTTTTGCCATAGAATCCAGTGGATATTGCATTACAAAGCACATTAATGGTAACATTACACTGTTTGAGTTAGCTGAAATTATAGCAATGGTCTCCAAGTGGCTTCCCCCTGATGGTGAATCATGCAGGTGAAGTGCTTTATTTTGATATACACAGCTCTCAATCCCCCTGAGTCCTGCAGGTACGCTCTATTTTGAAACTAGAAGTATTTATGAGTCTGCTGTTATAGATTCTCATGCTCAGAATTTACAATAGGGAATGAGAACATAAAACAGACCTATTTTTTGGCTCCATTATAAGAAACAGACACTACAGTAATTTCTCACGGAAACAGAATTCAGTGCACGTTTCCTTCAACGCTATAATTGGAATAAGAGAACAAAGATTAAAACACAGGCAGAAGACCAATGCTAAACTCTTAAAGTGGATGTAAACCCACTCTCATCCTTTCTAAACTACTGCCATAGTGCTGATCTATAAGGATATAGATGCCTCCTGCATTTATCCTTACCAGTAAAATGTCTTCCCTCTGTCTGTTATGAGACCTGTTGTCTGGAGCTCGGTGGGTGGAGTTGTGATGTCAGTAGACTCTCCGCCCTCCTCTACACTCCCCTTGTCAACATGAAGTTTTTCCTATGTATTTCTTACACTGAATTCTGCTATGATCACTAACATCCAGTCAAAATCCAGAAAAGTAACCACATGACTTAAGAAAAGGAGTGGGGTGGGAATTAAAAAATAATGCCTGTCTGAAGCTAATGCATGAGATGTGTAAATAACCTGTCACTCACAGCAAGGTGGGCGGAACGGACTAAGATTTTTCTATGTAAGTCCGTTTTATCTCACTGAACAATAAAAGAGGATTGCTCAGAGCTGGATAAACTCTTTGTGGCAAGACTGGGCACAGATGATAGGAAATCTTATACTGTACATTGTGACATAAAAAAATAGGGTTTACATCCACTTTAAGGAGCACATATATGTGCAGATTATGTGTGAAATAAAAAAGTATAGGCCTCTTTTTTTGATAATCAGTCTTTGTTTGAGATACGAAGAAAGTGAAGAAAAAGGCGCACCAGCCTAGTGTGATACCGTTAACAATTTAATGGGTTAAAAATGTAATACAAAACTACTCACAAAGGAAGCGATATAACAGGCTTGTCGACAAAACTGTAGTAGAACCCCTCAAACCACACTCCAGATGGGGGCAATGAAGATGTGTCACTGCAGGTTGACGCATTTCGAGGCTACAGAGACCACTTCATCAGAGTCTTTATTTGAGATACAGATGGCTTTTAAAGAAAACAAAGGCTTTCTTGGACATTTGAAGTGGGATACAAATGTGCCATCATTAAAAGCCCCATTGGCATGAATTTAGCTTTTAATTGTTTGCGACATTACCATTCGAACAATTTTGAAGGTTAGCCTTTATTCATTTTATATTGACATCCACATTGATAGTCACAATTGATGCCCTACTGGCTATGAAAAAAAATATATAGAACCATTTTAGGTTACCAATCACATGTATAAGCAACTATAACTAGAAATAATGGGCTTTTCATAAAAGTTTTTATAGGCCATTGTCTCAGAAAACTGTATTTGGGACAGTCAACAGGCTCTGTGCAATGTGCAAAATAACAAAATTGTAAGCCTGCCAAGTGAAAATAGTGGCATAAACAGCTTACCATATTCTGGGAGAGAACTTGCCCTGGGATACTGGCATGTGAAAATAAACATCGACCTGGGAAAATTGAAAAACATTGCATTAGAGAAGAAGACGCTGCCCAGCAAAATCTACCCTGCATGGAGAGAGGACTCTGTATTGAGTGAAAATGGCTTTCCAGGACAGAGAAACAGAGAATAAGAGATAGGTACAGAGATTGACCAACAATATAGGTATTCGAAATTTAAAGCTTTTAATTTGAGAAACATTTTGGGAGTTTTTAGAAAAAGTGTCACCATTTATGAAAAACTGCATTGGACCCAATAGAGTGAATGCGTTTTTTGTTGTTTTTCAAGGATGCTTTGGACTTTACATTTCTCCAGAGGATTACAAATACTTCTTTCAACTACTCTAGACACGTTTTTGTGCTGAAAGTTTTTCCTTTTTTTTTCTTTTCTTTCCTTTCTTTTCTTCCTGCAGTTCTGTCCATGCAGCCACATGTCCCAACAGAATACATATGAACTGCTGGCCATGCTGGCAAAATACAGAGCTGCACGGGGCACACAGTTAAGTGCTCCATGTGAATGGGTCCTAATGCCGCGTACTCATGACCATTTTTCCCGATGTGAATTTTTTTTTTTTTTTTGTCATTAAAAACGATCGTGTGTGGGCTCCAGAGCATTCTTTGCGACATTAAAAATGGGCATTAAAAATTTAGAACATGCTCTAAATGTTCACGTTGTTTTTAACGTCGTAAAAAATGGTCGTGTGTGGGCTTTAACAATGTGAAAATAACAGGCATACTCAGAATCTAGTCATGAGATGGGAGCAATCGTTCTGGTAAAACTAGCGTTTGTAATGGAGATAGCACATTCATCACGCTGTAACAGATTGAATAGCGCAAATAGTCTCTCACCAAACTTTTACTAACACAAAATCAGCAAAAGCAGCCCCAAGGGTGGCGCCATCAGAATGGAACATCCCCTTTATAGTGCCGTTGTACGTGTTGTACGTCACCGTGCTTTGCTAGAGCATTTTTTTGTTCACGATCGTGTGTAAGCAAGGCTGGCCTAACAGTAATCGGGTTTAAAAAAATTTGTTTTTTCTAGACCATTAAAAACGGTGGTGTGTACGCAGCATCAGAGTTAAACTGGTCATAGATTAATTCAAATTTGTCAATCTAAGTAACCAGCCAAATTTTGATCTGTGTGTGAAACTGCTTTTTGCGCCAGAAGTTGATCACTAGATCAATTTCTGTTAAATAGCCACACTGGAAAATTTTAGTGTATCAGAAGCTGCAGCCAATCAGCTCCAGCCACTGATCAGTGTATGCTGACAGCAGTGGGAGAAACTGAAGCCCTGAGACCGTCAAGCCCTAGGCAGTGTTTCCAGCCAGTGAGAGGCCTCTTCTGCATATATAATGAATCAGGTCATGCTGCCATATTGAACCCACAAATGGGCTGGTAAGAGTATGCTGCACTTAATTCCTTTATTTCACAAGATAAAGTTCATGTGGTCAAAGAATCTGCAAAGCTTTTGTGTGTCCATGAGTAGTCTGGAAAATCATTTGTTTTGCAGCCTCATATTGTAGGGCATTCAGCTTCCTGGCCACATGCAGTACTAAATCATGGTCTTGGAAATTCAGCAAACAAAGGATAAAGGTGCATGATGGGGCATCCCAAGGGAAGAGATTTGCCAGCATCCTTCTACATCAAAGAATAAGAAGAATTGCATCTGAGGGAGCAGGGATTGCAGCAGATGCTCAGTAACAAAAATAAAGAAAAAATTCCGCGCTGGAAAATACACAAAAAACTTTTAAAAAATGCAAGCCAGCACTGGAGGATAAATTCAAATAGAAATCCCAATAGTGATCAATAACAATAAAGTGCAGCGCAAAACATATAAAATTAAGTAATAACACAATTGATGATCAAATAATGTATATAAATTATATATAAAAATATATATATATATATAACTCTAATATTAACACAAAAAGAAATCCATAAAAGTGCATCAGTGAAAAAAGTCCAAAAGTGCTCCAAGTAATGAAGTGACTGATTGTGATTGAATCTGTGATCGACAGGAAGGTTCCTTCACCAATAGCTAAAGATGGCCCCTCACCTCAGCCATTCGACCATGGCTAGGTCACAAAACTTTTGAAAAACTTCCAAGGTAAATGTAAGGACACGTCCAGGCTTTAAAGGTTACCAGCAGGCAGCAGACAGCTCAATACTCCCAACGACCACAGAGAAATATATGAAACAAAAAGGGAACAGACTAGTGCTCTCTGTCTCAAACTGGATTTAATAGGTAAAAAAAGACCAAAGTAAACTCACATTTTGCAACACTCAGAGCCGAGTGTGAAGCATATCAGCATAAACGGAGCTCCAAGGCTTCCGAGTCTTTACACAGCTCACACATCAGCGTTGGGTCGGCGAGCGCGGGTGACGTCACGAAGCTCCTCCCCCTCGTACGCGTTACGTTCCTATGGGCGGAACTTCCTCAGCGTGGGGTCAGAGAGGCTAACGTGAACGTCCCGCAACGTCAAGAGATAGAAAAGGTTAAAAACCTGGACAGGAATCTGATTATTATGGATAAACCACCTATGGCTGAAGTGGATAGATCCAATTACAAAATGTTGTTGGATTATAACATCCAACACAAGAAGTTTGAAAAGATTGTGGCCAAACATTGGCCGGTCCTAAAGGGAGATGTGGTCCTAGGTCCGGTTCTTCCAGAACGTCCACAATTTGTGTATAGGAAGGCCCCTTCGCTTAGGGATCGGTTGGCTCCAGGGGTGATAGATCCACCTGTCAATCCGACAGGTTGCAAAATGTGAGTTTACTTTGGTCTTTTTTTACCTATTAAATCCAGTTTGAGACAGAGAGCACTAGTCTGTTCCCTTTTTGTTTCATATATTTCTCTGTGGTCGTTGGGAGTATTGAGCTGTCTGCTGCCTGCTGGTAACCTTTAAAGCCTGGACGTGTCCTTACATTTACCTTGGAAGTTTTTCAAAAGTTTTGTGACCTAGCCATGGTCGAATGGCTGAGGTGAGGGGCCATCTTTAGCTATTGGTGAAGGAACCTTCCTGTCGATCACAGATTCAATCACAATCAGTCACTTCATTACTTGGAGCACTTTTGGACTTTTTTCACTGATGCACTTTTATGGATTTCTTTTTGTGTTAATATTAGAGTTATATATATATATATATTTTTATATATAATTTATATACATTATTTGATCATCAATTGTGTTATTACTTAATTTTATATGTTTTGCGCTGCACTTTATTGTTATTGATGCTCAGTAACAGCCACAGGATCTGGACCCTCTGCTCCCTCCAGCATTCCCAGGAATCTCAAGTTTATTATGTCTATTGTGGATCTCTGCATCCTCTGCCCTGGAAGTCAACAAATTTACTTTACCTGGATGGTGGTGGCTTGGTCTCTGATGGTGTCCTCTGAGTTCCCCACACAACATTCCATTGCAGTCAAATGGCCCAGAATTTGACCATACTTTTACGTAGCAGCCTGATATCTGTCTGGAGAGAATCCATCTAGCCTGTGAGTGTGGTTTGGCAAGTAGTGAATGCTTGCATTATAGCAGAGAAATGATTTTATTCCAGGTGTGTTTGTTCACTGTCCTATGCCCAAGTTGCCATATTGGCTGCTCCAACTGTCTGCTCTCCCATCCCACCAGAGTAATGTGCAGTGTTTACCAGATTTCGGATCGCAGATTGTCGCCTGCTTCTAGTCATAATTAGTCTGTGTCACTGAAGAGGTTACTAGTAAATCTGTAGATGACAGGTTCAATAAGTGAACAGCGGAGAAGAATCACATGTCAGCAGAACTCTCTAATGCCGCGTACACACGGTCGTTTTTTGTGATGAAAAAAAACGACATTTTTAAAAATGTCATTTAAAATGACCGTGTGTGGGGAAAAGGTTGGTTTATGTCTTCTGAAAAACGACAAAAAAAAATTCGAGCATGCTTCAATTTTTTATGTCGTTTTTTAAAACGTTGTTTTTTGTCTCATAAAAAATGACCGTGTGTAGCTAAAACGACGTTTAAAACAACGTTTTTAAACCCGCGCATGCTCATAAGCAAGTTATGATGCAAGCTTGAATGAAACAGAGTGCCGCTGTACGTGCTGAACGTAACCGCTCTTTGCTAGAGCTTTTTGAAAAAACGATGGTGTGAATGCTACGTCGTTTTTTAAAATGAAGTTTGAAAAACGTCGTTTTTTTTCATGCTAAAAATGGCGTTTTTTTTCATCACAAAAAACGACCGTGTGTACGCTGCATAAGATTCATCCACTCATATCACAGTTTTGGACACTCCCGTCAGGATTTTCTTCCACTTGAAGTACATTTTGGGGTTTAAAGGGTATGTAAATCCTGACAATAAATTTCTCCCTTTTGCTCCCTTTTGGTCTGTGCCCAAGAAAGCATTTTATTATATTTCTTTAATTATTGAAAAAAAATACCTGTTGGTCCTGCCGGGAATCCAGTGAGCTTATAACTTCCTGTCTCTTCTGCACTGTTATTAGTTATCTTTTTGGACCACAGAACACTTCCCTAATATGTTAACCACTTAAGCCCCGGACCATTTTGTTGCTAAATGCCCAGGCGTCGCTTTAACAGACAATTGCGCGGTTGTGCGACGTGGCTCCCAAACAAAATTGGATTCCTTTTTTCCCCACAAATAGAGCTTTTTTTTGGTGGTATTTGATCACCTCTGCGGTTTTTATTTTTTGAGCTATAAACAAAAATAGAGCGCCAATTTTGAAAAAAATGCAATATTTTTTACTTTTTGCTATAATAAATATCCACCAAAAACATATATAAAATTGTTTTTTTTCCTCAGTTTAGGCCGATATGTATTCTTCTACCTATTTTTGGTAAACAAAATCACAATAAGTGTTTATCGATTGGTTTACGCAAAATTTATAGCGTTTACAAAATAGGGGATAGTTTTATTGCATTTTTATTCATTATTTTTTTTTTACTACTAATGGCGGCGATCAGCGTTTTTTTTCGTGACTGTGACATTATGGCGGACTCTTCGGACAAGTTTGACACATTTTTGGGACCATTGTCATTTTCACAGCAAAAAATGCATTTAAATTGCATTGTTTATTGTGTAAAAGACAGTTGCAGTTTTGGAGTTAACCACAGGGGGCGCTGTAGGAGTTAGGGTTCACCTAGTGTGTGTTTACAACTGTAGGGGGGTGTGGCTGTAGGACTGACATCATAGATCGAGTCTCCCTATAAAAGGGATCACTCGATCGATGCAGCCGCCACAGTGAAGCACGGGGAAGCCGTGTTTACATACGGCTCTCCCCGTTCTTCAGCTCCGGGGAGCGATCGCGATGGGGCGGCTATAAACGAATAGCCGTCGTCCCGGATCGCTCCCCGAGGTAAGCCGCACGCAGCGGGGGGGTCCCGATCGGACCCCCGACCCGCTAGAAGGCAGGGACGTATATATACGCCCATCTGCCTGTATGTGCCATTCTGTGGACGTAAATAGGCATGCGGCGGGCGTTAAGTGGTTAAAGAGGAAAGGCAAGAGTGGTGTAATGTAGCATTTTATTATATTTGTTGGGTTAGTGAAAAAAATACCTGTTGGTCCTGCCAGGAATCCAAGGAGCTCATAAATTCCTATGCACTCTGCCTCCGCTGCATGGTTGTTAGTTCTCTCTGTGGATCACAGAACACTTCATCAATGTTATGGAGAATAGGCAAGGTCTGGTGTGCGGTAGTAATTCTAATGTTCTGAGGTGACAATGCTGCTCCTCTATAGATACAGAACTATGGGTGAATGTTGTCATCTTAGGGCAAGAAGTGTGTTATTATCAGAATAATCATGTGAAAATATAGGTAAAAGAAAACAAATGCAGAAGTTACATATAAAGACCGGCAAGCTGCAATGTTCTATATTTTATTTTTTTGGGTTTCACCAAACAGCATTAGTTCCTGGTCTAGATTTTTATTACACTGAATTCTGGAGTTCCTCTTCAAAATTATATGAAAAATGCTTTCATGGAGCGGTAAATAGCAAGGTAACATTATATTATCAGTGGAAATCACACAGTTCATTGGTCAGTTTCCAATTTCCTTGCAATGCTTTTTATTTGAACTTGGCATTCCAAGCGAGCTACACACTGATCTCTTGTCACTTCTGCCAATCTACATAAGGATGATACATTACTTCAGCAGAATACAGACCATGTCCTAGAATTCTTCTGGTCTTTCCCATCACACATCTACTCATATAGAGCAGAACTTGGTGTCCTTTTATTCTTCATTTTTGAGTAAATATGTGAAACAATAAGTTACTGAATATTTAATTTGTCATTATTAATGTTATTTGTGAATAACAGGTTATTCACAGCTATAGACAGGCCGTGTAAAAAAAAATAGCCAGACTGATTCTGCTAGATTTGCATCTTTCACATTTAGCCTAAAATTATTATTTTTTCATGTATGTCCCATTTTTCATCCATATTCTTTTATCATCATTTTTTCACTATTAATATTTTATGTGTTTTATAAATCTGTGTGGTTCATATGTTAGTTTCATGTGCTTTAGACTACAACAAGAATTTGAATAAAAAATTAAGACAACAGTAAAGTTAGCCCAATTTTTTTTATATCGTGAAAGATAATGTTACGCAGAGTAAATTGATACCCAGCATGTCACGCTTCAAAGTTGCGCCCACTCGTGGAATGGCGACAAACTTTCACCCTTAAAAATCTCCATTGGCGACGTTCAAAATTTTTTACAGGTTGCATGTTTTGAGTTACAGAGGAGGTTCAGGGCTAGAATTATTTCTCTTGCTCTAATGATGGCGGCGCTACCTCATATGTGTGGTTTGAACAGCGTTTTCCTATGAGGGCGCTTCTCACGTATGCGGTCACTTCTGCTCACGAGCTTGTCGGGACGGGGAGCTTTAAAAAATTGTAAACATCCCTTGTAATAGAAAAAGTATGACAGGTCCTCTTAAATATGAGATCTGGGGTCAAAAAGATGTTTAGACTAAATTTCAATAAAAAATAAAAATAAATGGTCATTTAAAAAAAGGTCCCTTTAAGAGCATTGGGCGGAAGTGACGTTTTGACGTAGCTTCCGCCCTGCAAGGATATGGAGATGGGTGGGGGCCATCTTCCCCTCACTCGTCTCCATACCCAGGCAGGGACAGGACTGGATCGCCTCTGCCGCTGCCTCCGGTAATCGGCATAGGGCACGAAGAGCGCTGGGAGGGGCGGCCCCTCTCCCACCGCCGATGAAAGTGATATTGTGGTGTATCCACCGCAGAGACCACTTTTATCCGAAATAGGACTGCCCGCTGAAGAAGAGGATGCCAGGGTTATGGTAGCTAGCTGCTACCATAACAATGGTATTGCTCTTCAAAGTAGCGACGTATTCCTGTGCGGGCGGTCCGTAAGTGGTGAAAATGGATTTAAACTCAAAAGAATACTATATTGCAGCTTACCAGTCCATAGAAGAGTTGGCTGCATTGGCTTCTTCTTTTCAGCCCTTTGTTTTCTTTTTTGTTTACCTAATGATCCTGCCCATAAGATACTTCCTGACCTAAGATGGCAGTGCTCCCTCATGTTACTTCAACTATGTTGTCACTCTAGGACAGAAAGTGTGATAGGACAATAAAACACCTACCTTCTCATCATCTCAATAACATAACCCTTACCATCTCCATCACATAGGGGAAGGAAGATATAATTGCAGAGAGCACAAGACACAGGATGTCACTGTATACTGTATCTGTTAGAATCAACAGGTTTGTTTTTTTTGGACTTATTGAAAAGATATGACCAAACACTTTCAATGGCATGTTTAACAAATCAAAAATCAGTAAGAATAATTCCTTGTTAGGGTTTACATAGATTTTGGGTCTATTTATGAAACAGCAAATTGGACTTTCACCAGACATTTTCTAGAGAAGAACATTCTAGGTCAATGTGTTTTAAATGACCATGATTGATTCTCTGCCAGAGAACATTTGGTGGAATTCCATTTCACTTTTTTTTATAAATAGCCTATCCAAAACTGACATTGCTCATTCACTTTTTATCTACTCCAGTAGGATCGTTCTCACTTATTCTGATGAAGAAGATTAAAATATAATTTATTTGCTATTTTGTTGTAAAATACTAGGATCCATGGCATATTAGACCTCTTCAAATAAAGCATACATACAATAAAATAAAGAAGAGAACTCTTGGATTTTTGTAATAAAATACCCTTTCAGTGGGGCCACTCACATTGCAAGGGTTAGCTACTCATTAAGTATAGGGGTAGAGGAATAGGCTGTAATATTTACCTCATTCCTAGCTCCAGCAGGATTTTGATTCTCTAGACCAGTGTTTCCCAACTCCAGTCCTCAAGGCACACCAACAGGTCATGTTTTCAAGCTTTTCATTATTTTGCACAGGTGATTTGATCAGTTTCACTGCCTTAGTAATTACCACAGCCATTTCATCTGAGGGAAATCCTGAAAACATGACCTGTTGGTGTGCCTTGAGGACTGGAGTTGGGAAACACTGCTCTAGACCAGCCTTTCTCAACCTTTTTAAACACAGAAATAGTTCTCCAGTCTTGGGGAACCCCTGCTAAAAAAATAAACTACAACTCATGATACATTAGTGTAATGGTCAGTGGGAAGAATGGTCCTTACACTTGTGGTCATTGGGAAGGATTACCTCCTTACAGATAGCTAAAAAGATCACTTGTGTCAGTGGGAACTTATCTGGGAGGCAGAAATTGCCCAATGCTGAAGGAACCCCTAGCAACCTCTGGAGGAACCCTAGGGTTCCACAGAACCCTGGTTGAGAATCACTGCTCTAGACTGCAGAACTGCTGGTCTTGCATTGTGCAAATTGATGATCATTGGCTGGAGAAATGATCAGAAGAGGCTTCAGGGGACCTAGTATAGTGGAAGCCTGTCATAGCAAGGAATAAGGTAAACATTACATTCTAATAGAGCTGCATGATTAATCGTTAAAAAATCACAATCTCGATTCAACCCCCCCTCAAGATCTCTATGCAGAATTTCCCATTACATTCATGTAACAAGTGTAGAGAGTTCTCTGCTCACTCATCTGTCAAAAGAAAAAACGTTTTTCACAACATTGCCTGCACTAGTAGATTACTATAAACATTGTAACTGTTATTAGAGCAAAGGAATGAACTTAATCTGTAAATGAGGGAAGTTTAACCACTTAAAAAATTAACCTTTTTCTGACATTTGTTTCTTACAAAGTAAAAATCAGTATTTTTTGCTAGAAAATTACTTGGAACCTCCAATCACTATATATATATATATATATATTTGTTTTATATATATATATATTATATATATATATATATATATATATAGGGAATAAAATGACGATTGTTGCAATATTTTATGTTTGCGCCACAATCCTTCAAACACAATTTGTTTGGGAAAAAATACACTACAATGAATAAAAAAAAAAAACGAAACAATAAATTTAGTTTTTTGGTATAGTGTGAACTATGATGTTACCCCACGAGAATTGTGAAGATATAGTGATCATTTTTTTTCTAAGCTAAAAAATCGTGATTCTCATTTTAGCCAAAATCATGCAGCTCTACATTTTAACAAACTTTACAACCCATACAGTGTTGGGAGAGGGCAATTTGTATTACAAAAAAGAGTTTGGCATTAATAACATATTCTATTTTCACCGCTGACTCGCAACTAAGCCCATTTATTGATTCATCTCCATATTTCTGTCTACACCAACATACACATGCAGAATATTTTAAAAAGTCTGTCTCTTTGGGGGAAAATGTGCATGCCATTTATTTAAGAAAAAAGTTTATGGCTCCGCATTAAAAGTCTTGGATTCAATTAAATTGGTTTTCTAATTTACTAAATCCAGATATAATTGTGAATCATATTCTTTAAACTAAACTAATGAAATTCTGTGCACAGTGTATTAATAATGTATGGAAGCTGTCTTCTAAAGAAGAATACATTTATCTTTATAGAACAGAATATTGTCCAAGTTATGTTTGCATATGCATAAACACAAACTTGGCACTGATGCTATATTTTCTGCAATTATCATTGTAACAGGCTAATTTTTGATGTAAAGAAAATAATTTTATGACTAAAACATGCTATAATGTCTCTTCACTGTCATAAGAAATCATTTATTTACACACCTTGTGTTTACAGAAATGATTATGTTTTTTATGTTCATAATACAATACTGATATTATTTCAAACAAAGAGTCCTCAGGACATTAACATTTACATTGCACTTCTACAACATAAGTCAAAGAGCTAGTTATATAGCTTGACAGGTACACAGAACTAATGGAATGTATTTTTTCATTTATAACTTTCCCATAATCTGTGTCTACTAGGGATGAGCTTCGAGTTCGAGTCAAACTCATGTTCGACTCGAACATTGCCTGTTCGCCGAACAACGAACAATTAGGGGTGTTCGCGGCAAATTCGAAAAGCCGCGGAACACCCTGTTAAAGTCTATGGGAGAAATCTAAAGTGCTAATTTTAAAGGCTAATATGCAATTTATTGTCCTAAAAAGTGTTTGGGGACCTGGGTCCTGTCCCAGGGGACATGTATCAATGCAAAAAAAGTTTTAAAAACTGTAGTTTTTTTTGGGAGCAGTGAATTTAATAATGCTAAAAGTGAAACAATAAAAGTGAAAAGTGAAAGTGAAAATTGAAAGTAAAAGTGAAATATTACTTTAAATTTCGTACCTAGGGGGGGGGGTGTAAAGTTAGAATGTGAAATAGCGCATGTTTCCCGTACATAGAACTGTCTCTGCACAAAGTGTCATTTCTGAAAAGAAAAAAAGTCTTTTAAAACCGGACTTAATAATGAATTGTTGGCTCTGGCAATTCAGAGAAGAATTATTCATTAAAAAAAAAAAAAATAGCGTGGGGGTCCCCCCAAATTCCATTACCAGGCCCTTCAGGTCTGGTATGGATATTAAGGGGAACCCCGCCGTCAATTAAAAAAAATGACGTGGGGTTCCCCCCAAATATCTATTCCAGACCCTTCAGGTCTGGTGTGGATTTTAAGGGGAACTCCACCCCAAATTAAAAAACAATGGTGTAGAGTTCCCCCAAAAATCCACACCAGACCCCTTATCCGAGCATGTTAACCTGGCCGGCCGCAGAAAAGAGGGGGGGACAGAGTGCGCCCCCCTCTCCTGAACCGTACCAGGCCACATGCCCTCAACATGGGGAGGATGTCCCCATGTTGATGGGGACAAGGGCCTCATTCCCACAACCCTTGCCCGGTGGTTGTGGGGATCTGCGGGCGGGGGGCTTATCAGAATCTAGAAGACCCCTTTAACAAAGGGGACCCCCAGATCCTGGCCCCCCCTATGTGAATTGGTAATGGGGTACATTGTACCCCTACCATTTCATGAAGGAAGTGTAAATAGTTGAAAAAAAGACACACACACACCGTAGAAAAAAATTCTTTATTAATAAAAAAAAATGAAAAAAAATCCAGTGGTGGTAATCCACTCGGTCCCAGTTCCCTGCTCCAACGTTGTCTGTATCCAGCGACGGGTGATCTCCGGTGCAGCGATGAGAAGATCCATCTATCCAGAGCGCAGCCACGCCGATCTCCTCTCTCCGCCAGACACAGCCCGGCGGAATGACGCGGCTGGAGGTTTGACATTTCTTATATAGGGGAGGCGGGGCCACCCATCACGTGACACTGCCCCCTCTGACACAAGGGGGAAGACTGGGCTTTCCCATTGACGTAGCAGAGGGTGCGTCAAAGTGGGCAGGGTCACGTGATGGGTGGCCGGGCTCCCCTATATAAGAAATGTCACAGCTTCAGCCGCGTCATTCGCTGGGCTGTGTCCAGCGGAGAGAGGAGGTTGGCGTGGCTGCGCTCTGGATGGATGGATCTTCTCATCACTGGACCAGAGATCACCCGTCGCTGGATACAGACAACGTTGGAGCAGGGAGTCGGGACCGAGTAGATTACCACCGCTGGATTTTTTTAATTTTTTTTTATTAATAAAGGACTTTTTTTACGGTGTGTGTGTGTGTGTGTGTTTTTTCCAACTATTTACACTTCCTTAGTGAATTGGTAGAGGAACAATGTACCCCTTTATCAATTCACATAGGGGGCAGGATCTGGTGGTCCCCTTTGTTAAAGGGGTCTTCCATATTCTGATAAGCCCCCCGCAGACCCCCACAACCACCGGGCAAGGGTTGTGGGGATGAGGCCCTTGTCCCATCAACATGGGAACATCCTCTCCATGTTGAGGGCATGTGGCCTGGTACGGTTCAGGAAAGGGGGGGCCACACTCTGTCCCCCCTGATTTACATGCTTGATCCCACACTTTCCCACATTTTCTTTTTAGTGCTGTAACTTTTCATGATCAAAGGCTGATAGTCACAGGGATAAGGTGAAATAATTGCTCAAAATTCATAAATTAAGACTAGAAATTATGCCACGTACACACGATCGGTTTGTCTGATGAAAACGGTCTGATGGACCGTTTTCATCAGACCAACCAATCGTGTGGGGGCCCCATCGTTTTTTTATCCATCGATTAAAAAAACTGGGAACTTGTTTTAAAATAATCTGATGGTTAAAAAACCGATAGAAAAAAATGATTGTCTGTGGGCACGTCCATCGGCTAAATATCCACGCATGCTCAGAATCAAGTCGACGCATGCTTGGAAGCATTAAACTTCATTTTTCTCAGCACGTCTTCTGTTTTAGGTCACCGCGTTCTGACACAATCATTTTTTTAACTGATGGTGTGTAGGCAAGACTGTTTTCATCGGATGAACCGATCGTGTGTACAGGGCATAAGGCACAAGTAAGAATACAATGTGTGTGTGTGTGTGTAGGGGAGGTCTTGAAAAAAAAATGTTTTGCCCTGACAAAACCACTGATAAATAGTTTAACATAGTGCCATATTTAGTTAACATACTGTAGACATTATATTGCATGTGTCCGCATGTAATTTGCAGTCAGACTAATATTAAGAAGCATTGATAGCCATGGCAGAAAAGGATTTTTTCAAATATTAATCTTACCCTTCTCCAGCAGTCCAAAAAAGGGTGTCAGGCACGATCGACATTTCTGACTACAAAACCGTGTTTTTTTTTCTGACGGAATTTTGGTTCAAACTTGTGTTGCATACATATGGTCACACAAATGTTGTTGGAAATTCCAAACATCAAGAACACAGTCGAACATTTGTTGTTGGAAATTCCGATCGTGTGTACGCGGCATAAGGCTTTGTTCTTGAAGGACCCCAACCACCTCACCGTAAGGGGTGGTACACATGACACAACACTGCTTGTGAAGCTCACCAAGTGAAGTCAATTGGATACTCCACCACCCCACAACCATGGGCAAAATGTTTGGCTCACAGTTGCATTGAATTAGCTCCATGCACAATCGCTGCTCAGCAAAAAAAAAGAAAATAAAAAAAGGCATTCAGGAGGTGGCCTGGAAGCTATTGCTATGTCACCCTCTGAAAAGTTTTAAGGGGCAGTGGAGACAGCTGCAGTGTACACACGATCGGTCTGTCCAATGAAAACAGTCCAATGGACTGTTTTCATCAGACAAACCGATCGTGTGTGGGCCCCGATTGTGTGTGGGCCCCATCGGTGCAAAAAGATAGAACATGTTTTAAATTTTTCCTATAGATAAAAAACTGATAGAAAAATCCGATCGTCTGTGTGGAACTCCATCGGACAAAAATCCATGCATACTCAGAATCAAGTTGACGCATGCTCGGAAGCATTGAACACTTTTTTCGGCTTGTCGTAGTGTTGTACGTCACCGCGTTTTGGCACGGTCAGATTTTTGATCGATGGTGTGTAGGTAAGACTGATGAAAGTCAGCTTCATCGGATATTCGACGAAAAAATCCATCAAATTAGATTCCATAAGATATTCAATCATGTGTACAGGGCTTTAGCCTAACGTAGTAATAAAGAGGACAGCCTGAAAAAAGACCTGTAGATTTTTTTCTTTTATTACAGATTTTATCTGTGTGTCTGAATGTTATCTGTGCCAGGAATCCACAATGATATATTACCAATCATTCTGGACACAAGTAATACAGGAATCAAATCACTTTTCATATTGTGTCCAGAAAGACTGAAGCTAAACAGAGCACCTGCATGTAAAAGGGGTATCATAAAATAGACATAATGCCGGCTCATATCCTCATTAGTTCACCATGATTTGACAATATGGCACAGATATGGATAAAAGATTTCATTAATGATGTGTTGATCCCATCATGTCTTAACAAGTCATTCAGGATCAACTGTTTAAAATACAAATAATAATCTGACAGAAGACAATACTAGTTGCAGTAGTCAGGTTTGCTAAAAAAAAAAAGTGGTGATTGCATGGCAGACATGGGATCAAGCAATGCAACATGATCCTAACATTATGAAATATATTTCAATGTTCAGTGCTAAAAATATAAAACCTTCCAAAATATAAAAAAATAAAAATAAATCTGGAAAATATGAAATACTGAATATATTGCAGTACTTGAATATTTCCTATTTACGTATTTTGGCCAACAGGTGAAGCACTAATCAACCCTCAGCTGGCAGTTAAAGTTTATTTAGGAACTTGCCCTACTACCCCTAATGCCCTGTACACACGATCGGTTCGTCTGTTGAAAACGGTCTGATGAAAACGGTCCATCGGACCGTTTTCATCGGAAGAACCGATCGTGTGTGGGCCCCATCGTTTTTTTTTTACATTGGTGAAAAAAATAGAACCTGTTTTTACATTTTCTGATGGTTACAAAACTGATAGAAAAAAACGATCGTCTGTGGGGAAATCCATCGGTCAAAAACCTGTGCATGCTCAGAATCAAGTCGACGCATGCTTGGAAGCATTGAACTTCATTTTTCTCAGCACGTCGTTGTGCTTTACGTCACCGCATTGGACACGATCGGATTTTTAACTGATGGTGTGTAGGCAAGACTGATGAAAGTCAGCTTCATCGGATATCTGATGAAAAAATCCATCGGTCCGTTTTCATCGGATGAACCGATCGTGTGTACGTGGCATAAGCTGTAAAATACAGCATCATCTTAACAAGAGGATTAAAACAATTCTATAGACAGCATAAATGCATTTATGCATTTAAAAATACATTTTTATTTTACAATAAATAATTTATAAACATACTTTAAAAAGAATATAAAATATCTGTTTCTAAATGTTTAAACTTTCAAACACATTTTGAAATAAAATTTTACCAAATTAATTCATTTCATTCAGTGGTTGTAAACCCTTTACAACCACTTTTACCTACAGGTAAGCCTAGATTAAATCTTACCTGTAGGTGCTCGAAATATCTCCTAAACCTCCACGATTTAGGAGATATTTACAAAAGATATGCCATAGAGAACGGCACAGGCACACTTTAGAAACCTTTAGAAACGGCAATCGTGGCATTTCTAAAGGAGAGCGCGCCGTGACATGCGTGGGAGTGATGTCATCGCTGCTCCAACCAATCACAGCGCCGAGCCATGATAACCGGAAGGAAGATGGACGCTTTGTGGAAGACGGGACAGTGGTGACAATGTCTTGTCAAAACTGTGCTTCAATGTGTACAAATGAAAGGGCCTACATGCCATTGTGATTTTCAGAAAGATCCTGATGAGATTTTAGCAAAACTGAAATGATCTTATTAAGGCCTAAATTGAACTGATAAATCAATATGAATGATTATCAAGAATTTATCATTTATGGCTGCTACTATCTCTTTGAAAAACTACCAAATCTAGCAAAACCACGCTGGAATCATCAGAAGCATTTGCATGCATTCAAAAGGATTAAAGTTACATCCTCTCCTTCTTAATAACAACCAGGCTCTGCCCTTTTTGCCGTGGTTCCTTGCACTGGCATTGAAATTTGGTAATTTGCATCTTGACCTGTGACTTTCATATAACTTTCTAATGTTATCACTTAAGTCATATAGACTGCAGGAAAAATGACAGTGCCTACAGCATATCCAGCATGGTATGACAACCTTATATCCAGATATTTCTCTTCCTCAATATCTGATCATTTGTTTCTGCTAGAAGCCCTGGAAGAGAAACCCTACCCTTTTAACGATTTTAAAGAAAAAAATAGGTACAATAGGTACATTTAAAGTCAACAGAGTGATCAGATGATTTTGGTGTTGAACAAGGAATAAAACATTGTAGAAATGTTAAGTGCTAATGTAAAGATATTGAATTGATTGTGCAAATAATGTAACTTAATACTTAAATAGTAAACAGTCATATCTAATTAATAACAAAAAAAATTGTTGCGCTGTAAAGTGACATATCACTAATGCCCTGTACACACGATCGGTCCATCCGATGAAAACGGACTGATGGATTTTTTCATCAGTTATCCGATGAAGCTGACTGATGATCAGTCGTGCCTACACACCATCGGTTAAAAAAACGATCGTGTCAGAACGCGGTCACGTCAACCACGTACGACGGCACTATAAAGGGGAAGTTCAAATCCAATGGCGCCACCCTTGGGGCTGCTTTAGCTGATTTAGTTAGTAAAAGACGATTTGCGCTTTTCTGTCTGTTACAGCGTGATGAATGTGCTAGCTCCATAACGAACACTAGTTTTACCAGAACGAGCGCTCCCATCCCCTAATTTAGTCTGAGCATGCGTGGACTTTTAACCATTGGACGTGCCTACAGACGATCGTTTTTTTCCTATTGGTTAGTTAACCATCAGATAATTTTAAAACAAGTTCCTAGTTTTTTAACCGATGGATAAACAACCGATGGGGCCCACACACGATCGGTTAGTCTGATGAAAACGGTACGCGGCATAACTCTATAAATAAACAACCTAAAGAAATAAAAAAATAAAATAAATACAAAATAGTAAATATTAAAGAAAGTCCCCACTGTGAAATTATTGACTCCAAAGTCCTCTAATAATTATTCCAAATTCCGAATATTCCTTCCAAAAAGGACAAATCAACAGCCAAAAGTTTGGTGAAAATGTTGTGACTTAACTTTGTAAACACATGGAAACCACCACTATATAAATGCATGCTTACCAGCTGCACAAGTTTGGATACTTGTGGCTAATACCCAGCAAGAACCTTTTCCTCAAGAGCGTTCAAGCATTGATCTGGTCAACTCACAGTCGTGAGCCGTCTGGTCAGGAACGTGGTGATTGAATGGAGCCTTTACTTTGAGCCCATACACAATTCAGCTGATGATGAGGCAATAGCAGCTCAAGAGGAAAGGGCAAATGAAATTGCCATAGGTAAAACCAAATGGGGTTTTATTCAAGAAATATAAAACAAACTTGCCTGCAAGGCGTATGATATACAATAAAAGATTTTTATTGTATATCATGTGCGGCCGGCCTGGCAGCAATACAAACCCCCGTGCAAACGGGACGTATAACGTGGTGATGTCAGCACGAAGCTCCTCCCGTTCTTTTTTTTATATTTAATTAATGCTTTGCAACGCTCTCCAGCAATGCAAACTCAAAATAATGATATATACAGTATATGAGTGATCATTTGACCAAACATCCAAATTATCTGATCGGTATTTTACACATATAGAACACCGTTGCACATTAATTCCAATTTCAAAGCAAACACCTTAATTACCAAGGTCTCTTATTATAGCCACAAATGAGATTATTTAAGAAGTGGTGCTTCTGTTTCTTTTATTAGTAATTCTTGTTCCTACACTTGTCATATAATAAATGTGGATTCCATTTCTCAGAAAAAGGACTAGGATTCTATAAAAGGGATGATAGTCCACATTGTTGGCAGTGTGAAGCAATCTAAAAATAGGTTAAGGAGACATATCTAGACTGCACAGTGGTGTTCCTTCACTTTAACATTTATAAATGGACTATACATGGGCTATCCTGAGTAATGAAAGTCCAGACTACTATACTGACACATGATTACTTGTATCAGTATATGGAAAATGATCCCAATGGTTTTGCTAGGTTCTTCAGCAAACATAACTTTCACTTTAAGGATAATTACAGTATATGGTGTTTCCCAGTAGTATGCATACAATTGTACAATTGCATAAAATTGTAGTGTACATAGACATTAAGTCTAATTAAGTCATATAACCCCCACTCCCTCCCAAAATATATATACTGTTATTCTCTTCACTGTATCTATGAAGGAAGCCATGCATTCAGGACCTCACACATATCTGCTGTTTTTCATTTAACTGAATAGTGTGTGTATGTGTATGTGTATGTGTGTGGGTGTGTATGTGTGTGTGTGTGTGTGTGGGGGGGGAGTATACAAATAAGAGATAACATTAATTTTACATACAAATAAGAGATAACATTGATTTTACATAAAAAATTTAAAATGAATGCAGCTACCACATATAAGGACTGAGTAGCTGAAATATACTGTATTATGTTTTAGTTATTGAATTTAGTTATACTAAGGGGAAGGGTTAACCACTAGGGGGCGCTAAAGGGGTTAAGTGTGTCCTATTGTGCTGTAGTTATATGAATGTTAGCATGATGTGGAAGAGATACAGATTCATTTTAGATGTTAATGTTTGGGACATGTTCCAAATGCAGTAAGGCCTAACTTTATTCATTTTACTAAGAGCCGGTTCACACTGGGGCGACTCGTCAGGCGACTCAGCCGCCTGACAAGTCGCATCCCATTCTATTCAATAGAAACATTCTAATAGGAGCGACTCAAGTCGCTCCGACTTAGAAAAAGGTTCCTGTATGACTTTGGGGGCGACTCGGGGGGACTTGCATTGACTTTTATACAGAAGTCATTTTGCAAGTCGCCTCTGAAGTCGTCTTTAGGACGCCTTGCCGAGTCGCCCCCGAAGTTGTGCCACCCCTGTGTGAACTGGCTCTTCGGGTTCAACATTTTAGCAAACCTTTTGTTTTGAAATAGACAATCCCATTGGTATTTTTTTTTTCATAATAACTTAGCTAGATATGTGACACAAACTCTGAATACCTGATCTGGTGAGACTTAGTAAATCAGCAGCCTTTTCTAGTGATGATAAAGACACAAGTGTGGGGTTATAATAAGTATGTTATAAATAAATAACATGAAATTGTTATCTAGGCTTTGGGGTGGATTACTAAAGGCAAATAGACTATGCACTTTGGAAGTGCAAGTGACCTCTGGAAGTACAGTTGTTCAAGAGCTTAATAAATTAGGGGAATTTAGTAAATTATGGGAAGCTCTTCTGACTTCCATCATCCAATCATGTGCAAGCAAAACCACATTTTTTTCCCTTGCCTGCAATTGGGTATTCTTTGCAACATGAAGGTTTGTCTAATACAATGTGCACAGACTATTTTCTTTTAGTAAATGCACTCCATGTTTCCTTTTTGAATGGTATTTTTAAACGTTTACTCTAAGTGCACAGTAATAATTACATTTTGTGTTGCAGAATTTATTCAGAAGCTGTTTAAATTATATTAAACAATGGATACATATTGACATTATTATTGCTTTTTAAACTTATTTTAAGGCAAATGTATAGCATATTTTAAATATACTTTTTTGCATTTATGGCTTAACCACTTTAGCCCCGGAAGATTTGGCTGCTCAATGACCAGGCCATTTTTTGTGATACAGCACTGCATTACTTTAACTCACAATTGTGCGGTCGTGCGACGCTGTACCCAAACAAAATGTATGTCCTTTTTTCCCCCACAAATAGAGCTTTCTTTTGATGGTATTGAATCACCTTTTTTGCGCTATAAACAAAAGAAGAGTAACATTTTGAAAAATAACTCAATATCTTTTACTTTTTGCTATAATAAATATCCCACATTTAAAAAAAAATATATATATATATATATATATACATATATATATATACATATATATATATATATATATATATATATATATATATATATATATATATATATATATATATATATATATATATATATATATATATATATATATATATATATATTAGGCCAATATGTATTCTTCTACATATTTTTGGTAAAAAAATCGCAATAAGCATATATTGGTTTGCGCAAAAGTTATAGCGTCTACAAAATAGTAGATAGATTTATGGCATTTTTATTATATTTTTTTTTTACTATTGATGGCGGTGATCTGCGATTTTTATCAGGATTGTGATATTGCGGCGGACAGATCAGAAAATGTTGACACATTTTTGGGACCGGTGACAATTATACAGTGATTAGTGCTATAAAAATGCACTGATTAACTGTATAAATGTCACTGGCAGGAAAGGGGTTAACACTAAGGGCGATCAAGGTGTTAACTGTGTTCCCTAGTTATGTTCTAACTGTAAGGGAGATGAGAGTGACTAGGGGAAGAGAGAGATTGGTGTTCATACATTGTATGAACACACAATCAATCTCCTCCCCCCCCTGAGAGAACCGTGATCTGTGTGTTTACATACACAGATCACAGTTCTCGCTCTGTTATGAGCGATCGCGGGTGCCCAGTGGTAATCACCCCCACCAGGCACTTGCATTGGCTCTGTGTACACGCCGTGGGCAAGCGCGTGCCCCTAGTGGCTAAAAGGTGAAGCGATGTAAGGTTACGTTGTTTTGCCCAGCCGAGCCAACCTGCCGCAATAAAACTGCGACGGCTGGTTGGCAAGTGGTTAAACATATATTTTTAAATATTAGGGCATAGCAAAATTCATATACTGATTACTATTATCCCATGAAAGTTCCCACTACCATTATAATTTTGAATTTAGACCCAAAGAAGGTAATAACATTTTTTAAACATTTACAATTAGTTGGCTTAATTATTTGAAAAGAGGACAACCAAGCTGATGTTTACACAACGTAAGACTAACTTTTAACTATTAATAGCTGTCATTATAAAATATTTATTAAGAGAATATTTTTTACCAAACCAGAGATTGGGTTTAAAAAAATTCAACCAAAAGCAACGTTTGCTATTCCATGAATCTGACTGAATATTTAAGAATAGCAAGTCAATAGTCTAATGTAAATACTGTACATATTTTATTACCATCCTACCTTAATGTCCACCGATCTTCACAATTGCCTTTTAACTGTGTGGGAAGCTTGGGAAATGTTGTTTTACTTAAGTTATACTTGTCAGAAAAAAAAAGTTTTCCAGTGAGGCCTCGTACACAGGACCGTTTTCCTCGACAGAATCCATCAAGAAACTTGGTGGCAGAGCTTTTTTGCCGAGGAAAACGGTCGTGTGTATGTTTTTCATCGAGAAAACTGTTGAGGAACTCGACGGGAGTCTCAATTTCCTTGTCGTGTTCCTCGTCGGGCTGGTTTTCGACGAGAAACGCGTTTGTGTGTATGCTTAGAAACCCGCGCTGCTCAGAATAAAGTATGAGACGGGAGCGCACCTTCTGTAAAAGTAGCGTTTGTAATGGAGATAACACATTTGTCACGCTGTAACAGACTGAAAAGTGCAAATCGTCTCTTACCAAACTTTTACCTAACACACAGTAACATGAGATTAGCAAAAACAGCCCCCAGGGTTGTGCCAGTGGAATCGAACTTCCCCTGCCGTCGTATGTGTTGTACGTCACCGCGTTTCAGAACGAGATTTGGTATTGACAGTGTGTACGCAAAGAAAGCTTGTCAAGTTTCTCCACAAGCCTGACAAGGTACTCGTCAAGGAAAACGATGTTTCATTTACGACGAGTTCCACGGTCGTGTGTATGAGGCCTGAGACTGCCATTGTGTGACTGGTTTTTAATAAGCAAGTGAAGCCATTGCACTCATTATCCCATGTTTAGTACTTCATACACCATTGACTGGATTAAGAATTGACATATCAAGTGTCCCAACTAGGAATTAGAGGGGGCTGAGAACTCTATTGGGGAATCTTGATACTCAGTGTTGGCCATTTTCAAGGCCAATGGGTAAGCTGTTGCTTAAAAAAGAGTTGCAAATCTGGGCACTGTCATGGAGGACATTTAATAAAGCAAATAAATAAATAAAAACACTGCACATCGGGGAGAGGATCCTTTTAATGCAACTTCAAGGGCAACATGAAAAAATGCACCAATTTTTTTTTTAGTTATATGCTTGGAGATGCGTTTAAGCTATGTGTGGTTTTACCAATCTTACAGCATGAGCGACACCATTTTTTGGCAGTACAAATTTTGGATCTGCAATTGATTTTTTAACTTTTCAATTAAGGTTGGCTTAAATACAGCAACAGCAGCACACCAATCTGATTCATTTCAGCTTGAAAAAATACCTTTTAGACTGATTTTTTATCAAGCAGTAATAGGCCTATATTGACAGATGGAAGTAGCAGGCACAGCATATATAAAAGCTATTGATAAGTTTATCTATACAAAAAAAAATGAAGGACACTTTAACACCATAACCCCACACTCCCTAAGATCACTTCCTTCTCCTGCATCCCCTACTAATCCCATATAATTCAGAATACAGACTTCAGGCATGTGTTTGGTAGAAATGGCATCACATCAGGAGAGTATATGAGCACTAGAATAGCCAGAAAAATTAAAGGGGCACTGCAGTAAAATTGCAATAAACAATTATTGTGTATTATCTAAGAGACAGTAGACATGCCTATTATTTAATGGCTAGACAGTATGTATTCAGTTTGATTAGACCAAAATAAAGGAGGGAGGGACCCGGCAAGTTTAATCTTAAAATTATATTAAAGAGTTTCACGTGAGGGACATTAACCATAAATACTGTAATATACCGTTTCTGGACAGTGTGCAAGTAGATTGGTTAGGCCACGATATAAGAGGCGAGACACGTTTTGTCTTGAATTTAAAAAAAAAGTTTATTATTTGAGAGACAATAGCCATAAATATTGTACAGTAGCTGGACAGTGCAGTTCAATATGGCAGTGGGCATCAACTGACATCTGGAGCTGCAAAAAAAGCTATACTATGAGTGAGTGAATAACTTGTATAGCGCTACAAATGCGAACTGAATTGCCTCAAGGCCCTTGGCATCCATTTTCCTTTTATTTATCCTTCAGAATAGGTGGGTCTTGAGTTTGGTGATCAATTTCCATTCGGATGTTAGTCGATAATGCGTTCCACAGTCGAGGTCCTTGGACTGCAATATGTTCGTTCTCCTTTTGTCTTGTAACAGGCTTTGGGGATTTGGAGTAATTTTTGGTTAGTTGATCGAAGAACGCGATTGGGGTTTTGGTATTTTATTTTCTCAACCAAATATTGGGGGGCGCTTCAGTGTACACATTTGTGTGTCGGGCATAGGGCCTTAAATGTGACTCAGTCCTTTACTGCCAGTCAATGGAGGGATCTCAGGGAGGGAGTGATCAGTTCCCAGGGTTTTTCCCTGTTACCAGTCGTGCCGCCGTGTTCTGGACGACTTGGAGACGGGCGATCTGGTATTTTGGGAGTCCGAGGTAGAGGGAGTTTGCATAATCTAACCTGGAGTTAATAGTTGTCCCTACCACTACTGCTGTGTACTCTTTCGGGATGAAGGGAATGAGTCTTCGTAGCTGACGTAGAAGATGGTGAGATCCGCTAACTACTGATCCTATTTGTGCATCTATTGTCATGTCAGAGTCAAAAATGACTACAAGACTTTTGACTTTGGTGCTTGGGGTGATGATTTGTCCCAAAATGGGTGATGGTGTCCAGGTAGTCCCTGCCAGTCTCTTTCGGTTTGCATGGAGTAGAAGGAGTTCTGTTTTTGCTCCATTGAGTTTGAGGTGACTTGCTGTCATCCAGTTGTCTATCTGGGTGGGGCATTGTTCTAATACAGGGTATTGGTCCTTTTTGTTGCTGATTCGAAATTAAAGTTGTGTGTCGTCCACGTAAGAGTGATAGAGTAGGTCTTGGTTACTAATAATTTTTAGGAGTGGGCGGAGGAAAATGTTGAATAGTACCGGCGATAGGGGTGATCCTTGGGGGACTCCACTTGACACGATATGTGTTTCAGATGTGAAAGGTCCTAGTTTCACTGTCTGGGATCTTTTTTCCAGAAATTATGAAAACCAAGGCAGATCTGAATCTTCAACTCTGGCTACTTCTGTGAGGCGAGACAGCAACAGTTTGTGGTCTACTGTGTCAAAGGCCGCACTAAGGTCCAGAAGTATCAGAAGACAGGATTCTCCATCGTCCGCTGCTTCTAGAGCATCATCCCATATTTTGAGAAGTGCTGTTTCTGTCCCGTGTCCTGGACGGAAACCTGATTGTAGTGGGTCCAGAAGTTTGTGGGTGTCTAAATGGTGTTATAGTTGTTGTACTACTGCTTTCTCAATAACCTTGGAATAGATGTTGAGGCCAGTTATAGGTCGACGGTTGTTAGGGTCTTTTGGGTCAAGGTTGTTTTTTTTAGAAGGGGTTTAATTATGCCTTGTTTTAAGGAGGTCGCAACCATACCTTCTTTAAATGATTGGTTTATAAGGTGCGTGATCGCTGGTGCCAAAATATTGGCACATTCTTTCAGAAGTTTTGTGGGAATGATGTCATTAGGGGATGTACTGTCTCGTAGACTTCCGATGATTTTTTTAGTAGTGTCGGTGGAAATTGGCTCCAATGAAAATGTTGTTGATTGAAGAATGTTTGTATTACTATTTTCTTTTTTTATTTCAATTTTGTTAATGAAAAAATCTGATTACACGTTATGGTTGTTTTTGTGGTTTAAACATATAAGCCAAATCTCTTTGTATATACAGAATTTCATGTTTAATGTCAATAGAAGTGCTGCATGTTTCTGTTCCTATATTGTTAAACTTTGTACCTAAGAATTGTGCTAGCTGCTCCATTTTCACAACTTTATAGGCCATAGCCTGGAAAGTCCTTTTTTCAGCACATTATGGTTGCTGTCATGAATTACTACATTATTTTGCCAGATTCACAAACCTCAAACACGCAGTATTTTATGTAAACCCATGATACCAGTGAATGCAAACCTCATTGCTATCACTTGATATTAGACATAGGCCAAACACTCCCCTGTTCGGTTTGCAACAGAACTTCTGAACAGGGGAAATGCCACTAAAGTCTATGGAAGCCAAAAAGTGCCTATTTTAAAGGCCTATATGCAAGTAATTGGCCATACAAGGGATTTGGGTGTCTGGGTACTGACATGTATCGATGCAATTTTTTTTAAACAATTGTTTAAACAATTGATTTTAATTATGCTTAAAGTGCAACAATAAAAATTAAAATTTGCTTTAAATATAGTGTCTGGGAGTTAACCTTGATGTGCCTGTAAAGTGGTCCATCTGTAGCATGCATGAAACATTCTGCAGCAAAAATGTTATTTATAAAGAAAAAAACAAGTAAAATCCCATTTAAAATGTAAAAATACCAGGTACACAGTACCCCTACCAATTCACCAAAAAAGTGTCAAAAAATATAAAAGAAAAAGTTTTTGACAAATCCTTTATTAAAAAATACATCCATCATCAATCACGCCGTCTGCTGACTCAGAAAAAAATATATTTATTTTGCGGCTCAGCAGGTTGGCAGGTGGCGTGATTAACAATGGATTTACATTCAGGGACATTTATTTATTTTTTAATAAAGGAGTTGTCAAAAACTTGACTCTTGTTTTTATAATGTTTTGTACACTTTTTTGGTGAATGGGTAAGGGTAATATGTACTCTATACTCATTCACATACTGGGGGGGTTGGGATCTGGGGCCCCCCACCCACAGACCCCCACAACCACTGGCCATGCTCATGGGGATGAGCCCCTTGTCTCCATCAACATAGGGACAAGGTTCTCTGGGGTGGGGGGCAGAGCCCACCTGCCACAAAGCACTCACCGACCAATGTTGAGGGAATGTGGCCTTGATTGGTAAAGAGGGGGTGTTTGCCCCCCTTTTTCTAACCTGCCAGGCTGCGTGCCTGGATAAGGGTCTGATATGGATCTTGGGGGGACCCCACACCGTATTTTTTTTATTCAGCTGTCAGGGGGAAAACCCATTGACAGCTGATGACTCATTGGTTACTAAGGACACCACAGCCAGCTTCCTGGCCCCGCTCCTTAACACCCAGCTTACACTGCTCCCTGATTGGGCAAAGCATTGCCCAATTAGGGCACATAATTACACTGTGCAGTACTCAGTGCATTTCAGGGTGTTCATCGGGGGCATTCACCCTAGGATGGAAAAGGACCTAGGGGTCCTAGTAGATGAGAGGCTCAGCAATTGCATGCAATGCCAAGCTGCTGCTAACAAAAAAAACTGAATATTAGCATGCATTAAAAAGGGGATTAACTCCAGAGATAAAACAATAATTCTCCCGCTCTACAAGACCCTGGTCTGGCCGCACCTAGAGTATGCTGTCCAGTTATGGGCACCAGTCCTCAGGAAGGATGTACTGGAAATGGAGCGAGTACAAAGAAGGGCAACAAAGCTAATAAAGGGTCTGGAGGATATTAGTCATGAGGAAAGGTTGCGAGCACTGAAATACCATACTGTTGACCCCACAATAGGGATAAAACTTTTTCACAGAAGGGAGTTTAACAAGACACATGGCCACCCATTAAAATTAGAAGAAAAGAGGTTTAACCTTAAACTATGTAGAGGGTTCTTTAGTGTAAGAGCGGCAAGAATGTGGAATTCAGCGGGGAGCATCTATAGTTTAAAAAATTATTAGATAAGCACCTGAACAACCACAATATATAGGGATATACAATAGACATGTGCACACTGAAATATTTTGTTTCGGAATTTAGTTTTCGTCAAAAAATAAATTTATTTAGTTACTCCCGAAATGTGTTTTTATTTATTTTGTTGCGTTAAAGAATGCATTTGTCCGGAAATCTGAGTTAATTAAGGGTGAATCTGTCATTGAAGGCTCATGGTGTCTGTCGAATGTTCTAAGAAGATTAGACAGAGCAGCTATACTGTACGACGCCACAATTGTACATTTCCGGTTGAATGTTCCGCCTACAAGAAGAATTATAATGTTGTATGACACTAGTAATAATTATATATATAAATTAATATTACTAGTCAACCAACATTTGAATTCTTCTATGGGCTGAGCATTTGACCAGAAATGTATGATTGCGGCATCGTACAGTTTAGCTGCTTGTCAAATCTTCTTAGAACTTTTGACAGACACCATAAGTCTTCAATGACAGATTCAAAGTTTGTATGTTTTTCGCTGCTCCGTCGAATCTTCGACGTTCATGTCGAATGGTCTACCCCAACACTGTCTCTATAATGTCGAATCTTTCCTCTCTTTGTAGAATAATCTTGTACTAATAGAGTTAAGGTTAGGCACATTCGAACTCAGATTCGATAGACACAGATTGCTATTGTCACTGTCATGGCGAATCTCCTATCTATATCGAATTGTTGTAGCAACGAAAATGAAAATAAAGCATTTTTTTATGTCAGATCTTTCGGATTTCGGATTATGCGCGATTGTTTTTGTTTGGTAAAATGATAACGAAAATGCAGTCAGACAAAAACAAATGCACATATCTAATATACAATGTAATACTGAAATATAATCACAAACATAGGTTGGACCTCACCTACTATGTAACTATGTAACACTCTTCAAATTCAGGTTTTTGGAAACAGCCGAACAGGCAAATGTTTGGCCTGAACTCATGCTCGGGCCAAACCATTCATCCACCCCTACTTAATATGCATACACTGGTTCCAGACTTGCAATTTACCAATTATTGAAAAAATAATAGGTATGGCAGTTTTCATGTTTCCATTCTGATAGGTTTCATTTAAAATTCAAATTTTTCTTTTTTAAGCAAGGTCTGTTGGTTCACGATCGCATTAAATAAATTCTGTGCAGGTCAGACTTTTAGAATGGGGTCACTGACTTCCAGGGATTCTCAAATGTATCATCTGCTCTTCTTTAAAGTTAGACCAATTTATAAGACATTCTCTGACAGCCTGTTACATCATTTAGTTGACTGTCCATTGGGCACATCCCAAAAGAGATTTAATTATACATATATGACTTACAGTAACTTCAAAATCAGCTCATTATTTTGCTTTATGTATTCCATTGTATACAGTAATAATATTAGTTCTATAGTACTTGCAATACAAGTCTTTACAACTAATATATATGCCTGGTTAGTCTTTTATTATTCTATATTAGAGTAGTGTAGAAATGGTTTACTATTTAAACAGTAGTGTTAATTCACTAGACTGTTATTTTGACAGTGTTGTTATTTTATATCGCATTCATTTTCTAATCAATGTTCAATTCACGTACATCAATATTATGCAGGTTTCAAAATTTTAGTTTTTTATGACATTGCTATTTAACTAGTGCAAGCCTATTTTTTATGAATAATTTTTTTATATATTTTTCTCTATATCAATAGATAAAATAGTTACATTTTGTGCTTACCAAAATAGAGATCTCATATAACTCACAAATAGTTCCAGTCAGAGATTAGCATGTTTAATGGGAAATCATAATCTGTGCCAAATTTATTTTTTCATTTACTTTATTTACAAAACATCACAACATTTTAAAATTTAGTACATAAAAGACCTGATATTTTTTGCACTAAAACCTTTAGGGAAATAACACACGATTCAGCATATTTTATGGTTTGGTGAATAGATCTTTATGTTCCTGGTATATCACATGTTGACAGTATTTGTACATAGTTAATACAAGCGTATGTAGTAATTTCAAACTTTTTGATGAAGTATTTTTTAAATGTAAGCCATTAACATTTTTGGCAATTGCTTTTTAATACTATAACTGTAATGCCGCGTACACACGATAATTTTTCAGGTTGTAAAAAACAACGTTTTTCAAGCTCTAGAAAAAAAGATTTTTTTCCAACTTGATCATTAAAACGGCCTTGCCTACACACGATCGTGAAAAAAAAATGCTCTATCAAAGAGCGGTGATGTACAACACGTACGGCGGTACTATAAAGGGGAAGTTCCATTCGGATGACGCCACCCTTTGGGCTGCTTTAGCTGATTTTGTGTTAGTAAAAGATGATTTGCGCTTTTCTGTCTGTTACAGGGTGATGAATGTGCTTACTCTATTACAAACGGTAGTTTTACCAGAACGAGCACTCCCGTCTCATAACTTGCTTCTGAGCATGCACGGATTTTTCACGTCAATAAAGCCCACACACAACTATTTTTTACTACCCGAAAAACGACAACGTTAAAAACATTATTAAAAAATAGAGCATGTTCGATTTTTTTTGAGCCATTTTTTAGAACTTGAAAAATGCTCTGAAGCCCACACACAATCGTTTTTAATGACATTAAAAATAAACGCAATTCTTTAGAACCCGAAAAATGATCGTGTGTACGCAGCATGAAAGTGTAATGCCTATACGTTTATACATCATGCTTGACAAGCATGTGACAGTAGATACATAATTAACAGCAAAAGAAAGTTTGTACGGAATGTTTAGAAGAACATTTAACACTTACTTGATGATATATTTTAGATTCATAATAGTCATAGTTGTCATTTTGTCTCCATGCCATATATCCTCATTAAAATATAGTTTTAGACATTTTATTATGAAAAAAACTATAAAATTTAGGTAAATGCAACATTCAAAAGAAAAAGTTAGCATCCAGTGCCACTATGTGTCCCACAGGTTTCAGCAAAACTACTGCTACTACCACCGGTGAGTTGGAGGAGCAAATTGAGGCTACTCCTGGTGCTGTAACACTTGCTCTCTCATCTGCTGATGTTACTGTATCCTGTTTAACTGCTACCCCCAACACAAGCCATACAGAAGATATCCTGGTCCAAGCCATTGAACATGTTTTGGAATCAAGCATAATCATGGACCTTCAGTCTTCACCAACAGCACAAACACAAAGCTTACGAAGACGGCCAAGAAGTTCTGTACAGATAGAAAGAACTAAAGAGCTTGCAGGTGTTACTCATAGAGGTATCTATGCTATTTTATTGTGACCCTTTTAAAAAGCCATTTATTAAGGCCATGGTCACTTATGTTTGTCATATCATGGCTAAAAGTATAAAAAACCTTTTTCTTTAAATTAACACATTCAAGATGTAAAACATTGGAATATTGCACCATAAAATCATCCCCAGGAATGAAACGGGGTTCAAAAAGTTTCAAAAGTAATATAATATAAATAAATAATTAATACGCAGATATGTCATAGCATGAAATGACAAGACAATCACTGACAATGGCCATAAACATGGATTTAATTATGATGTACAGTACATATTTTATTTTAAGGTCTGTTTTGGAAGAAATGTTTGCATCGAAAATGCATTCTTCCTCATTAATTATATTGAATCATTTTCTTATTGAGCATTGTCCTAATTTTGTACTATTCTTTCTTGAAACTTTTAGGATACTGCAAACTTAATTTACAGGTAAAATATTGGCATTGTCCTTTTAAATATGAAGCAAACACATTTATATTTGGGATGCAGCTGAATTATGGAGATTTTTTGTGAAATAAATGCCCACCCATCTAAGAAGAAGTGGTTGTTTTACATTTACTTTTAATTTTGCTGTGTGGTGAAAATTAAGAATTATGAACACATTTTCCAATTCTATATGAGGTTTAGATCCCTGGTACATAATTGTTTTTGTTTAACAATTAAAAAAATAAAATTGAACAAATAAGTTAAAGTTAGAAATAACATTTACATTTTTAAATTTAAGACATTCAAAAGAACACTTACACTTCATTTTCACAGTACAGCAAATTCATAGTTTAAGACAATCATTTAATAAATGTTTATCTGTTCTAATGATTTATCTCATAATTTATAATGATACATAAAGCAGCTTTTTTTTCTTTTTCACTTTTTAATTAAACAACTTTTTCTAGCAATTTTAATCGAAACAAATTTTTTCAACCCCTTTCATAATTATACATTTGACTCTTAGCCATCATATGGGACAAGCAACTGATTTATAAAAAAAGATACCAAAGTGACAACAATACTTTACGTGTACTATGCTATTTATGTGTATATATATATATATATATATATATATATATATATATATATATATATATATATATATATATATAGATCTATATATCTATCTCTATCTATCTATTTATATATCTATCTATCTAGATCTATAGATATATAGATCTATATATATATATATATAGATATAGGTATATCTAGATATATCTATATCTAGATATCTATATCTATATATCTAGATCTAGATATAGCTATATATATATATATATATATATATATATATATATATATATATATATATATATATAAGCTGCACCTAGCACAGGTAGCAAATCTTTTATTAAAAAATAATCACATCAAGTGGGCTCCACACTCACGACTGTAACGTTATACCAAACAAATGGGATGTCATACCATACATTTGATGCAATTAAACTCCTCTATTCATCATGCATTGAAATCTAATCAAAGAAATAACAGTTCAATCCTGCAAGTAAGAAATAAACAGTTTCAAACAGGTGAAAAGATTTGCAGTATCACATCCTTTTTTGTTTTATATCACAGGTGTCAAACGCAAGGCCCGTGGGCTGAATCTGGCCTTCCAGGCCATTTTATGTGGCCCTCACACCTCTCCTGCAGCTGCAGGAGAGCTCCAGCCCTGCTCTGGTTCTCCTCCAGACTCTTAGTTTCTGCTTTCAAGCAATGCATCCATCTTCTTCCCAGCAGCAACATAAAGAAAGGGAGTGCACTGTGATGTAAGAGAGAGTGGGGGACTCAACCTCTGATGGTGGGGTGGCTCTTGACATCTAATGTAAAGGTGTAAAGGGAGGAATGTGTGCTGGACATCTAATCTTACAGATACAACCCGCCCTTTTGAGGGCAATCATAATGCTGATGCGGCCCACAATGAAAATTTGTTTGACACCCCTGTTTTATATATATATATATATACTGTATATTGAACATTCAGCAATTTGCTAGTTAGATCATTTAAAATGTTTTCATCGGGTCAGTGTCCTGATAGATGATTACTTTTCTCATGACAACTATGACTAATGTAGCAGACATTCTGGCTGAAGCAAGCTGCTTTAAATTATTTGTTCACGCAAAGAGCAGCTTCAAGAGTTCTGCTTCTAAATTACTTTAAGTTATAAAAGTACAGATCGAGATTCTACTTATGGTTACTGGCAACTGACAGCATATACAATTATTAAAAAAAAAATGTTTTCCATATGGGTTGAACGCACCCTGAAAATACAGTATTTGCATATTTGCATATTTAGGAAAGCCTAATTGTGGTTGCTCAATTTACAAGCCTAATAGAATCCTGAAAGTACGTTATCATGTAGGTAGGTAATGCAAACTAATTTATGTATGATTTACTTATTTTTTTATTTAAGGTACATATTAATTGTCACCAATACTTAGTTATCTGGTTTGCAGTACTAGACAGTTGTGAGAGTTAAATAGTGCTGTAGTCTCAAAAAATAAAGATTTGAATATATTTCTTTAATGGACTTTGCTAAATACTTCTAGTAACTAGGGTATATCAGCTATCCTATGTGAGATAGGTTGGTGTCTTATTTTGTTTCCAGGAATGCACATTTTGATTTAAATTATTATTATTATTATTATTATTATTATTATTATTATTATTATTATTATTATTATTATTATTATTATTTGTAGTAGTTGTACAACAATACAATTATTATCAGCTTTGGAACATTTATTTTTAAATACTTGAATCTCCCAATAAAAGTGTGCAGGAAGCTCAAGGATAATACAAATATTGCTCTCTCTCTCTCTCTCGCATAACTTCATGGGACAACCTGAGTGCACTCAGAGAGGAGGGGGGTATACTTAAAGGAAACATTCATTAAGAGCAAAATTGTTCTTTAAATTCTGCTTGAAGATATGTTCAAATTTGTTGAACCAACATTTTAGGTCCTCCCTGCTTTGATTCGTAGATCTTTCTCAATTAAAGCGGAGGTCCAACCAATTTTAAAAGTTTTGTTTAATCAAATAGCATACATGTATTCATTAAGAAACTGAACTTTTTTTTTGAGTGTACCTGTGTATTTATACTGTTCATCTCTGTTTCCTGTACATGATACTGCAGGTATTTTGCGGGTATTTCGTAATTTACAGTGACTCCTGGGAGCTTGTGTCATTGTTCCCAGGAGTCATTGGGATTTAGAGGAAGTGACGCGATTACTACAGTCAGAGAATGCCGTTACAACTGAGCATGCGCAGGAACGAGAAAGGAATGCTGGTAGCTCAGCATCACTGGAAGCAGGAAGTAAATGCTTGTGGGCTTCAAATGTCCACAAGCAAGATGAAAACGGCCGTACACATTTTATCTAACTTCTTCTTTGCAATGAAACCAGACATCAGGCAAGCTAATTCTCCAAAACAGTGAGTCTGGCATTGTTAATGTGTAATTGTGTTACTGTTACACAATCGTCAGTGGTCCTCCGCTTTAACTTGTTAGCAGTACAAGTCAAAATTTGTCTGGCTAGTATTAGTCTAGTCTACCCACAACTTTAAAAAGTTAAGTATTATTATTAATTTATCCAAAACACAAAAAAGAAATGCTGCACAAGTAATATGTGCAGTGCAAACAAGCTTAAGATGCTATCCAATTATCTGGCATATTGCTCATTAACATTGCAGTATCCTTTATTGTACAGTGTTTAATTAGGCAGAACATGATACCGTATCACCATTACTTATTGTCACATCATTCCATGCACTAACTACAACATTATGGCTTAATGTTTAAAATCATCTTGCTGTTAAGTGGAAGACATTGCATTTCTATTAAGCAGCAGTGAATGATTTTCCCAGAATTCACTTAGCCCTGCTTTGATCCGCAAGCAAAATGACTGATGAGCATTTAAGAAGGAAGGAGACACTGATAATATTGAATTTCCTATGCAATAATATTAGTAATTGCTAAAGAGGATTTTTTTTTTTGTGAATGTTCAAAGATATAGATCTGACAGATTTGTAGTCTTGTATAAAAGTTAGTTCAGAAGTTTTGATTGTTGAATAGTTTTTGTCTGATAGGGCAATTGTAACACATGTATTATTGTACCAAAGAATTGACAGAACACCAAAGTGGTATTAAACCCAAAAACAAACATTTAATATATTGCAGCCTATCAACTTTTAGAGTGATGGCTAAAATAATTTTATTTTTTAAGGCTTTTTTTCCTTTATTGTCACCTGCTGTTTTAGGATGTCTCCACTCTGGATAGAATAGCGATGGAGAAACTTTTGAACAGCATTTTCAAACTGTAGAAAGGGTAGTGCTGGATATAATAACAGATTTAGATGGACTTAAACAACGTGAATCTTACACTTTTAGGCAGTTACAACAACAGTTCGTTTTTGCTGGGCAGCTTGGTCTGTTAAAGGTAGTTGAAAGACAACACATTTACTGGCAGGGTCATCAGGTGAATATAATGAAAGAGCCTAAAAATAGAATACTAATACAGCCACTAAATTTAAGAATTGGTAAGCCACCTCGACCCCAATTCAAATTGCTTTTGCAGGTCACCACAGCTGCGAAGCAAATTATCGCAAAGGCCTGGAAAACCCCCCACCTAAACACTTTGGAAACCAAGAATATAATTACTAGAGCGATGATCCACACTAAGGTTGAGGCTCCTTGATAAGGTCGCTAAATTTGAAAGATTTTGGCAGCCTTCGGTAGATCACTTTCTCTACTCTGATTTGACAGCTCTCTACTCTGTCCTTAAATCACTCCCTTCCTAATTTTGATTACATGCAGGCACCGGAACCCCCTTCCCCCTCCCCCTCTTTATTGTGACTGCTCTTCTTTTTTTGCTCGTTCTTTCTTTCTATGCCTTTTCCTCTTTCCTCATCTTTACTGCATCTGTTGTCCTTCTTGGTTTTTCCCCAATTATTTATTCTCCTTCCAGGATTCATGTATCTACTTGTTGGTCTATGATCAGGCACCCCTAGTTTCCTATGTCTAGCCTGACTCTATTTCAACCTCATTCCCAACATCTGTTGTAACTAGACCCCACTCATGGGAGTAGCCCGCTGCATGTTTCAGGTCCATAGCTAACCACTGTCTCACCTTGTACTGGCTATATGAAGTATCAAATACTGGTTTTTAATGTTTTATTGATGTTACCATAATTTACACAATTGGCGCTATGTGCCTACTAGTTCCACAGTTTGTGTTCCACTCTCTACTTTGTTCCTGGAGGAAGCTTTTCCTCTCCGACTCTATGCCATGTACCTTTTACTCTTTCTAATAAAATGTTTAAACAAGACAAAGAATTGGTAGCCTACAATATAAAACATTTTTATTTTGGGGTTTAATACCTCTTTATTAATAACAACATGGTCAATTTTGTTCACGCACTTAACATGTCACAAAAACAGCTTTACAGCTTGCAGTTTCCCCTGAGGAAGCTAAACAAGTGGTGAAACACACTGTGAGTAGTTTTGTAGTTCAAAGCACTTACAAACGTATTTAGTGCAATATAATAATATTAAAAAAAACTGTGAAGAACATACAGGAAAGGCAGCATCTCAGTAAAGTATACAGGGCATGGGTTGTGGGGATGGGGCCCTTGTCCCCATCTACATGGGGACAAGGTGATTTGGGGGGGACCCAAAAGCACCCTCCCATGTTGAGGGCAAGCAGCCTGGTATGGTTCATAAAGGAGGAGCCCTCGCTCGTCCCCCCTTTCCTGGCCTGCCATGGCTGCTTACTCAGATAAGGGTCTGGTATGGATTTTGGGGGGACCCCCACACAATTGTTTTTTTAATTTTGGTGCAGGGTTCCCCTTAAAATCCATACCAGACCTGGAGGGCCTTGTATGGATTTTGGGGGCCCCCACTTCATTTATTTTTTACATTTTGCCATGGAGTTCCCCTTAATATCCATACCAGACCTGAAGGGCCTGGTATGGACTGAGGGGGGCACAATGTTCAATGTTTTTTTATCTATATTACCAAGAGCCGACAATACATTACAGCTGTATGTATTTTTAAATAAAAAAAATTCCTTTAGAAATTTTATTTTGCTTTGGCACAGTAAAACATGATAAAGATGCACCACTTTACAGGCAGACTAAGAGGACCCCCAAGCCCCCAAGACTATTTCATTTTTATTGTTTCATTTTAAGCATAAAAAATGGGCATTTAAAAACAAATTGCATTGATACATGTCCCACGGGGCAGTACCTGGGTCCCCAAACACTTTATATGTTATACATTTTAGATGCATCAAGACAAAAGGTGTGCAGTCCTATAGTACTTTTTCTTTAGAAAGAAGCCACATGCTAAGTAGAAAAGCCTGTCCCCAGTCAATATTTAAAAGAACCCTAAAACACACCACCTGTCGAGTAGAGAGTTCTCCAATCAGAGGGAAAATTGAGCTTTCCTGATTGAACAGCTATAGGTGTGACATAGCAGGGGGGTGTCTGACTTCTGCAGAAAGACCATTGACTTTACAGAGAGAGCATAAAAACTTTAAGAGTTTGCAAACTTTTTTTAATATACCTGGAATTTATTTAACTGATTGAAATTAAAAATGTAACAGGGCTTTACATTTCGTTGTAGAGGATGAAGTATGTTATGTCTGCATTTAAATGTATTCAGTTATTCCTACAAAGGTCATTATTTAGAGCAAGGTCATTCGATTCAATGTGATTATCAGCCATGAACGTCCAGCAGTATTGTCTCTTGCAGGGTAAAATTACCTTCAGGGATATAATGAGGTCATTGGTCAGGGGGAGAAGTGAAGGCCTTATTTTGGAAAGCTACCCTGTGAGACAGCATTTCACCAATAATAGCTCATTATATCCACTGTTAATTTAGTGGTTATACATTTATACCATTTACATTCTCTTCACATCTTGTTGTACTTACTAAATATGTCATATACTAAGGCTTATCACTTAGAATTGGATTGAGCTGCCCAAGTTGAACCTATTCAGGCACTATTCTCATCTTAGTTTCACACTTACCATCATCCGAAGCTAACATATATTTATGATAGGCATATTATATGTAAATATAAATATAACAGTCAAGCATTAGTCAGATGTATTTTATTTTTTGTGCTCTAAAAATAGGACAGTTGATTCCATGGCCTACCTTGATAAATTTGTTTTAGTGTCAAAGGGTCTATATGTGTGCACCATTCTTTATAATAAATGATAGTTCATGTAGTTCATCAGTTCATGATTACCTCCAGCAGGCAAAACATATTGGGGTTGATTTATTAAAGGCAAATAGACTGTGCACGTTGCAAAGTTGCAGTTGTTCCAGAGCTTAGTAAATGAGGTAAAGCTTCACTTTGCAAAGAAAACCCACTCATATGCACAGCAAAATCAAAAAACTGCATTTTTGCTTGCACATGATTTAATAATGGAAGTCAACAGTGCTTCTGTTCATTTACAACGTTTTGGAGCCACTGGTCTTGCAGAGTGCTACTGCTCTTTGCAAAGTGCACAGTCTTTTTGCCTTTAGTAAATCAACCCCTTTGTGATTGTGTCTTTCTACAAGTAAACATATTGGGGCAGATCCACATACATACGCTGCGCCCGGCGCAGATGTCAGATATGCTACGCCGCTGTAACTTACTTTGACTTGGTTTGAAACCTCAACGAATTTGTGCGTAAGTTACTGCGGCGTAGTGTATCTCTCGCGGCGTAAGGGCGCGGAATTCAAATTTGGCGGGTAGGGGGTGTGTTTCATTTAAATGAATCGCGTCCCCACGCCAAACAAACTGTGCATGCCCCGTCCGTCAAAACTCCCAGGGTGCATTGCTTCAAATGTCATCGCAAGGACGTCATTGTTTTCGACGTGAATGTAAATGGCGTCCAGCCCCATTCACGGACGACTTACGCAAACAACGTAACATTTTCAAAATTATATGTGGGAACGATGGCCATACTTAACATTGAGTACGCCACCAGATAGCAGCTTTAACTATACGCCGAAAAAGTTGAACGGAAACGACGTAAAAAAATGCGACGGCCAACGGTACATTTGTGGATCGTCGGAAATAGCTAATTTGCATACTCTACGCGGATTACGATGGGAACGCCACCTAGCAGACGTTGAAAAATTGCATCTAAGAACCGAAGGCGTACGAAGACGTACGCCTGTCAGATCTAACCCAGATGCCGTCGTATCTTGGTTTGAGGATTCAAAACAAAGATATGACGTGGGAATTTTTAAATCCGGCATACTTTCTTTGTGGATCTACCCCATTGTGTATGAATGTAATAACTTAATAATTTTCCTTTTGTTTATTTACTAGAAAGATTTGGGGTATAAAGTTCACTAGTGATGGTCTATTTGCTAGCTTTAGGGTACACAACTACAGCCACTAACATCTCATAACATCTCCAAGGGAACCAAATGTTCAGTATATGTAGTGCTACAGAGGTTGGTCAGAGACTGCTGAGATATTCAGAGACCAGCGGGATGCTAGAGGTTTTGTCAGTTATGCTGCAGATGACTGTTAGACTCTGGTGATAAATTAAATGAGACTACTGGAGATTATTACAATTATATCTGCTATACTAATGCTACCTCTACTGGCTGATAAGGATGACAAGTTTAATCTTAAAGTGATACTAAAGGTTCACGTTTAAAAAAAAATAACAAACATGTCATACCCCCACTGTGCAGTTTGTTTTGCACAGAGTGGCCCCGATCGTCCTCTTCTGGGGTCCCACATTGGCTCTCGCGGCTCTTCCCCACAATAGCTAACCCCCTCTGGGAAGCTCTCTCCTGAGAGAGAGACCTTGCCGGTGTGCTCCTGCATCATACATTCGGCGTACATAGCCGCCGAGTGTATGACTCGGCCCCACCCCCCGGCGGCCGCATCATTGGATTTAATTGACAGCAGCGGGAGCCAATGGCTGCGCTGCTATCAATATATTCAATGAAGAGCCAAGAAGCCACGGGGAGAATGACACGGGATCACACCCACGGAATTTTGGGGCTCAGGTAAGTAAAACGGGGGCTCGAGGGGGGGGCAAAGAGTGCAAGGTGTTTTTTCACCTTAACCTCCCTGGCGGTATGATTCTTTCAGAAAAAACATGCTGAAAGCGGTACCATTATTTGCAAGGAAATTTGGCGTTTTATATTGTAGGTCTGTGATTTTTAGGAATAACTCACTTAAATCTGACCAAACAAGATTCTAATAGGCATCCCGTGTATAACATTTTTTTAAAAACAAAATTATAAATTATAATATAATAAATAATTATAAATAATTATAACAAATAATAATATAATTATAATAAAAATTATTCAATAATGTAATCAAATTAAAATCACTGAAATTTGCTCAGTTGCAGAATTGTTGCTGTCATTATTTTTTTTTTTTTATGACGAATTTCCCCACAAATCGCTATCGCACAATTCTGCAAGTGATTATAATTTATTATCGCTGTTTTTTAGCTGATCTAAAACTATTTTTGACATAAAGGGACACTTTTGGTTGCTATGGACAATCTACAGTTTGCAGGGAGAAAAAAAGGTTTTTATTATATAAAATGACATGCAGGACACTGGGCAGACCACTAGGGACAGGGGGGGTGTGTTTTTTTTACATACAGTACTGTAATCTATAAGATTACAGTATACTGTGTGTATAGTGTTTGTTTACGTTTTTGAATTTGGCGCCGTTCTCCGTCCCCGTGCGTCGTAACGTCGCAGGGAACGGAGATCGGCGTCACACGGAGGCACTATGTGAATCGAGCGAGGTCCCGCTCGCTCACACAGCGCGGTGGCATCGCTGGATCCAGGGACAAGGTAAGTAAAAAGTGCCTGTGGATTCAGCGAGGCGAGCCGAGACTGACTCGGGGTTACCGATAGTAGCAGGAAAATCTAACCCCGAGTCAGTCTCGGGAAGACCGCCAGGGAGGTTAATGCAAAAGGGTGCATTAAGGTGAAAAAACAAATTACAACGCAGGTACTTGCTTTCACTGAATAAGTGTGAATGTTCTGTCATACACAGCTATAGTGGGGAACAATATTCTGTAAGCCAGAAAAATACACTCCAATATTAATTTTAAGATCATTTAGTTGGGATGACTTTTAAAGTTTAACAATTGAGAAGAATGAACAGTGATCACCCAGTTTATGGGAACCTTATTACTGCATGTAGTAATTTAAATCAGCCACTGCTGTAGAGCTAGTATATGGATTCCCTTTATTAATGGACATCAGTGACATCAGATTGTTTAGCTTTACATGTCTTAGTGACAAATTCTTTCCTTAACAATAACATCAGCAGAAAGATATTCTCTTATTTTCTCATTCCAATAAAAAGTGTGTATGCCTTTCTACTGTGTGTCCCTGTAACAGAGGTTTACCTTTGCTTCCTGTCTTTGTGACCACAGAAAAAAAATGAGGGTTAAAATGTAAAAATGCAGATAAAAGCACAGAAAAATCAAATATTTAGAATGCTTACTTGCAGCATTTTCTCTCCTGTGAATACGTTTAAAATGACTTGCATTTTGCCCCTGAACTTACTAGAAACGTTGACATCTTCAGAAAGAATCAATTCCCTAGCACATCCTCCTTCCTCCTTTGCACATCATAGCTCGCGCCCCTTTTGTCTAATTACTGTCTGTACTGGACCAGCTTCTCCACTCCTTCCCACAACTTGCCCCATAACGTTTTATGTAGCTGGATGGGAGTAGTGAAGAGGAATTCCTGTAGAGTGTAAGTTGAGTAATAGTTCTGAGCCTGCTGGTGTTGCTGACATTGCATCCAAGATGGCATTGCCCAACAGCAGCCTCAGGGATTTGAGATTTATAAACAAGGAAGGTTTTTACATGGAATATAATGCCTAAAATATGTTAAATGCTCAAATAATCTTTTGAAGATGACGGGGTATCTGTATTACCCCCAACAAGCACACAGTCAGTTGGAAAACTTTCTTTCAATCTAAAAAATTTTTGCCTGGTGTTGGCCTGAATTTATAAAAAAAAAACAACAGTGGTAAAAAAAAATGGAAACATATAAAAAAAGAAATGCTTGGTGGTTAACATTATCATGGAAGATAGACATTTGGATGATATTTTGCATCTGAGAACCAAACTTTTACATGGTGTTTAATAACTGGTTTATTTAATAAACAGTGAAAAGTGCCATAACTTTATAAAAAGTGACCCTTACCAACAAACTATTTGTTCCTAATTTTACTTTACTAAAATCTGATTGGTTGCGATTAGTTACTGAACATTACACATAGACATTGTGTGGTGTACTTTTTCATTAAATAGCTGTTTACATATTTAACATGTATTGGCTAATTAACTATTAGCATACATTACACAATAAATAAATACTTCATTCATATATCAAATTTTTCATAAACAAATCCTATTATATTGTAGATTGTGAGATTCAAGCTAAACATCAGGCAAACAGATACATCCTCAGATATATTGTATTTATGGGAGCTGCTTTATCTGTACCAAGGTTTGGGATTTACACAGATGGGGGCAGGGGAGGGGACCTGATTTTTTTTTCATCTGCAACTTAGTACCGCTTACAGATCTAGCAGGGTAGAACATATGATTGTTCTTGGTTGCAGTTTAGGTTCAGTAACAGGTATCCTCCTCTCCCCCAACCCATTAGTGGCAGTGAAAGGAGGAGTAACAGACTGATAAGCTCATATCTTAGTCACTTTGTACTTTCCTTATATCAGAATGCTTCTTGTCAGCACATGAATCAATTTGCTCCTTGTACTGCTTCTCATGTTACAATACTGAGCTATGTTGTACAAGGACTAAATAAGGATACTACCAGGTCGAATTTCAGTACGGCTTGCATTTATGGATGTATTAGTGAATGAATACTTGTATTAATGTGTATATTTTATATTCACTTGGAGCTTTATTCTTATACATAATGAACAATACAAACTTCTTGCATTAATTCTGTTTAATTCTAAAAAGACTTCAGTTAGTTCATTTTGATTTTAAATAGTACATGGTATAGTTCTTGACATACAGAGCAACAAGAAATATTACATATACAGTAGAAAATGATTTAGAAAATACACTAGGCAGCCAATTATCACAATCATGGTGCATTACTGATTAAAAATGTATTTAAACACTGAGCTGACCTTGTGTTAGATTTATCAGACAGTGTTCTTTTAATAAGCAGAAGGGCAATCATTTTAATTCATTTGTTTTTCTGCTGAGTAAGAGCTTTGGCAAGCTGGATCTTTTTGTCTTTTCTCTCCTTCACCTAAGCACTTTGCTGAATTGGAACTTTCACTGTATATAATTTACTAATCTGCTTATCAGTGTCAATTTCCCATTCATTTCTCAATTTTGCCTAGATCATCAGTTAACATTTTAAGAAAAAAAATAAAATAAAATAATCACTTATTGGAATTCATGACTTAAAAAAAGAAATGCAGCACTATATTCAGCTTATTTAAAGCTATATTAAAAAGTTAAAATTAATAATGTTTGTTGTTAATGCAAATCTATAGTCAAATTAACACTCCATTTACTCCAATCAAATTATTGACATTGCCAAATGCAGAGGCTCATGACCGAGTGATCTCACCTAAATGGTGAGGCCCCGTACACACGGCCGAGGAACTCGACGTGCCAAACACATCGAGTTCCTCGGCCAGTTCAGCACTGAAGCCGCCGAGGAGCTCGGCGGGGCGAGAGCTCCCATAGAACAACGAGGAAATAGAGAACATGTTCTCTATTTCCTCGCCGAGGTCCTCGTCGGCTTCCTCGGCCGAAAGTGTACACACGGCCGGGTTTCTCGGCAGAATTCAGCCAGAAACTCGGTCGGAAGCTGAATTCTGCCGAGCAAACTGGTCGTGTGTACGGGGCCTAAGACTAGAGCTCAAGCAGAGCTGCTAATTGACAAGCTTACATGTACTTACATTCCTTTAGCCTCTTTAGGTGGGATTGTCTGACACTGTTTTAGTGTAAGCTTTGTTTTCTGCAGGATAGGATTTTTAAAGCTTTGTTTACTATTTATGAGGGCATCTGGTAAAAGGCAATCAAAATATATTTTTTTTATTTGGCTATAGTAGTAATTTAGGCTAATATAATCCTTACTTTGTCCTTTCCTTTTCTAAATGTAATCCTTTCTAAAGCTATACAGGTCCCTCTCTCACCAAAACAGCCAAACTGTTTTATTGTTTGTGACATGAAGATTATTCTCTTGGGAAAGTCAAAGAGATTTTTTTTTAAATGACTCTCCCAGTTACATAAAGGTGCAACATAAATATTATGGGAGCCAGTTACAGTGATATCATGAGCTCCAACGTGATTGGTGTTTAAATGTTATATTTAAATTATCAACATTTTTTTTTATTGTTTATTTAAAATGTATTTTACAACCTAATTAATACTAGGTGCATCCATAGCACTGGAGTCCCAGTGCATTTTAGGTTAGAAAACACTGCATCAGCTATCTGTATTCAGACTAGTCTTTTCTAATTGAATCTTCATATGATTACATGTAGACAGCGAAGGCAGAGGGGAAGAGGGGGTGTTGAGCTAGACATATGTTTAAAGGTGTTAAAGCTTGACCTGGGAAATATGTACAATAGAGCATAAAACTCCATATACTGGCTAGAAAAAAATTATAAAATATATATAACTAATATTTAATGTTCTATCTGACTAAAATAATAGAACTGTACATAACAAATGTAATCCTAACTAAAATAAACTGTATACAAAAACACCTTAATGCAAATAACTTACCAGTTCAGAATTAATATTGCCTCTAGATTACATACTATCTTATTTTTTTATTTTTTTACATTTTTGTATTCCAATGAGACTTTTGTGCTGCATGAGGCTTCTTCTTTATTCCCTATCTGACCTTGTATCCACCAATGAAATTGCCGTTACTCTTCACAGATCACGTTAATGATACCTCCATTTATCTATATGAAGGATTAAAAGTTTCCCTACTTGCACAGTGCACATTACATCCACCTTGACTGTAAGCATTATTCAGATCCCAAAGAACATGCAGGAAATGGGGGTGTCCAATTCCTGTAACATGTGAACCTTTCTATTGGTTAGTAGAGCACATGTATTGCATTATTGTTTGCAATATGAGTCATGACACAGCTCAAAAAATTGTTGAATATGTTATTTATCAGAGTGGCAGTTTATTTTATTTCAACTGAATCTCAGACCAGGAGTTAAAGGAAAAATGAGCAGGAAATTTGTGGTTACCTTTACCATTTTTGAAACAGAGTAGTTTGAATAGAATTTATCTACGTTAATTTTCTACTGTTAATTAATTTGCAATTGCAGCATGCATTTTATGTTGTTACAGTTAAGAATACAACACTGTGATCTTGCTTAACACATGACAGGTTAGCTTTTACAGAACCATGATATTTTCAAATTGGCCTTGAATGATATCTCTTTGCCATATGCAGTATTTATTGCTGAACTTGACATCACTTCTTAAATGCAGGGCAGCCTGCATACTGGCAAAATGCAGATGGAGATGTGTTTTTATTCAGCTGAATAGATCACATTATCTTTTGTCATAGTTGGGTGCATATAAATGGTTTTACATTGTACCAAGACTTTTAAACAGTTTGTGCAACAATTTTCCCTGCATGAATTAATAAATAAGTAGCCTGTTAAAGCTTTTGGCAAAATATCTGGATTTAGTAATTTCATTTTCAATAATGTATTTGTGTGTTCCCTTTGAGCCTTTAATTCCCTGTGGTTTTTTAAATTCAAAGATATTCCTTTTATTTGTACTTGAAAATATGATGACATCAGTACTTTGGATGCAAGTAATACACAAGGATATTTTGAAAAATAAATCAAGGAAGCTATATGGAATGCCTAATACTGTAGGTGTCATTATGCTTAGCATGAATCTTTTTACACAGCTCTAATTGTCATATTTCATATCTACATTTATTAACCATCATAATATTTGCTAAGCTTCATAAAAACTTAAGACTACTTTTGGCACTAATTTGCCTATACCGATTATTACTATAATTTTTATTATTTGTTATTATTATAATTTATTTATTAATATTATTATTTCTGTCTTTTCATGCTTCTAAAAAAATTGCATTTTTTTTCAATGAGTTACAAAAATTCCTTCAAAGAGAGCAACACATGCAGGGGCATTAGTGTTTATAGGCCATGCCAGATTATAGTATATGGAACCCAAGCATACAGTTTTAAAGACTGCATGACCTTCATACAACAAATTGACAGTAAATATGTTAGAAATGCTGTAAAAGTAAAACTGGGTCAGGAAAAAATGGTCATTATTTAATGACTAAATTTCCATTGAATCATTTAGAAAGAGGGCCAAACTGACAAATTTTATGGAAACCTTAAGACCTGATATCTAACAGAACTTGGTTAAGGCTTTAGACTATTTACACATTTTGCCACTGTTCTCTCATTCCAAATCCTGTAATAGATCTTCAAAGGACTAATGCATGGGGGACCTTGAACAGCAATGACCCACCCTGCTAAATTATTACATTAGTAATATCTGCTGGCCTCAAAAGTCAGTCATCTTCCATAGGTTTATTGGTTTGTTTTATTAGCTTTTAAATAACCTAATCTTCTCAGTAATAAAGACAATTTATTTTTGATAACTTAAGCTTAAAAAAAAGTAGAAATTTGGTTGATGACATAGAAAGATAGATACCGTAGATAGATGTATAGATGGATAGATAGATAGATATATAGATAGATAGATAGATAGATAGATAGATAGATAGATAGATAGATAGATAGATAGATAGATAGATAGATAGATAGATAGGTAGATAGATAGATAGATAGATAGATAGATAGATAGATAGATAGATAGATAGATAGATAGATAGATAGATAGATAGATAAATAGACGCATTCTATTATTTCTTCAGTGATTTAAATGCATACCTTACTTTTTTACATTGCCAAATGGTTTATAGAATTTGTATGAGATGTCTGGATATGTGTTTCTTTAATATGAACTAAAACTACTGCTCTTAAAAAAAAGTGGTTCTCAAAAATTGGTTGACTGACAGCCCACATGAAAGATCAAAAGACCTTGTCAGCGGTCCAACTGCTGCAGCTAGATCAAGCCCTTAAAATAGTAATAGTCAGCTGAAACTAAGTCCCATGCATTTTGGAGTCTACCATACAATGTTGTCTTTGAAATATTAACTTAATTCCTATCAGTTTACGCAGATTTAATTTTACAGTCTTACTACTTTAACATTTAACAAAGGAAACATATGTTTTTATATAACAGTCACATTGATTTTAAACTAGATTGTTTTACCTTATTCATTTTCTTTTTTGTTTTCCTAACTAGTGAAAAAGTCCATAGATTTTAAATCTAGAGGATTTAAATTGTTTCCAGGGAAAGACCTCAGCAGCAAGTTTTCTATCTGTGAGTGTAACCATTTTGTTCCTCTTTTGGTGCAACATTGACCTCTTGTGTCTGTGTTTGTTTTTCAAAATTAAGATAATACAGCTTAATATGACTATATTTTTATGTTAATTGTTAGTCTGCATGCAGATCACTCTGTGTAATTTACCAACATAGCTTAGAGGTCTAATATCAAAGCTAAATTAAACATTTAGGAGTTTATGTATTAACGGTATCAGCATTCCCTTTCAGTTAAAATTTTGGTATATTAAAAATCATTAGACTTCACACTATAAGATGACTTGTAACAATGACATATGACTATTTTTACTAAAATAATTACATGCTCACACCATACCATAAATTATCCATAATATCATCATCGAATGTATTTTCAGATTCAACCTTTGCTGTGATATATAAATTTAGAAGACATTTGTGCTGACTTGGAGATCCTACTTATTGTGTTGTTTATTCAGTCTTTGTAATAGTTCATAAGGGGCCAGCTAAGGCACCAGGAGAAAAATGGGGTGGGGGTTGACTAGCTAAGGTCTTGTTAGCTCCAAAAAAGACTAAAAATGCATGTATATCATTGACATTTGACATGTATTTTTGCAACTTGTCTTACACTATTCCGTGGGGCATTTTTACCTGCATTGCAATACTGGCACCATGTAACCACCGGAAGGATTTACCCCCTTAATGGCGGGCCATTTTTTGTGATACGGCACTGCGTCATTTTAACTGACAATTGCGTGGTCATGCAACGCTGTACCCAAACAAAATTGGTGTCTTTTTTTCCCCACGAATAGAGCTTTCTTTTGAAGGTATTTAATCACCTCTGCGAGTTTAATTTTTTGCATTATAAACAGAAAAAGAGCAACAATTTAAAAAAAATTTTTTTTACTTTTTGCTATAATAAATATCCCCCCAAAAAATAAAAAAAAATAAAAAATATGTCTTTATCAATTTAGGCCAATATGTATTCTTCTACATATTTGTGGTAAAAAATTGCAATAAGCGTATATTGAATGGTTTGCGCAAAAGTTATAGCGTCTACAAAATAAGGAATATATTTATGGCATTTTTATGGCATTTTTATTATTTATTTGTTTTTTACTAGTAACAGCAGTGATCTACAATTTTTAGCAGGATTTTGACATTTTGACATTGCGGAGAACAGATCAGACACTTTTGACAATTTTTTTGGCTATAAAAATGCACTGATTACTGTATAAATGTCACTGGCAAGAAATGGGCTAACACTAGGGGACGAATAAGGAGTTAAATGTGTTCCCTAGGTGTGTTTCTAACTGTGAGGGGATGGTAGTGACTAGAGGAGGAGACATATCGCTGTCCCTACTTAGTAGGAGCCACCATACAGCTACGGCGATTCACAGGAACGTGCCATCTTGCCACCCTATAATGACAGCAGCTGGTTGGCAAGTGGTTAAAGCAATGTACCTATTAAAGTTCAATGTAGGCATGAATGTATCTTATGGTATAAAATAAGCCCCATAGTTAAGGCAAGTAAGTGAGGTAAAACAAAGAATATATATAAGCTATATAAGCCTATGAAAGCCTATATAAGCTTACTGGCCATCCAATTAAAAATCATAGGCATTGAAGCTTGTCCCACCTTAGAGGATATAAGCCAATAAAAGCCTCCACTATCGTGGAAAGGCTATCCACAAAGTCTTGGAGTGTTTCTTTGTAAATTTGTGCCCATTTATTTAAAAAAGCATTCAGTCAGCTCATGATGTTAGAAGGAAAGACTTGGCTTAGTGTTTCAATCAAAGTTCCATTCCATCCCAATGGTGTCTAGTAGGGTTATGATCAAAGGTCTGTGCAGGCCACATAAATTTCTCTGCGTTAGACTCATCAAATCATGTTTTTATGGTGGCTTTGGATACAGGGTACAATCATGCAGGCATAGAAAAAGGACTTTCCCCAAAACTTTTAAAACGAGGTTGACAGCACACACAAAATACTTTGTGCTGTATGCTACAACAAAAGTTTATGTTAAGGCAAAACTTGTTTTTGTTTAAATGTAGTGAGGAATAGTTAGAGCCTCTGTCACATTTTTTAGCAAACGCTATGTTCCTGCTGAAGAGGTTCACCCCTCTTTGTCCTGGTAACCATTTTCACAGAGATAGAAAGTGATAAGAAATGCAATATTTTAGAACTGTCAGGAGAGTAATGCAACGTAGACACGATCTGGCTTTTGCCTGACCAAAAGCACATTGAAATTCCGATGGAATCCCATAGAACATGTTCTATATTTAAACTTTGATGGAATTCATCGGAATTCCGATGGAATTTCTCTGATGGGGCATACACATGGTCAGAATTTCCTATGGAAAAAGTCTGTCTGACTTTTTCCATCGGAAATTCCGATCGTGTGTACGCGGCATAAGAGGTGAGGGGGATTTCATCCAGTAGGGACAAATGTCCTGGTATCAACTCTCTAAGATGTAAACTTCCTCTTGTATCTTTTTGAGTCTTAAGGACACTGAAGGAAAATCTCCCCAGTGGGTCAGAGACAAAAAAAAACTCAATAAGGATTTCAATCCTTCCCTACTCTATTATGGGCTAAAGAAGATGGGTACTCTTCACTTGATAGACCTGAACTAAAAAATTGCCGACGTATCTGTTGATACGCCGTGTAAGTTCTAGGATGCGCCGTCGTATCTATGCGCCGTATTCTTGAAACCAGATATGCCTGGCTCCATCCGACCAACGTAAGTCTCCTAAGCTGTTGTATCTTGGGTGCATATTTACGCTGGCCACTATGGGCGCTTCCATTGATTTACGCGTCGAATATGTAAATGACCTAGATACACCGATTCACAAACGTACTTGCGCCCGTCGCAGTAAGCTACGCCGTTTAGGTAAGGCGTATGTCCGGCATATAGTTATCCATCATAAAGCAGGGGTAAGTCATGTTAGGGTATGGACGTCGGAACAGCAGTGAGATTTAACGTAGTTTGCATAAGTCTTACGTGAATGGGGCTGGGCGTAGGTTACGTTCACGTTGTACGCATTGAGCCGTCGTTTCTTAGGGAGTATATGTGACGTGATTCTGAGCATGCGCGCGCATTCACCGTTCGTTCGGCCATTCATTTACATGGGGTCACGGTTAATTTTAATACAACACGCCCACTACCTTACAAATTTGAATTAGGCGGGCTTACGCCGGCCCATTTACGCTACGCCGCCGTAACTTAGGGAGCAAGTGCTTTGTGAATACTGCTCTTGCCTCTCAGAGTTATGCCGGCGTAGCGCATATGAGATGTGCTACGCCCGCTCAATGATACGCCAAGCTACCTGAATCTGGCCCATAGTTTATTTAGGAACTTTTCATTGATAATTAGATGTTTAACCCAAATGTCACTTTTCCTCTCTTAAATGCAGTATATAAGAACTTTAGAATGGACTGTGCCTAGGGGTTGTGTATGGTCATCTAGGTTCTCATGATCTCATTTTAACTACGCTTCCTAATGACATAAATATTTTTTAAATTGGTTTCAAATCAGATCTGTTTATCATTATAATCATTCTCACTGCATTCTATTTGTTTGTATTGCCTTCAAGCTAAACATTTTAAATTAAAGGGGCCACAGACAAAAAAGAGAAGGAAAAGCTTTTTAGAATGTCTTTTTTTGTACATATTGTACTGAGAGTGTAATGTCTATTACTGGTCTACAAAAGCAAAACCATTTCAATAAAGGACTACACATCTTCTAAAAGGACTGCATCTCATCTAATAGAAAGAAAAAGGTTCTAAATTAGATTTTAGGCTTGATCTTTTTGAAAGCCATAACTGTCATTTAAAATGTAATGGAGAATCAGACAGTATTATCAATATCCCTGTCCATGCTGAAAAACAAACCCTTGAAGTGTATGCTTCCATGATAAAGCTGTTCTAGTCTTTAATTGCAAAAGAATAATGTGATAGTCACTGTTTCCTTAGCCCATAAAATAGACATGTTAAAGCCCAAATAAAGGCCCATACTTGTTTCTCCCTTTTTTTTTACCTGTGTTACCATGTTTCATGATCTTTAGTTGACATTCAATTAGTGATGCCTTAAAATACTCTTTTCAAGGGAAAGATAATATAAAGTAAGATAAGATAATAGAAACATGATCGCTATCCTACCATTTCCTAGACATATGCTGGCACATATTTGTGCTTAATTGAACAATAATAGGCATAACTGACCTGTTCTATTTGAGCTTTGAAATACAGAAAGGAGCACCAGATCAACATTTTATAAAATAATCTGTAATAATTTTAATTTGTGATAAAAAAAGTATTCTAAAAACAGCCTACACAAGATACATCTTATATAAATTGTTATATTGCACGCTTAAGTGTATGCTGGGCTGCTGCCACCCCTAAGGGGCTCCAACCAGAGAACCGATTTTTAAAAAAGATTATATAAATATAGAGGTGGGAAGTGTGATCCTCCTCAGTGAGTCACTCTTCCCAGGTGAATGTGCAACAGATAGGTGATAAACACTACCGTCACCTGAAGGGTAATCCTCCAAAGTGAGTCACTCTTTTATAAATGAGTGGTGAGTGATAGGATATGTTGTTCTGTCTCTAGGACAGATAGCTAAACCTACTTGTCCCATAAACTTCAGATACCATATTTCTTTGATCTCGGTTTTATTAGAACAAGCCAGGTGAAACTACAAAATAACAGAAATAGACCTCAATAAGTACAATATTGCATACATTACAGCATACATTACAGAAACAATTATCTACAATAGAGGGTGAGATACGTTTCAAGTTCTCTAAGGGGTGATGGCGATAGATTGAGAAATACATGTCTTGCTTCCTGCAGTATCTTCTCAAAGAATGGTGGCTACTTCACTTCCTGTGAAGATTATACCCAGAATTCCCTGCTTACTAACAACTTCCTAACTACACACACAGTGAGCCCAATAAACAGAACAACTGCAGCAATACCAAAAAAGAACACTAGATGGAGCCTACACTCCACATATGATTGTCATATGTAAATTACAAACCTTACATGTATCTTTAACAACACAGATACAAATAATTAGCATAGACATCTGGTGGACAGAACATATGTGATTAGTCACAATGTGAGGTAGATGTCATGAAGGGCGTTCTCACCCTGTGCCTAAAAAAGGGTATACTAATTGGTTGTGCTGATTGCAGATGTTTGTGCCAACCTGTAATGTTGAAATAAATGTGTGTAGTGTAGTAGTGAATAATCTCATCAGATCAGCAGTCGCAACCAAATTTTATTCTAAACAATTCATTCCAACTAGTATATAATAAATGTGCAGAAAAAATGATATCCAAATTAATTGTGGAGATAAATAACAACTTCCAGTGAAAAAAGTGAAAAAAAAGTAATATTAATTCAGTCTTTAGTTGTGCAAAAGTGGCAAAGTTTCAGGTGACTTGTGCTTGTCCAAAGTGACTCGTGACTATGTAGCAATTTTTGGGTGACTTCCATTCTCCCCTTCCATTCCCCACTCACCAGATCCTTGCACCCCTGCAGGGATAAAGTGCATGTAGTGAGTGTAGTGGCAGTCCTCAGAGAAATCACCTCTTTCTTAGCTCAGCAAACGATAGGATATCCAAATCCTTAAGCCCCTTCGGGGGTGAGCAGCTTCCAATAAATAAGTAACAATATCTAACGAGTGGACATTGATGGTCAGACTTTCAGGCCAAGGAAGTAAGTTTAAAAAAAGTTCTATTTAATAGCATATAAATACAAAACTTCTGAGGAATATACAGTGGCTAATAATAATATTTTTTTGTAATATTATTTTGTATTATTGTTTTGTATTTATATGCTATTAAATAGAACTTTTTTTAAACTTACTTCCTTGGCCTGAAAGTCTGACCATCAATGTCCACTCGTTAGATATTGTTTCTTCTTTAATACTTTACAGATGCGGCCCATGTGAGTGCTACCCATACGTTTTTTTCTATTTTTTTTCCTGTCTCTCCCCCCTTTCCTCTCTATCTAGTCAATCTCTCTTTCTTTCTTGCTTTCCTCATTTTCTCCCCTTCCCTTTATTCTTTTCCTCTCTTCTCCTGTTTTTGTTCCAATAAATAAGGTTGCAGTAATTACCTCCTCCATGGTAGACCACAAAATATCATTTAAAAATATCAATTAATTTGGATGTAATTTTTTCTGCACATTCATTATATACTAGTTGGATGAATTGTTTAGTGATTAAATTTGGTTGCAACTGCTGATCTGATGAGATTATTCACTACTACACTACGCACATTAATTTCAACATTACAGGTTGGCACACACATCTGCAATCAGCACAACCAATAGAGCAGTATTAGTATACCCTTTTTTTAGGCACAGGGTGAGAACACCCTTCATGACATCTACCTCACATTGTAACTAATCACATTACCTATCACTCACCACTCATTTATAAAAGTGTGACTCACTTTGAAATATTACCCTTCAGGTGAAGGTAGTGTTTATCACCTATCTGTTGCACATTCACCTGGTAAGAGTGACTCACTGTGAAGAATTACTCTTCAGGTGACGGGCAGCGCCACCCACCCTTATACAGGATACGTCTTGTAGGCTGCCTGCAAAGTCCTCACTGCTGTTCCTGCACAGGGCCTTTTTTACACTGCTTTGAAGAAAAATATCGAATTAGAAATTGAAGCAGGAACTATACTGGTGTTGACAACTTCTTAAAACATGGTCCATGTTATCGCTGTATGGGAGAGTGTTGCCTTGCTTATTGCCCGCTGGTGCCATCTGGTGGATTCTTTGGAAATTGAACCCATGTAAAGTTGATTACCAATCTTTGGAGATTTTGCTTCTTGCCTTTTGACCTAGCCACAGGTCGAATTATTGAGGTGAGAGGCCACCCTTTTCTCTTGGTGGAGGTTAACCCTTTCCTGTGGGTCACGGATCCGTTGAAGATTTTTTGCACTTTTGATCACTATTGATTTTTTGGAGCACTTTTATCACTTTGCACTTTATGGACTTTACCAAATTTATTTATTGATTTATTATTGTATTTATTGTATTATTTGCGCTGCACTATTTTTCTACATATTCACTTTGAGATATTTTTGAGTTATATCTACAGTGCTGGCTTGCAATTTAGTTTAATTTTATTGATTTTCCAGCGCTGAATCACTTTTACTTACGTCTTGTATGGACTAAGAAAAACTAGTGACGTCATAGATCTATTTTATAACCAGTATTGAATTCTCCCCATGAAAAAAACAACAACCTGACAGCAGTTGCTTAGCAGCAATGGAGGAGGCTCTGTTAAAGTTCACTTGGCAGCATAGTCAAACTCTACTGACTGTTGGCCTGAGCAATAAAACATACACTGTGCAACTGCTATAGCAAGAAAGAAAAGTAATGAAACTAGTACATTTTAAAGTGACGTGTAATTTTAGTTCTCATAAGTTTTCTATGCATGCAAAATGTGTTTCCAAATAAAAATCACAATCAAATGTAATCATAAGTATATTCCTTTTGGCTTATTCAAGAGTTGTCGCTATATCCAAAAATGATCAGGAAGAAACATTGGGGTGGAATTACTAAAAACAAATAGACTGTGCACCATGCAAGTGCAGTTTCTGCAGAGCTAAGTAAATGAAGGGAAGCTCTGCTGACTTTCATCCTCCAATCATGTGCAGGGAAAAATGCTGTTTTTCTTATGGGTATTCTTTGCAAAGTGAATCTTCATCTCATTTGCAAAGTTCAAAGTCACCAGTATTGTCTGTGGTCACCCTTAACCCTCCTGGCGGTATTTTTTTGGCTGAAATCGGTAACCCCGAGTCACGCTCGGGGTAGCTATGCAGAGCCTGCAGCGCGCGCTGGCTTACCTTCTCCTGGATGCAGCGATGTCACCGCGCTGTGTGAGCTGTGTGAGAGCGAGCGTCCTCCTGTGACGCCGATCTCCGTTCCCTGCGACGTTACGATGCATGGGAGCGGAGATCGGCGCCAAATTCAAAAACGTAAACAAACACTTTACATACAGTATACTGTAATCTTATAGATTACAGTACTGTATGTAAAAAAAACACACCCCCTTGTCCCTAGTGGTCTGTCCTGTGTCATGCATGTTCTTTTATATAATAAAAACCTTTCTTTCTGCCTGAAAACTGTAGATTGTCCATAGCAACCAAAAGTGTCCCTTTATGTCAAAAATGGTTTTAGATCAGCTAGAAAACAGCGATAATAAATTATAATCACTTGCAGAATTGTGCAATAGCGATTTGTGGGGAAATTCGTCAAAAAAAATAATAATAATGACAGCAACAATTCTGCAACTTAGCATAATTCAGTGATTTTGAGTTGATTACATTATTGAATAATTGTTATTAGAATTATATTATTATTTGTTATAATTATTTATAATTATTTATTATATTATAATTTATAATTTTGTTTTTAAAAAAATGTCATACCCGGGATGGCTATTAAACTCTGGTTTGGTCAGATTTAAGTGAGTTATTCCTAAAAATTACAGGCCTACAGTATAAAACACCAAATTTCCTTGCAAATAATGGTACCGCTTTCAGCATGTTTTTTTTTCTGAAAGAATCATACCGCCAGGGAGGTTAATGTGACCTTTTCAATACTAATGACTTATGTTTTCTTATATTGCATTGTGTCTCTTGTTGCTGTTTCAAATCTATATATTTAAGATTTACTCAAAGAAATGATATGGGTTAAATAAGAGTTCTTTTGACCAGAAGTGAAAGCTTCAATATAATAAACATTTATTAGAGCTTATACAAAGTCTAATCTAACACACAAACTATCTATCACCTTAAAGAAGCAGGAAATAGCAGTTTAAAATACAAAGTCTTTACATGGAGGGATACAGAGCATATTCCTCTAAAACATTAAATTACAGACATATTTAGTTACAGGTACCGCAGACTCTTTTCCATAATTACCCTTTTAGAACCATCCTGCAGCATATCCTTCCATAAAAGTGAGCTCCCTTCTCCTCCCCTCTGGAGTCTATCTCTCTATGCTGTTGTCTCATTGGTTGGCCTGCCTTGGATCAGGATTGGAGGCCTTACTACACAAGTCAGCCCCCTGTCATGCAAATCCTGCTGACTATATCCGGGCAGGAGATTAAATTGAATTTTCCCAGATTTACAGGTGGGGCTATCTTCAATGCACATCCCAGCATGAGGTCAATTGAAGAAAGTGGGTTTAACACAATAGAATTGTCTCTCCAAACTTGGGGCTCCACACAGTCTACTTTTAACAAAAGGGCTTTCCTGGTGCTAAATGACATATATTCAGCAAGCTAAATGAAATATATTCAGCAGGCTAAATGAAATATATTCAGCAGGCTAAATTAAATATATTCAGCATGCTAAATGAAATATATTCATAATTACAATATATATTCATATATACGGCTATTTAGTGGAGGTTACCCAATAAAACCATAAGGCAACACTCTGTATGAAGGTGGCCAGCTTGATAGAATCAGCCATTTATCTCTCCAAGCCAGGGACAAGGAGCAGAACAGTAGTGACATCACCAAATCTCACTTCAAATCTCCTGGAACTAGCATTTAGGCAGCAGTGTAAAAATATCAAATGTTGTGCAATGCTTAAACCCTAAATAATATTGCCTATTGGACCAGTAAGTACATGTTTGTGGAGATAAGTCTGCTAGTAAAAACCGTGATAAGTTCTTTCGACACCATCTCACGAATAAATTTGAGTCTGGATGCTGGCCATGATGCAGGACTATTGGACAGGTAAGTATGGAGACTTTGGGCCAGATTCACAAACAGCGGCGCAAATTAAGTTACTCAAAACGTATGTCATTTAAGTTACGGCGCCTTAATTTTGTGTCGTAAGTGCCGTATCCACAGCGCATTTGCGCCCAAAATTGCGCAAGCGTAACTTAAATCCTGAGGCGTAAGGCGGGGTTATTGCAAGTGGGAAGAAAGTGGGCGTGCTCTATTGTAATGAGCCGTGACCCCATGCAAATGAAGGGCCAGCCGTACTGCGCATGCGCGCACGAATCTGCACCTCACTGGGCATGTGCAGAACTCGGCTCGGCGCAATCAGTGAGATAGGTAAAAGGCCAAGCGTACTTAGTTTGAGAATCGCCCTGTGTATAAATAGCCCCAGACAAACACACTTCCCTTGCAAAAGTACATCCCTGTGTTCCCCTTTCCTAGAGCAAGTTGCTTCTGCTCTGTCGTCTGTTGGTGTGTGTTGGTGAGTTTAGTGTTAGATAAAAGTTTTGGAGGAGTAGTAGAGTGTAGTAGCTGTTTTTTTTCTGAGTGTATTTTCTGTTTGTTTTTTCCGTGTTTGTTTTTTGCTGATTGTTTTTTTTTCTGAGTTTGTTTTTGAATTTGTATTAGCTGTCTGCTTGTGTGGTTTGATTTTTGTGTGTTTGTTGTGTGAGTATTTGTGTTTGTTTGTTGTGTTAGCTTTTTGTGTGTGTTTGTCCTGTGAGTATTTGTGTTTGTTTGTTGTGTTTGTTTTTGTTGGGGCTGAGTGTTGGTTGTTATGGCACCAAAGCGCAGGAAGTTACATTTTTCTGTCCCAGAAAAGCAGATTCTTGCTAGGGCCATCACCCGATATGGGTGTTATTTGCATGGCCCTGAGAGCCGGAACACCCCCCCGGCCAGGAGGAAGGCGATCATTCAAAAAATCACAGATCATATCAATGCGGCGGGGGGGGAGACGAGGACCCCCAGTGGGATTCAAAAGAAGATAAACGATCTTAAGAGCCTGGTCCGTGCCAAGATGGCCAAGATCAATGCCCATGCCACGGGCACTGGAGGAGGCCCACCCTGCCCCGTCAGGCTGACTGAGGAGGAATGGGCAGTGGCCTGGTGCTTCCACCCACAGCAGGTGGTGGGCCTGCCTGGCTTTCAATCTGATTCTCCTGTGAGGCCAGGTAATTTTGGGGTTTTTCTATCTGGTGAATAGCATGTGTGGGTGGGGGAAGGGAATATGTGCCAAGTGTGTGGATCCTCCAACCTGTGAATGTTTTGTGTCCTCCACAGATGGCCAGGAGATTGCTGGGCCATCAGGCCACGATGCACCATCCCCAGGACAACAGGCTGCAGAAGAGTCTCAGGAATGGCAGGATTCCCCAGGGGAGGGGAGTGGCCACACCTCCCCTCATGAAGAGGTTGAGGGGGAGGAGGATGAGGGGGTGGAGGCTGAGGATGAATATATGGACATTGCCAGGGAAGTCCTTTTGGCCTCGGATTTGTTTACCCCTCAGGCTACCCCTGAGGCTGGCAGCAGTCAGGCCACCATCAGGGGTAGCCCCTCCCACTCCTCCCCCAACAGGCCTCCACCCACAAGGGTCTCTCTCTCCCCTCCTCCCAGGCCACAAGACTCAGCTGCAGGCAGGATGGCGACCCATGAGACCAGGGGGGTGGCCGAGCGTCTGCCGGCCAGTCTGCAGAGGGACAATGACCGGCAGACCCGCCATCTGGGTCAGATCAAACAGACTCTGACCCAGATAGAGGACAGCCTGGGTTCAATTAAGGAGTCAATCACTGATGTGGCCACAAACTGCTTGGCGGTCATCACATGCTTTTGTGACCTGCAGACCGCCACAACAGGCGTGACCTAGGAGGTGAGTGCCCTGACCCAGGCTGTCCAGGACAACACCCGGGCTGTCCAGGCCAATACGGCTGCCCTCACTCTCAGTCTGACCAGGATAGCAGTGGCCTTGGAGGGCAGGCCAGCAGGAGGACAGTCACCAGGAGAGGCTCCTCCTTCCCCTGCTCACCCCCTCATGAGTCTCCTCCTTCCCCTGCTCACCCCCCCAGGAGTCTCCCCTGGTGGGCCGTGGCCATGGGTGGCCCAGGCGTAGCTCACGCCGCCGCCGTTAATTTTTGGGGTTACTTTTGATTTTTGATTTTTATTATTTTTTTTAGTATACTGTACTTATGATTTGTTTTATGTGTGTGAATGATGTGTGAATGTGGGGGTGGCATTCCTGATTAAATAAGGGTGTCACCCTCAGTTTTGGTGGAGTAGGGATCCCCAGGACCAGGGAGAAGTGATCCCAGGTCCATGTGAATGGACAGTGACATAATTGGAGCCATGGCATGGCGTTACTGCTCCCAAGTACCATTGGGGGTACTTGGATCTAATCCAATTAGATGTGCATGTGATGTGTCTGTGCTAGGGACCACAGTGGGTGTGCATGTGTGCATTCTCATTGTGCCATGATTAATGTGTGTGTGTTTTTTTTTTTTTCCACAAAAAAGGTTTTTATTAAGGAAAAGATAGTCATACATATACGCGTACAAAAATGCACAAGTACAAACAAAACATGATAATACTTCTGGTAGTACAATTATGGCGTGACATAAGCAAGGTAACACAGTTTATCACGGCATCAATGAGCACGTAAGGTAGAACCATGCAGTACTTAACATAATAACACCAGGTAAATACCATAAGCCTATGGACAAACCATGGATAACCGACACTTGTGGTTCAAACAGGGGGCCTGGAGGAGGTGTTGGTCGGCTATATCGCCAGAGGGGCCAAGGGCCCTAGTTGGAGAGGGGGAAGGAGAGAGAAAAGGAAAAAAGGAAGAGAGGGAAAAAAAGAAAAGAAAAAAAAAAAAGGGGGGGGGAGTGGGGTGGGTCCAGGTCGTGAGAGTGCTTCTGACAAGTAATTTCTTGCTAGCAAGGGAAGAGGGACTTGTAAAAATCTGAGTTCCTGAAGTGTGACCAACAGGCCCACGTCGTTGTAAACTTCTGAATACGATCTTGGGCAATATAAATTAATTCCTCCATCTCCTCAATTTTGGACACCCTAGCCAGCCACTCTCTGATGGTTGGGATATCTGATGAACGCCAGTGGGTGGGAATGCAGAGTCTGGCCGCATTGACCATGTGCATGGCCAGCGATTTCTGGTAGGCGTGTCGGGAGAGGGATGTGTGGTTTAAAAGGTATTGAGCTGGGGTGTAGTCTAAGGTATAGGTGGTGACCGAGGAAATTATGGAGTGAACTTCTCTCCAGAATGGTTGGAGCAAAGGGCATTCCCACCAGATGTGAATCATGGAGCCTATTGCATTTTGACACCTCCAACAGGTGTTCGGAACTGAGGGCGAGAACTTGTGTAAGCGAGCTGGGGTCCTATACCATTTTGTGATGATTTTATATCCATTTTCCTGGATAGCTACATTCATCGAGCATTTGTGAGCAGATGTATAGATGGATTCCCAGTCGTCTTCCGTGAGAGTCAGTTGTAGATCTGCTTCCTAATGTGTGTGTTTACTGTGCAAAGATGCATTCTGCGAGGCGTCTCCTGACTGCTGTTCCCTCAGAAGAGGGGGTACCCTTGGTTACTAAAGTCACTAGTATAGCTATGCGCATGGATGCCCCTGGCATGTTGGCATACAGATTGTTGTCCTGCAAGTGTGTGTTCAGCTCTTCCTTAATGGTGTTGCTTTAGCTGACCTTTACACAGCTGGTGTAAAATTAGGGCACCTTTTATAAAGTGTAATTTTACACCATGAAACTAACAGAAGCGCACAGGGCCTAATCTACGCCGCACAAACTTAATTTTGTGGATCGCCTTATCTTCCTCATTTGCATCTTTGCCTATCAAAACAGTGGTGTGTCTAGCGTATTTTGCGTGCGAAGAAGCGCCGGTGTAATTATTTTAGGTAGGACGGAAAAACCTGGATTTCAGGCGTATCTCATTTTGAGGATCAAAGATACGCGCAGCGCAAATTTCAATTACGCCGTGCATCTCGAGATAAGTCGGCGTAAGTACTTTGTGAATCTGGCCCATTGGTTCCACTTTAAGTATCCTTGTTTACCCAGAAGTGCTTTTTTTTAAAGTAATACAGTATATGAAAAAAGTAGATTTTTTGGGACTTCTTGGGCACAGTTAAAATTTAAATGAGTAAATGTCCAGTATAACGTAGCAAAATTCTTACTTTTCGAGTTCAGTTTCACTGTATTAGTTAACTATGGGCCTGATTCCCAAAAGAGATACGCAGGCGGAACTGCTGTTCAGTCTGTGCCTAACTTTGGAAACGATCCTCAAAAGGCTTTTTCCAAAGTTAGGCAGAAAATCTGACATGTGTAAGACACTTACACGGTCAGATCTTAGGATGCAGTACCGCATCCGCCGCTGGGGGCATTTCTCATTGAAATGCCGCTTTGTGTATGCAAATGAAGACTTAATCAGATCCACAACGCTTTTCAGCACTGTGATTTCTGCGTAAGTTCCGATTTGCTTGCGCAAAACTAGGGCTGGTTTTACAATGTGGAAAATTAGTCACACCTTGTAAAGGCCCATTCAAGCGATGGAATTTGGTATGCATTCCTGAGGGAGAACTCCACGGCAATTTTTAAATTCAAAACCAGCATGGGTTCCCCCCCCAGGAGCATACCAGGCCCTTAGGTCTGGTATGGGTTGTAAGGAGACCCCCCTACGCCGAAAATTCGACGTAGGGGGTCCCCCTACAATCCATACCAGACCCGTATCCAAAGCACGCTACCCGGCCGGTCAGGAATGGGAGTGGGGACGAGCGAGCGCCCCCCCCTCCTGAGCCGTGCCAGGCCGCATGCCCTCAACATGGGGGGGTTGGGTGCTCTGGGGCAGGGGGGCGCACTGCGGGCCCCCCCACCCCAGAGCACCCTGTCCCCATGTTGATGAGGACAGGACCTCTTCCCGACAACCCTTGCCGTTGGTTGTCGGGGTCTGCGGGCGGGGGCTTATCGGAATCGGGGAGTCCCCTCAAATAAGGGGGCCCCCAGATACCGGCCCCCCACCCTAAGTGAATGGATATGGGGTACATCGTACCCCTACCCATTCACCTGGAGGCAAAAAGTAAAAGTTATTAAACACACAACACAAGGGTTTTTAAAATAATTTATTAGTCTGCTCCGGAGGCCCCCCTGTCTTCTTTATTAGCTCTAATACCAGGGGGGGCTTCTTCTTCCGCTCTCCGGGGGTCTTCTCCGCTCTCCGGGGGGGTTTCTTCTTCCGCTCTCTGGGGGGGGGGGGTCTTCTCCGCTCTCTGGGGGTCTTCTCCGCTCTCCGGGGGTCTTCTTCTATCTTCGCCGCTCTCCGCTGTTGACTCGGCGCACCCCGGTTCTTCTGCAGCTGTCCGGTGCCTTCTTCTTCAGCGCTGGCTGCCTGCTATCTTCGTGTGTTAGCTCAATTACTAACAGGCAGCCAGCGCGGTCTTCTGTGACGTCACCTTCTTCTCTTCTGTTCTTCTCCCCTCTTCCGATGTTGACACGTCGCCTCTTGTCACTGCAATGATGGAAACGCGCCTTGCATCCCATTTATATAGGCATCACCGTCCCATCATGCTCTGGTAGGTACCCACGTGCACCCACCACGTGGGTACCAACCTAATAAAGAAGACAGGGTGGGCCTCCGGAGCAGACTAATAAATTATTTTAAAAACCCTTGTGTTGTGTGTTTAATAACTTTTACTTTTTGCCTCCAGGTGAATGGGTAGGGGTACGATGTACCCCATATCCATTCACTTAGGGTGGGGGGCCGGTATCTGGGGCCCCCTTATTTGAGGGGACTCCCAGATTCCGATAAGCCCCCGCCCGCAGACCCCGACAACCAACGGCAAGGCTTGTCGGGAAGAGGTCCTGTCCTCATCAACATGGGGACAGGGTGCTCTGGGGTGGGGGGGCCCGCAGTGCGCCCCCTGCCCCAGAGCACCCAACCCCCCCATGTTGAGGGCATGCGGCCTGGCACGGCTCAGGAGGGGGGGGCGCTCGCTCGTCCCCACTCCCTTTCCTGACCGGCCGGGTAGCGTGCTTTGGATACGGGTCTGGTATGGATTGTAGGGGGACCCCCTACGTCAAATTCTCGGCGTAGGGGGGGTCTCCTTACAACCCATACCAGACCTAAGGGCCTGGTATGCTCCTGGGGGGGGAACCCATGCCAGTTTTTTCTTTGAAAATTGGCATGGAGTTCTCCCTCAGGAATGCATGCCGAGCAACGCTGACAATTTTTCTTTTTTGTTTTTGTTTTCCCGGCGCTTTTTTTCACCCATCGCAACTTTAGTGTCCCGTCGCAATCCACAAAGCCCGCCGTAAATTACGTTCGCGCGCTGCACGTCGGGAAAATTACGTTACACGCATGCGCAGTACGGCCGGCGCGGGAGCGCGCCTCATTTAAATTTTAAACGCCCCTCGGAGAGGAGGACCGCCTTGCGACGGAGGCACTTAAGTTACACGGCCTGAAATTTCTAGGTAAGTGCTTTGTGGATCAGGCACTTAGGTAGAAATTTTCCTAAAATAATACATGGCTTTAGGAAATTTACCAACTGAATTATCAAAATGAAAAACTCTAAAAGCTTTGATGCAAATATTTTGAGATATACAAAGCAGTAATTAAATTTGGAAATTGCTTATTATAAATTGCCTTGTTTACAGGATTTATAAGTATGGACTATAGGAATTTATAATATTATGTTGGTCTTCTGAATGAATGTAGTCTTTTAAAGACTTGTTTCTATCTCTAAGTCAAAAAATAATAAAATAAAATAAAATAAATTTATTTTGTTATATAATAAAAATAGAAGCTATAGTACAGCTTCTATCAATGGAGGATGGGACAGAACGGGAGGGCATAGTCAGTACATGAGCGCAAATAGCTGGTTTCTTAGCTCTATTAACTCTTATAGCACAAGAAGATTACCACTATTTGGGTTGGAGGGGAAGGGCAGAGGACAGAAGTTTTTCAACTAATGGAGCAGGCAGCAGCACAAGGCACAATGCCCATCACTAAGACTGTAAGTACTTTAACCACTTAAGCCCCGGACCAATATGCAGCCTAAAGACCCAAGGTGTTTTTACAGTTCGGGACTGCGTCGCTTTAACAGACAATTGCGCGGTCGTGCGACGTGGCTCCCAAACAAAATTGGCGTCCTTTTTTCCCCACAAATAGAGCTTTCTTTTGGTGGTATTTGATCACATCTGCGGTTTTTAGTTTTTGCGCTATAAACAAAAATAGAGCGACAATTTTGAAAAAAAAGCAATATTTTTTACTTTTTGCTGTAATAAATATCCCCCAAAAACATATATAAAAACATTTTTTTTCCTCAGTTTAGGCCGATACGTATTCTTCTACCTATTTTTAGTAAAAAAAATCGCAATAAGCGTTTATCGATTGGTTTGCGCAAAATTTATAGTGTTTACAAAATAGGGGATAGTTTTATTGCATTTTTATTTTTTATTTTTTTTTTACTACTAATGGCGGCGATCAGCAATTTTTTTCGTGACTGCGACATTATGGCGGACACTTCGGACAATTTTGACACATTTTTGGGACCATTGTCATTTTCACAGCAAAAAATGCATTTAAATTGCATTCTTTATTGTGAAAATGACAGTTGCAGTTTGGGAGTTAACCACAGGTGGCGCTGTAGGAGTTAGGGTGCACCTAGTATGTGTTTACAACTGTTTGGGGGTGTGGCTGTAGGAATGACGTCATCGATCGTGTCTTCCCTATAAAGGGAATGACGCGATCGATGCGCCGCCATAGTGAAGGACGGGGAAGCCGTGTTTACACACGGCTCTCCTCGTTCTTCAGCTCCGGGGAGCGATCGCGACGGAGCGGCTATAAACAAATAGCCGCGCCGTGGTCCCGGATCGCTCCCCGAGCGGACCCGACCGCCGCATGTAGCGGGGGGGGTCCCGATCGGACCCCCCACCCGCTAATAGGCGAGGACGTACCTATACGCCCATGTGCCTGTACGTGCCATATTGTGGACGTATATGTACATGCGGTGGTCGGGAACTGGATAAGTAATTTCCCATGTGCTGATTTTTAAAACATATTTGTTGACTAAGCATAGACTTTTATTTACAATTAATTGATTAATGCCATGATGTGGTTGATTCACTAAAGGCAAATAGGGGTTGATTTACTAAAGTTTAATAGACTGTGCACTTTGCAAGTGCAGGTGCACTCATTTTTCTCACAGCTTGGTGAATATGATGTTTCACTTTCTAAAGAATACCCAATCCGATGCAAGAAAACAAAAAATGCATGTTTGTTTCCATATGAATGATGGAAATCAGCACAGCTTCACCACATTCACTAATCTCTGGGTAAAATGAGTGCAACTGCACTTTCAAAGTGCACAGTCTATTTGCCTTTAGTAACCTCATAGGCTGTTCACTTTGCAATGTATCATGTAAAAGATCCAATCTAATATAGTAAAATCAAGTAAAGACAAATTAGAGCTTGCTGGATTAGGGCCAGGCAATGTACTACTTTTGTTCTTCAAAAACAGGTAACTGATTGAAAAGGAGAATCTGGGTGTTATAGGCAGTCCTATCAAATAATATCAACACTGAGTTAACCATTAGGCTGCTGCAGAAGCTGGGTTTGTGTGTAAATCTGACACTCTGACACTCAACTATCAGATGGAAGCTATTGGGTGGCTGTACAGCTGCCCATTTGCTCCCACACAACCCAGCATTGGTCAATCCTCTGCTACTTTTGCTGGGTTTCATGCTCCCAATGGTGGACCCAGTACTGGGTTAGAGGTTCTCACCAGATATAAGGGGGGGGGTGAATCAGTATAACTTAATTTGCTAACTTCCCCTTCCTACTAAGAAGCTAGAAGCGAAATGTAAAACATCACTTACAGGTCTGACTGTCACTTTCCTACCCGCTGAGGATGGGGAAGAAGTTTATGGATTGTGATCTGCACTCTGTTATGTGCAAACGACCCCTGTTGTCTCATTAAAGAGTACCTATCACCAATTGAAATTACATTTGGACTTTTTTGTGTAATGAAAAATAAAGTGTAGTGAAAAAACTACACAAAAAACATTGATTGTGCTACACATGTTACATATTGCCACATATGCGAGCAAACATTCTATGGCCATTATTCAAGGTTATTGCTAAACTGATGACCTGTAGGGGCCTTTAAAATATCATCTTAATATTTAGGGTATCAGAGTTTTTTGCCATTTAATGAGAGCACGCAATTTTAAAGTGGTTGTAAAGGATCTTTTTTTAAACCTAAAATTCTATACTTATACTTGCCTGCTCTGTACAGTGGCATTGTACAGAGCAGCCCCAAATCTCCTATCCTGCCCCCCATCAGCACTCTCTGCTCTTCCTCTTCTGTGTCAGTCTCCAAAGCAAGCTACTTGCTATGGGGGCAGATGTGTGGCCTTTTTTTTCGAGCCAGGCTGTGTGCGTCCATAAACACACACAGCACAGCTAGGCCCTGCCCCCTAATCTCTACTCACAGTATTTGACTGAGAACAGCAGGAGACAATGGATCACTTTTTTGCCTCTATGTCCTGAATAAAATAGATCCATTCAGTGTGTATTGTGATTAGCTGAGATTGACCACAACTGATCATATGGTAAAGATGAGCTGTGATTAGCCATGTCTGTACCATGTGATTACTGTGACCAATCACAGTGTGTGATCAACACAACAGTACACAATATATGGCATGAATCAAAGCCTTTCATTGTGTAAAATTGTCATATGGTCTGCTGTGATTGGCCACAATGGTCAAGTGGTACCGGCAGCAGGCCAATACACTGATCTGTCATCCACTGTGTCTGGTGAACATACTGTATAAAGCCATGGGCCACGCTATGGCATGATCATAGGCGGAGATAATATGACCTCCACCCAGGACAATATGGCTCCTGCCCGGCCATCAGATGTCATAATAAATGAACTCCAGCATCCATACATAGGAGTTATGAAATCCTTTGCTGCCCAATCAAGATGTAGACTGTTAACCCAAAGGAAATCAGTGAAATGAAAGCATCAGTGAGGTAGTTCATGGATATTGTTTCACAGGAAAGAGGTACGTATAAGTGGAGTAATTGTTAAGCTTTAGAGGAGGGTGATTGGTACTCATTTCCATCCACCATACATTTTTGCATTTAACAGGGTGTCCTTTCATTGCACCAGTAACCCATTGTCAAGTGATGTAGTGTATGCATACAATATGTCATCACCCTCTGGCATTGATTTGCATTGTTTTTACGGGTGATATCCCCAACATAAGAATGTTTACAGTGCAGGTGCAATGTTCTTTAAGTCCTAAATACTCTTTTGCAGTCAGAACCCCTCTAAACTTATCATTCAACAACAAAGCTTTAAAAATCAAAAGATGTTAATTTAATTCTTTATTTATTTTATTTTGGCAGACATGGATTTTAAAATCATAAAATAGTCCACTTATAGTGGATATCTATTAGTGTTTACTTTCTAGTACCCTCCCACACCTGGTTTACTTAGTGTCACATATGTGTCACATATGTTTTATCTATGTTTTATCTAAATTTGTCATATAAACAAAAGAAGGAGCAAGTGGCTCAAGGTACAAAATTGTAAAATGACATGCTATGTCTAACAAGCTTATGATGTCAATTACTAGATCTCTGTGGGGAAAAAGAGAATCCCTAGCTGGTTGTCAAATTTGAAGGAAAACATGACTAATATGCACTTTACAAATGTTTAGCCTGTCATTTCATTTTACACAGTACATATATATTTCATTTCTAAATTTGTCCCAAGGCAGAACTGAATGCTAATCATTTTATAATTATTTAAGTTTATTCCCTGGCTCTGCTATGTAAATTATTAGCTAATTGCAGAGATAGTATAAATATTTTAAATTAATTTTCCTGAAAATCAATAATATCAAGTTTTATATCATATGTGACAACTGTGATTTCCTTTACTAGCTACATGCAATTAACCACTTACCCCCCGGACCATATTGCTGCCCAAAGACCAGAGTACTTTTTGCGATTTGGGACTGCGTCGCTTTAACAGACAATTGCGCGGTCGTGCGACGTGGCTCCCAAACAAAATTGGCGTCCTTTTTTTCCCACAAATAGAGCTTTCTTTTGGTGGTATTTGATCACCTCTGCGTTTTTTATTTTTTGCGCTATAAACAAAAATAGAGCGACAATTTTGAAAAAAATGAATATTTTTTACTTTTTGCTGTAATAAATAGCCGCCCTAGTGGCGGCTATACGATAGGACGTATAGCTACGGGCTCTCGCCCAGGAGAGCCGACCTGCCGCCGTATAATGACGGTGCGCGGTCGGCTAGTGGTTAAACACTAAAATGTGAATCTAAATACTTTTTAAATCTACACAACACTTTCATTTTAAGGCATTCAAGGCAGCAGAGTTCATTGTATTAAGTGTATTATTGATCGTGACTCCAGGTGGACAATTTCCTTTTCACCTGAACTGAGCTGTTACAGGCAAGGCTATGATATGATCTGAACAGCATCATACTCATATCTGGAATTCATTCTCTATATATTTCTCTGCTGATGTCACTGCCCCTCCCCCCCCCCAGTTTTTTTGTTAATATAGGAATAAATGAAACAAGCACTTTGGAGAGGAAAAATAGGAGGGATGTCCCCTCTTAGGCATTTTTCCCACAATTTTATTTTCATTTATAGATTTCCCCTTACCCTCACCTCTTGTTCCAATGACTTAATTTTCCATTACTTTGTGTATCAGAAACAGATCAATCGTGATAGTGAATCTCCACAGTGGGGTCACAGACAGCAAAAAAAACAACAGATTTTGGGCTCTAACCTATCTCTATCCAAAACAGAAAAAAATACATATGCATTAAAACCTTAGGTGTCATGGAAGCACCAAGTGAAAGGGTATCCCTCCTTTTGTGTCAGAGAGATTAGTAAATAAAATACATTTTTAAACCTATCTTCTCTGATTTCTTGAGTAAATTTATGCATACATAACAATTCTGTCGAGCAAATTGTAAGTTGGTTTTAAAACAAAACAAAAGTTATGCTTGAGAAGTCTTGCTAATCTTAGACTCTTAATTTAACCACTTACCCCCCGGACCATATTGCTGCCCAAAGACCAGAGTACTTTTTGCGATTCGGGACTGCGTCGCTTTAACAGACAATTGCGCGGTCGTGCGACGTGGCTCCCAAACAAAATTGGCGTCCTTTTTTTCCCACAAATAGAGCTTTCTTTTGGTGGTATTTGATCACCTCTGCGTTTTTTATTTTTTGCGCTATAAACAAAAATAGAACGACAATTTTGAAAAAAATTAATATTTTTTACTTTTTGCTGTAATAAATATCCCCCAAAAATATATAACATTTTTTTTTTTTCCTCAGTTTAGGCCGATACGTATTCTTCTACATATTTTTCGTAAAAAAAAATCGCAATAAGCGTTTATTGATTGGTTTGCGCAAAAGTTATAGCGTTTACAAAATAGGGGGTATTTTTATGGCATTTTTATTAATATTTTTTTTTACTAGTAATGGCGGCGATCAGCGATTTTTTTTTTTCGGTATTGCGACATTATGGCGGACACTTTGGACATTTTTGACACATTTTTGGGACCATTGGCATTTTTATAGCGATCAGTGCTATAAAAATGCATTAGATTACTATAAAAATGCCACTGGCAGTGAAGGGGTTAACACTAGGGGGCGGGGAAGGGGTTAAGTATGCCTGGGTGTGTTCTTACTGTGGGGGGGGGTGGCCTCACTAGGGGAAACACTGATCTTCTGTTCATACATTGTATGAACAGAAAATCAGCATTTCCCCTGCTGACAGGAACGAGAGCTGTGTGTTTACACACACAGCTCCCGTTCCCCGCTCTGTACCGAGCGATCGCGTGTGCCCGGCGGCGATCGCGCCCGCCGGGCACACGCACGGGAGTCGGGGGCAAGCTGGGGGCGCGCGCGCGCCTCCGGCGGCGCGCGTGCGCCCCTAGTGGCGGCTAATAGGCAGGACGTCATATTACGTGCTCTCGCCTAGGAGAGCCACCTTGTGGATGTATTATGACGGTGCGGCGACGGCAAGTGGTTAATTAATTCAATAGATTTGTTTTTGTTAAAGTGATTGAAAAGTCTTACTTTTTTTCCAAAATTACAAACATGTCATTATTACCTGCCAATGGTTTTGCAAAGAGAAACCCTGGTTCTGCTCTTGTGGGGTCCCCCGCTGGTGGTTTTGGCTCCTCTACTTCTGTAAGTGCCCCCATAGCAAGCTTGGCCCCATTCCACTGCTGCTGAGCCTCCTGTGAGAGAGGGGAGAGAAGAGCAGTGCTGATTGCAAGTAAACCATTTTCCACGTATTACTAATGCAAGGGTTCACTTCTACACTAACAACTAATATCAGAGGACATTTCATGTTTTACAGTCTGTGTTTCTTTTATTTGTTATTATTATACATTTTATTTAAATATTACTATTAAAAATTGTTTTGTTATTTACAGCACGTACATGTTAAAAAATGTATCTGGTCTGGGAGTCATATTCTAAGCACACTCCATTCCATATTATTTTATTTAAAACTTTTGCAACTTATTGACCACACTAATGTACCATGAGCTGTAGGTATAATCATTTTAACAGGGGTCCCCTGAGACCTGATAATTATTACAAGGGTTTCTCTGGGGTAAAAAGGTTGAGAAAGGCTGTTCTTGAATCTCATTGGAATGATGCCACTTGGATTGTATTATTTCAAAACTATCTGAAAGGTATCGAAAAAGTTATGTACTTATTTACATAAATATTAATCTTATGTTTTTTTTTTCCTACTTAACTTTTTATTTGGGCACGTTGTTGGCAGTGGTGACCCCATGTTCGCATTTAAACCAAAATTTATTGTAAGATAAACATTTTATGCAGGCAGTTGTAGCTTTGAGATATAGCTGGCACATAGCGTGTCTAGACTGAGTAATGCATTCTGCTTTTTACAGTGATTTGTATTGCCAGCAATAACATATTAATAATTCTGAATAATAATGCAGAAAAATTTCCAAAGTGCTTTAATATAGAATGTATGTCTCTGTTACCTCACCACATCGATATGTTTATAGGTTTCCTGGCTAAAATGTTAAATTTAAGTGTATATACACCCTAACAAATTAACTCATATTGTTACTTGTTGGCCTGTTAAATATTAATTTTGTTATAGCTGTTCAATATATGCAAAAAAAATGCAAAAAAAAAAATCAAAAGACCGGTTGAATTTTAGTGGTCTTGAAACGTTCTTTTCTGTAAATGTCTGTTAGCAGGGTTATGATTTTTCTCTGTGGACTACAGAATTGTTCCTACTTTGTCATGGATATAAAGAAAGTCAGAGATGTATCATGTTGCATTTCCTATTGATACTGCCTGAAATCCTGAGCTGATAACTTCCTGTCTGCTGCCTGAGAGCAGGAAGTACTGTGTTGACTATTCATGTGATTATGTGCATACACCTAAATCATTGTAGTCATATGGACATACACATATCTAGCTCTTAGAGATCTTGTAAGTAAAAGTCAGCCTAAGTATCCCAATCTTAGAAAAAAAAGGCTCTATCAGCAATACAAAAATAAATAAACAAAAAAATTAAACCTCCCAAATAGCAACCCTAAAACATTAGTCCACCTTTTTTATAAACAAAAAAACAAATGTTTGTTATGGATGAGACCAGAGCTTAAGGTGACCATTGACCTAAAATCAACCACAAACTAAAATGAATGTCAAAATAGACTCTAATACTAAGACTAAAAAAAGCAGCAAAGACATTCATTGATCAAATAAGGTAGTAATCAAAATTAAAGTGTAGTTTCCGAATTTACTCTAATGTCTCGTTATGCAGTTTTCATCTGTTAACTAGGTTAGGTGCATTTAGGAATATTTACAGTATCTCATAAAAGTAAGTACACTCCTCACATTTTTGTAAATATTTTATTATATCTTTTCATGTGACAACACTCAAGAAATTACACTTTGCTACAATGTAAAGCAGTGCATGTACAGCTTGTTATAACAGTGTAAATTTGCTGTCCTCTCAAAATAAGAGCCATAAATGTCTAAACCGCTGGAAACAAAAGTGAGTACACCCCTAAGTGAAAATGTCCAAATTGGGCCCAAAGTGTCATTATTTTGTGTGGCAACCATTATTTTACAACACTGCCCTAACCCTCTTGGGCATGGAGTTCACCGGAGCTTCACAGGTTGCCACTGGAGTCCTTTTCCACACATGACAACATCCACTGCCCCATTTACCACAGTCCACTCTTCTGGCTCTACACCCATCTCAGACTGCATCTGACTGTGGGGGATGGGTGACACACTATGACATCGTGGGGGATGAGTGAGACGCAATTGTGGGGTGGAGGATGGATGACGCACAATGATGGTGCGGGAATGGGTGACACACTATGACATGGTGGGGGATGGGTGACATGCAATGATGGGGTGGAGGATGGGTGACACACAATGACAGGGTGGGGGATGAATGACATTCAATGACAGCGTGGTGGATGGGTGACACACAAAGACGGAGTGGTGATTGGTGACACACTATGACATGGTGGGGGATGGGTGACACACAATGATGGGGTGGGGGATGGGTGAAACTCTATGACATGGTGGGGGATGGGTGATGGATGAGACAGAAATAGGATGGATGATACAGAAAAGGGATGGATGAGACAGACATGGGAAAGATGAGACAGAAATGGTATAGATGAGACAGACATGGTATATATGAGACAGAAATGGGATGGATAAGACAGACATTGAATGGATGAGACAGACATAGGATGGATGAGACAGACATGGGATGTATGAGACAGAAATAGGGTGGATGACAAAATTCTGTGGGGGTGGAGAAGGGGACACACAATGCTGTGTGGGGATTGTTTAAAAAAATAGCATTGAACACAAATACATTTTTTTTAAATGTATTAAATAAATAATAATGAAAGATGCTAGGAATTATACAGTGGAATGTAACTTTTTGTTTCAAATTACCATATTTTAGAATAATTTATTTGTTGTGCTGCTGTTACTGTGCCAAAGTAAGTTCAGCCTGGAACTGGCAAATTGGAGACTCAAAGCCGCTGTCAATCAGAAAACACATGGGGCAGAGCTAAGCCTGGGCTGCGGTCCAGAGCTCCAGATTCCCATGCCAATCAAAGGACATGGGAGGTGGAGCTATAGCGTTTTCCTTGGCCATGGCTCCTGTGCCTCCAAGCGCAGTCAGTGTCTCCCCGCAGAGATGTAGTCCCAGTGGTGGGAGCACACATGCACAGGTGCCCCATTGAGAATGACACTGCAGAAGGGGCACCCATCTGGCAGAAGGACCGGAAGTGGAGAAAACAGACCCCAAAAAAAGACATTTAGAAATGAAAACTAAGAAAAAGGTTAGCGAATACATGCTGAACTACTGTAAAGGAGCAGGCTTTTGAAAAAAAACCATGAGGGTTTAGGAGCACTTTAAGCTTTAAACAGATATCCCTGATACAAGTTTCCTTTGAAAGTGCTGAAGTGAAATTCGAATTTCCCTAAAAGATGTCATTTTTGTAGAACATAGTTAGCAGTTAACAATAAAAGTGTGCTATCTGCTTCAATCCATGTTATTTTCGACAACAGTAGAATACATTTAGGTAGGTTGTAGTCAAACTAAGATGTCTGTCACCTAAAATGAGACCATACATTTTGGGGACATTGATTTCCCTCCCATTTCAGAAAAATTCATTCCTTTCCTTTAGTAAAATTTTACAGATATTTTTGGCAAAATGTGAGAACGATTGTCACTGAAATATACCTGCAATTTAACATTAGGGTAGCCTAAAAGCAAATGATACAACTGTTTTAAATACCTTTTCAAAGTCCTGAAGCCACACAACTCTTTTAAAGGGTAAAATCAACTTTATTATTAAGTACATGCACTAACACAGACCTTCTGCCCAGAATCCTGGGTGGAGTATCTAAACTAGTGCAAATACTGAACAATAAAGTTGATTTTACCTTTAAAAAAAGGTGTTTAGCTCCAGAACTTTGCCTAATATTGTATGTGAGAAACAGAACCCACAGGAGTGAGCACCTATTACATAGTTACATATTTACATAGCTGGTGAGGTTAACCTCCCTGGCTTTCAGATTTTAGGTGCTGAAAGCGGTACCATTATTTTGCAAGGAAATTCGGCTTTTACATTGTAGGCCTGTAATTCTTAGGAATAACTCACTTAAATCTGTCCAAACAAGAGTCTAGTAGACATCTCGGGTATGAAAAAGTTTGAAAAACAAAATCATAAATTATAATATAATAAATAATTATAAATAATTATAACAAATAATAATATAATTATAATAACAATTATTCAATAATGTAATCAACTTAAAATCACTAAAATTTGCTCAGTTGCAGAATTGTCGCTGTCATTACTTTTATTTTTTTATGATGAATTTCCCCACAAATCGCTATTGCTCAATTTTGCAAGTGATTATAATTTATTATCGCTGTTTTCTAGCTGGTCTAAAATCACTTGTGACATACAGGGACACTTTTTGGTTGCTATGGACAATCTACAGTTTTCAGGCAGAAAGAACAGTTTTTATTATATAAAAGTGCATGTAGGACACTGGGCAGACCACTAGGGACAAAGGGGGGTGTATTTTTTTTACATACAGTACTGTAATCTGTAAGATTACAGTATACTGTATGTATTGTGTTTGTTTACTTTTTTAATTTGGTGCCGTTCTCCGCCCCTGTGCGTCATAACGTCGCAGGGAACGGAGCTCGGCGGCACACAGGGACACTATGAATCGAGCGAGGAGACACCGCTCGATCACACAGTGGAGAGGCATCGCAGGATCCAGGGACAAGGTAAGTAAACCCTGCCTGTGGCTGCTGCGAGGCGGTCCCGAGTCTGGCTCGGGGTTACCGGTTTTGGTGCTGAAATTCCACCCCGAGCCTAACTCGGGAATACCGCCAGGGGGGTTAAAAAAGACACAAGTCCATCAAGTTCAACCTGTGTGTGTGAGTGTGTATTTATGTCAATAGTACATTGTATACCCCGGTATGTTGTGGTTGTTAAGGTACCCATAATAGTTTTTTTTTAATTATCTATGCTCCCCACTGATACCACTGCTTTTGGAAGAGAATTCCACATCATTATTGCTCTTCCAGAAAATAACCCTTTACGCAGTTTAAGGTTAAACCGCTTCTCTTCTAATTTTAGTGAATGGTCGTGTGTCATTGTGTGAGCATGCGCGGGTTTTGAACTGATGCTTTCTGTACTAACCATTGCTTTGGACCGTTCGGGCAGCGCTCCATCAGTTCAGTTTTAAAGCATGTTTTAAAATTTTGGTCTGAAGAAAAACAGACCGATGGGCTATACACACGGTCGGTTTGGACCGATGAAACTGAACCTAGGACCATTCTCATCGGTTTTGTCCGACCGTGTGTACGGGCCTAAGGTGTCTGATTTGTCTGCCACAATGTCACGGTCCCTCTAAAAATCGCAGATTACTGTTAAAAATAAATAAATAAATAAAATGTAAAACATTTTTTTTAACAAAAATATGTACCAGAATACAAATTGGCCTAAAATGATGAAGAAATGTGATCAAAAAAACATTATTGGGTATGTTTTTATAGCAGAAAATAAAAAATATACCTTTTTTGTTTATGGCACAAAAAATAAAAATCACAGAGGTTAACAAATACCACCAAAAGAAAGCTCTATTTGTGTGAAAAAAGGACATTTGGGTACCGCAACCGCGCAATTGTCAGCTAAAGTAACGCAGTGTCGTATTGCAAAAAAATGGCCTGGTCATTAAGGGAGTAAATCCTTCTGGGGTGTCGTTAAAATGTAAAATGCATCAATCACACACAAAATTATATAAAACACTACACTGTGCTAAATCTCACTTTACATTTAAAGGGGTTGTAAAGGTACAATTTTTTTTTCCTAAATAGCTTCCTTTACCTTAGTGCAGTCCTCCTTCACTTACCTCATCCTTCGATTTTGCTTTCAAATGTCTTTATTTCTTCTAAAAAATCCTCACTTCCTGTTCTTCTGTCTGTAACTCCACACAGTAATGCAAGGCTTTCTTCCTTGTGTGGAGTGTCGTGCTCGCCCCCTCCCTTGGACTACAGGAGAGTCAGGACACCCACTAACACACAGCTTCTTTATCTGCAACATAGAGAGTGTCCTGACTCATAAAAAAAACCTCATAAACTTTAATAATATAAACATTGCAAAGGCACATTGTGTCCTATTTTCAATTTTTTTCAAGTATCTTGCAAATACATTTTCATAGATTAAGAGTTTCTTTAATAACACTTTTAAAATCATGCAGGTATTTATAAGCAGTAGAAAAAAAACAAGAGTGCCACTTTTGTGTTCTGATAAAGCAATGAATCCTGTCTCTTAGACGCAGCATGATGCTTTTATATCCAGCTGTGTGGGGATTCTGACTGGAAATTAAATAGCGAGAGACACCGAGGAACATGATGAAAGGTAGAAAACCACCTACAACTTTGTACAAAAGAAAGAGATAAAATACACACAAAAGGAATATGTAAAATCTGTACATAATCAAATGAAATAACTAAATACGCACTGACAATCAAATAATGGTTCTTTTTGTATTTTTTTGTAGATTGTTTTATGCTTTCAAATATACTTACATAATATTACATTTTAAAAAAAAAATATATAAAAAAATATATTTATGTCTTGGAAAATCCACTGCCCTCACAATAGTAAATATTGTATAATTATACATTATGTACTGTATAGAACAGTAAAGGACTAAAACCACTATTAGTTTATTGTTTGCTGTCTATATCCTTTTAGGGAGATTTCCATTCATTCATGTCTCAGAGATGCAACAAAAGTAAGAGGAAATCTCTTCAAAGCAAGTGGCACTCCCCTCGTAGTTTTAGTTTTGTGTGCTATAAACAAAAAAAGAGCGACAATATACAGTGATCAGAGCTAAAAATAGCCCCTGATTACTGTATAAATGTCACTGGCAGGGAAGGGGTTAACACTAGGGGTCGGTCAAAGGGTTACATTTGTTCCATGGGAGGTTTCGTTTTTTGTGCTATAAACAAAAAAAGAGCGACAATATTGAAAAAAAACAATGTTTTTTACTTTTTGCTAAATATTCCCCAAAAAAGTCTTCATCAGTTTAGGCAAATATGTATTCTTCTACATATTTCTGTAAAAAAAAAAAGTGTATATCGATTGGTTTGCACAAAAGTTGTAGCATCTACAAAATAGGGGATAGACTGATGGAATTTTTATTATAAATTTTAGTTTTTTTTACTAGTAATGGTGGTGATAAGTGATTGGTAGCGGGACTTCAACATTGTGTAGGACAGATCGGACACCTTTGACACTTTTTTGGGACCATTGACATTTATACAGTGATCAGAGCTAAAAAAAGCCACTGATTACTGTATAAATGTCACTGACAGGGAAGGGGTTAACACTAGGGGTCAATCAAAGGGTTACATTTGTTCCCTGGGAGGTGTTTCTAACTGTGGGGGCAGTGTAGTGACAGGAAGTAGAGATAGATCACTGTTCCTGATCACTAGGAAGAGCAGATCTCTCTCTTCTTCCCTGGCAGAATGGGGATCTATCTGTTTACATTGACAGATCCATGTTATGGCTCTCTAAAGAGTGATTGCGGGTCGCCGGTGGACATTGCGGCTGCCTGCTTCTCGCATGGGCTACGACATCGCTCCTAGAGCACTTAAAGCAGCTGCCGTTCAGCTACAGGGGAGCCAACCTGCTGCCGTATAATGACGGTGGCTGGTCGGCAAGTAGTTAATTAAGCAGTTCTTATCATAATGTGCAACTATGCACATAATAATTACAGATTATGACAAACTTACCTCCAAGTTTGCATTTCTCCAGCCATTTCAGCTCCTTCCTCAATGTTCCATCCACCACCACTGCTATAGTTTCTACTGTTTCTTCTGGTTGAGCATTTTCTCTTATTGGTCACTATTAGCAAATGATGGTGTAACTCCTACCTACCCATGCAGACTGGTGTTTTATAGTCCCAGTATTTACAGATTAAGAAAGCTGAATAGCTGAAGGCCAAAATACAGACTCAACCCAACCATTTACAAAACTATATGGAGATTTAGATATACAGTACATAGGCAGTTACAGGAACAACTGGCCAGTTTTGTTGGAAATCCTAAATGTTGTTCAGATCAACATCATGGCTACATACTATAGTATGCTTATTTGTAAAACATAGATATAATGTGAATAATACATAAAAGACATAAAAGACAAACTAATATTACTCTAAAAGCATTAAAGACCCCCTTTAAAATAATAGATACACATTTCTTATCTTGAGATTGATTTACTAAATAAATAGAGACCATTCATTTAGAAAAGTAAAGCTATGTTCACTTTGCGAAACCAGTATTTTATAAGGAAAGAAAAAAGAAAACTTGATGTTGCCCTGCACATGATCAAACGGTTTAATTAACCAAAGCATAACTTTATTAACTAATATGAGTAAACATTTTCTAGTCCTTTTACTCAATCATCCCCAGTATACATTTCTCAATTTTGCTACAATACTTCTCACAGTGAATATAGCTAGAAACCTATAGCAATAACATGATGCCAAACTTTAGAATAAATCATTATTCCTTTAGAAAAGAAAAATCCATTTGATCTGCCATTGGTCTATTTTCCCTTCCAATAACTAACTTTCAGTGTAAAGTTTAAAACCGTAAAACTAATAAAGGTCAAAGTTGTGATGATTGCTCAATAGTTATTCCAGTTTCATATACTTAATTAGCAAACTTCTTGGCTGGGAATCTGTAGGAATATGAATAATTCTGAATAATTAACTTAGTATGAGGCAAATTTGACAGAATAGACGAAAAACTGAATTTCACTATGGTTATATTTAATATGAACTTTGGTCATAATAAATACATAGCTATTGCAAATGTACTGCCTTAACTTCCCACAATCTTGTTTCTGTTTTCCTAGTAGTGCAGCATTGCTGAAGATGTGCACCCCAGGGCTTCAGTGCTGTAATTCTAAAAATGACAACTGGTTGCCACTGGCCTTTTTAATTGCCGTCATATGCACTGATCTATGCACATGACAAATCCCACAGTCCCTAGTTCATTCTGAGAGTGAGCAAGAGAGGGTAGTTCCTACATACATTGGAACCATGGGTAATGAACATAGACACCCTCTAACAGGAAGTTGGATCACAGCAGCAAAAAAGAAAATGGAATTTAGATATTCAGAGGAGGCTGAGAGCAATATGTATTTTTTTTTGAGTTAAGCATACATACTTGAATATATATATATTTTTTTTAAATTAGAGTTTACTGTCACTTTAAATAGTGTGGTGTCTATTGTTTATTTTTCCTATAGTCCAATGATGGCGAACCTTGGCACCCCAGATGTTTTGGAACTACATTTCCCATGATGCTCAACTACACTGCAGAGTGCATGAGCATTATGGGAAATGTAGTTCCAATACATCTGGGATGCCAAGGTTCGCCATCACTGCTATAGTCCATAGTAGCATTTCCTACAGTGATCATTGCAAATTGCTTCACAGTATCTATTAGACATGTGCACACTGAAATATTTTGTTTCGGAATTTCATTTTCGTCCAAAAAATGTATTTATTTAGTTACTCCCGAAATTCCTTTTTATGTATTTTGTTTTGTTCCGAATTAATTAAGGTCAAATCTGTCATTGAAGGCTTATGGTGTCTGTCAAATGTTCTAAGAAGATTCGACAAAGCAGCTAAACTGTACGACGCCGCAATTGTACATTTCCGGTCGAATGTTCTCCCTACAAGCTCTAGAAGAATTCTAATGTTCTATGACTAGTAATAATTATATTTATATATTATTATTACTAGTCAACCAACATTCAAATTCTTCTATAGCCTATGGGCCAAGCATTTGACCGGAAATGTATGATTGCGGTGTCGTACAGTTTAGCTGCTTGTCAAATCTTCTTAGAACCTTCGACATACACCATAAGCCTTCAATGACAGATTTGACGTTTTTATGTTTTTTGCTGCTTTGTCGAATCTTTGTCGTTCATGTTGAATGGTCTACCCCAACACCCCAACACTTTCCCTCTATGTCGAATCTTTTCTCTCTATGTAGAATAATCTTGGACTAATAGAGTAAGGTTAGGCACATTCGACCACAGGTTCGATAGACACAGATTGCAATTGTCAGCGTCATGTCGAATCTCCTATCTATATCGAACTGTTGTAGCAACAAAAATGAAAATAAAGCATTTTTATGTCGGATCTTTTGGATTTCGAATCCTGCGCGTTCGTTTTCATTTGTTAAAAAACGATAACGAAGATACCTGAAATTTGGACGAAAATGCATTCAGATGAAAACTAATGCACATGTCTAGTAGCTATGAGTAGGTCCTTATAAATAAAAAAATAAAAGGGACGGGATTCAGCACTGTATTAAATTCCATTGTGTGCAAGGACTACTATGTTGCTAAGTAAAAATGGAGCAAAATATAGAAGTTCATTGTTACAGTTTACATACATTTCAAAGTTGAGTTTTGTGTATTGCATGGTGTTCTTTTTTAATGTAAAATATATAGATTTCAACACCTAGTCATTTAAACAAAAACAAAAAACATACTGAGTGGAGTGATATACTGAAGGGAAATGCTGCTGTTTAAAATATATTTACTACCTGCTAGAAATTTATATTCAGGAGCAAAGTGTATGTCCCAGGAGTAAAAAGGGATAATTCATCTAGTTTATTTGTCATAGCAGATGATGAAGTACTCCATAGCGAAGGGTCACACCTTCTATCACTGTTGCATGTTTGTTGCTTGTTATATCTGTTCTTATTTGTTGCTGACTAAGGTCAGTCCCAGAAGTCATCATGTGTTAATCTTAACATCTGAGATAAAGCTGGCATACTTGCTTGTAGGATCATTAATAACATTGATGTCACACTGTACCCTATCTTGGCAAAAGCCGATAGGAAAGACCAGATGTGATTCCCTAGATGAATACAATTATAAGTACCTGGCAGCACAGAACTACTAATTATAATCCTGTGGCTTAACTTAGAATAATTCTATTTTTTTTGACCACCTTTACCCTCTGTTGTGTCATCTGTTTATATTGAATGATAGCGTTGCATTAAATATCAAATATTTCCAATAGCAAACATCCTCATCCTATAAATTATCTCACTTTCATGATGTTTTGTTTAGGGTTTTTCCAAAGTTCATGTAATACGTTTCATCATCGCTTGGAGAGATTGTTTACTGGCTGGCGCAATGTTTGTTATTGTGTACATAGCATTATGTGTTTTCTTCTTCTAATTAAAATATTCAGTCTTTCTTAATCCTATCTATTAACCCCTTGACCTTCGGAAGATTTACCCCCTTCATGACCAAGCAATTTTTTTGTGATACAGCACAGTGTTATTTTAACAGACAATTGCGTGGCCATGTGACACTGTATCCAAATATAATTTTTGCTTTTTTCCCCCCACAAATAGAGCTTTCTTTTGGTGATATTTTATCATCTCTGTGGTTTTTATTTTTGTACTGTAAACAAAAAAACGGCAAAAGGAAAAACAGTATTTTACACATTTTGCTATAAAACACAATAAAAAAATCAAATTTCTTCATCAATTTAGGCCAACAAGTATTTTTGGTAAAACAATTTCCAATAAGCTTATATTGATTGGTTTGCACACAAGTAATATCGTCTATAAACTACGGGATATATATTTTTTTACTAGAAATGGCAGCGATCAGCGACTTATAGAGGGACTGCAATATTGCTGCGGACAAATCAGACACCTAATGCCCTGTACACACGATCGGTTCGTCTGATAAAAACGGACCGATGGATTTTTTCATCAGATATTCGATAAAGCTGACTTTCATCAGTCTTGCCTACACACCATCGGTTAAAAACCAGATCGTGTCCAACACAGTGACGTAAAACACAACGACGCGCTGAGAAAAATGAAGTTCAATGCTTCCGAGCATGCGTCGACTTGGTTCTGAGCTTGCGTGGATTTTTGACCGATGGATTTCCCCACAGACGATCGTTTTTTTCTATCAGTTTTTTAACCATAAGAAAAATTTAAAACAGGTTCTATTTTTTTTTCCGATGGGAAAAAAAACGATTGGGCCCACACACGATCGGTTTGTCCGATGAAAACGGTCCATTGGTCCGTTTTCATCAGATGAACCAATAGTGTGTACAGGGCATAACTGACATTTTTGACACTTTGGGGACCAGTGACACTAATACGGTCATTAGTGCTAAAAAATATGCACAGCCACTGTACAAATGACATTGGCTGGGAAAGGGTTAACAACAGGAGCAATCAAAGGGTTAACTGTGTGCCTAGCTTGTGCTTATTTACTGTGTGAGAGGTGCTTTGACTAGTGGAAAGCTGATTTGCAGAAACACAGGATCAATACCTTCCATTCTAACAGAACAATGATCTGCCTTGTTTACATAGGCATATTGCTGTTCTACTTGTGTCCTGTGTAATTTTCAGATTGTTGGTGGAATCAAATTTCAGCTTGCTTGAATCAGCCCATTAAAAATGGCTTATTGCTTGTCATTAGTTGTTTTTACCTAATTTAGTAGGCCTAATTATCTTTCTTTTAGAGATAATAATAGTTACCACAACTAATCTTTACTCATTGCTACAAGTACCCCTTACTCATTACTACCAGTACCAAAATTATTGTATTATTATCTAAACATCATTATTTTTTATCTTTCATTATTCATCCTCCTCAAACATCATTAATCATCAACATCTGCGTTAAATATTATGGTAAATCATTTCTAAACATTATCACTTAAAATATGTCAGTCATAGCAACTACAAGAGTATACCATTTTTGCCATACATTCATACTGTACTAAGAGTGTCTTCTTTTTAAGTTCAGGACAAAAATGTACCAATCAAATTTCCAGTAAGGATCTGTAGATAATGGGAACTTGCAACATGAAGAGATTGGTCCTGAAGGAGAGCCCACCTTTTTTCACCTTAAACAAATACAGTGTATAGGTTTGCTATAATCCACTTGTTGGTCCAGGCCAATAATTGAAATAAGTGAGCCACTTTTAAGGGTTATATGGACCCTAGAAAGCAAATGATGTTTCTCAGAGAGTACTGCAATTTAATACTTGAAATTGAAAAAAAATTGCTCAGGGTGTTTTTAAACATTTGATGCGGACAAATCAGCGTTCTCTAATGGCACAAATAGTGTTAAAATATATTATTCCATAAAATTGTTCCAGAAAATGCAAAAAGTTTAAACCTTTTATCCAGCATAAAAAGGGTTTTTCTTTAGTACTTTAACTAGTTATTATTTTCAAAAAGAAAAATAGACCTCCCCTGTCCCTAAAGCAGGTGTGCCCAACCAGTGGCCCGGGGGCCACATGTGGCCCGCGGAGCCCTCTAATGCGGCCCACGACCTCTTGCTCTGGGATGGAATAAAATAGAATACTGTTATTAAAGGTACGTTTTTATTACAAAAATCACAGTGTGTGTGTGTATATATGGGCATATCTGTTCTGCAGGGGTTACTGGGCTGCTTTCAAACAGATCCACAGGTACAGAGAAGTTTACCTGTGGGTTACCTGCACTGAGCCATAGACTTCTATTACCTGCGAGTTTAGTGTGCTGAGAGTAGAGTGGGCTCTATAGAGCCAAGTGGACTGCCATCCACCCCCTCATTGTGGCCCGGGACTGGTTACCAAGTCGCTTAAGTGGCCCTTGCTCTTCAAAAGGTTGGGCACCCATGCCCTAAAGTATACGTTTTCTGAACTTTCTCCCTATTGTATCCCCTTAGCTCATTCTTTTCTAAAAGCAATTTTTTTCTACTTAGGTTTACCATTTTCTGTGTTATTTCTTCTTTACTTCCGCCTGTCCCCGCCTAGGTGATTACACACTAAGTGATTCACAAGGCTTCCTGGTATAGCAGCGTGATGTATCCCTGGAGCCCTTGTAATTGCTTACTGCCAAAATCTCGCTTTAGCTCAGCGGCATTACTGTGCATGCGTGAGATTGGGAGGTACATGCTGGACAGAAATCCAGGAAATTAACACAGGAGGGCTTCAGATGCCCACAGCTAAAATGGGACCTGCCTGCTTCCAAGATATGTGAGTAACAAACTATTTTTGAAAAAAGTGAAAATACAAAAAATATGACATGTAAAATTTAGAAATGTCCCGCAAAAATGTTTGAGGGACCGGAACTCCACTTTAAAGTAGATGTTAACCAAATTACTAAAAGTACACATTTCATAATATTTAATATGTTAATGTACTTTAAAAGTATTTCTAAATAAGAAACTTATTAAAATATTACATTGTAGTCCCACCATGAAAACCCTTGTGCAGGACGATAATGCTCTACTCTTGTCTCCCAATTGCTCGTCTGCATTGTCATCCTGTCACCCTGTTACCTAAACATACAGTGGAGACTATAAGCTGCAGAGCTCATTGTACATGCATGTTCTGTTGTTTTCACTTCAGGAAACCCACCCTCTGATATGGGCAGGCAGTTACTTGAGAGTAGAAAGATCAATGATCTTTGACAGTGCAAACCAGCACCCCTTGTAATTTATTTAAAACCACAAGCCGTCAACCACAATGGCTGATGGTACTTGTAGTCTATTCATTCACAGGAAACTATAAATGAATGACTGGCCATGAGGGGCAGTGAGAAGGCACCCCCCGCTGTCACAATGAGAGGGGATTGGGTTGAGAGGGTGCAGATGCTGCAACATGTTGCATGATCCACCCTTAAAACAGGTGGAATGTGTAACATGTTCCAAATGTAAACATATCCTTTATAACATAATGGGATTGATTTACTATGGTTTTTATTGTCAAAGCTTATGTCAAAAAGTTAGAAGTTAGAAGCAGATTTGCTACCATGCAAAGCTGTACCAGATTTTACACTCTTCAGGTATAGTAAATCAACCCCAAAGTGCTTTAAAAAATGGAATTCATTTCAGTTAGGGTTTAGATATTTAGGATTCTAGGTCATGTGAGCACAATTAAAAAAACATATATATATATATATCAGTTATTCAGTGTTATTTACTTATAAAATTATATCACATGGGAAGATTGCTTCTTTTGCCTTGTACACACAATCGTTTTTCACAATGAGAAAAGTGCATTTTTTTATATTGGTCGTGAATACCGGTCGTGTGTATGCTCCCTAGCAGTTTTCTCGAAGAAAAAACTGCCCACAAAACAAATTAAACCAGCTCTCTTTTTTCTGATCGTGTTTTCCATTAGTTTTTTTTTCATCGCAAAAAACGGTTGTGTGTATGCTTTTCCAAGGGGAAAAAAACATGCATGCTCAGAATCAAGTATGCAGCCCAAAAGCAGCCCAAAGGGTGGTGCCCTTTGAAATGAACTTCCCCTTTATAGTCCTGTTGTATTTGTTGGACGTCACCGTGCTTTGGTCAGACTTTTTTTTGCATGAATGTGTGTATGCAAGTCAAGCTGGAGAGGAATCACGTCGGGAAAAACGTTGTTTTCTTTCCTGCCGAGAAAAATGGTTGTGTGTACGAGGCATTAACCTCCCTGGCGGTCTTCCCGAGACTGACACGGGGTTAGATTTTCTTGCTACTATCGGTAACCCCGTGTCAGTCACGGGCTTGCCTCGCTAGATCCACAGGCACTTTTTACTTACCTTGTCCCTGGATCCAGCGATGCCACCGCGCTGTGTGAGCGAGCGGGACCTCGCTCGATTCACATAGTGCTTCCGTGTGACGCCGATCTCCGTTCCCTGCGACGTTACGACGCACGGGGACGGAGAACGGCGCCAAATTCAAAAACGTAAACAAACACTTTACATACAGTATACTGTAATCTTATAGATTACAGTACTGTATGTAAAAAAAACACACCCCCCTTGTCCCTAGTGGTCTGTCCTGTGTCATGCATGTCATTTTATATAATAAAAACGTTTCTTTCTCCCTGCAAACTGTAGATTGTCCATAGCAACCAAAAGTGTCCCTTTATGTCAAAAATAGTTTTAGATCAGCTAAAAAACAGCGATAATAAATTATAATCACTTGCAGAATTGTGCGATAGCGATTTGTGGGGAAATTCGTCATAAAAAAAAAAAAATAATGACAGCAACAATTCTGCAACTGAGCAAATTTCAGTGATTTTAATTTGATTACATTATTGAATAATTTTTATTATAATTATATTATTATTTGTTATAATTATTTATAATTATTTATTATATTATAATTTATAATTTTGTTTTTAAAAAAATGTCATACCTGGGATGCCTATTAGACTCTTGCTTGGTCAGATTTAAGTGAGTTATTTCTAAAAATGACAGACCTACAATATAAAACGCCAAATTTCCTTGCAAATAATGGTACCGCTTTCAGCACCTTTTTTCTGACAGAATCATACCGCCAGGGAGGTTAAAGGCCATTTGAATGCTGCTAATTGCAGCAACAAGGGCTAAAAATGTGTTAAAAGGGTTAAAAAAAATGCAACAAGGGTTTAAAATTTGTGCAGTAAGCACATAGGAGAGTTGGACTATGGTTCACACGCATACAGTGAAAGCAATGGCTTGGCTCTCCTGCTGTCTGACTCACGTTACTGAACTTTACTCTAATCAACATCTCTCTCCCTATATGTATATACAGCCTGGCTGCATTACAGTAATATACTAAGAGGTTTCAACTAAAATACCACTAGCTTTGGAGTGAAAATAATGAAGTTTCAGTTAGGTGTTTATTGAGGAGAGAAGATTAAGTAACAAAAAACATTGATCTAAGCATTGATTTGTGTTTGTAAATTGAACATATTGAAGAGAAAACGATCATGAGATAAAATACCAAATGATGTTTGAATTTTTCATCTATACTATTTTAATAAGCTTAAAGGGGATAATTATTTCGTGGGTAGAGAATATTTAAATTATTATTTAGTTTAAGGTCAAATTAGTGCAGAAAGTTTGTGATATCAGAAATGATGCTACTGTATATTTACAGTATATCTTATCTATCTATGCAATATTAGTAGAACTAAAGGCAAAACTTGTATTTCATTTTGGATTGGATTAAGTATTTGGAGTAAGAAAGGATTATAACGCCTGTCAAGTGTTTTTTGTCCATCTGTGTCCTAATTGGGAGATGTATCTTAATTTCCAATCCTATAACCAAAACAGGTAGTGAGGGGAAATCCTGTCAAAGTTAGAGAATCCCTGGAAGATTTGGCCTCTATTACTGTTCTGGGGAAAATCCAAAATTGAGGAATTTTCTTTTACTTTAGTTATATTTTAAGGTAAAAAATAATTATGTAACTAATGTATTCATCTTGTGTAGTTAATATGATTAATTAAATACTATCCTGTTTTGTTTATTTTTGTTACTGTCTAAACATACTATGATTTCAAGGAATTAAATATTATAGTTTATGCAATTCCCTCCAAACTGTGCTGCACCCAAATATAACTGTTGTGTTTGCAAAAGATAATAATCATGTAAGGACATCTTCATATATGTTGGTTAAACTAGAATATGTTCATATATACAGATATAAAATGTGTAAAGTTTCTCATATATATTTGCCACCTGAGGTGAAAATAAGGTATTATTACTTTAGTAATAAACATAATGCCGAAGAGGATACAAGGGGAGGTAGGTAAATGCTTTACTTGGTTTCAGTAATGATGGTTTTAATGCATTCTTCAAAAGTCACTTTTAAAGCATGCTTTGCTCCTATTTGTCTTATTCTGTTTGCCAAGTACCTTGGCAGCACTTGCAAATTAGCCGGTGGAAGATTTAGGTGTTACAAGTTAAATTTCCATTCAACAGTTTTGAAACTCTCTATAAGTGACATTGGGCTCTGGTACAATCATATCTTCTTACAGCTGTAACATATACAAACAGACATGGTTTATTAAAAGAGGAAAAAAATAGTGCAGAAGTTGAAATTAAAATGTATTTTTTAAAGATAGCATAAAACCTTCATTACTGAAAAAAATGTAAGGGCAGTACTTAATGTCCGCATTTCATTGCAGTATATCATTTGTTGAAAAGTGAAGCAAAATTTTCTTTTTGATTAAATCAGTTATATTTTTTGCAGTTGTTAGCTGGTATGGTATGCAAGTCTGGTATGCTTGCAAAAAATGGACATTTGATTTTCTTTTGGTAAAAAAAACATGCATTTCTTAAAAAGCAGGCATTTTTTAAAGCTAGTTACATTTTATGTTCTTGTGTGATTTTTTTTACAGCGTTTCTCTGTATTATATTATGTCACCTATATCCATTAATTTTTTTAAATGTTTTTTTTTTTCACAGTAAATGAGGGAGGTATAAAACAAGCATCAAATATGTGCCCTGACCCAGGAGAACCAGAAAATGGGAAAAGAATAGGCTCAAATTTTAGGTAAACAAAAATGAAAATATTGGTGGGATCACTATGGTCAACTGACTCAATTGTCTGAAACAATTTACTAATCCATAATTATCAGGCCTCAAATATACATCAATCAAGGAGCAGCTGATATGCCATATTTTCCTCTGCAAACCAATCAGTTCATTAACTAGTGGATTAACACAGGCTGTTAGAAGGCAAACAATCAGTGCAAGGCTTTCTTGAGAAATCCCAGTATGTTTTGCAAAAACAGCATATATACTCTGTAATATTTGTTTGTTAGAAAATAATACAAATAAATTGTAAATATTGTTTTGAAAAATGTAAATTCTAAGGCAATAAATAGATGATAGCAGATGCTGTATTATTGAAAAAAAAATGATATTTTAATGTCATTTGAAAATAGTCTACTTGTGTAATGAAGGTAAGTGGATGTGCTGTATCCGAAAGAGTGACCGTCAACTAACAGGCAGGACAAATGCTGAAGTAAAATAATGAACAGAATGGATAACAGACAGAAGTCAAACAGAACCTGTTATTTCAGACATATGCTAAATACACAGAAGTCTATTTAAGCATTACTGATCAGGACAGGTGTGTACTGCAGCATGACCTGAGCTGAGATGCTGAGTAAAAACAAGCAAGTATTGAACATTAATGTATGGTCTATTAAGCCTAAACCATCTATTCTTCTAAAAGGATTATGAAAGGGAATAGCCTACACAATTTGCTCTTTAAGGGAGCCCAGGCTTTTCTTCTTGGACTATTCCTTTTTTCTTTTTATTGGAGGAATAATTTCCAGAAGAAACACCTTGAACTTAAAGTAAACCTGAAGTAAGCCAGCTATCTCCATATTTTTTTTTATTTTTTTATAATTTTCTAGCATATAGACAACAGAAGTGTCTTATACTCAAATTACAGGTGAATGGTAAGCATCAAGCTAAGCCTGTCAGTTTGACTAAGCAAGTGGATCTATTGCAATGCACTCCAAGTGCTGAGAGCTGCCATGCTGAGTCTGACAGAAAGTTAAGGTAGCTTCTAGTGTTCGGACATGTGTGGTCACACTAAAAGGCTGAGCATGCTGGCCATAATCATTTGTCATTTGAGAACAGGGATTATTGGAACACCAGTAATGCAAGACATCATACATCAAAGAAAAAAACTAAATGGAATGGTCTAAATGTTTATAAAAGGGAACAGTCTAAACACCCCCTGAAGAAGTGAATGGGGCAGGTTATTTCCTACTATTGTCAATTCCAGAATTAGTGATAGTTTAGTAGTACAAACTTTGTAAAGGCCTTTGGAAAAATAATGGGCTAATATCTTCAATGTTTTATCATCAGGACATGCAAATAGTTTACGATAATGGTCCCTAAATATATCAAAAACGATTCTCCAAAAAATATAATATTTACATCAAAATGCATCTAGTCTAATGAAAAGCACCCAGTATGCACGTGGGATGTTTAACCACTTAAGACACAGACCAAAATGCAGGTAAAGGACCAGGCCCCTTTTTGCGATTCGGCACTGCGTCGATTTAACTGACAATTGCGACGTGGCTCTCACAAATAGAGATTTCTTTTGGTGGTATTTGATCACCTCTGCGGTTTTTATTTTTTGTGCTATAAACAAAAATAGAGCGGCAATTTAAAAAAAATTCAATATTTTTTACTTTTTGCTATAATAAATATTCCCCAAAAATATCTAAAAACCTTTTTTTTCCTCAGTTTAGGCCGATATGTATTCTTCTACTTATTTTTTGTAAAAAAAATTGCAATAAGCGTTTATCGATTGGTTTGCGCAAAATGTAAAGCGTTTACAAAATAGGGGATAGTTGTATTGCATTTTTATTATTTGAATTTTTTTAATAAATGGTGGCGATCAGCGATTTTTTTTGTGACTGCGACATTATGGCGGACACATCAGACAATTTTGACACATTTTTGGGACCATTGTCATTTTCACAGCAAAAAATGGTATAAAAATGCATTGTTTACTGTGAAAATGACAATTGCAGTTTGGGAGTTAACCACTAGGGGGCGCTGAAGGGGTTAATTGTGACCTCATATGTGTTTCTAACTGTATCTATATCAGGGAACAGGCGATCAATGACAGCGCCACTGTGAAGAACAGGGAAAGTGTGTTTACACACACCGCTCTCCGTTCTTCAGCTCTGGGGACCAATCGCGGGACACCGGCGACGATCGGGTCCACGGGTCCCGCGGCCGCGGTCACAGAGCTTTGGACCCACGGCTGGGCATTTAACAATCACATACAGGTACGTGATTGTGCCCAGCCGTGCCATTCTGCCGACGTATATCGGCGTTAGGCGGTCCTTAAGTGGTTAAATATCACAGTTACAAAAATATCAATTAAAATATAGGAACGCGGCAAAACACAAGTTGCACAGCAGATTGGCAACCTGTCATTGAGCGTGTGTGTGTAATCTATCTAAGCTATGTATTTAAAATAGCATGCTGCTAAATAATATCTTAATTTAGTCATAGTGGATGGTTGTAATTAGCACTTAACAATGGCAACCACATATCAGTTGATGTGATACAGTATGTTACCAATAATTACAATTAATTATCTGCTTTTCTTTCTACCTTTTTTCCATTTAGAGAGTTTGCTTGATTTGGAACTGTTGTGTTTGTTTTATTACTTTACATGTATATCCTGTATAGAAAACAATGATTATTTAAATGTTTTTTTTTTTTAAATGAACAGTTTAGGGACAGTCATATTCCAAAAGATTGTAAACAAAAATGTTCAGAGACCTATTCTGAAATAGCAGATACAAAGTTTAATTAATGGGATAGGTTATGTAATTAATAGTAGCAAAAGTCATTGGGCTAGATTCAGCATTGATTTACGCCGGCGTATCTATAGATACACCGCGTAAATTCAAAGCTGCGCCGGCGTATCTTTTTTCTGTATTCAGAAAGCAAGATACGCCGACATTAGCCTAAGATCCGACTGGCGTAAGTCTCTTACACCGTCGTATCTTAGGGTGCATATTTACGCTGGCCGCTAGGTGGCGCTTTCGTCGTTTTCAGCGTAGAATATGCAAATGACCTAGATACGCCGATTCACAAATTTACGTACCCCCGGCGCTATTTTACGTTTGGCTTTTTCGGCATAAGTTTGCTCCTGCTATTATGAGGCGTACGCAATGTTAAGTATGGACGTTGTTCCCGCGTCAAATTTTTTATGTCGTTTGCGTAAGTCGTTCGCGAATAGGGCTGGACGTAATTTACGTTCACGTCGAAACCAATGACGATCTTGCAGCGTACTTTGGAGCAATGCACACTGGGAAATTCCACGGACGGCGCATGCGTCATTCGGGAAAAATGTCAATCACGTCGGGTCACCACCCATTTACATAAAACACGCCCCCCTCATGCTCATTTCAATTAGGCGCGCTTACGCCGGCCCCATTTACGCTACGCCGTCGCAACTTACGGAGCAAGTGCTTTGTGAATACTGCACTTTCCCGTGTAAGTTGCGGCAGCGTAGCATAAATAACATACGCTATGCCCGCACAAACTTACGGCGGGCTACTTGAATCTAGCCCATTGTGTATTTTTTTTTATGTTGGAGTAACCATTGCTTTCCCTTGTTATTTGTGTCCCATTATGTTTTGTTTTAGCCTCGGAGCAACTGTACTCTTTTCTTGTGATGAAGACTATGTCCTTCAAGGTGAAAAAAAAATCACTTGTCAGAGGATTGCTGATGTGTTTGCAGCATGGAGTGATCATAGGCCTGTGTGCAAAGGTAAGTGTAGAGTGTGACAACTTACATCCAACCTAATTCCTATGCTCTCTGACTGAATGGTGATGAGGAAATATAAGTATTTGCTCTCTCGCCACAGTTTTATGCATATGACCAACTTCTACCTGGATTAACTGAAATTATATTTTAGTTAATATAATATATTATTCTTACTATTTTGCTGGAGGAATGTACACTGCAGAGTCTATGAACATCTAGCATTGTGTTATGTATTGTATATGACATACGTACCTTAGTATCATTATTAAAGGAGCATCTCTTATACAATCTAGTAAGTGTTTATGTTGAAATTTTCAATATTGGGGCCTAGACAGTCAGCTTGATAAAAGCTGACCTTGCGTGAAAAATTGAGAATGACAAATTCTATGAGAATGCACTCCTGCTCAGTAATAATCTATTTTGCTGAGATTTGGGGTTATCTCATCTTTCCCAGGATACTGCAAGATGCATAAGTGATGTCACCAGAAGATGAGATGTCACCATAGTTGAAAGGGTAGTGTTTTTTCTTCTAATATTCTTAGGTAAAGTGAAACTTTGCCCTACAATGGAAGTTCTGCTTTAACACCTCCTACCCCCCTCAACTTCCACTTTTGAAGGTTTCTTAGTTTTTGCAGGGACCTGCTCCCACTTATTCTCTGACTGCCTAGGTGATCGGAATGAAAAGGTCTTAACCCGCCTGCAATATTCTGGGTCCCATCAGGCTACAGGACCATTCATACAGCACAGCCAGCTCTTGCATGAACAGTGGCTGTTCAGTCGCAATGAGTCACAACCAGATTCCCTTAGTAAATATTCCGGCTCTAGGGACCCGAAGACTGTTGAAGGTCTGACCAGGGTGAGGACAACGCTGGATACCTGGACTGTCAAGTGCCCCATTTTTTTTAAGTCAGTAGTTTATTTAAATATTTTTTAAGGCTGAAGATCTTCTTTAAATTTCAGTGTATAAAGTAAATGTTTTCAATAGTTTTTGGTGTGGATAGTTTAGAATACCTATCAGGTTTTTACTTCTGCATCCAGGCTAGGAGGATTCACCCATCCTAATGACCATTATCACCAACACAGATAATGGTGTGAAAACCAAAATCTTACAGTTGTTCAAGTGACTTCTGTTGTATCTTCAGGACAAGTGAAGGGAAAGCATCTAAACACAACATAGACACAAAAAAAGAAAAACAATGACAGATTTAATTATTCTCAATTCTTTTTTTATGCTAACTATTTTTAATCACAGGATTAAATAGAACAGAGTGGTTCTACAAACTATTCTCTCATCCTGTTCTTGAACAATCAACATCTGCCTTGACACATGGTGATTGGATCAAGGTGTCAGCATTACCATTGTGGATATAAATGCTGGGGTATGTTCCTAAAAGTCATTAGAACAGAAAAGGCACTTGGATAAGCTGTGAAACGCCTTCAATATGTAAAAAAATCCAGTTGAATGTGATTAACCGATCATATTTGGCAATTTTACTACTTTGAAAATACAGATATCTGATCCACACATCTTTTGGCTTGTTGTTCATATTTTTTTTTTCTCAAATCAAACTAAAAATGTTTATTGTTCCATAATCTCTATCACAGTGATAACTTAAAAAAAAGGCAATATAGCATGATGTAATACTTTATGCTCTAACATGTATATAAGAACTACTGACAAGTAAGTAAGTATCCTGATACTGTATGCCCAATTTGAAAAATAATAAATAAATGACTGTATTTTACAAGAAGACATATGGCTTTAATTACAGTTTAGCAATTACTAAATGAGTATAGTATAAATATAAGGAATCTTGATAAACAGCTAAAGATAGCACCAGACAATTTTGAATTTAAAGAAAAACTTTGGAATACCACATAAAAACTGCAATAGGTACACTGACCTATGTAAACTAATAACCTTTATCAGTTTATTTATAAGCCTCATCCTTCAATAGAAATTTAGAATGCAATGTTTGTGATTTTACCACTCTAATTAAAAAAATAGCAGTGAAGAAGGAGATGTAAAACACATCCTGTATTTTCACTCAGCAGCTAATTAGAAACTACAGTTCCCATTATCAATAGCTGTAGAGTGAGAAGGAAGGGCATTGTAGGGAATGGGCGTGAATATGGGCAGGTAAATTAGGCATGTATTGCTTGCACTAAATGAGCTCATATACTTTCCCACATAGTTCTAATATTCATTACAGGTATGGGTTGCTCAGAGAGGTCTGTCAGTAAGTAAATTAGGCCATATGAGGCTAGATGTCTCCTGGCTGTCTTTCTTATGATGATGCATCACTGGGTGGTTTAGACTGGAGGTCTCAGAATCCTGTGTCCGCCCACTACAGTGGTGGAATTGAAAAATGTTCTGGTCTTACAAAATTGATATCACAGGCAAGGAACAGCAAACAAATACTGCTGCGCAATGGTGCAACGTTGAGTAGTCAGTCACTCAGGAGATAGTTGCTATGGTCTTGCTGCCCTCCAGGATAGGGGATATCCTAGTAGTCACAGAACAAGAAAGAAAAGGAGGGTGCAGCAGCCTTGTGCATTATCCCAAGCAAATTTAATAATAAAACCAGAATAAAATACTACTCACAAACATATGGGGAATGGGCGCTTAGACTGATCCTTGCAGACGTGTTTCAAAGTCATAGCTGAAGAAGAAACTATGACTTGGAAATGCATCAGTCAGCAGCAGCACTTATGTATTTTCCATAGCTATCTGGAGACTATTGGTCCTGGATTGATCGCCACAATCAGGTGGCTACGCTAAGATATTCTGGTTTTATTAATACATTTGCTTGGGATAATGCACAAGGCTGGTGCACCCTCCTTTGGTTTATTGTTCTGTCACAAGCAAGGAAGCCTCTGATTCAAATAACGCACCTCAATTTTCTCAGAGAAGATGGACTGGGAAAAAAATTAACAAGATCTTTGCTGATCAACCATGAACCATAAAGGAACCATCAGCTTACATAGAAAAAAAGTTTCTGCTCGTAGTTCAGCTTTAAGTAGAATACAAAAGCAGCAGTTCTCCTATTTTGCAATGCAGTACAAGTTCTGCCAGGTAATCAATGTTATGTCAGTCATATTACATTTTCTGTAAATGTTTAGGTAGCACAACAGACAATGGGGTTCAGAACACATTACCTAAAACAGAATGAATATGCCTTACACAGATGAAGCATATTATGAAGGATGTTACAAATGCCTACACTGGCATATGGTAAACAAATAAACAGATGGTATCAAAATGCTGGTTTCTTGTGTAATACAGTATAGGCGTTTTAGTTTCTTCAGGGATTGCTTTTCAGTAAATACCTTTTACATTTTGTTCACCTGCTTTAAGTTAGAGACATAATTGATATCACCACAAATGACACTGCCAGAAAAAGCGTTGATTCTTAAAAATGTTTCCTCTCCCTAATCCCACCTATCCCTATCCTGCCTAACCTGTATACAAAAGATCTGTATACTTACCTATTTTTCTTTCCAGTGGGTATATTGCCCCATAGGGCCTGGGATAGGATACATACTTATGGCATTCGACTCAGTGGGCCTGTATATGGTTTATTGTTGTGCTATTATTTTTCAGCCCGCATTGGGGGGGCTCGTATTTGATATTTAAAGAAATACTAGTGGGACGCACCAATGTTATGGACTAATCTATATATGATTCCCTGGATTAAATACTGTGCAATGAAAAGCTGAGATTTTATTTTTTATATTTTGTATTTGTAATAAAAACTATTGAAACATACTTACCTATTTTTAATCTGCTTTGGTCCGGTCCCACAACTCCAGCTACCTTGTGTCAGTGAGCAGCTTTTGCAGGAGAGGAAAGGGATCACTGACAATGGCTTGGCCATAAGAGCCTATGGGTGATATCATGGCTCCTGAAATCAGGGCCATTGTTAAGTGTTCCCTTACACAGAGCTGCAAGAACACATAACCAGAGCAGTTAAACTATAGGTATGAATTTAATTCATTTATACAGTTTAGGTAGGATAGGTAAAAGGAGGGGGGAAGGAACATTTTTAAGAACAGATATACTTAGGCTTAAAACTTAGGCTAATAGATATACTTAGGCAGAAAGGGGGAAGTCTAGCTGAGGAGCAGAGAGAAATATAAAATGCTCGCTGAAAAGCTGAACATATGAATGAACCCTTTATCACTTCTGAGAGGATACAGGTAGTAATAATAGTTTTTTAAATATATTTAAAATATATTTCTATCATTTTTATACTGTGTTTATAGAGATTATACAGTGGACACTTGGTGTTGTGTTTGAACACAATGGTTTTCAAGCTTGTTTGTTTTATTTTCCTGTGTACAAGTTACCTTTTAACTGGGAGGCATTTCATCAATGTGTACCTTGTCCTTTGTGTCCTTGATAGATTTACCAACATTTAATGTTTTAATGCCAATGACTAGGGGGAAACAAATCTGATTTGTTTGTGGAAATATTTGAACTTTGGATACTTCTATTTAACTTTACATTCAATTAAAATGTCCACACATATTTTGGTTATGAACTCATTTTACTAGTTTATGAATAAACTGTGTGTTTGTTTTTCCTTTTACTGACTTTTGTCAGCCAATACGATAGAATAAAAAAGTACTATGAAAATGATATAATATCTAGGTGAAGAACAGTAAAAATGAATTGTAAAAATCCTATTTCTTTTATTAGAATATAATTATATTCCTCTCCTTTTACTGTCTAAAATTGCTTCTATAGGGAACTGTGATTTCAGCAAAAGTGTCAATAAAATAACCTAGGAAGAAAGTTTCAATAAAAGGTTGTGTGAAATATATTCCAGAAGACTAACTTAAAATAGTCTCTGACAAGACTTAAAATGTGCATTCAATTTTCTTTTTTAGGGCAGTGAACAATAATCTGAAATTGGTGTGCGAGTTACAATTGCAAAAAAAAATAAAATAAAAAATACTGTTTACATGGGATTCTAGTACACAGGCCTAAAACACTATGGAATAATGCAGCGGCAATGCCATGTCCTGTTTACAAAAATGCTGTTGTTTGTAACTAAAAGGAGTATTACTTAGTAATTAATTAAATCATAACAATATAGTCTTCAAATCATCTGTTACATATAATCTGACAGACTCTGTCAGGTAGAACTGAAGTGAGATGAGAGAATGGCCAAGGTAGAATTTTGTGCAGCCCTACTAAGATGAAAGATGTGCCTGTGTTTGTTATGTACTTTTATTATGGCACCGCTATTGAAAAATGTAACTCTGAAAGGATCCTGACCATATTGTTGGGTTCCACCCAGCTGCCTGATTGAAAGATGACTGAGAGACAGCTGTGCCTGCCCCATATCCTGCTCGTCAGTCCAGTGAGCACTGGAGGAGCAGAGCAGAAAGCGGTGACTGACAGCCATCGCTCTCAGCTCACAACCAGTTGAGAACCGAGTGATCAATGGCCATGTGAATGCTCCGTTTTCAGTGGTAGAGCTGGTAAGGGACAGATGCAACATCAGACCAATGCTACAGCATGAAGGTAAGTAGGTAAGTCTGTTTTTATACACCCCAGACTTATCCTTTAAGTCTAATCTATTTGAGCCATCAAAATTTTATTTTTGTTTTCTTTTTTAGTTTCTCATCTATTTTGAGCTATAAAAGTTCAGATGATCTAATTCCATTTAGAAGTCTATTTTATGTTGTCCATTTCAAATCTAAATGGCTTTTGGAATAAACATTTACACTTTGAAAGCAGTATTGTCAGATATCTAAATAATATACAGTATATAAATAAATTACAATTTGATGGAGAAACTATGGGCAGAACGGTTAGTTGGCTTATTGTCTTCTTCATACTTATGCGTTCTGACCCTGATCTTGTTGGCAAACCTTTTAACCAAATATGTGCTAATTGCTATATTTTGTCATTTTTTGCCCTGTTGGTGCTATATTAGACTGATTCTTCTGTGTGGTGTTCTGGGTATTCAGACCCTCATTTGGTTTCCATATCCACTCCTGTTTGTTTCCACTCCTATTTGGGATGGCATGTTCTTTTTCTAGTAGTGTTAGTCTTAGGGATCTCACCATCATTTGTCCTCTGCAACTATTCATATATATATATATATATATATATATATATATATATATATATATATTCTCCTTATGTCCTGTACACTAGAGATGAGCTTCGTATTCAATCAAACTCACGTTCGACTCGAACATCGTATGTTCGATCGTTCGTCGAATTACCAACGTTTTGGGCCAATCGCGCCAAATTCGAGTGGAGTGTCTCGGCCCATAATTCACTGCGGCATCGCAGTGCATTGCTGACTGATGATTGGCCAAGCATGCACTATGACCCGCATGCTTGGCCAATCACAGCGGGCAAAAAACGGTGAGCCACAATTGGCCAAAGCCAGGGTGGCTTTGGCCAATTATGGCTCAGGGGATTAGTACACACCCCACACTATATAATGCTGCCTGTAAGTCGGCCTTGTGTAGTGTGTTGGGGGTTTACAGAGAGAGACAGAGAGAGATAGTGTCATTTTTTTCGAGTTAGATAGAGCAGGCAGGCAGGCAGGCTAGTCGGTTAGAGTTAGAGTGTGTAGAGGATATATATGCATCCCAGGTGTTGTATATATATTTATACATTGTATTGTGGCATGGCAGGCATGTGATTGTGCTAGCTGCAGTATTTTCACGTGGTGTACTGTCTGTGTCCTCTGTACAGTGTGCACCTAAAGCTACGTCAATTTGCTTAGATTAAATTAGATTTGCTGGTGTTTCTCATATTAATTCCTAAAGGCAGTAGAGCTGCACGATTCTGGAAAAAATTAGAATCACAAAGAATCTCAGAATGAAGATCACGATTCTCTCACGATTCTCAAAAAAAATGCATGGTGCTTTTGTTAGCATGCATTTTTGTGATTTTTATTTTATTTTATTTACACACACATTATATATATACAGTACAGACCAAAAGTTTGGACACACCTTCTCATTCAAAGAGTTTTCTTTATTTTCATGACTATGTAGATTCACACTGAAGGCATCAAAACTATGAATTAACACATGTGGAATTATACCTAAAAAAAGTGTGAAACAACTGAAAATATATTTCATATTCTAGGTTCTTCAAAGTAGCCACCTTTTGCTTTGATTACTTCTTTTGGCATTCTCTTGATGAGCTTCAAGAGGTAGTCACCTGGCGCAGCACCCCATCACTCTCCTTGGTCAAATAGCCCTTACACAGCCTGGAGGTGTGTTTGGGGTCATGTGTCCTCTGTACACTTTCTGTGTTGTCTCAAGGAAGGTATTTCCACTACCTATAATATTTCCACACTATAAGTAGTGGAAATATCTCCTACACGTGCACCGTTTAGGAGATATTTCACTTGTAGTCCACCGGTAAAACAAACGGCGCATGCGCCGGGCAGAAACTAAACTACTGTGTAAACACACAGCTCCACGTCCTGTCAGGGAGCGAGGAGACCAATCTGTGTCCCTTGTACATAGGGACACAGCATCGGTCACCTCCCCCAGTCAGTCGCCCCCCCCCACACACACAGTTAGAAACACTCCCCGTTTACACATTTAACCCCTTCCTCGCCCCCTAGTGTTAACCCCTTCACTGCCAGTCACATTTATACAGTAATCAATGCATTTTTATAGCAGTGTTCGCTATATAAATGTGAATGGTCCCAAAAATGTATCAAAAGTGTCCGATATGTCCGCCGTAATGTCGCAGTCCCAATAAAAATCGCAGATCGCCGCCATTACTAGTAAAAAAAATAAATAAAAAATAAATCATAATTCTGTCCCCTATTTTGTAGGTGCTATAACTTTTGCGCAAACCATTCGCTTATTGCGATTTTATTTTTAATATACAAATACTTAGAAGAATACGTATCGGCCTAAACTGAGAAAAAAGCACAGTTCTCTCCTAGCAAGGACACAGGGGATTAATTACTAAAGAGTCTAATTCAGATAACAAAGATATAGGAGAAACACAGTGGGGAAGCTGAAGCACAGATAAACCATGGCATGAGGTTTACAAGGAGACACAATGAGGATCTGCATTTATATCTGACCTGGCTGGAGGGGTATGGCCCCGTACACACGACCAGTTTCCTCGGCAGAATTCAGCTTCCGACCGAGTTTCTGGCTGAATTCTGCCGAGGAAACTGGTCGTGTGTACACTTTCGGCCGAGGAAGCCGACGAGGAGCTCGGCGAGGAAATAGAGAACATGTTCTCTATTTCCTCGTTGTTCTATGGGAGCTCTCTCCCCTCCGAGCTCCTCGGCGGCTTCAGTGCTGAACTGGCCGAGGAACTCGATGTGTTTGGCACGTCGAGTTCCTCGGCCGTGTGTACGAGGCTTAAGAGTACAGAATGTACACAGTAGCTGAGTCTGCTGCTAAAGCCATGATCCATGTGCACTGGGGTCACAAGTTCACAAGACAGGAAGAGAAACTGACCAGCTCTCTCACTGGTCTCCCTTCCTGTGCAGAGAGAAAGGGGGTGGGAGGGGGGTACTGTCACCACACTCTGTATGAGAGAGAGCTCTCCGAACACTGCAGCTAGCAACTCCTCTTCCACAACGTTTTTTTTTTTTTTTTTTAATTGGGATATTTATTATAGAAAAAAGTAAAAATATTGTGTTTTTTTTCAAAATCGTCGCTCTTTTTTTGTTTATAGTGCAAAAAATAAAAACCGCACAGGTGATCAAATACCACCAAAAGATATCTCTATTTGTGCGGAAAAAAAGGACGTCAATTTTGTTTGGGAGCCACGTCGCACGACCGCGCAATTGTCAGTTAAAGCGACGCAGTGCCGGAAGCTGAAATTTCGCCTGTGCCCAGTAAGCAAGTGGTTAAATAATACATATTATTTAGACCAGCCCTCAAATTTTCCACTCGCCTACTCGCATTTTGCGAGTGAAAAATTAGGGCTGGAGAGGATCTGAGCTGCCTGGGAGAGGGGGGGCGAGCACCATCGGCATGTGGGGTTGATCGGGAGACGTTCTCCCAGGGCGATGTGGAAGAGGAGTTGCTAGCTGCAGTGTTCAGGGAGAGCTCTATCTCATACAGAGTGTGGTGACAGTTCCCACCTCCCACCCCCTTTCTCTCTGCACAGGAAGGGAGACCAGTAAGAGAGCTGGTCAGTTTCTCTTCCTGTCTTGTGAACTTGTGACCCCAGTGCACATGGATCATGGCTTTAGCAGCAGACTCAGCTACTGTGTACATTCTGTACTCTTACCCCTCCAGCCAGGTCAGATATAAATGCCGATCCTCATTGTGTCTCCTTGTAAACCTCATGCCATGGCTTATCTGTGCTCCAGCTTCCCCACTTTGTTTCTCCTATCTCTTTGTTATCTGAATTAGACTCTTTAGTAATTAATCCCCTGTGTCCTTGCTAGGAGAGAACTGTGCTTTTCTTCTCTGCTTCAGCCCAGGTTCACACCAGTGCGATTAGAGATGTTGCATGCGATTTGCACCCGCACCTGTGGTGCCGATCGCATGCGATGTCTGTGAGATGCACGTTCAGCCATACAGTTGTAGTTGGATTGGTAGAGAAAAAAATCGCAGGGACTTGTTTTTCCCACACTAGAATCAGATCACATGAGTGTTCTCACCTATGCAATCTGATTCCTGTGCGAGTTAACAGTTCACACTGCAATCTGCAAACTAAACTGGGGGTGTCGTTAACAATGTATTGACACCCGCAGCGGTTCACAGAGGGCAGTGTGAACTGCCCACAGAAGAGATACGATGCGGCAACTGGCACTGGAATCGCACTGGTTCCCGCATCGCATCAGTGTGAACCCGGGCTTAAATAACACATGTACACTGCTGCTTACCTAAATGGTTAAGGCTGCACTCACACCTGAGCATATTTTTTTCCAGACAGAATGTCACGTGTTTTTACCACAATTTTTGCTGTGTTTTTTGCCCCGATTTTTGTACAGGTCAAAAGGTCACCAATGTAAAAAGCAGAAAAATGCCTGTAATCTGCCTATAAAGAAGTTCATGTACTTTTTTGAGCTTGGGCTCTTTTTGGGCATTTTTATGCTCTCAGCCATAGCTCTAAAAAAAATCCCATTCATTTCAAAGGCCCCTGTTCACATCCGAGCTTTCTGTCACCTAAAGCAAAAGGTCTGTTGCTAAAAAAAAAGTACAGGAGCTTCTTTTTTGGCAGATTACAGGCGTTTTTTATTCTTGTACATTGGTGACCTTTTGACCTGTACAAAATCGTGTAAAAAATAGCGTGACTTTTTGCCTAAAAACTATACGCTCAGGTTTTGAATGCAGCCTCAGGCGTTCTACTACAGGCGACAAAACGCTCAGATGTGAACAGGGACATTTAAGTGTCATTTAATGATATAATTTATGAGGGCGTGATTAGGGGCGGTGGCAGGGTAGGGGTTGGGTGGGGCAACTGGTGGCGAGTAACCCTTGAGGCCTGGCTAGTAGCTCAGGACTTGAAATTTAGACCATGGATTTAGACCATGGATTTTTCGCTGCAGAATAAGTTCTAATCTGGCAATTGTGTTTATGGTTAAAGTGTTTTAAAAATAATGACAGTGAAAAGCCATAGAGGCAAATGGTCAGATTGTGAAAGAATATATACACATATTTATAAATACATATATGTATATGGTGGATGATGGACTTTGAAGGCGTAATAGGTTAAAAAATTGAATATTTATTGAGAAAAACACATTAGAGTCATTGAAAAACATAAAATTCATAAATAAGGCCGTTCCTAAGAATGCCTAAGAATACAAAAACGCTAGCATGACAAAACACCTATTACATATGGGTACAATACAAAGATAAGAGTGGAGGACTAGCAACCACTTCCTAGTAGTAGTTATAACAAAACCCTTGAAGTTTGCAGGAGGTGAAATGTCATACGATGCTCAGCCCTATTCATATACACAATTCCACTCTGTGATGATCTGATTTGTTATTTCAAATGATCAGATTGAGCAACTAATCAATGCAAATTTGTTAACATTGAATAACAACAAATGTAGGCTTATAGTAAATGTGTGAATAAAGAACAACAAGCTGGCACTAAATAAGTGATTCCCACTTATGCACTAGTGTACCAAAACAGGTAATTAATAAGTGCAGTGCTATGAACTAATAGAAATATAATCAAACTAACACAAATACCAGCTCCCAATGCAGTGCAATAACACACTTCAAACAATGCTGTGAACAAACAGTGATATAAATTGCAATATCTATAATGTTGCTCCAATACATACAAATTTACCAAAGGCAAATCCACTTTGTACTACAAGTGCACTTGGAAGTGCAGTTGCTGTAGATCTGAGGGGGATATGCAAGGAAATAAAAAAAAAAACAGCAATTTTGCTTGCACATGATTAGATGATAAAATCAGCAGAGCTTCCCCTCATTTCAGATCTCCCGTTCAGATCTACAGCGATCTACAGCAGTTGCACTTCCAAATGCACTTTCAAGTGCACTTGCAGTGCGCTTGTTGTGAAAAATGGATTTGCCTTTCGTAAATAACCCCCATTCTGTTGACAACGTTAAATATAAAACAGCTGTAATGGTCTACAGTAGTAAACAATCTTCAATACTCAAATTAAGCTATTAGTGTTCAAACATAAAATGCACAAACTCAAAACACAACATTAAAGTCCATACAATATACTAGCATGTTTCTTTGTGCTTGTGCTTCCAAATTTCACATGTGGTGTGCCCATTCACTTAGTAGCACTCCAAACTGCCCACCTTTATTACAGACCTCTAAGTTATAGGAGGTATGCATTAACTTGTAGCAATGAACATCTAACTTTGGGGTGAGTAGGGATAAAAAGGGATAACAATCTGCCTCTCTCATGGATCACCAGAGCCTAGAAAAAAAATGCACTTGCATAGTGCTCTCTGTGTAACTTTATTAAGATTTCCCCAATGCCAAATGAATACTCACATTGATAAAATTATGGAGGCTAAAACATCAGTGATGGCTATGCATGTACTAGACCTACCATAAAATCAATCCTGGAATCATAGGCATGCGCACAGGGTGTGCCAAGTGTGCCTGGGCACACCCTAATCACGCTGTGCTTCACAGATTCCCTCTGCTGCTTGGGTGCAAATGAGGGGACTGTGGAATCTCTGTATAAAAAGTGAGACATCGGGGGTCTGTTTAGACCTCTGATATCTCACCAAATCCCCCAAAAGCTCCTAAAAAATGTATAAAAATAATAATAATAATAATAATAATAATAATAATAATAATAATAATAATAATAATAATATGTTATTAAATGAAATTGTAATTTAAAAAAAAAACATAATATAAATAAACTACTGACATCAATCTCTTCCCTACTGACCCTGTCCACTGCTCTACTGAACTGATATACAGTATACTATATATATATATATATACACATACACACACATGTGTGTTTGAGCTTTGGGTGCACACCCTAATACCATGGTCTGTGCACACCTATGCCTGGAATCAAATGTAACATTCTACAGAGATTGGCAGTTATACCTAATTTCAGCATGCTGTGCATGTACTTAGCCAAACCAATCGGTCCAGGAATCCAATGTAGTGCTTTGCAGAGATCAGCATTTTCTGATGAAGTTCAATATAGGATGTAATATGTAAGGCAAGACTCTGCCTCGATCACATCAGTACGCTGATACTTTTTGGAGTGTACTATTGTACTGCACTGAGAGTTGGTATTTACTGGTATTTGTATTGGTTTAATTATTTGTGTTCTTAAAATTTGTTAGCATTCTGCCACATCCTGTTTTGAACTAGTCTCCAAATACATTTGCCCTGTTATGCCCTATTATGACTATGTAATAATGCTGTGGTCGACATTAAACCTGTTCTTATTGTAATGATACAACCCTATGACAACAAACATGAATGCACATTTACTGTAAAATATTAGATATATTTTATACACTCTGGGCATAAAGTTGATACTGAAATCTAAATGTTTCCTTTGAAGCATCATTATTTCCAATGTTCTATAAGGAAAAAAAAAGTTAATTGAACAAAAATAATGAAAGTAATTTACTTGTACCTTCTGCAATTGTTTTTTATCTAAAAGACATGTGGGATGTGCTGGACTGGAAATTAAACTTTGCCCTGTTAAACTCATTTCTGCTCAGCCTGCCAAAGTTAAAATATCAGAAAGCAGCAGAGAGGAAAGGGCCAGAAGCTGTAACGCCAATGATATAGCTTATGGATAGTTGCACAGCAAGGGAGAGACACTCATTTCTTGAAAATTGGACTTCCACAATATGTAATTTTAATTTGATGTGAAGAAACAATTATGGGTAAAAATGTGAATATAAAGCTACAAGCTATCACAGAAGTATGGATCATATGAGACCAAAAATTACCCATTTACTCCTGGGGCTCTAAATTGCTCTTCAAAGTAATACCAGCTACTTCTTAGAATGGATGTAGGGATAACTTCAAATAGAACTTAGTGTATCCCTTCAAGGGATATGTAAAGAATTTCAACAGCAGACATGGAACAAGAAAAGAGAAAAGTAATAATATTAAAAAGAACAAGAAATGCATGTGTAAAAGAATATATATTGCTATTGGTTATGGCTCTGCAATATTACCCTTTGGTCAAGCGTTATCTGTCTTCTGTAAGTCTGTGTCTATAGAATTCTTTATTCACACCAAAAGCTTCTATATATGGGATTCCAAAGACGCAGGTTCATTCTTCAGACACAAATAAAAACCTGTGTTGACTTCCAATACTGAAGGTGGAGAGGAAAGAGAATTTGGACTTTTTGGGTGCAAAGTAAATTTCCAAAATATCAAATGATTTTACTTTCTATTTTGAGCAGCAACATAAAAATAAATATAAATGGCTAGTACAGTTTATCACAATTTCATCGAAAAAGCAATATAAGATGGACTTCCGTACATGTTTCACCCATATGTCAGGCTTCTTCAGGGGATGCTGTCCGGTTTAGGACTACAAGCCTTCTATCAAAAAGCACAAAAGAACATATATGTATCATATTAAATCAATACATTTAAAATTCATATAGTACATTAACATTTACATTTTTATTTATATATGCATGTGCATCTTCGCTGCCAAGGCACTGCCGCTTACCTATATCTCCTAGCAACAGATCCAAGAACTGCCAGAACATCTAGATGTCTAACTGCATTAAAGGAACCAAATGTGATAGGCGGCCATAGATGGTAATCAAGGACCAACTACAAATTGAAAAAATATATATATAGGTAAATCAAATGCTTTTAAATATCAGAAAGAAAGAGCAAATATCCTTGCAGATTTTAAAAGCAAAAAACTGTATTATATTGCCCACTTACAGGAACAGGTTCTGCAGCAGACTTAAATAGAAGAAAAATCAGCGCAATAAAAATAAAAAAATAGAACACAAACAGCAGCTGTACACTGGGATTCAGTTAAAAAAATTCCTGAAAGTATATATAAAAAATCTGCAGCAGACTTACAAAGGGCACACGCTCTCTCAACACTTCTCAAAGGCTATCTAATTGCACAAAAATAAAAATAAAAAGGAAAATACAGTTAAACACTTGCAGTACAGTGCCAGCAAGAGAAAACAACAATAGAAAAAACTATTGTTAACTTAGTATGCCCAGAGAGAGAGTGAGGCCGATTTCCAGAGTTTCAACTGTTTAGAAAATTACCTGATTGTTCAAATAGTAACTTGCTTGTGTCCCTCGATTCCTGCAGGGTCTCTGTGCTGCATACAGCGGCCTTAAATACCATCCACCTGGTCCGAAAACCAGAACCGGATGCAAGGACCATGCTGCACATGAGCGAGCCCAGTCATTCCACACACCCCGTCCCATACCTCCGGGACCTAAGGCCCAGCTGGAGAACAGGAAGCAGGACTCCCTCTGGTGGATTGGAGGGGGATTCCCATATGTTAAAAACATATAGAGATCCAAGGAGGCAAGACTGAAGACTGAGGGCAGCTTATAGATAGTGACGAGCGATCCTGGTAGGGTTGGATTTATAGGAGATTTTAAAAATCTAGCGTGAATCCTGCAAATCTATTTGCTTAGTGCCAAACCCTATTGAAGTCTGAAGGAAGCAAATCTTGTTATTTTTTTCTCTTTGTTTTTAAAGCTAATAGATAAACTATTGTTAAAAATAAGAAAAAAGGAAAGAAACTGCGCTAAGATACCATTGACAAGAGGAAGTGAAAAAAAGGAAAAAAGAAACCTTCGGCCCAATCCTGGCCTATTCACTCTGAGAGCTGTGATAAACAAGTAAACAATAAGTACAAGAAGAAAATAGTGATAAAAATAAAAATTGTGCTAACTCTAAACATATGAGCCTATTAAAGGCACCAAACAGTGATATTTGAAGACCAGTAACATATAATGCTATGTCAGAATATATATATATATATATATTGGGCCATATTCAGAAAACACTTACGCTGGCGTATCTAAAGATACGCAGCGTAAGTGTAGAGATGCGCCGTCGTATCTATGCGCCTTATTCACAATACTAGATACGCCTGAAATATGGCTTCTTCCGACCGACGTAAGTCTTAGTACGCCGTTGTATCTTGGGTGCATATTTACGCTGGCTGCAAGGGGCGCTTCCATCGATTTACGCGTCGAATATGCAAATGACCTAGATACGCCGATTCACGAACGTACTTGCGCCCGTCGTATTAAGCTACGCCGTTTACGCAAGGCTTACGTCCGGCGTAAGTTTACCCCTCATAAAGCAGGGGTAGGTCATGTTAAGGTATGGACGTCGGAACAGCCGTTGATTTTTACACTGTTTACATAAGTCGTACGTGAATGGGGCTGGGCGTAGGTTACGTTCACGTCACAGGCATTGAGCCGGCGTATGTTAGGGTGTAAATTTGACGTGATACTGAGTATGCGCGCGAATGCGCCGTTCGTTCGGCGCTTTATTTACATGGGGTCACGATTCATTTAAATACATTACGCCCATCTTCCACCTACTTTGAATTAGGCGGGCTTACGCCGGTCTATTTACGTTACGCCGGCGCAACGTTGTCGGCGAGTGCTTTGTGAATAGTGATCTTCCCTCTCTATATTAGCAATATACACCATGTAAAAACAATGATAAAGGCTCCACATAGTGTATTAAAAGAGTAAAACAATTTATTTTTAAAAGGTAATGCACTTACAGAAATGCAGTAAAAAGATCGCCTTGAATCTGATGTGCCGGCCGGAACACAAATTCACGGACACAAGTCCACTGGGGAACGCTTGGAGCTTGTTTGGGTGACGACAGTATCACCGTTTCTTTTTGGTCTTGTTATCTACTACATGATATTTGGCACAACTCACGGGTGTTCCGATGAAATCTTCATCAAGAATTTATGGACTTTTTCGTTACAGTTCTAAATTCAACATAATTTATATTTACTTGCTTTGTTTACTTTGATTTTCAGTTTTTCAGTTTCTGTCCATATATGTCTATTTGAAATGTTTAAACTGTTGGTATCACTATAATAATGTATATTAACATTGATGGGTGTTGATATGGTGATCTAGTGCCATCTAGTGGCTACCCACTCCCATCACACAATATATATATTTTCTGACACAGCTATATATAGCATTATATGTTACTGGTTTTCAAATATCACTGTTTGGTGCCTTTAATAGGCTCATATGTTTAGAGTTAGTGCGATTTTTATTGTTAAAAATGGAAGTGGGAAAAAACAAAATAAATAAAAATACTGTTAAGTGGGTGGAGGGTCTTTTCAAGTGATTTAAGTGTCACACTGAAAATACACAAATAATATGCTTGGGGAGTTTCTAAAAACTGCACATGGTTTTATAGAGCAGTGCTAGGAACTCCTTTAAAGGTAACAGAACATTAACTTGAAAAGGGTGCCCTATACACAACATCGCCCCAAAGAAACTCCAGAATTATTACTTTTATAGTGGAGGGTGGTGCATTTTTTACTGTGCTTTTTGGTGCATTTACAGCATGTTTCTGAAATACACAACACAGCATGCATTTTCTGTGCAGTTTTTAGTGCCTTCAGCAAAAACACAGATGTGAATGGAGCCTCATTGGTTTTGTGTAAACACACCAATTTTACTTTCAGGCCCCATTCATACCTAGCGTAGTGGGAGTACATATTTTTTGGCTTCTCTTTCCCATAACACACATAGGGCAGCCCACTGATTTCAATGGGCTGCTCTGGAAAAGTGGTTTATGGCCCATTTTTATGTGTTGTGGGTTGCCCCTTTTTTTACTGTGCTTTTTGCTGCACTATTTTTTTCACACAGCAAAATGTGAGTTTGCTTCTGTGTTTGGTGTGCCATTAACGGTTAATGTTACTGGAAGCGCAACTAGTTAATTTTAGGTGTATAAAGGTGGCCATATACTATATAATCTGAAGTCCCGTAAACATGACCGGGAATCCCTTCAGGAAAAAAACGTTGGTTTTCCCGACAGGATTCCTGGCAGGCTTGCCCTGAAAAGCTGTGTATACACATGGCCACACAAAAACCCGCCGTTATTTTGAATGGCAAGAACGCAATGATGTCATTGACTATGACGAGCCGGTATCTCTTCACATTCGATGCCGTCGCCGCTATCTTGCTACACCCCACACTAACCTTGTATGCTACTGCGCATGCGTCAAAGTGTTATCGAGCATGCAAGGTTTTTCACCGCATACAGATGACTGGTTTTCTCGGCAGGAAACACTCTGCCAGGAAACTTGATGAGAAAATAGAGAGCAGGGTTCTCTATTTTCCCATCGGGATTACCGTCTGTTTTCCTGATGGGAAAACTGCTAGGGCGCATACACACGACCGGGATTCCCAACCCAATGCTCTCTTGGCAGTTTTCCTGCCGGGAAAAACGGTTGTGTGTACGAGGCTTCATTGTACAATCTCTGTATGATCTCCTTTAGATTTACCAAAACTATATATTGTTTTGGTCTATGTCCTCATTAGAGAGATTTACCATCTCGTTTTTTTTTTTATTAGATTTTTTTTTATATACATGCAAACAACATTGAGACAATACCATCTCCCTTATAGGGTGAACAGCTTCAATAAACCCCTGGCAGAGGCTCTAACCCTTCCACGCTTGATCCAAAGCAAAATCAAAAGCTTTAGCTGGAGATAGGCTTTATCCCCTTCCCGATCATTTGATCACATCAATTGAATTATCATTTGATCACATTGATTGGCTGTCACATAAATAGAAACCCATTCCGGCAGCTCCCGATTATGAACAGGGACCCAAAGCTGTCTTCAACAGCTCAGTCACTGTGTTGGCAAAGCAAATTGAGTGTGATTTCAGCACTCTATTGATGCATATGTGTGGCAGGTCAGCATTAATGCCCACCTGCCCTGCTGCCACACCTATGTGTTATGTGATCAGAAAGATGTTAATGATCCATTAATGGGATTACTTGTTGTTCCAATGTGATTTTTAACAGAAATTTTTATGGAAATAGCCTTTGTATCAACATCAACCAAATGTATGACAGTACAGATAATCAAGAATGAATGAGTGAGTCATGGAAGCACTAATTTTCCTATCTGTAAAATTCATTATGTATGCAAGCATACATTTATTTATTCATGCATTTACTTACTTCATTTTTGACATCCCTTCAAGCTCAAATACCATCTTGAGTATTTTAAAGATAAGTAAACACCTCTTGAATAATAAACCTGTTTACAAAACTTGTAACATTTAATGCAATCTCAAAAAAAATCTGTTTAAATTGAAAGAAAGACAAAAAATAGGGTCTTCAAAAAGTTTTCATACTTTTTTATATTTAATAGTGTTAAAAAGGTCCTGAAACATTTTGAAGCACCCTCGTAATAATAATACAAATTCTTTGATAAACGTATTTGCACTTTACGGTATGAATATAACTAATAGTCAAGAAAGTGACCAACCAGATGGCACATCCTTTGTTAAATATTGATGAAAGAAATATAGATTCTCAAATGCTTCTAGTGATAAAGACTGCCATTGGCATAGTATTACTTAGTGAAAAGGCTTTCATCAATGTAGCAGTAATGTTAAGTGTATATTGATTGTTAACACATTAATGGTGCTAAGTGAATTTTAGGTTACCTTTTATGTGAACAAGTGATTTTTGTTGAATAGAGAATCATTACAAGGACTTAACAAAATATAAATATAAAATGCCTCTCTATTGTTGATTGATGATACAACAAATGCACAATCTAGTAGACTTGTTTTTGTTTTGAGTACAGGTGTATGTACAGATAGAGGTGTATGTACAGATAGAGGTGTATGTAAATTCAAAACAATTTTTTAACTTTAAAGTTTTTATTGCTATTTGTGTTTCCTCAATTTGTGTTGGTGACCAGCATCACCCATATGGAAAGCCGTGGGAATTCCAAATCTTTAGAGCTGTCTCCAAAGCAAGAGAATACATTGTTTAACCTCCCTGGCCGTATTCCAGAGTCTGACTCGGGGTGAATTTTACATACCAAAAGCAGTAACCCCGAGCCAGACTCTGCATCTCATTGCAGGATACAGGGGAAGTTACTTACCTTGTCCCTGGATCCTGCGATGTGTCCCCGCTGTGTGTGCGAGCTGTCATCTCATTCGATTCACACACTGGTGACTGCCGAGTGCCGCCGAGCTCCGTTCCCGAGCGGCGTGACACACGGTGACGGAGTTCGGCGCCAAATTCAAAAAAGTAAAAACACAGTATAGATACTGTATACTGTAATCTTACAGATTACAGTACTGTATCAAAGAATTTCACATCCCCTTTGTCCCTAGTGGTCTGTCCAGTGTCCTGCATGCATTTTTATATTATAAAAACTGTTCTTTCTGCCTGGAAACTGGAGTATGTCCATAGCAACCAAAAAGTGTCCGTTTATGTCAAAAGTGGTTTTAGACCAGCTAGAAAACAGTGATAATAAATTAGAATCACTTAAAGAATTGAGCAATAGAAATTCATCATCAAACACTGAAAATAATGACAGTGACAATTCTGCAACTGAGCAAATTTCAGTGTTTTTGATTTGATTACATTATTGAATAATTTTTATTATAATAACATTATTATTTGTTATAATTATGTATAGTTATTTATTATATTAAAATTTATGGATTTGTGTTTCAAACTTTATCATACCCGAGATGTACTTGACCATGGGTGCTCAACCTGTGGCTCTCCAGCTGTTGCGGAACTACAATTCCCATGAGGCATTGCAAGCCGCTGAACAGTTTTTATTGTTTCTAGAGTCTCTTTAAGCTTAAACAATATTACTAAATGTTGGCATTCAAAGAGTTTAAAACTCAGATATTACACTCACATCGATTATTTTAATTGTTGTGCATATGATTTTATTAGGCAATTATGTGCTCTTGAAAAGTTGGAAATGTTGGGTCTATCCAAACTTTAAAGGACATTTTTCGAAAAAGCATTAACCAAAGGCATTTTCTGGTTTACCGGAAAAACTGTCCTGAAATTGCACAAATTGAAAACAAAGAAATGTTTTTACTTTACACATAGTTACATCATCACAAATTAACATCAGCCAGTGCTCTCTAATGTACAGAGCAGTAAAATAAACAATTGGATGACATGTGCAACCAATGATTCTGGTGCTGTATTTTTTTAATTGTTCCCTAATTAGTTTTAAATAATGTTGTAAATAACTCCACTGTCATATTATAAAACAGATGGCAATGACAAACGTTGCTGCATTCTATGAATATTGATTAGATGATATGATTTTCAATTTTTATTTAGCAATCCCTTATGAGTTTTTCCCGAAAAAAAAATGTAATCATATTTACTTAGCAATCAAAGTAAATATGTGACAAAACAGAGACGCTGATATAATAATATTGTAAATGCAAACTTCAATATTTAATACAATGTGCTGTTATCCTAAACGAAAGGAGAAAATTTTGCTTACTGGCAGAAAATCCAATCTGTTCCTGAATAAACAAAGAATTGCTTGGATAAAGGCTCTACCTCTACAGACTAACAAATGATTGTGAAGCCAGATTTTAGAATAATTTCATTCTATCTTTGGTGCCTGAGGAATGAATGTGAAAGACCCTGCCAAACCTATTCACTTTTGCTTTTGACATTTTCCCTTCTTTACAGACAGATTGAGCTTTACTGCCTACATTATATGTTGCTGGAATCCAAAGTTCTGACTGCAGAACATTCAAATGGGCTATTCAGTTAAAAATAATTCCTAAAACGTATTAGCATAGCTTCTAAATAGATTCTAAATAACATTCCACATTACCCCCAAAATCAGCGATAGATAGGTAGATAGATAGATAGATAGATAGATAGATAGATAGATAGATAGATAGATAGATAGATAGATAGATAGATAGATAGATAGATTAATTCTCTTAGCTATGTAACCACTTGCATCCTGAAAGGTTTACTCCCCTTCATGAGTAGGCCATTTTTTGTGATACAGCACTGCATTAGTTTAATTGACAAATGCGCGGTCGTGTGGCACTGTACCCAAATACATGTTTTGTATTTTTTTCCCACAAATAGAACTTTCTTTTGGTGGTATTTGATCACCTCTGTAGTTTTTAATTTTTGCGCTATAAACAAAAGAAGCCTGACAATTTTGAAAAAAATATGTTTTACTTTCTGCTATAAAACACATCCAATAAAAAAATTGAAAGAAATCAAATTTCTTCCTAAATTTAGGCCACTATGTATTCTGCTACATGTTTTTGGTAAAAAAAAAATCCCAATAAGTGTATATTGTGCAAAATTAGTGATCAGTGCTAAAAAACATATTCACTCTAATGACACTGGCTGGAAAGGGGTTAACATCAGGGGAAATTAAAGGGTTAACTGTGTGCCTAGCTTGTGTTTTCTTTCTGTGCAGGAGGTGTTTGTACTAGAAAAAGGCATGTATTGGTGCCCCTGGTGACACAGGATCCATGGCTTCTGTACTGACAGAACAGCAATCTGCCTTTACATAGGCAGATCACCATTCTCCCTCTCTACCAAAGGATCAGCATATGCTGGTGGACATAGAGTTTGTGGTACCCATTGACTCCCGCAGTCCAGTGGGAGAGTGCTGTAGGCGACATGTGTGCGTGCCGCCTGACCTTGACATGTCAGATCACGTACTAGATACATCACTCTCTGACTATCTAAGTTATACGGTCGGCAAGTGGTAAAAGTGTATCCAAAGCCTAAGATCCTTTGCTTTAGTTAAACCAAGAAATGGTTAAAATGGTAAAACCTCTCTCTCTCTCTCTCTCTCTCTCTCTCTTTTGTGTGTCTTTGTTCCAATAGGAAGATTCCCTATATTTCCTGCCTGGGAGACACAACAGAAAGGGAAATCTCTCCAAAGTGATGGGGGGGGGAATCCTCTGTTAGACAGTTGTCACGGACACTGGTGTCCTCATTGAAAGTCATTTGAGATTGGACACATTTTAAATGACAATAATTGTGTTATGTAATCACTGTTTTTAATCAAAAGGTGGCACATCAGTTTTGTAAAAGTCTCTTTAGATTTGATCAGAAAATTTATTTTTTCCCTTAATGGTGACACATGGAAATTCTGTTTTCACCACTTTCTGATAAAAAAAATGTATTTACAATTTTGGGTGATTTTTGGGTGAAATCTGGAAATCAGTAATATCTGAAGATTGAATGATCAGATTGAAATGTGTGCATGTGTACCTTACGGTATATCTAAAACGATTTTTTGGGGGGAACTTATCGGAAATCATATAGTAGTAAGATGTAACTATCCAAAATATATTTTGTTTCATTTGCTTTTTGTCTTTGGGACATAAGCTGAAGGAAATATATTAAGTGGGACACAGACAACATAAAATAATCACATTTTGGATTTCATATCTCCTTCTGTCTTGGCGACAAGAGAGAAGTTGACAGGATGAATCTCCCTAATGGAGAAACAGATGGCAATAAAAACCCAATAGTGATTTTATCTATTTTTCAACTCTATAAAAATAAAAAAAAATTAAAACAAGAATAATAATAATAATAATAATAATAATAATAATAATAATAATAATAATCAGTGTTGGCTTTAGATATGCATTGAAACCAATAGTCCTTTCCTTTCTGCTAAGAGACAGAAACTGCTATTTTTTACAGTGAATTATGATTACAAACCATGACTTTATCACCTCTCACTGCTGTCTGGAATTATTGGTACTGAATCTATTGAATACTGCAATAAAGCAAGTCTCCACAGGAGTCTAAAAGTTTGTCTCACAAAGGTATGGGCGACTTTTAAAGGCAAGCCTTAGCACCCAATTACTGATATAAGTACAAAAGTAGTTACAGTGTTCCCAGAAAGTCACTTTTTTCCACCAGGTGTATACTTGTTACCTCTTTGAAATGCTGACATTCTGATGGCTAAATGTTTGCAATTACGAACACGTTTTCATTTAGTAGGCTTGAACTTGTGCAGATGTTTGTTTCAAAAGTGTCATAGAAAGACAAGATAACTCGGCAAGCCTGCTACATGGTAATCAAATGACATGCAGAGACAGTTCAATCTTGCGGGTCACTTATTTAAGAAATGGTCCATTTCTCTCTTAATACTTCTAAATCTTATCAAAGCAGTTAGCTGCAAACAGCTTTAGTTTAGTCTCCAGCAAGCAGCATATGCACTTGTGTTTTTACTGCTGGGAAAGTGAATCGGTTGTAGAATGACTAATCTGTTATATCTTACAGGGAAGTTGATATAAAGAAAACAGGAGTTCCTTGTATTTACAGAGTTTTGTTTTTGTCAGTGGCAAAAAAATTTGAGAGAAAGGATACATTATAGTTCTATGTAATTTGTAATATATTTAACCACTTAAGCCCCGGACCAATATGCTGGCTAAAGACCCAAGGGGTTTTTACAGTTCGGGACTGCGTCGCTTTAACCGACAATTGCGTGGTCGTGCGACGTGGCTCCCAAACAAAATTGGCGTCCTTTTTTCCCCACAAATAGAGCTTTCTTTTGGTGGTATTTGATCACCTCTGCGGTTTTTATTTTTTGCGCTATAAACAAAAATAGAGCGACAATTTTGAAAAAAATGCAATATTTTTTACTTTTTGCTGTAATAAATATCCCCCAAAAACATATATAAAAATAGTTTTTTTCCTCAGTTTAGGCCGATACGTATTCTTCTACATATTTTTGGTAAAAAAAATCGCAATAATCGTTTATCGGTTGGTTTGCGCAAAATTTATAGCGTTTACAAAATAGGGGATAGTTTTTTTGCATTTTTATTTTTTTTATTTTTTTTACTAGTAATGGCGGCGATCAGCGATTTTTTTTCATGACTGCGACATTATGGAGGACACTTCGGACAATTTTGACACATTTTTGGGACCATTGTCATTTTCACAGCAAAAAATGCATTTAAATTGCATTGTTTATTGTGAAAATGACAGTTGCAGTTTGGGAGTTAAATACAGGGGGCGCTGTAACATTTAGGGATCACTGTGTATGTGTTTACTAGTGTAGGGGGGTGTGGCTGTAGGATTGACATCATCGATCGAGTCTCCCCTATAAAAGGGATCACTCGATCGATGCGCCGCCACAGTGAAGCACGGGGAAGCCGTGTTTACACACGGCTCTCCCCGTTCTTCAGCTCCGGGGAGCGATCGCGACGGAGCGGCTAAAAACAAATAGCCGCGCCGTCGTCCCGGATCGCTCCCCGAGCGGACCCGACCTCCGCATGTACGGGGGGGGTCCCGATCGGACCCCCCACCCACGTCTAGGCAGGCACGTACAGGTACGTTGATGTGCCTGTCCGTGCCATTCTGCCGACGTAAATGTACATGAGGAGGTCGGGAAGTGGTTAAATAAATGGAGTAGATTTACTAAATGAGTTCACTTAGTAAAATGAATAAAGTAAAGTGTTCACTTCAATTTCCCAATTATTTTAAAGGCAACCCTTTGTTGCTTTTTTACTTCCCTGCTTATGACTGGGTAGTCAAGGTAAACACATATTCACTTTGATATGCAAACAGTATTTACTACCCCTTTAGAAAACCAACCCCAAAAGATTGAATGACTATACTTCACTATGTGAATATGCTAAAGCCCTGTACACATGATCGGACCTTTGTCCGACCAAACTCACATCAGAATTCTGACGGAATCCATTGGAGTAAAAGAGAACATCTAAATATCTAATATCTATCTAAACTCTGATGGAATTAATCGGAATATCCGATGGAAAAACTCAGATGGGCATACACGCGGTCAGAATTTCTGATGGAAAAAGTCTGTCTGGCTTTTTCTATCGGAAAAATCCGATCGTGTATACGAGGCATAAGAGAAATTAAGTAATTGCAGGATATGTCCATCTTTGTTTTTTCTTCTGCAGTTTTATGAATATTTGGGTTTATACATACAGGGACAGATCCACAAAAGCATTACGCCGGCGTATCTATTGATACGCTGGCGTAATTTTAAATTTCCCGCGTCGTATCTTTGTTTTGTATCCACAAAACAAGATACGACGGCATCTCGGGTCGATCCGACAGGCGTACGTCTTAGTATGCCGTCGGATCTAAGCTGCAATTTTTCGGCGGCCGCTAGGTGGCGTTTCCGTCGAAATCCGCGTTGAGTATGCAAATTAGCTAGTTACGGCGATCCACGAATGTATGTCCGCCCGGAACATTTGTTTACGTCGTTTGCAATCGGCTTTTTCCGGCGTATAGTTAAAGCTGCTATATGGTGGCGTACTCAATGTTAAGTATGGCCGTCGTTCCCGCGTACAATTTTGATTTTTTTACGTTGTTTGCGTAAGTCGTTCGCGAATAGGAATTTGCGTAGAATGACGTCACCGTCATAAGCATTGGCTTGTTCCGGTTAAATTTCGAGCATGTGCACTGGGATACCCCCAGGGACGGCGCATGCGCAGTTAAAAAAATACGTTGTTTACGTCGGGTCACGGCGTATTTACATAAAACACACCCCCATTACAACCATTTGAATTCCGCGCCCTTACACTGCCCAAGATACACTACGCCGCCGTAACTTACGGCGCAAATTCTTTGTGGATTTGAAATAAAAAAAATAAGTTACGGCGGCGTAGTGTATCTTAGATACGCTGCGCCCGGCGTACAGCTGCGCCGTTGTACGAGGATCTGCCCCACAGTTTATAGTTTTTCATTTCAACTTGGTATTACCACTGTGATGCTCATTACATCTCAAGGCCAGTTAATCCCAAAAAGGATGTTTCAGTTATTTTTCAGTCTCGAGCTTTGTATATACCCTGTATTATGCCAACAGTTCTCCCTACCATAATTTAGGGTTCTGCTCCTGCCCACCTGAACATTTGTTGGTGTTCCCATCCAACTTTTCATGTCCAAACCCCTCTTGTTGCATTCTCTATAATCTAAAATAAATAAAAAAAAATCCTGCAATCATCTCATAATGATGGCAACAACAGGTGGACCTGACAAGGGCAGGGATCACCAATTAAATCCCTGAGGCCCCGTACACACGAGAGGATTTATCCGCAGATACGGTCCAGCAGACCGTTTCCACGGATAAATCCTCTCAAAGATTTCCGCTGATTTCGATGGGATGGAGTGTACACACCATCGCATTGAAATCCGCGCGGAAATCCTCTGCCGATGACGTGTCGCGCCGTCGCCGCGATTATGACGCGGCGACGGGCGCGACGCTGTCATATAAGGAATTCCACGCATGCGTCAATTCATTACGACGCGTGCGGGGAATCCCTTTGGACGAATGGATCCGGTAAGTCTGTACAGACGAGCGGATCCATCCGTTGGAATGGATTCCAGCAGATGGATTTGTTGTGCAGCACAGCAAATATCCGATCTGCTGGAATCCATCCCAGAGGAGATTTCTCCGCGGAAACAGATCCGCTGGCGTGTACACACCATAGAATCTATCCGCAGAAACCCATTTGCTGGGATTTATCTGCGGATGGATTCTATCGTGTGTACGGGGCCTGAGAGATATACAAAAAACTGCCAGGTAGTTTAAGATGAAATATTGGTTTGAGGTGGACTGCCATTTTAATATTAAAATGTACACCAATTAGCTAACTGATTATGATAACCCACCTACTCTGCTTCTAAAACAGCCTTGACCCGAAACGGCATGGATGCCACTAGACCTCTAAAAAGTATGCTGTGGTGTCTGCCACCAAGTTCTCATAGCAGATCCTTTAAGTCCTATAAGTTGCCAGTGTGGACTCTTAGACCCCTTTCACACTGGGGCGGGAGGCGTGGTGGCGGTATAGCGCCGCTAAAAATAGCAGCGCTATACCGTCAGAATTGCCGCGGGATTCGGCCGCTAGCGGTGCGGTATTAACCCCCGCTAGCGGCCGTAAAAGGGTTAATACCACCTGAAATGCGCCTCTGCGTGGGCGCATTGCGGGTGGTATTACCACGGTTTCCCATTGTTTTAAATGGGAAGGAGCGGTATACACACCGCTCCTCTCACCGCTCCAAAGATGCTGCTTGCAGGAGATTTTTTTCTCTCCTGCCAGCGCATCGCCTCAGTGTGAAAGCCCTCTGGCTTTCACATTGAGAAGGCTGGGCAGGAGTATTTTAGGCAGTATTTAGGCGCTATTTTTAGCGCTGTACCACCTTAAAAACTCCTCAGTGTGAAAGGGGTCTTATGGATTGGACTTGTTTTTCCAGCACATACCACAGATGCTTAATTGGATTGAGATCTGGAGCATTTGAAGGCCAAGACCAAACCTCACAATCATTGTTGTGTTACTCAAACCGTTCTTGAACAATTTTTGCAGTGTGGCAGGGCACATTATCATGCTGAAAGAGGCCACTGCCATCAGGTAATACCATTTCAATTAGACCCCTTTCACACTGAAGCATTTTTAAAGCAGTTTAGCGTTAAAAATAGCGCTATTAAAACGCTCATAAAACGCTCTCCATGCATCTTAATGGACCCTTTTACACTGAGTCCTGCAAGCAGCATCTTTGGAGCAGCTTTTGGGCACTGAAAAAAAACGCTCCAAAAACGCCCCTCTCGATTGAAATGAATTGAAATCGCTGTAAAAATGCCTTACCCTTTCACACTGAGGCACTGCAAAAACGCCCTAAAACGTTAGGGTCTTGGCGGTGCTTTACCAGCACATTGGGATTGCAGATGAGGCTTCGGCTCGAATAACGCTTGAATAACGCTCGAAAAACGCTGAAATAGCGCTTGAAAAATGCTTGAACAACGCTCGAAAAACGCCCCAGTGTGAAAGGGGCCTTAAGGAGTATACTTGGTCAGCATCGCAACCTCTCTGCCAGGTTGCTTTCTTCCTATACTGCATCCTGGTGCCATCTCTTTTCCCAGGAAATGGACACACATGCGCCTGGCCAACAACATGTAAATGTAAAATGTGATTTATCAGACCAGGCTACTGTTTTCCATTGCCCCATGGTCCAGTTATGATGCTCATGTGCCCATTGTGTGCGTTTGGCTGTGGACAAGGGTCAGCATGGGCTATGCTGCCCAATACATGACAAACTGTGATGCCCATTTTTTCTTCTTTCAACAGATCAACTAGGGATAAGATGCTTACTTTCTTCCTAATGTAGCCCACTGACTTTCAGATGCCATTGTAACAAGATAATCAATGTTCTTTGTTTTATCTGTCAGTTGTTGTTATGGCTCATTGGTGTATGTATAACTAAAACTTTTTTTGTTTAATTCTGGATACAAGTTTTGTGAGTTTGTTTTTTGATGTCTGTGTCGTGTCAGAGAGGAGTCCTCTCACTTTCTGTCTTAGGCCTCGTACACACGCCCAAGGAACTCGTCGGGTGAGACACATCGTTTTCCTCGATGAGTTCCTTGTTAGGCTTGTTGAGGAACTCAACAAGCTTGCTTTGCATACACACTGTCAAGACAAAATCTCCTTGTTCTCAAACGCGGTGACGTACAACACGTACAATGGCAGGGGAAGTTTGATTCCACTGGCACAACCCTGGGGGCTGCTTTTGCTAATCTCATGTTACTGCGTGTTAAGTAAAAGTTTGGTAAGAGACGATTGCCACTTTTCAGTCTGTTACAGCGTGAAAAATGTGTTATCTCCATTACAAATGCTACTTTTACTCCCGTCTCATACTTTATTCTGAGTATGCGCGGGTTTCTTAGCATACACACGCTCGAGTTTCTCGTTGAAAACTAGCCCGACGAGGAACACAGCGAGGAAATTGAGACTCCCGTCGAGGAAAAAGAGAACTTGTTCTCTTTTTTTCTCGTTGAGTTCCTTGACAGTTTCCACGATGAAAAACGTACACACGACCGTTTTCCTCGGCAAAAAGCTCTCCCACCAAGTTTCTTGATGGATTCTGTCGAGTTTCTCGGTCGTGTGTACGAGGCTTTAAAGTGAGAGAGATTTTCTATCTTAGACAGTTGTCACCAGAACATTTTTCCCAACCCCCTATGTTAAGGGCATGTGGCCTGGTATGTTTCAGGAGGGAGGGGAGCTTGCTTCTCCCCCCTTTCCTGACCTGCCGGACCGCATGTACAGATAGGGGTCTGGTACGGATTTTGGGGGGACCCTGTGACATTTTTTCGAAAAAAATTGGCATGGGGTTTACCTCCAAAGCTATACCAGGCTCAAAGGCCGTTTTTTCCTTTTTTTTAGCAGCCACTCTTTTTATTGTTCAGGTGTCAGCGAGGAAACCCATTGACAGCTGATGACTCATTAGTTGTTGAGGACGCTGCGGCTGGCTTTCCGGAGCCGCTGCTTAACAACCAGCTTACACTGAGCCCTGATTGGGCAAAGCTTTGCCCAATCAGGGTGCAGAATGCACTGTGCAGTGCATTGCAGGGTGTTTGTGAAAATACGGTTGTTCTGCAAACAGATGAATGAGCAAATGTTCAGCCCAAAGTCATGCTTGGGCTGAACCATTCACCCCTACCTTTCTAGGTTTAGGGCTAGTTCACTTAGTACAAAAGCATTTTTGTTCTTGTGATCTTTTTATGACAGATAATGCCATTTTCTTTTCACTAAAGATAGCATTTTCAATAAATGAATCAGATTAATTTACACAGTAGTCATATTATACATTTTTGCAATTGCTGTATAATCACAATTGTATGTCTTGAGTGTCAGTTTATAAACATTATCAAAGAGGTTCTCACTCACTCTCATATATAAAAACTTTATAGCTGCTGTAGCAAATAGTCTTATTTGGGTATCAAGACCCTTATGCCGTGTACAGACGGTCGTTTTTTGTGATGAAAAAAAACGTTGTTTTTTAAAACGTCATTTAAAATGACAGTGTGTGGGGAAAACGTTGTTTTATGTCTTCTGAAAAACGACAAAAAAAAAATTCGAACATGCTTGAATTTTTTGTGTCGTTTTTCAAAACGTAGTTTTTTGTGTCATTTAAAATGTTAGTGTGTGGGCAAAACGACGTTTAAAACGACGTTTTTAAACACGCGCATGCTCAGAAGCAAGTTATGAAGCGAGCTTCAATGAAACAGAGTGCCGTCGTACGTGCTAAACGTAACCACGCTTTGCTAGAGCATTTTGAAAAAACGATGGTGTGTAGGCAACGTCGTTTTTGAAAATGAAGTTTCAAAAACAACGTTTTATTTCATGATTTAAAACGTCGTTTTTTTTTCATCACAAAAAACGTGTGTACGCGGCATACGGCTGATTCACTAAAGTAGTTAAAAATCTTCATAAATTAAGTGAAGATTTGCTTTACCACTTGACCTCTGGAAGATTTACCCCCTTCACGACCAGGCAGTATAGCACTGTATTATTTTAACTGACAATTCCGCAGTCATGTAAAGCTGTACCCAAATAAAATATATGCCCTTTTTTCCCACAGATATTTATTTTGGTGGTATTTGATCACATCTGCGTTTATTTTTTTTGCGCAAGAAAAAAAATCTGACTATTTTGAAAAAATATATATGTTTTTGACTTTCTTTCTGCAAACATATCCAATGAAAAAAAAACAGAAAAATCTAATTTGTTCATAAATTTAGCAAAATATGTATTCCACTGCATATTTTTGGTAAATAATCCCAATAGGCGTATATTTATTGGTTAGCGCAGAAGTTATAACGTCTACAAACTGTGGGATTTTTTTTTTTTTTTACTAAAGGCATGTATGTGTGCCCCCCTACCCGAAAGTGGAAGATCACATATATACTGTATATACGTGATCCAGTGCACAGGTGCGCCCTGTAGCAGTAAAACTGCTATATGGCGGATCTTAAATGGTTAAAGCGGAGCTCCTCTGTTAAAAAAAATATTAAAAGCCAGCAGCTAGAAATACTGCAGCTGCTGACTTTTAATATTAGGAGACTTACCTGTCCTGCAGTCCAGCAATGTCGGCAGCAGAAGACGAGTGATCGCTCATCACTCTGCTGCCCCCACCGCCATCCTCGGTGAGGGAACCAGGAAGTGAAGCATTGCAGCTTCACTGCTGTTGCCCGTGCTCACTGGTCCCCACTGTGTTCTGGGAGCTGTGTGTTTCCCAGAACACAACGGGGGGGACGGGAACTGACATTCTGTCCGCAGTCTACCCGCAGACTGTGTGACCGGAAGTGGGAAATACCTGTCTTAGACAACAACAGGTAATTCCAAGTGAATGCAGCTACAGTTTTCTAAACAAAGATTTGCAACTCCTTCAATAAATCTGCCCATAGTATACTTCTTTCTCTAAAGGTCCACAACTAAATATCAGAAACACACATAAGAGTCTTCCATGATGGTTCTAGCTAATGTTTATTTTGAAAAACCATGCAAGTTTTCACTAGAGTTGTAATCAATTTCACACTGAGGCCTTGTACTCACGACCGGATCTGTGCGCTGGAAACTGTCTGCCCGACAGTTTCCGGCGTACAAGGCTGATTTGTGTTTTGTTCCGCTGGCGTGTACACACCAGCGGACCAAATTCCCGTCGTACCGGAACGCGTGCACGTAAACTACGTACGACGTCACTATAAAGGGGAAGACCAAAGTTAATGGCGCCGCCCTCTGTTCCTCTTTTGCTAGTTACGTGTTTGCTCGTGTTAGTGAAGGTTTGGTTAGAGCTGATTCGCGCTTCTCGGTCTCCAGGCTTTGACAGCGTGTATTCACGGGTTCAGTGCGTGTGCTTGCGGTAACGTAGTTGTCATTCGGCTATAGGCAAGCAGGTTGTTTCTGCTTTAGCAGTTGCATCCTGTGCGCTCGTATCTGTTTGTCGCGCGTTTGTCGCAGGTAGTGCTGGATTTGCGAGTGCTTTCTGTTTCAGTGTGTTCTTGACTGACCAGCCGGCCGGTTTGAAGCCATGATGGAGCAGCAGCGTCAATTTTCGCGAGTTGGTGCTGTTTATGGGATGGCTGCTGGATATGTTCATTTGTCCAGTACTTTGGCCAGAAACAGGGGGCGGAGGCGTTTCTGGACCAAGAATTGGTTGCGCCAGCGTGACCAGTTCTCACATATGCCTCTGCTTAGGGAACTCCAGGAGAATAATCCTAATGACTTTAGGAATTTTCTCCGCATGACGGACCCCGTATTCAACCGTCTGCTGGATCTTCTGTCCCCCTATATCACGAGGCAGGACACTGTGATGCGCCAAGCCATCACGGCCGAGCAGAGGCTTATTGCCACGTTGCGGTACCTGGCGACTGGGAGGAGCCTGCAGGACCTCAAGTTCTCGACAGGCATCTCTCCGCAGGCGCTTGGGGTCATCATACCGGACACGTGTGCTGCCATCATCAAAGTTATGCATGAGGAGTATATTAAGGTAAGTTTCCTGGCTCTAATAATGTGGCCAACTAACTTTATTTTTATTTTCCCAGATATGCTGTGTGTTTAACTAACGTTAGCTTTTCTCCCTATGCATGTTGATATCAGCTTTACATGTTTTATTCTTGGCCTACCTGCATATTTGTCCCTTACCCAATATTAACCTGTCCAGCATGCTATCCTAGGGACAAACCCACCTTGCCATTTTTTCAAACAGGACTTTTTGGGGTTTTCCCCCCCCCCCCCCCCCCCCTTCAAACTTTTATTGTCCCCATCAGAGGGCTGTGGAGTCTCTTAATGAAGTGGCCCTATATATTTCATTTTCCAAATTCTCCATGCACATTTTTCTAATGCAATTTTAATACTGTGAACTGTCACAAGGATGCTTGTAGGATGTATTTGTTACAAAGTACTAAATCTCTAATTTTGTTTGTCCCCACAGCTACCCTCCACACCACAGGAATGGCAGTCTGTGGCTTCCCAATTTGCCCAGCGGTGTGATTTTCCAAACTGCGGTGGAGCAATAGATGGGAAACACGTCCGCATTGTGCCCCCACCCCGCTCGGGGTCCTACTATTATAATTACAAGGGTTATCATAGTATTGTGTTGATGGCGGTGGTGTCGGCACAGTATGAGTTTCTATATGTGGACGTGGGGAAGAATGGCCGGATGTCTGATGGGGGAGTGTTCGCACGGACTGATTTCTATGATCGTCTCCAAGCTGGTGGTCTGGCATTGCCACCAGATGAAGATAATGTGGAAGGACTTCCGTTTGTGTTCCTAGCGGACGAGGCTTTCGGGCTTGGTCCTCACCTCATGCGGCCTTTTCCCCAGAGGACCCTCACCTCAGAGAGGAGTGTGTTTAATTTTCGGTTGGCCAGGGCTCGGAGGGTAGTCGAGAATGCCTTTGGGATACTCACCAACCGGTTCCGCCTGTTCAGGACATCGATACATCTGGCGGAATATAAATTGGACACCGTTGTATTTGCCTGCTGCATTTTGCACAACTTTTTACGCAGGCACTCCCAGACGTACCTACCCGACATCGGTTCTGAGGCAAGACTACCCTCAGATCCCCTTCCCGGGCTGGACACTGGTCGCGCTGGCTTGGCCCCCCAATCAGCTCGTGAGGTACGCGACAAATATGTTGAGTACTTCATGGGTCGGGGGGCCATTGCTATGCCAGATCATATTTCTTTCTAATTCGGCCCCCAAAGAAAGGAATATTCTAAAAAATAATAAATAATTAGACCATTGGACTTTATACAGTTGTTTGTCATTAATGCTTTTTCTCTTTTTCTGTCTTCCTGGTTCTCTAACTAACTTCTTCAATTGTAATGCATAATTGATTTCTCCACTTTTAGTAACTAACCACATTTTGCACAGTATTCACTCATCTACAAACAGGGTATTGAGTCTAGAAATAAGAAGCAACTCCATTTGTAAATGTTGAGGTCAATTTTTTTTTATTTTTGCTTGTTCATGACCCCAAAAAAATTTTTTGATTTTTTTCATTACTCCCTGCTTTTGTACTTAGGAGTCTTCAAAATTTTTTAAAAAATTTTTTTTTTTTTCAGGTAATTCAACCAAAAATATTATGCAGATTATACATTTATTAACAAGTTCACTTTTTTTTTCCTCAAATATAGTTAGATTTATTGTTTACATATATATATATATATATAGATTATATTTGGTGGGGTGTTTACCGCCTTAAATTTATTTTTGGCCATATTTTTTAGGCACAAAAAACAATAATTTTGTAACCATTTTTCTTGTTTTTGGTGTGTTTTTCTAAAACAAAATTTTTGGGTGAGAATTTGGAGTCAAATCTCTACTTCACTAAATTCAGTGATTAGAGAGATTTATAATTCTATATATATATTGAAAATAATTTTTGGCGTTGTTTATTCTTTATGGTCTAAACTTTATAGTATCCCAAAATGTTCAACATGGTCAAAAAGTAACAAAATCAAATTCAAAAAATATAAAAACTCACAACAGCAGTCAGTCATGGTGTGCTTTCACACTGGAACACGCCAAAATTGGAAGATACACACATTCAGTGCAAACTCGCCAAATGTCATTGGTTCAACAGACAAATGGCCACATGTGCTATCTGACATCATGGGTGATCAATGTCTGTGTTTTGTGGGAGCAAACCCTTCCTCTCAACTACTTGAGGATGGAGGAGGGGGTTGGACCCACAAAGCACAGACATTAGATATTCTGTGATGGCAGATAGCACATGTTGGCACACTGTGTGTGTATCTTCAAATTTTGGCGTATTCATTATTCAAACTGTTAAAATGTTTGTGGGGGCGGGGGATGGGCGGGGGGTGTTTCAGTCTTTGACACGGCCCATCATGTCAATAATGTTCTTAAAATTTGCTTCGATTACCATCATTCTTTGCCGCATATTGTCCATTTCCGTGCTGCATTCCAAAAGGACATTTGTTACATTCTGTTCCATGAGAAACATCCTTTCACGCATATTGTGCATTTCAGTGCTGCACTCCATTACCTGCTGAATAATTATAGCAGCACTTGCACGTGAAAATCTTGGCACACCATCCTCCTCCCCTAAACCAACAAAAAAAAAATGGCATTTACAATATTATTTTTCAATGAGGCCTATCTACATATGTTTTTTGGAATCAAGCTAGGGTGACACTGACCTGATGGGCTTCTCCTTTCCACCTCTTCGACATCTTCTATCACTCCTCCTTCTTCCACCACCTCCCCATCATCTTCAATCACTCCTCCTTCTTCCACCACTTCCCCATCATCTTGGACTCCTCCTTCATCCATCAATCCACCTTCTTTCAATTCGCCAAATTGTTCTTCCGCCACTTGCCCTTCATCTGCTATGACTTCTAAGTCCAAAATTACTTCTTCCTCCTCTCTTCCTTCCTCCTTTCTTCCTTCCTCCTCTCCTTCCACATCCTCCTCTCCTTCCACATCCTCCTCTCCTTCCACATCCTCCTCTCCTTCCACATCCTCTTCTCCTTCCACATCCTCCTCCTCCTCCACATGTTGAGATGGCAGATTTTGGCCTTGTCTGGCCCTCTCTGCCTCCTCCAAATGCTGGCGACTTCTTTCCCCTGAAATAAACCAAAAAAAATGTAGACTCATCAGCACACAGATATTGGAGAGCATAAATCGCACACATTGCTTAGAAGATGCTTTCATTTAGTTACTTTTATCTTTCACCAAACCTACATTTTGCAATTACTTCTATATGGCAAGCTCTGATCCTGCCCCTTTTTAGCAAAGTGACACACATGGATGTCCCCCCTAAACTGTATTTCTGGGATACCCTACCAAAACCCATTTTTGATTTGGGGAGACACAGGTGCTCTGCATTGCAGATGTGAAAACATCTGCTTTATTACCACTGTTTTTAGAATGAATCCTGTTTGCCTTTCCCATTCTCCTTCTTTTTTTTTATAGAACTAGCTTTTACACAATGTTTACAAACAAAGTTTTTGGCCAGTGAGCCATGTCCAGGTGTGTTGTTCCTGGAATAACCGAGCCTTTCTGATAAACTATGTGATGTTACGTTGTTTACTAAGAACACTGTTTGTAAATATGTAGTTATTTATGTTCTAAAAAATAAATAACAACATGTCTTTAAAATTACAAGCAGGCCAAGGAGGCAGATGGTGAAATATACATGGCAACACATTATTGCAGACAATCACCACCCCCCCCCCCCCCAAACCCAATATATATTTACTTACTTTTACGCAGAATTTTAAGTATTTTCTTCATCTGATGTGGCTCCCTCAATTTTAAGTCTGACCATCGTTTCCTCAGCTGTTCCTTGGACCTGGTGATCCCAAACATCCTCTGCATTCTCCTCGCCACCTTGTCCATAATATGTGCCTTTCGGCGGTTAGGGGTCTTGTATGGCCCTAATTCACCATCATAGTCCTTTTTTCGCATGATGTAAACTAACTCCACCATTTCCTGGAACCGCATATTAGTGGCTTTATATCTTCTTTTCCTTGATCGGGACGTCCCTGCCTCTGTCCCTTCACTTGTGGCATGAGAGCATCGTGCCCGCTCGTGTGACATCGCCATCTTTCCTTTCCCACAGAGATTATGGGCGTGGAAAAGATGAATTCTTACGCCATGGGCGGAGAAGAGGGCGGCGTTTAATACATACGCGGAGTGTAGAGAATGCAAACAACGTGTTTACGTCCGTTACGCGGAGAATCTTCGAGCGCATCCAGAACATACACAGTTAACGCCATATTTCCTAAAATCATTGATTAGGGGCCTCGCAAAGGTGACGAGGGCGGGGTTTCATAAATACGCGGAGTGTTAAAAAGGTTTACGCCGTGATTACGCATCTTACGCGGTAATTAGGCGAGCGTGAGAAACGAGGAGCGAGAGACAGGAAGGTAAGGAATTTAAAAATGTGATCAGCAGAGGCCTTGAAAATGTAGACACATGGGATGGGGGTTTGGGCTGTTGGTTGCACCCTTTTTAAGCTATTCTGTCTATGGGGTACCACAATGTTATTTTGGTATCCAAATGCTTTTGGACACCTCACAAAATAGAGATGTGAACAATGCTGTACCTCATTGACAAGTTTTTGAATGGTGTATTCAGATCAGGCAAAGTATTGTTCAAGTGTTGGTTGTACAGAGGTCATTAGGAAGTGTCTTTTATGTCATCCATTGTCAGGGGTATGAGATTTACACATGAAAGAGTGCCTAGATGAAAACTGTCATTTGTAAGCATTGTTTAATTTAATATATTTAAAATATTTACTGCAATGTGAACAATGGCTCTGCATCTAGCAAATCAATGTTTGGTACAAGCAATGCGGCCGAGCTGCCAATCATTGTTTAAACAAGAGAGACTGTGTTTGGAATTAGATATAGGTAATAAATTTGAAGACACATATTAGATCAAGGTCAACGCTGATCCTTTTGAATATTTATTTTTCTGTGGTTTATGTTTTTGTAATCTAGACTCAAAAAGAAATATAATTTTTCAAAAATTGCAATGGACCTCCTACAAAGCAAGGAATCTATAGAGGCCTTACTTCAAAAATACCAGGACACGCCCATCCTGTGGAATTCAAAACACTCGTTATATTGCAATAAAGAGGTACGAGCGGCAGCACTAGAAGAGCTAGCAAATTATATGCAAACTTGGGTGCCAGGATGCACTGCCAACATGGTGAAGGATAAACTTGCCAACCTCAGAAGCACATACAGGAGAGCATACAAAGCTAATAAAATCAAAAAATCGGGAGCAGCAGCAAGACAAGCAAAGGAACCCAAACTGTGGTATTATAAACAGATGGCTTTTTTGCGGGACGAAATGGAAGGCAGGAAAACGATGTCCAGTCTTTCTTCCAACCTTTCCTCCATGCTACCTTCCAGCGGACATTCCCCAGATGACCACAGCCCTGCAGAGTCGGAGGAAGAGGGCCTGGCTGACAGAGATGCAGATCTGCCACCCTTCGATGAGGAGGTATAGTAGTTTCCTCTATATTTATGGCCTAAATAATTCTTGGTGGATTAATGATTAGATATTGAAAAAAAAAAACCAAGCTGGAAAAAAACAAACAAAAAGGTGTACAGACAAATAGGTGTCAGGGATGACAACTGCAGGGGTCAGAAGTAGAGTGTATTCAAGTAATAATGAACAGAAAATACTGAACGAAAAACATGAAAATGAGTGTGGTTTTATTTAGCGAAATTGTAAAAAAATTCCTTTTTTTTACACACAGGAAGAAGAGATCAGCCAGGAGGTGGCAGATCCTCAGGTGTCTGTCAGCCAGGAGGAGGCCGGGGTCAGTGGCAGCCAGGAGGAGGCCGGGGTCAGTGGCAGCCAGGAGGAGGCCGGGGTCAGTGGCAGCCAGGAGGAGGCCGGGGTCAGTGGCAGCCAGGAGGAGGCTGGGCCCAGTGGCCTGCAGCAGGTCCACCCGGCCAGGAGAACCACCACCAGCCAGTCTTCTCCCCCCCAGGTGAGGCCATCAGGCCGAAGGAGGCAGTTGAGGCCTGTGGAGGAGGCAAGCCTCCGCATGATCCAGGAGGCAAGCGCCATCATGAGGGCCCCCCTCAACCCCACAGAGGCCTTCAGTGCCTCATTGGCCCATGATTTAAATGAAGGGGAGGAGGACCAGAGAAGACTGGCAAAGGCCCTGATGAACCAGGTACTTTGGTGGATGCAGAGGGGCCTGCTGACCCCAGACACTGGGCTATGTGACCCGGCCCGGCTTGCGGAACACCATCCTCCTGCTGCCACATCAACCCCACCTGCAAGACCCCGTGTTCGATCCGCTGGAAGGCTGCCTGGAGGGAAGGCTGGAAAGAGGAGGAAACGTTGATTTTCTGCCTTCCATTTCCTTCCACATAAAGGACATCTTGTTTGTACTACCACAGTTTGGGTTCCTTTGTTTGTGTGCTGCTGCTTAATATTTTTGTGTTTGGCTCCTGAGGCTTGGAAGTTTATCCTTCACCATGTTGGAAATGCAAGTTTGCATATAGTTTGCTATCTATTCTAGTGCTGCCGTTCTTTTTATTTTTTTGTGATGACATTTGCCAGAATAAAAGGCCTTTTGCTTTCATTTGAAAACATGTCTATTGTTTGATATACTGTGGGGATTATTAGGCAGCAAACCTTTAATAAATATACAATGGGTAATTTACAAAGGACACACTCCTTGGGGGGGGGGGGGACATTTGGTGTGCCAACATGGTTTAATATTCTCTAATGAAACACCAAAAAAAAAAAAAAAAAATTAAAAATACATGTAAAAAAAAAATAGTTTAAATGGTGACATAACTAGAAACAAAAAAAGAAATTAAAAAAATGCACATTCCTTTACAAAAATGAATACTCTAAATTATGGAGGACCACCAACCAAAACACACGTCTGGCATAGAAAACATTATTAAAGGATTACATCACAAGCAAGAAATGTGACATTTCAGTATGGGACAACTCTATTGAAATTGCATCAGCAAGAGAACGGGGTTATTCTAGCAAGAGAAGAATTAATCAAACGAGGCTTGAAAATGTGGTTTAGTGCGCCTTTTTAAGACATTGTTCTCTTGCTAGAATAAAAGGTTTCTAATGACGAATGTGCCATATCCCAAAGAAACGCGAGTTTTACCTGAACGAGCGCTCCCGTCTCCTCATTTGGACTGAGCATGCGCGGGGTTTTTGTACGCTGCTTTTGTGTACAGACGACCGAACATGTCTGACGGACACGATTCCAGCAGACTGTTTTAAAGCAAGACCAGGAAACAGTTGTTCGTTGGAAAACGGTCTGGCCGACGATTGTTTGCTGGAATTCTGTACGTTACTGCCTACACACGAACGAACATGTCCGCTGAAACTGGTCCGCGGACCAGTTTCAGCAGACATGTTTGGTCGTGAGTACGAGGCCTGAAAGGTTAATTTAACCACTTACGGACCGCCCGCCGCAGAAATATGTTGGCTGTTTGAAGAGGAATACCATTGTTATAGTAGCAGCTAGCTACCATAACCCCGGTATCCTCTTCTTCAGCGGGTGATCCGCTACAAGATAAAAGTGGTCTCTGCAGCAGATACGCCGCAAGATCACTTTTATCGGCGGCAGGAGAGGGGGACCCCCTCCCACCGCTCTCCGGTGCCCTCGGTAGCAGCAGAGGCAGTCGGGTCTTCAACCTTGATGTGTATGGAGACGAGTGAAGGTAAGATGGCCCGAACTCATCTCCATTTCACTACAGGGCGGAAGCAACATCAAAACGTCACTTCCGCCCATAGCCCTTAAAGGGACATATTTTTTTTAGAATTACAATTTTTTTTTACCCCAGATCTCATATTTAACAGGACCTGTCATGCTTTTTTCTACTACAAGGCATGTTCCTTGTAATATGAATAAAAGTGACCAATTTTTTTTTTAATATAAAACAATATCAAAAGAAATAAAATTAAGTAAAATAAATACAGTAAAAATCGCCCCATCCCGACAAGCTTGCACGCAGAAGCAAACGCATACGTGAGCAGCGCTCTCATATGAAAACGATGTTTAAACCACACATGTGGGGCAATAATTCTTGCCCTAGACCTCCTCTGTAATTTAAAATATGCAACCTGTAGAATTTTTTAAACTTAAACGCCTATAGAGATTTTAAGGGTAAAAGTTTGTCGCCATTACATGAGCAGGCACAACTTTGAAGCGTATTATGTTGGGTATCAATTTACTTGGCATAACATTATCTTTCCCAATATAAAAAAAAATTGGGATAACTTTAATGTTGTCTTATTTTTTAATTCAAAAGAGTTTATTTTTTTTTCAAAAATGTTGCGCTTTTAAGACTGCTGCGCAAATACCGTGTGACAAAAAGTATTGCAACAACCACCATTTTATTCTCTATGGTGTTATAAAAAATATATATAATGTTTGGGGGTTCTGAGTAATTTTCTAGCAAAAAAATACAGTTTTTAACGTGTAAACACCAAATCTCAGAAAGAGGCTCAGTCCTTAATTGGTTAACACATTAAAATAAAATTATACTGATTGTGGCATTCACTTCATCTACTGAGAATAACACAAAAGGAATGTTCATTGTGGTCTGAAGGTAATAAAAGCATACTCTCTGAACCATATAATTGAGAAACATATTAACTAATTATTAAAGCTTAATTCCTTATAAGACAGGAGAAATAGCGTTCTCCATTTCAGTTGTCCTTTAGGAATAATTACAGGGAATATATGTTAAGTATATATTATACATTTATTTATATCTATATAGATCTATATATAGATCTATATAGATCTATATATAGATATATATACTGTATATACATATACACTGTATATTTTTATAGATTAATACTCTTCTTCTATTCTGAATGGATTAAAACAATATATTATTTTATAGTAATTATTTGCAAGTCTCTTTAATATAAAGTATATATCAGTACATTATGCCATAAATGTGTATTATAAGTGTATTTTTCTGTTACAGTAAAAACATGTGGCTCAAACCTTCAAGGTCCAAGTGGCTCATTCACGTCACCAAATTTTCCATTTCAATATGACAGCAATGCTCAATGTGTTTGGGTCGTTACAGCTGAAAATCCTAACAAGGCAAGTATAACTTTAATCATTTTGAATACATGTGCTCTTTTTTCTTATTGTAAAACAATCTGAAATATTTTGTTGACCATACCAAATAAAAGGTTAGAGGTTACTGTGAAATCTTAGATCTTGTTTACACTCCATTTGCTCTGTGAAGAGTGATCTGAATGCAGATCACTCTTCACAGAGCATTTAGCGGGCAGTAAGGAGGCATTGTATCAAATCCTCACTGCCTGCTTTAACCCATTGAATCTCAAATTAGAACCCCACAACCACATGCATTGCAGGTGGTTGAGGGATGATTTCAGAGCACCCCTATTCACTTCAGAAGGGGAACAATTCCTGCTGTGGCCCTGAAGTAAAGCATTGTGGTTTGCGGCATCTGTACACCCTTGGTCACTGCTTTTAGAAGCTAAAGAGAGTAGTTTTACCACCCTCCAACCAGTGGTGTGAATGAGCCCTTGTGGAATTTTTGTTTTCACTGTGGAGGCACTATTCCAGGAAACGCACATGTATAACATCCTATGGATTCTAACATATGACCCTTAAAAGGATCAATTCCACCATCAGAATAATGCAAAGAACAAGGCTGCCTATAATTACTGTATATTTCATTATCATAATTAATTTTATAATAATAATACATTTTAATTTATATAGCACCTTTAAAGGTACAGTAGGTGAACCCGATATTGTGTCAATCTCGCTCTCTTTCTCGGCGAGATTGAGCACCTACGAGCCCCATCGCGGGAGCCAGCGCCGAGCTGGCTTGCCGCGATGGAGACAGAGCCGTCATAGAAGCGACGGGAGATCCGACTTGGATTCCTGCCAATTCTACACGTGTACGGCGTTTGTTATGAATCCTGAGGGGGAAGTCCCCGCCGGATTTTAAATAAAAATCCGGCATGGGTTCCCCCCTCAGGAGCATACCGGGCCCTTAGGTCTGTTATGGGTTGTAAGGAGAGCCCCCTACGTCGAAAAAAAACGGCCCCCCCACCTCAGAGCACCCTGTCCCCATGTTGATGAGGACAGGGCCCCTTCCCGACAACCCTGGCCGTTGGTTGTCGGGGTATGCGGGCGGGAGGCTTATCGGAATCTGGGAGCCCCCTTTAATAAGGGGGCCCCCAGATACCGGCCCCCCACCCTAAGTGAATGAGTATGGGGTACATCGTACCCCTACCCATTCACCTGCAAGAAAAGTGGTAAAAACACAAATAAACCACACAGGGTATTAAAATATTTTATTAGTCTGCTCCGGAGGCCCCCCTGTCTTCTTTATTAGCTATTTTACCAGGGGGAGCTTCTTCTTTGACGTCTTCGGGTGGGTGGGGGCCGCCGTCTGGTTCTCTTCCACCGCCGGGGGGGTCGCTTTTAAAAAAGCCCCCACCCCCCGGCGGGTTTCCTCCGGCGTCTTCGGCGGGGGGCTTCTTCTTCCGCTATCCCGACGGGTCTTCTCCGCTATCCGGGGGGTCTCCTTCTATGTTCGCCGCTCTCCGCTGTTGACTCGGCGCACCCCGGTTCTTCGTCTCGCTGTCCGGTGCCTTCTTCCGTGCTGTACGTCTTCTTCTCCTTCCGTGCTGTGAGTTCTTCTTCCGTGCTGTGACGTCATGTTCTTCACTTCTCTTCTTCTCCCGATGTTGACACGCCGGTTCTTCTCGCTGAAATGACGGATGCGCGCCTTGCATCGGACCTATATAGGCCTCACAGTCCCATCATGCTCTGTACCTACCCATGTGATACCTACCACGGTCGTGCGACGTGGCTCCCAAACAAAATTGGCGTCCTTTTTTTCCCACAAATAGAGCTTTCTTTTGGTGGTATTTGATCACCTCTGCGTTTTTTATTTTTTGCGCTATAAACAAAAATAGAACGACAATTTTGAAAAAAATGAATATTTTTTACTTTTTGCTGTAATAAATATCCCCCAAAAATATATAAAAAAACTTTTTTTTCCTCAGTTTAGGCCGATACGTATTCTTCTACATATTTTTCGTAAAAAAAAATCGCAATAAGCGTTTATTGATTGGTTTACGCAAAAGTTATAGCGTTTACAAAATAGGGGGTATTTTTATGGCATTTTTATTAATATTTTTTTTTACTAGTAATGGCGGCGATCAGCGATTTTTTTTTCGGTATTGCGACATTATGGCGGACACTTCGGACATTTTTGACACATTTTTGGGACCATTGGCATTTTTATAGCGATCAGTGCTATAAAAATGCATTAGATTATTATAAAAATGCCACTGGCAGTGAAGGGGTTAACACTAGGGGGCGGGGAAGGGGTTAAGTATGCCTGGGTGTGTTCTTACTGTGGGGGGGGGGGGGGTGGCCTCACTAGGGGAAACTGATCCTCGGTTCCACAGAAAATCAGCATTTCCCCTGCTGACAGGAACGAGAGCTGTGTGTTTACACACACAGCTCCCGTTCCCCGCTCTGTACCGAGCGATCGCGTGTGCCCGGCGGCGATCGCGCCCGCCGGGCACACGCACGGGAGTCGGGGGCGAGCGGGGGGCGCGCGCGCGCCTCCGGCGGCGCGCGTGCGCCCCTAGTGGCGGCTAATAGGCAGGACGTCATATTACGTGCTCTCGCCTAGGAGAGCCACCTTGTGGACGTATTTCGACGGTGCGGCGACGGCAAGTGGTTAAATGCTACAACATTTTCATTTGAAATATCCTTTTACTATTATTGCATAAGATGTGCCCTAATCATAACAACCAATCAAATGTAACAATTTGTGAGGATGTTATAGAAAGTAAATGTTCTGTAGGGTGTTACATTTCTCTTGAACTCTCCAGACCATGATATCAGAACATACATGAATGGCTATGCATAAGTTTTGCCATTCGTCTAAGCTGTTAAAGACCTGGACTAGGACAAATAAAAGACTTTCCGCCAGAAGAATTTCTTCACTACATTGCTCTCAGCATTTTATTTGATATTAAAGCAGGTATTAAAAAACTGTTCATTAAATTGCCTATGGAGCCTTGCAGTGCGGTTGAAATTAAACATGACTTTTACAATATTGTTCAAATTCTTAATGTTCTTGGTGCAATTGATTGCACTCGTGTATCATTAGTGCTTTCTTTCATGCATTAAGCTATGTTTAAGAACATGAAATTGGTCATTTCCACCATCTGCTTGTAACAAAATCCCAAAACGACTCAAAGCTGCTTTTTTGATGTACTTTCTTTTTGGAAAAATAATGTTCCGATATTTTTTTCTGTGAGGCAATTTAGCATGAACTGTGTAAGTTCTCTTCCTTGTGCTGAAGTTGGGTATGCAAAAAAGATAACTTACAGCAAGATAAAACATTATTTTTGAAAGTACTGTAAACACTATCAGATACAGCTGAGAGCTGGATATTGCAAAAGAGGGTCTGATATCTTACAAACTATCTAAGGGGGTGGGGAGGGAGACATTACACATATAATAATGACCATTGAACCTGTATAAAACGGTCCCCAACCTCCCCGACACCAGAGACCGGCTGTACGAAAGTCAACCATTGACTGGGGGGGCTGCAGACTGTAGTAGTAGATATATTAAATTCTATTGACTGACTGTTAAAGGCTAGCTCATTGTCCAGGCTGGGAAACCAGTGCCTTCAAAAGAGAGAGGGGAAAGATAGGGGCACCAGGCAGCAGTATAGTGTAGTAGTTTGTTTTACTGTGAAATAAACAATTAAAAATACACTCACAAGAACTTTGTGAACAAAGCCATGTTACTGTAGAGAAGATATGCAGTATCCAAGGTCTGGAGTGTGGCATGGATGGCATGGTGAACTGCTGCAGGCATTATTCCTACAGGATGTGCAGGATCCAGGGTCTGAGGTTCAGGATGGATGGGATGGGTGAACTTGTGCAGGTGGGTTCCCACATTGAAGCCAGTGTAAAGATCGCTGGAGTCGCCGCAGACTTCCCTCTCCTAGTACCATCAAGAAGAATTGTGGTCCATCTCAATGAAGGGTGGTCGGACAGTGGCAGTTCAAGATGAGCTGTCTCACTCTGCCCACTGCTAACCCCTGCTGCACGGCCCAGCTTCCAGCAGGCCACAAACCTGTACCGGTCCAAGGCCCAGGGGTTGAGGACCACTGCTGTAGATGATGCATGCATTTAAACTATAGACATAAATACACCCCAAAATTGGTATTTTCGTTTTCGGTTAACAAAACAACCCATTTCTTGTATTGCTTTGGAGTATATTGGTTAACACTCTCTGCATTTAAATGACAATGAAATAAGAAAAACTTGGAACATGCAGAGGTGGGTGAGAACATCAGACATTCTCAGGTTGACAGAAAGATTTAGGAAATTTGACAGACAGATGATGCTGCTGGAGTATAAAAGGTATTGAAGAGGCCAGGGGCTGACTATTTATACAATAGGTAGGTGTATAAATAGGTGTAATATTAAAATGTCATTTTTGGGTGCACTGACTGAGTAAGCATAGCTTTGCTTCATTCGCTAAAGCTACTCTATTGATAAAAAAAGAAAAAAAATGTTTATAAATAATGTGCCCCCTGCAAAGAAGATGATTTTAATTTCTGTTATTGGCCATACCCCCACTGCTGCTTAAAAAATCATCTGAATCAGACACTTCCTGGAGTGTCTGATTCCTAATCCCCCACCATGCGTTATTGTTATTTCTGCTACCTCCTACTGTATGTGTGTAATGCAGCACTGAGTCCCTGAAGTGTCAGAATCAAAGGATTCTTCAAGTGGTGGCTTCACTGAAAGACAACAGTGATGCTTGGAAAATGTGCCTTATCCTTTTTTTCAGGGAGCATATTATTAAGCATTTTTAGTTTGGTGATATATTCACTCTAGGCTTAGTAAAAAAAAATATATATTTCTTTAGATCAACCCCAAAGAATGACTGATGTCAGGATATTTGAATTTGTTCCAGAGCTTGGTATTTTTCATGCATTATGTAGATAAAGAAGACTTTTTAGACTTAATTTTGTAAACCCTATGGGCCTGATTCTCAAAAGAGATACGCAGACTTAACTGCTGTTCAGCCTGCGTATCCCTGTGCCTAACTTTGGAAACGATTTTCAAAAGGCTTTTTCCAAAGTTAGGCAGAAAATCTGACATGTGTAAGACACTTACGCGGTCAGATTTTAGGATGCAGTACCGCATCCGCCACTGGGGGCATTTCTCATTGAAATGCAGCTTTGCGTATGCAAATGAGGACTTAAGCAGATTTTCAAAGCATTTCAGCACTGTGATTTCTGCGAAAGTTCCGAATTTGCCTGCTCAAAACTAGGGCTGGTTTTATAATGTGGAAAGTTAGTCACACATTGTAAAGGCCCATTCCAGCGACGGCATTTGGTATGCATTCCCGAGGGAGAACTCCACGGCAATTTTTAAATTAAAAACCGGCATGGGTTCCCCCCAGGAGCATACCAGGCCCTTAGGTCTGGTATGGGTTGTAAGGAGACCCCCCCACGCCGAAAAATTGACGTAGGGGGTCCCCCTACAATCCATACCAGACCCGTATCCAAAGCACGCTACCCGGCCGGTCAGGAATGGGAGTGGGGACGAGCGAGCGTCCCCCCCCTCCTGAGCCGTGCCAGGCCGCATGCCCTCAACATGGGGGGGTTGGGTGCTCTGGGGCAGGGGGGCGCACTGCGGGCCCCCCCACCCCAGAGCACCCTGTCCCCATGTTGATGAGGACAGGACCTCTTCCCAACAACCCTTGCCATTGGTTGTCGGGGTCTGCGGGCGGGGGCTTATCGGAATCTGGGAGTCCCCTTTAATAAGGGGGCCCCCAGATACCGGCCCCCCACCCTAAGTGAATGGATATGGGGTACATCGTACCCCTATCCATTCACCTGGAGGCAAAAAGTAAAAGTTAGTAAACACACAACACAAGGCTTTTTAAAATAATTTATTATTCTGCTCCGGATGCCCCCCCTGTCTTCTTTATTAGCTCAATTACCAGGGGGGCTTCTTCTTCCACTCTCCGGGGGTCTTCTCCGCTCTCCGGGGGGGGTTTCTTCTTCCGCTCTCCGGGGGGGGGCTTCTCCGGACTCCGGGGGGCTTCTTCCATCTTCTCCCCTCTTCCGCTGTTGACTCGGCGAACCCCGGTTCTTCTGCAGCTGTCCGGTGCCTTCTTCTTCAGCGCTGGCTGCCTGCTATGTTTGTGTGTTAGCTCAATTACTAACAGGCAGCCGGCGCGGTCTTCTGTGACGTCAGGTTCTTCTTCTCCCCTCTTCCGATGTTGACTCGTCGCCTGTTGTCGCTGTAATGATGGAAGCGCGCCTTGCATCACATTTATATAGGCATCACCGTCCCATCATGCTCCGGTAGGTACCCACGTGGTGGGTGCCTACCCACGTGCACCCACCACGTGGGTACCTGCCGGAGCATGATGGGGCGGTGATGCCTATATAAATGTGATGCAAGGCGCGCTTCCATCATTACAGCGACAACAGGCGACGAGTCAACATCGGAAGAGGGGAGAAGAACAGAAGACCCTGACGTCACAGAAGACCGCGCCGGCTGCCTGTTACTAATTGAGCTAACACACAAACATAGCAGGCAGCCAGCGCTGAAGAAGAAGGCACCGGACAGCTGCAGAAGAACCGGGGTTCGCCGAGTCAACAGCGGAAGAGGGGAGAAGATGGAAGAAGCCCCCTGGAGTCCGGAGAAGCCCCCCCCGGAGAGCGGAAGAAGAAAACCCCCCGGAGAGCGGAGAAGACCCCCGGAGAGTGGAAGAAGAAGCCCCCCCTGGAAATTGAGCTAATAAAGAAGACAGGGGGAGCATCCGGAGCAGAATAATAAATTATTTTAAAAAGCCTTGTGGTGTGTGTTTACTAACTTTTACTTTTTGCCTCCAGGTGAATGGATAGGGGTACGATGTACCCCATATCCATTCACTTAGGGTGGGGGGCCGGTATCTGGGGGCCCCCTTATTAAAGGGGACTCCCAGATTCCGATAAGCCCCCGCCCGCAGACCCCGACAACCAATGGCAAGGGTTGTCGGGAAGAGGTCCTGTCCTCATCAACATGGGGACAGGGTGCTCTGGGGTGGGGGGGCCCACAGTGCGCCCCCCTGCCCCAGAGCACCCAACCCCCCCATGTTGAGGGCATGCGGCCTGGCACGGCTCAGGAGGGGGGGGACGCTCGCTCGTCCCCACTCCCATTCCTGACCGGCCGGGTAGCGTGCTTTGGATACGGGTCTGGTATGGATTGTAGGGGGACCCCCTACGTCAATTTTTCGGCGTGGGGGGGTCTCCTTACAACCCATACCAGACCTAAGGGCCTGGTATGCTCCTGGGGGGGGAACCCATGCTGTTTTTTTCTTTGAAAATTGGCATGGAGTTCTCCCTCTCAGGAATGCATGCTGAGCGACGCTGTCATTTTTTTTTATAATCATTTGTTTTCCCGGCGCGTCTTTTTTTTTCACCTGTCGCAACTTTAGTGTCCCGTCGAAATTCTCAAAGCCGCCCTGCGTTAATGCACGTCGGGAAAATTACGTCACACGCATGCACAGTACGGCCGGCGCGGGAGCGCGCCTCATTTAAATTTTAAACGCCCCCAGGAGAGGAGGACCGCCTTACGACGGCGGCACTTAAGTTACACGGCTTGAAATTTCTACCTAAGTGCTTTGACGATCGGGCACTTAGGTAGAAATTTTAAGTCAGTGTAACTTAACTGCTGAAATTTAAGTTAGGCAGACTTTTTGAGAATTTGGCCCTATGACCTTAGTATGGCCTCCTGTGACCAATGACCACCATTAAAATTTTTACCAACAAAAAATAATATTGTTAAAACAGTTGCAACAGATTGTCAGAAAAAAAAAGTATTTGCTTAATAAAGTACATCTTATTTATGTACTTGAGCTAATAATTGTGATTTATAAGAATGTAATCAGAAGACCGGAACTGCATAATTGTTAGCAATTTCTGTCTAGATGGTCTGTTTTCTCTGTCACTAAATACGCAATATGCTAGTTATAAATGTATTAAATAACATTGGTCTTTCCAACATTGACCCTGCTCATTAAATGTTTAGCAGTATGGTCAGAAAATGATAGTGGATCAGTCCACCTGTGACTTCATTACTGAACCACACATATTATTTATTGTATTTATTGGCGTATAACACTCACTTTTTCACCCTGAAAATAGAGGGTAAACTGTGCCTGCGTTTTACGCAGGGGGTTGTGTAAAGTGTTTTTCCTGAAACTTCCCTCTTAAAGTTAGGGTGCGTGTTGTACACCTGTGCGTGTTATACGCAATAAATACGTTATATTTGTCTGTCTGCTTTTGGAACATTTTAAATTGCAAGTTTCTGTGAATCCGTGTCTTATCCACTTACTTTGTGGTAAATACATTTGAACAGATTAATTTTCTTATACATGTTATGGTTCTTCTATTTAGATTATTCAAATCAATTTTGAAGAATTTGATTTAGAAATAGGCTATGACACCTTGACCATTGGAGATGGAGGAGAAGTTGGAGATCCAAAAACTGTTTTGCAAGAGTAAGTACATGGTCAATAATCTTTCATTCAGAATCCCAAATTTGATATAAACTTTGCTGATATACCAACACCCAGCTTTTCAACTAAATGCATGCCATGCATAGCCCTGTCCTTGCCCTCTCTACCCACATGCTTGCCCACTTTATATTCCATGACCACATATCTGTGTTCTACTCCTACTACCATGCCCCAGCCACTGAAAACAATGCTAAGAAATGAAGTAGCAGCATATCATAAGCCCAATTGCACGTTAGTCTAGAGACTTGAGCTGCAGAATCACACACTGACATTCACAAGAAAATGTTACTAAATAGGTAAGAAAGATTCTAGGAATGTTTTTAAATAATATCAGATGAGTATTCAATGTTGCATTGATGATTAATGATTGAGAATTGAACCAGATTTTAACTATTTGTACCAGTCCTTCCTATAACAGTTTATAATCAAACTCTCTTGCCATATTCATTTAGGCAAAAAAACTGTAAAACCAGTTTTTAATTAGAAGCTGTTTTACTGTAGCATAAGTAGTGTCTTCTAAGGGCATGTTGCTAGCAGGGGCAACTTAGAACAGATCTTTAGTTTCCAGCACAAACATTCTGTACTATGTTGACTGAAGGTTCTAAAAACAAAACAAGGCAATCCACAGACAGAAAGTGATTTTCATTGATTTATTGTGTAGGCGACTCTGCATAGAAATCCCATGGATATTGTTACCATGGAGAGTAAAGAAATCTATAGCAATTGAACATGTAATCTTTTAAACCCAGCTTTGTAACAAAATACGAAGTGTTCATAAAATGTGACGCATAAAGATATTATCATTACTTTTATTTTTCGATAGGTTAACCGGAAGTTTTGTTCCAGACTTGATAGTAAGCATGAGTAATCAGATGTGGCTTCATTTACAAACTGATGACAGCATTGGCTCAATTGGTTTTAAGGTGAACTATAAAGGTAAGCTGTCAAACATGCATGCCATTATAACTAAACTGAAAAAACTGAACAAAACAACAATTTGGGATTTTTGTTGCTCTACTGCATACATGCATGAATGTCTATCCAATCTGCAGGTCACCATATAACTCATGTATCAAGATTGCTTTGCTTTTTTTAAATTGCATGTGTCTCTATAAGGAAGTATTTAGGAATATCGAAACTGATGAATCTGAAGGTATTTAACTAATACTAATTATTAATAATTATACCAATGAGAAGATCTAGGGCTAACCAGTTACTCTATTGTTCTTCTCCCCCCAGTGCACATACTACTGTAAAATTAAGAAATTACTAAATTAAAGGCATATTATATAACTATTACTTTGCATGACATGCTAGGCGAGATCAGGCTCCACACTCCATAATCACATCTCAGGAGTTGGCTTGTCTTGTCTCCACCAAAGCTTAATTGAACAAGCTGAGGCTGTATTGGCTTCCATGCACAGCTGCACCAGATGTTTCACTCTCCAGTTCTATTAACCCCAATATGTTTAACCACCTCATTACTGTGTTTTAGCTGAAAGGCAGCATCAGCCCACATTCATGGATGTCCTCCCAGAACAACGTCCACTACACCTTTCTGGGTGTGCATCGTGTATGCTCTGTGACTGCTGTGTTGTTAGGACACAGCTGATCACAGATCCCGATAAAGGGCCAATCACAGCTGCTCTTTATGATGTGATAAGCTGTGATTGTCCTAACAACACAGAGCGTGCACCATGCACACCCTAGAAGGGAAAAGCAATATTTTACCACATTTACTAAGTTCTGGGGGAAAGTGCAAGTTCCCTTGCAAAGTAAACAGCTTGTTTGTCTTTCAGAAATTAAGCCTAGCATGTCTTTTCAGTGAAACTAGTTCCTTAAAAGTCCAGAAAATAATATTGTCTTAGTCACTGCAAAATAAAACCAAACTACTGATTGTTGATCTCTTGAGTATCTCTACACTTTTTGAACTGAAGAAAATCCTGTAAAGATGAAACAGGACTGATTTTATACATTCAGACTGTTGAATGTTTACTTTCATGTGATTGGTCGATTGAAGTTAACACAGTGAGCATTAATTTGGTTAAGTGGATATTCTTTATTTATTTCCTAAGTAACCCCAATGAGTTTTAATTAAAGATACTTCATAAACTGACAGTGAGGGTTATTTACTAAAGGCACATCCACTTTGCACTACAAGTGCAAACTGCATTTGAAATTGCACTTAAAGTGCTTTTGGAAGTGTTGTTTCTGTAGATCCAAGGGGGACATGCAAGGAAAATAAAAAACAGAATTTTAGCTTGCACATGATTGAATAATAAAATCAGCAGAGCTTCCCCTCATTTCAGATCTACCCCTCAAATTTACAGCGACTGCACTTCCAAGTGTACTTTCAGTGCATTTTCCAGTGCACTTTGAACTTGTAGTTTGCACTTGTAGTGCAAAGTGAATTTGCCTTTCAGAAATAACGCCCATATTTGTAGTATTATTGATATTCTTAGTTTTCAAATATCAAGTCAGCAATATCAATATCTTGGTGCTGGTAGTACAAAATGATTTGGTGGTAATTGTTGCAGAACCAGGAAAATCAATTAACACTTAGTCCTTTCATCGGTGTTAGGGATTTTTTTTTTTTTTACTTTGGATAGAGTTAGGCCCCGTACACACGGCCGAGGAACTCGACGTGCCAAACACATCGAGTTCCTCGGCCAGTTCAGCCCTGAAGCCGCCGAGGAGCTTGGCGGGCCGAGAGCTCCCATAGAACAACGAGGAAATAGAGAACATGTTCTCTATTTCCTCGTCGAGCTCCTCGTCGGCTTCCTCGGCCGAAAGTGTACACACGGCCGGGTTTCTCGGCAGAATTCAGCCAGAAACTCGGTCGAAAGCTGAATTCTGCCGAGGAAACTGGTCGTGTGTACGGGGCCTGAGGGAAGGTTATAACCCCAGTAAGTTTTTTTCTTCACTTTTTATGTGCTGTTGTGGAGATTTCCCTTTACTTCTTGTTTCATAGCCAAAACAGGAAGTGAGAGGAAATTACTGCAAAACCCCAAGGTCACTAGAACGATTGTCCCCATAGGAAGATGTCCCCAAAATGTATGATTATCTTTTACTGTCACTTTCAATGATAATGAATCTCTTTACCAGGGACACGAACAGCAAAAAAAAAATGATAAGCATTCTAATCCCTTTCCACTCTATCCAAACTAAAAAAATAAAATTGCCTTTTTTATACTTTAAGATTTGTTAGAATTATTGGTAACTGTTGGTAAATTAAAGCCCTGTGCACATGCGCCAAATTTTAAAAGACATCAGGCAGTTAAAAAAAAACAGGCCCATCTGTATGTCAAACTAGAATGCCGGAAAACCATCACCAGACTGACTCCCGGTGAGCGCTCTCAGCCAATGACAGAGATCACTGATTGGAGTGTTCTGGTGAGGGTGGCATCCCCCTGTCAGAAGACAACAGCTCAATGGGGTAGATTGCTGTACTAACATTGAATGGTTAGTAGAGTGACTCTGACCGGAGCTGACAGTTTTTTTTATTCAACTTGCTGAGTTGAATGAAAAAAAAAAAACTCATAGTGTGTACCAGGCTTTAGTAAGGTACCAGGGTTTCAGCTTAGCTTACCCTGGCTCTATAGTACCAACGATACCCATGGGCATGATACAATTACAAGAATAGTAAAATGAACCAAACACCCAAAACAATCTGTACCTACCTTAAATGAAACACCACGATTAGCATGTTATTTTAAATCCTCATGCATTGAAAATGAAATACAGGAGATTAACCTACTTTTCAAGTTTAATGATACCACATTTTTAATGATACCGTTAGTATCAATTCACAATGCATTATTTATAAAAAAAAATCCATTATTAAAAAGAATATTGTTCTATAATATGTGTTTATGTTTAATAGAATTTATAGAGTTAAAACTCAGTTCAGCTAAGTTACTTGGCTTGCCATCCATTGTAATACATTTGGTAGCACTTGTTATCCTCCCCTGGGAACAGAGAGAAATGTGTCTGCCAATAGCAGTTGTAGGTTTGCCAATTTAAAGCTAATCTGTTTCTCACCACTTCAATCACCTCTCCTGCCCTTGTGGATTAAACCATTCCCCTGTATCGGTGCCCCAGGTGAGTACATGAAGTTCAGTGGGTAATCCTGCCACTTGTGACAAGTTTTTTTGACCTCTATATTGAAAAAGGCAGCATCTTGTCTAATACACACAGAAAAAAATGTATGTTAAAAAAAGGCCATATAAATAGTTTTTTTGTGTTAAACAGAGCAAGGGTTTAGCCAAATCCAGTAAACTATTTTACAATGTACCCTTCCACTTAGCAAATCTGCAAGTGAGTCAAATGTATTTTTATTATTTGATTTGATTTATTATCACAAATGGCCCAATATGAATATAGTCATATAATCTTTCAAACTGCACATTTAGAGGGGATCGGCTGTGAATAAGGTTCAGAAGTGCAGTATTTTTCAGTATGAAACTGAGATCAGGGACACAGCGACATAACCTCAAACTAGCAGGAAAAAAGTAAAAAAAATAACTTGATAGGAATTTTTTACCAAAAGTGTAGTTGGATGCTTGGAACAGACTTCCATAAGTGCAAGCGAGTCAAACAACCAGAGCTGAATTTAAACATGTTTGGGATAAACATTTATTATCATGAATGGTCCAACAGTCATATAAAATTGCAAATTGTAAATTTAGAGGGGATAGGGTGTAAAAAAAAAAAAGTTAGACGTGCAGTATCTTTATGTATGAAACTAAGGCCCCGTACACACGACCAAACATGTATGCTGAAACTGGTCCGCGGGCCAGTTTCAGCAGACATGTTTGGTCCTGTGTGGGCGCAAGCGGGCCGAATTCCAGCAAACATTTGCCCGCCGGGCCTTTTCCCAGCGGACAAATATTCCTGGACGTGTTTTAAAACCGTCCGCTGGAATCCTGCCCGCTCGGACATGTACGGTCGTCAGTACAGACCTACCGTACATGTCCAGGCGCCCGCCGTCCCTCGCATGCGTCGAATGACTTCGACGCATGCGTGGAAGCCTTTAAATGGCAGGCCCGCCCACGTCTCCGCGTCATCGCCGCGTCATCGTCGCGGCGACGACGCGGACACGCCCCGCATAATGTTTACGCGCGGACTTCTGTACGATGGTGTGTACAACCATCGTACAGAAGCCCTCTGGCAGACATGTACGGTGAAAACGGTCCGACGGACCGCTTTCACCGTACATGTTTGTTCGTGAGTACCCGGCCTAAGATAGGGAAAATGGGGGCATAACCTCCAACTTGCAGGAGAAAATCCTAAAACAAATCTAGGAAGGAATATTTTACATGTAATTTTTTGGGGGGGAGTGGGTTCTTTGTTTTGACTTCATGTTCCACTTCCTCATTCCACCTACGGGCCGCCTAGGCAACTTCTCCTCTCCCCCTCCATCTAGGTGATCTCCTGGGACATGTGACAGTGGAACTCCTATCCACTCTGAGAGCACAGTGCGACTAGCGCATTCGCAGCGCACGCCCGGCCGTGAAGCCAGAAGCTGTGGCCGGGTGCCCACAGTTCAAATGAAGGCGCAGAGGAGAGGAGGGGGGAGGAGCAGGGCTCCGTGTGGCCGCATCGCTTGACCGCTGTTTATTAAAAGTCAGCAGCTACACTTTTTGTAGCTGCTGACTTTTGAGAAACTAAAAATAGCCTGGAACGCCACTTTAAAATAAATACATTTAACAATTAATAAAAACAATAGTTTTTTACTTAAAAAAAACATGGAGGATGCAGAATCAATGAACCCTCTTTGATTCTTTCCAGAAGACACTCTTCTTTGTTTCTATCTCAATGAAATTAAGCCGGATGGCTATACACAGATTGAAATTCGGTAAGATCAGCAGGGACTGGCCGAGATTCAATCTATGTATGGGCAGACTGATTGCACCCAAGTCGATCCATAGATTGGCTTGGGCACACAACAGTCTGTTGGATTTTTACTTTCAATCTTTTTATTATGGATTTTCAAAGAGAAAAATAGACATACAGAACTATTAAAGATCAGGGATACATCTGCAGTCGGATGCAATTTGTGAAAAACTGGCAACAAGGAAAAATGTTACAAAATATAACATCCAATGATCATCCTACCCAGAGTAATGCCTTGTACAGTCAGGGGGACTTTTTCCATCAGATATTCCAATCGTGTGTAGCCCCATCTGAGTTTTTCATTGGATATTCCGATGAATTCTTTCAAAGTTTAGATATAGAACATGTTCTATTTCACTCTGATGGAATTCTATTAGAATTAGAGGAGCATTAGAGGAGACCCCTGAGAGTGTAACATTAACCTAAAGAAAAATGGTGCACCACTCAGAATGTATATTTCAGAACAAAAAAGGGAACAGCCCCAAAGTCACACATTTGTTGATAGAACTATAGCTGGAGCTATTGGCTCAGCTATGATCATGGGCAGACAGGTATAAATGGTTACAGACAATAAATTAGAACAATATTGCATACATTATCTATCAGGCATAGGGAGAAAAATAACAAGAAATTCAAGTGTAGGAAGGGTCAAAGTAGTACAGGGCACACATGGGAAAAAACTCTCAACCCTATATCAACACAGGGCTTCTCAGAGGTATGCATGTTGGATTTTTTTACATGTCATTACTGCCGGTAGCAATAACCTCTAGCAGCAATCATTGTGTTCTGCCTGCTGGGAACGCTCCACACACTGGCAGATCATAAAAGTCCTGTGGGATCGATTTACCCATTAACACTGACTGTGATTTTCCTTCCTTCCACCCTTGGTGTAAAGAAAATAAATGAAAGTCATCTATGGCCTTACACTCTGTATACCCCTTGGCAGTGACAGGACGTAGGTGATAATATTAAATACCATAATGCTTTTATGCACACACAATAAACTAAAAATACATTATAGCAGTAGATAATAACTCAAACCACTGTATTACATTATGTTGAATGAGCCAGGCCTCACTCAACATCAGCAAAGGGGCGATTCCGCCGATTTACACGTCGAATATGCAAATGACCTAGATACACCGATTCACGAACGTACTTGTGCCTGTTATATTAAGCTACGCCGTTTACGTAAGGCTTACGTCCGGCGTAAGTTTACCCCTCATAAAGCAGGGGTAAGTCATGTTAAGGTATGGACGTCGGAACAGCTGTCGATTTTTACGTTGTTTACGTAAGTCGTATGTGAATGGGGCTGGGCGTAGGTTCACGTCACAGGCATTGAGCCTGCATATGTAAGGGAGTAAATTTGACGTTATACTGAGCATGCGCACGCATGCGACGTTCGTTCGGCGCTTCATTTACATGGGGTCACGATTCATTACATCACGCCCACCTTCCACCTACTTTGAATTAGGCAGGCTTACACCAGCCTATTTACATTACGCCAGCTTAACGTTGTCGGCGAGTGCTTTGTGAATAGTGATCTTCCCTCTCTATGTTACGTTGGCGTAGCGCATATCAGATGCGCTACGCCACACTAAAGATACACCGATGTATCTGAATCTGGCCCATAGTGTGTAGATATATAACATGCTTGTAATCCAAAGCACTTGTATATCAAAGCATTTTTTTACAGGGTATAAAAGAGAAGAGAGGCACCTCTAAGTGTAGCAATAAGGTGCTAAATGTTGTACCTTCTTTAAATGTAACCATATTGCTATACTGAGGCCTCGTACACACGACTGAGTTTCTTGGTAAAAACCAGCAAGAAACTTGATGGGAGATATTTTTTTGCAGAGGAAACCGGTCGTGTGTACATTTTCGTCGAGGAAACTGTCGAGAAACTCGACGAGCCAAAAAGAAAGCATGTTCTCTATTTCCTTGACCGGAATGGAGAAAATTGGCTTGTCGAGTTTCTCGACGGCTTCACAAGGAACTCAATGAGCAAAAGGATGTGTTTCGCCCGTCGAGTTTCTCGGTCGTGTGTACGAGGCCTTAGAGGCTCCTCTCTTCTTTTTTATACTCAGTTGTGACATCACGCTACTCTTAAATCAAGACATAACCTGTATATCAAGGCAACATTTATTAAAACATTTTGCTTGTCTTGCAAAACGCTCTCAAACCAAGTTACTCTTAAACCAAGGTTTTACTGTATATATTTTTCAACCTTCCAAGTTTTTATGATTAATGGTTGTTCAATAAAAGTTTTTGATTCACCACCGGATGTGTGAGTGCCAGCTTTGAAGTAATTCCCACATTTCATACATACAGCAGTGCCAGTTAGTGATACATATCTAAAGCCGTGTACACATAATTTTTTAAATTGGTCATTAAAAATGATCGTGTGTGGGCTGTAGAGCATTTTTCACGACGTGAAAAATGGGCATTAAAAATTTAAAACATGCTCTATGTTTTTTCTCGTTGTTTTTCAAGTCGTTGTTTTTCTTGTCGTGAAAAATGGTCATGTGTAGGCTTTAACGACTTTTACTAACACAAAATCAGCAAAAGCAGCCCAAAGGGTGGCGTCATCTGAATGGAACTTCCCCTTTATAGTGCCGTCGTACGTGTTGTCGTACGTGTTGTACATCACCGCACTTAGCTCGAGCATTTTTTTTCGCAATCGTGTGTATGCAAGGCAGGCTTGACAAGAATCACGTCAAGAAAAACATTATTTTTTTCTATGACATTAAAAACGGTCGTGTGTACACGGCATAAGGATGTGGGCTGAGAAACATTCCCCAAATGTAGTAGTTTTTGTAAGCATTAAAAAGATCTTACTATAACAAATGCATTTAAAGGCTAGCAGTTCGAAACAACAAAGAGGTTATTAAATAATCTCTCAAGACTCGATAGAAGAAAAAAATAGATATAAATTCCCAGAACTTTTCTTTCTGATCAACGTTCTGTTCAGATGGATGTCAATCTGAAGAGACATGTAAACAACAGTAGATTAAGGGTACTAATATATTAACATATTATCCTAGGCATCCAAGCGTTCAAAATGTATGCAGAGAATCAATAGAAATGCGATTAAGTGTTATGCATTTTTTGCATAGTAATAGAATTTTAGGATGTCATTATGTATGTAGGAAAACATCTGGGTACTTTAAGTATGAATTTAATGAAGCAGCTTGCATTTCTAACAATACATAATCTCCAATGATTAATTAATTATGCTAGGAAAGAAAATCGCTATTGTTAATTATCTGACAATGTCAATGCTTTTTATACTTGGGTTGTTATATAATTTTAGTGTTACTCTTTGGATTATGAGCACTGCTTAACCATGCTCCCACTACTGGAGCGCCAATGAATACAAAACAAACTATTAGTTCAACTGCTGCTCTGAATGTCTGTGAATCTCTAGAATCACACCTGTCCCCTTGTACAAATTATTTTATTAGCTTTCTAAATCAAGACAACACAAACTCAAATGGAACATTTGGAAATTTGTAAAAGAACACATTATATTCTAATATATAATCCAATGATTCTGTTATATAATAACAAAGCAATAATAATAATAATAATAATAATAATAATAATAATAATTTATTTCCAGTAATTATGTAGCACCTGCATCGTACACATTGCTTTGCAGAATATACAGTAGGTGTTTGTGATATTGTGCTTTTAGCACGACAGCGTCGCGCTGATACTCGGCGACATGGTGCCGAGATCTCGCCGACATCTTGCACTCACTGGAATAGTGACAGCACATCCCAGCAAGCGCGTCATAGAAGCGACGGGAGATCCGACTTGGATTCCCGCCAATTCTACACGTGTGCGGCGTTTGTTATGAATCCTGAGGGGGAAGTCCCCGCCGGATTTTAAATAAAAATCCGGCATGGGTCCCCCCCTCAGGAGCATACCGGGCCCTTAGGTCTGTTATGGGTTGTAAGGAGAGCCCCCCTACGCCGAAAAAAACGGCGTAGGGGGTCCCCCTACGATCCATACCAGACCCGTATCCAAAGCACGCTACCCGGCCAGCCAGGAAGGGAGTGGGGACGAGCGAGCGCCCCCCCCCCCTACTGAGCCGTACCAGGCTGCATGCCCTCAACATGGGGGGGTTGGGTGCTCTGGGGCAGGGGGGCGCACTGCGGCCCCCCCCCACCTCAGAGCACCCTGTCCCCATGTTGATGAGGACAGGGCCCCTTCCCGACAACCCTGGCCGTTGGTTGTCGGGGTATGCGGGCGGGAGGCTTATCGGAATCTGGGAGCCCCCTTTAATAAGGGGGCCCCCAGATACCGGCCCCCCACCCTAAGTGAATGAGTATGGGGTACATCGTACCCCTACCCATTCACCTGCAAGAAAAGTGGTAAAAACACAAATAAACCACACAGTGTATTAAAATATTGTATTAGTCTGCTCCGGAGGCCGCCCCGTGTCTTCTTTATTAGCTCTTTTACCAGGGGGGGCTTCTTCTTTGACGTCTTCGGGTGGGTGGGGGCCGCCGTCTGGTTCTCTTCCACCGCCGGGGGGGGGTGGCTTTTAAAAAAGCCCCCACCCCCCCGGCGGGTTTCCTCCGGCGTCTTCGGCGGGGCTCTTCTTCTTCCGCTATCCCGACGGGTCTTCTCCGCTATCCGGGGGGTCTCGCCGCTCTCCGCTGTTGACTCGTCGCACCCCGGTTCTTCGTCTCGCAGTCCGGTCCCTTCTTCCGTGCTGTACGTCTTCTTCCGTGCTGTGAGTTCTTCTTCCGCGCTGTGACGTCATGTTCTTCACTTCTCTTCTTCTCCCGATGTTGACTCGCCGGTCCTCCTCGCTGAAATGACGGATGCGCGCCTTGCATCGGACCTATATAGGCCTCACAGTCCCATCATGCTCTGTACCTACCCATGTGATACCTACCCACGTGATGTGTCCTCATCAACATGGGGACAGGGTGCTCTGAGGTGGGGGGGGCCGCAGTGCGCCCCCCTGCCCCAGAGCACCCAACCCCCCCATGTTGAGGGCATGCAGCCTGGTACGGCTCAGTAGGGGGGGGGGGGCGCTCGCTCGTCCCCACTCCCTTCCTGGCTGGCCGGGTAGCGTGCTTTGGATACGGGTCTGGTATGGATCGTAGGGGGACCCCCTACGCCGTTTTTTTCGGCGTAGGGGGGCTCTCCTTACAACCCATAACAGACCTAAGGGCCCGGTATGCTCCTGAGGGGGGGACCCATGCCGGATTTTTATTTAAAATCCGGCGGGGACTTCCCCCTCAGGATTCATAACAAACGCCGCACACGTGTAGAATTGGCGGGAATCCAAGTCGGATCTCCCGTCGCTTCTATGGCGGCTCTGTCTCCATCGCGGCAAGCCAGCTCGGCGCTGGCTCCCGCGATGGGGCTCGTAGGTGCTCAATCTCGCCGAGAAAGAGAGCGAGATTGACACAAAATCGGGTTCACCTACTGTAAAGGACTATTCAACTCAGTTCCTAACTGGGAAGTCATTGTAGCTTAACACCTGGAGTATCTTCCCCAATATAGTTTTAAGGGCAACCTGTGCTTAGTGAAATATGGAGGATGACACTTAAACAGCACAATTTCACCAAAAAGAGCAAAATACCTTTTAATATAAAAAAAATCTATCTTTGACTAGACAACTGTAACTATCTCTTGTAAACAGTAGACATGTGCACACTGAAAGATTTTGTTTCGGAATTTTGTTTTCGTCCGAAAAATAAATGTGTTTGTTTCGTTACTCCCAAAACTCATTTTTAATTGTATTTTTTAGTTAGTCTGAAAATCTGAATTAAAGAGGAAGTAAACCCTCTTTCTTTAAAAAGGTAAAAATCTGTCAATTGATGGCTTATGGTGTCGAATGTTCTAAGAAGATTCAACAAAGCAGCTTAATTGTATGACGCGGCAAATGTACATTTCCGGTTAAATGCTCCCCCCACAAGCTAAAGTAGAATTCTAATGTTGAATGACTAGTAATGATTATATTTATTAATTATTATTACTAGTCAACCAACATTACAATTCTTCTATAGCATATGGGCAGAGCATTTGACCATAAATGTCTGCTCTTCTATCTATATCAAACTGTTGTTGCAACAAAACAAAAATAGAGCATTTTTTATGTTGGACCTTTACGATTTCGGATTCTGCACGTTCGTTATCGTTTGTTAAAACAAACGTGAAAATCCCCAAAATTTGGACGAAAACGAATGCACATGTCTAGTAAACAGACCATGGGGTAGATTCACGTAGAATGTGCGGGCGTAACGTATCCTATTTACGTTACGCCTCCGCAACATTTACAGGCAAGTGCCGTATTCTTAAAAGAAAGTTGCGGCGGCGTAGCGTAAATAGGCCGGCGTAAGCCCGCCTAATTAAAATTGTGAAGTGGTGGGCGTGTGTTATGTAAATCAAGCCTGACCCGACGTGATTGACGTTCTTCCCGAATGCCGCATGCGCCATCCGTGGAATTTCCCAGTGTGCATTGCCCCAAAGTACGCCGCAAGGACGTCATTGGTTTCGACGTGAACGTAAATGACGTCCAGCCCCATTCACGGACGACTTACGCAAACGACGTAACTTTTTCAAATTTCGTTGCGGGAACGACGGCCATACTTAACATTGGTGCGCCGCATATACGCCTCATATAGCAGGGGTAACTTTACGCCGGGAAAAGCCTAACGTAAACGGCGTAAATGTACTCCGTCGGCCGGGCGTACGTTCGTGAATTCGCGTATCTAGCTGATTTACATATTCTAGGTGTAAATCAGCGTACACGCCCCTAGCGGCCAGCGTAAATATGCAGTTAAGATCCGACGGCGTAAGAGACTTACGCCGGTCGGATCTAATGGAAATCTATGCGTAACTGATTCTATGAATCAGGCGCATAGATACGACCGGCCGGAGAATCTGGCCCCATATGTTTATGTAAAATCATTTTTGAAAAGAACAGTACAGTTGCTAAGGTAGCTGGTAGCTGAGAAATGTGATACATGCTGAGAGGTAGAGTTTTAATTTTGATAAATGTTTTCATGAATTTTTTGTTTGCTGCGTTGATTTGCTTCAGCATGCCACAGCCACACAAGCCTATACACGTGTTACACCTCCTACACATGCTCTGTCTGTGCCGGCATTTCTCTGGCTCTTTGCACATTCTACTATGTTAACTCCTAGTGTGCTGGAATGTGCAAAGCCCAGAGAAATGTCAGCACACAGACAGTACAGTGAAACTCACGGGGCTGTTTGTCAGTTGTGGATTCTAATCCCTCCTGACCTCCCAGCAGCCACATGCCTGAATTCCTGTACCCTGTAGTGCACTTTTTAAAGGGGAGTTCCACCCTATTTTTAGTTTATTAAAAATCAGCAGCTACAAAAAGTGTAGCTGCTGACTTTTATAAAACCAACACTCGCCTGGCCCACGGTCCATCGATGCAGCCGCACAGAGCCCCCCTCCTCTCCGCCATCAAATCTAGTCTGTAGGCACCCGGCCATGACAGTTACGGCTTCATGGCCGAGCACGCACTGCGTTCTTCCACTTCCGCTTGGGGCGCCCCCAAGCGGAAGTGGAAGCGCATCAGCAATCGTGATGCATCGCGGAATCGAATCGAATTGAATCATTGACCAGATAATCGTAATCGAATCGTGAGCCAAGTGAAGATGCGCACCCCTACTATAGACTATCAGACTAAATTCTGACCTTCCAAAATGCGGTGACGTAAAACACTACAACGAGCCGAGAAAAATTATGTTTAATGCTTCCGAGCATGTGTCGACTTGATTCTGAGCATGCGTGGATTTTTCTCCAATGGAGTTCCACACAGACGATCAGAATGTCCTATCATTTTTTTTTCCATCGGAAAAATTTAAAACATGTTCTATTTTTTTTAACACCAATGGAAAAAAGTCCGATGGGGCCCACACATGATAATTTTTTCAGATGGAAAAAAAACAATTGTTTGTACACGGTATTAGACCCCTTTCACACTGGGGCGTTAGCGGTAAAGTGCTATTTGTTTAAACAGCGCTTTACTACTGTTTAAAGCGGGGGTTCACCCGAATTTTTTTTTTTAACATTAGATTGAGGCTAATTGTGGGAAGCACAATCGGTTGTTTTTTTTTTTAAATCAATGCAGTACATACCGTTTTAGAGATAGATGTTCTCTGCGGCTTCCGGGTATTGTCTGTGGGACTGGGCGTTCCTATTTGATTGACAGCCTTCCGACCGTCGCATACAGCGCGTCACGAGTTGCCGAAAGAAGCCGAACGTCGGTGCGGCTCTATACGGTGCCTGCGCACCGACGTTCGGCTGCTGTATGCGACGGTCGGAAGGCTGTCAATCAAATAGGAACGCCCAGTCCCGCAGACCATACCCGGGAGCCGCGGAGAACATCTATCTCTAAAACGGTATGTACTGCATTGATTTAAAAAAAAAACACCCGATTGTGCTTCCCACAATTAGCCTCAATCTAATGTTAAAAATTAGTTTTCCGGGTGAACCCCTGTTTTTAGCAGTGCTTTTCGGCTGCTAGCGTGGCGCTTTTAATCCCAAAGAAGGGCACTTCCAAAACACTTTTTAGGCACTTCAGAAGCTCTGCCCATTCATTCCAATGGGCTCCCAAACCGCCCCAAAGATTCTGCTTTCATGACTTTTTCTAATGTCCCGCAATCACACCACCCCAGTGTGAAAGCACTCAGGCTTTCACACTGGGGCGACATGGAAGGCAGTTTTCAGGAACTTTACAGGTACTATTTATAGAACTAAAATGTCTGAAAACTGCCTTAGTGTGAAAGGCACTGTAAGGAACAAACATGTTTAGTGCCGGCAGGGTAATTTTTAATAAAATGATATCAGCACAAGTGCACTTTGATACCCATTATGAATTAATGCACACAATCGTTATATTTTTCTGTGCTGCATTGGCAGTTTTAAAGGCTTACAAGGGAAATGGGCTGTGTTATGAGATAACAACACCTGATTGGACAAATGCCAAGGCCATCCAATCAACTGGCTCTGTCCAAGAGAGACATTTTCAGTGTGTTTATAATTACCCTAGGCAGCAATTATTGGAGATTTGGATTTTTAATCTTTCACAGCTGCATCTCAGTAACATTTGACACCTGAAGGAAGTGACCCAACTGATCTCGAAAATAAATGTCCAGCATTTGTTTTCATTATTATATAATCTTTAAATGGCCTTTTTTGGGCCAGATATGCTAATACGAATTTTTTGATGTGTTACAGAACATTGAAAAGCTTACTATTAAAAATCAATTAAAGTAAAAGCTAATGGGAGGAAGGAACCACCAGCAGTAAGCTGTTCCCAGGCCATTGGCACATTCCTGTTATGGGCTTTCGCCTTCATGTCGGTGCACTCATTTGCATGCCTTTGCCACCTGCAGACTAATTTACAGATTGCAAGCTTACTTCTTTTAACAAAGGAACTAGGTATAAATAATTTTTGGTTCAATGTGAAGTCAAGCCCAGAAAGGTTCTTTGTGCTCCTTTGTTACATTCTAGTGTTGATCTTTAACATATAATTCCATATACAGTATATCTCAGATCTCTATCCTGTCATTTTGTTTGTAATACTTGTAGTCAACCTTGAATCTTGCCAATTATATGGCTCTTCCTAATCACCTTCTGCCCTGGCCATTTATTATTTTAGTGTATAAATCCTTTTGTTGTCTGCCTTAAATGTCAACTGTCACAACCATAGACAAGATTCAAAGCTTATACAACCATATCAAAACTTCCTTAAATGATTATATGTTCAGAATGTATTCTAACCTATTTATTCTAATCTATTTCTTTAATCTCACAATTTCTTCTGCATCAATTTTTTTTCATCATTTACTTTGTTTTGCATAAAATTTATATTTTATATTTACATCTGAAACCAAAAAAGCAACTTTAAAGGGTCACTAAAGGAAAATGTTTTTTTTTTCTGAAATGACTGTTTACAGGGTATAGAGACAAAAAAGTTAACTGATTCCTTTTAAAAATGATTAAAAGTAGATACAAATCAATCATATAATGTGCCTCTAGTTTCACTTTCACTTTTAAACTGGCTTCATGTTTCTGTGAAGTAGAGAGACACAGAACAAAAACAAACAAATCCAGGGCAGTGTTTTGTTTTTAAAATGAATCTGATTGGTTCTGGGAAGTTTTAGACACACAGTAATGACAGCTTAGACCACCGTGAGAAAGCTCCCAGTATGATGGTTATAAGGAGCCAGACAAGCAGGAAGTGTGGAGATCACAGCAGAATTACAGCTACTTCAAAGCAAAAACAAACAATGAGGACATGAAACCAGGACTGCAGTAAGGTAAAGGAAGCTATTTAGCTAAAAAAAAAATCCTTTAGTGACCCTTTAACCTGAACTAGCTGTGACTGTAACTCTGATGCCGCATACACACGACCGTTTTTAATGTCATGGAAAAAAACAAAGTTTTTCTCGAACATTAATTATTAACTAAAAATGTTAATCTTTATGCTGCTAGCCAGGAAGGTATATTATATTTACTTATTTTAAACGTTTTCCCCCATTTAGTCAGTTGCTTCCTGGTTTCTGGTCTAGGCCAAATTGATGTCATACATCTCAGGAGCCTTTATAACTATATTTTTTCTTTCATCGGAATGATGGGGAGAAGGGGTTTTCTAACTAAGTATGCCCTCCTTCCTGTATGACTGAGCTAAGGGCAGGTGGATTCCAGGCAGTAAATGCTATGTAAATCATCTACCCTTACGCAGGATGGCCACAGAGACATAAATGAATGTATTATTTTGCTTTGAATTTTTTAAATAAATTAAACAGTGTTTTCAGTTTGTGATGCTTAGATATAGTTTAGTTACTGTTTAATCACTTAAGCCCCAGACCATTTTGCTGGCCAAAGACCAGGCCACGTTTTGCGATTCGGCACTGCGTCGCTTTAACTGACAATTGCGCGGTCGTGCGACGTGGCTCCCAAACAAAATTGACATCCTTTTTTTCCCACAAATAGAGCTTTCTTTTGGTGGTATTTGATCACCTCTCTAAACAAAAATAGAGTGATAATTTTGAAAAAAAATGCAATATTTTTTACTTTTTACTCTAATAAATAACCCAAAAAAATATAGAAAACAACTTTTATTTTCCTCAGTTTAGGGCGATACATAGTCTTCTACATATTTTTGGTTCAAAAAACCGCAATAAGCGTATATTGATTGGTTTGCACAAAAGTTATAGCGTATACAAAATAGGGGATAGAATTATGCCAATTTATTCTTAATATTTTTTTACTAGTAATGGCGGCGATCTGCAACTTTATGGCAGACACATCGTACACTTTTGACACATTTTTGGGACCATTGTCATTTTTACAGTGATCAATGCTAAAAAAAATGGACTGATCACTGTGAAAATGACACTGGCAGTGAAGGGGTTAAGCACTAGGTGGCATCAAAGGGGTTAAGTGTGCTACAGGGAGTGCTTCTAACTGTAGGGGGGATGGGCTAAGTGTGACATGACAGTGATCACTGCTTCCGATTACAGGAAGCTGTGGTCACTGTCCTGTCACTAGGAAGACTGGGGAAATGCTTGTTTACATCAGCATTTCCACCTTCTTCCTCACCGTGACACGATCGCAGACATGGTCGGAGTCATGGAGCTTGCGGCGCGCGTGCGTCCACAATGCCCCTTCTAAAAGTGAACGTATATATACGTCCTTTTGCCTGCACGTGCCATGCTGCAGACGTATATCTGCGTGCGGTGGGCGGCAAATGGTTAAGAACTGTAACTTTAGAGTGGAGAACAATGAATAATTTCAAATCGTTGGTTCATATTTTATTGGGAAATGAAATGTGAAGTAAAAGTAAAGTGGGGCACCCAGGCATTTTAGGGCTATTTTTATTCATTAGATAGATCCTATGGGAAAAATGCCCCTTAAATTGGTGGCTGGTCAAACGAATGTCATCCTTACAGTAGTAGTCAGAATATCACTCTTACTGACCATTTAAAAGACCATTGACAATATGCAGCTGGCTCTACCAAATGGCACTGGCCTTAGAATTATGTGGGCACCATCAAATTGAAGGTCAGACAGCTCTCGCGCAAGGCCCCTGGCAACCTCTTTAGGGATCCAAGTGTTACACAGAACCAAGGTTGAGAATGGCTCTTAAAGTGTTACTAAATCCTGTAATAGTAAAGGTCTGCAGACCTCAGCACCTACCATCTTTTCTCTGTGATTTTCATCTTAAAAAAACAAAAACACCACAAGGATAGAGCACCTCTGAGGCTACAAAAGCAGTTTATTTAATTGATGGACATAAAAATATATCAAGTCATAACAGTGTATACTCCCCCAAGGAGAGTTCATCTTCACTATCACCCCCCATGTCCCCTGCACACACCTCCCACCATAATTCCAATACCCCCTACGTGAACCCCAGCCCCACTCCAATGACCCTAAACTTCACTCCACCATCTTGAAAGATAGACTTATGCCCAGTTCTTGCTTTTTGGTAATTTCATCCCCTTGTAGAGTTACATTTTGATTTTGAAAAGTAAGTGTAGCCCAAAAATTATTATTTAAAAATGTATTGTGGAAAGTTATCTCTCTCTCTCTCTCTCTCTCTCTCTCTCTCTCTCTCTCTCTCTCTCTCTCTCTCTCTCTCTCTCTCTCTCTCTCTCTATATATATATATATATATATATATATATATATATATATATATATATATATATATATATATAAATGGTGGGTACACTATATATATTTTTTTCTGTTTCAGGAGTTATATAAATTAATGATTATAAAAAATATCAAAGCAACCTGCAAAAAAAAGTTATAAATACAAATTTTTCCATTTTACCTTAGCCTAGACCAATGATCTTGGGAACACTTGCAGCTCTAACTTGTTTATCCCTCTAAAATCACATCACTACTGTATCCTACAGTGATTTTAGGTCAAAAGGGACTAACTAGCGTGAACACCCAGAAGCATCAGTATCCCAGCAGTATTCAAGGGACAATAATCCATGACCTGAATGTAATAATAATGTTGTCTGCTGTCACTCATTTTGTAATAGGAATAACAGTGATAAAAAAAAGTGCCTGGGATTTATATGGGCATATGTTGATGGACATACACATCTATGGGACTGCTAAACCTACTTGAAACTGGTAAAATTCAGGTTTGAAATAAATAAATCACAGGTCAAATGCACCTGTCAATGGTGTATACATGATCTCAGAAAAGTCTCATACTGATGTCAAACTGATGTCATCAACACAAACCTAAAGTTGTTAATACAGGTCCTAAAACTTCATTCCACTTTTGAGTTATATTTTCCATTCCTCAAAGAAGAGTCCACAAGAGGCTCTATATGTGTATAGAGTCAACTGTTACAGTGACTTAAAAAAGTATTCATACCCCTTGAAATTGTCCACATTTTGTCATGGTAAAACCAAAAACATAAATGTATTTTATTGGGATTTTATGTGATAGACCAACACAGAGTGGCACATTATTGTGAAGTGTAAGGAAAATGATAAATGGTTTTCAAACTTTTTTACAAAGTGTGGCGTGCATTTGTATTCAGCCTCCCTAAGTTAATACTTTGTAGAACAACCTTTTCCTGCAATTACAGCTACAAGTCATTTGGGGTATATCTCTACCAGATTTTCACATTTAGAAAGTTACATTTTTGCCCATTCTTCTTTGCAAAATAGCTCAAGCTATGTCAGATTGGATTGAGAGCATCTGTAAACAAACAATTTTCAAGTCTTGTCACATATTCTCAATTGGATTTAGGTCTTGACTTTGACTGGGCCATTCTAACACATGAATATGCTTTGATCTAAACCATTCTATTGTAGCTCTGGCTGTATGGTTAGGGTTGTTGTCCTGCTGAAAGGTGAACCTCTGCCCCAGTCTCAGACTTTCTTCTAAGATTGCCCTGTATTTGGCTCCACCCATCTTTCCGTTAGCTCTGACCACCTTACATGTCCCTGCTGAAGAAAAGCATCCCCACAACATAATGCTGCCACCGCCATGTTTCATGGTGGGGATAGTGTGTTCAGAGTGATGTGCAGTGTTCGTTTTTCATCACACACAGCATTTTGCTTTTAGGCCAAAAAGTAACATTGTGGTCTCATCTGATCAGGACACCTTCTTCCACATGTTTGCTGTGTCCCCCACATGGCTACAATCAAACTGCAAATGGGACTTCTTATGGCTTTCTTTCAGCAATGGCTAACTTCTTGACACTCTTCCATGAAGGCCATATTTGTGGAGTCAATGATCAATAGTTGTCCCAAGGACAGATTCTCCCACCTGAACTGTGGATCTCTACAGCTCCTTCAGAGTTACCATGGGCCTCTTGGCTGCTTCTCTGATTAATGCTCTCTTTGCCCGGCCTGTCAGTTTAGGTGGACGGCCTTGTCATGGTAGGTTTGCAATTATGCCATACTCTTTCCATTTCCAGATGATGGATTGAACAATGCTTTGTGAGATGTTCAAAGCTGGGGATATTTTGTTATGACCTCAGCCTGCTTTAAACTTGTCCACAACTTTACCCATGATATGTCTGGTGTGTTCCTTGGCCTTCACAATGCTGTCTGGTCACTAAGGTTCTTTAACAAACCTCAGAGTGTTTCACAGAACAGCTGTATTTATACTGAGATTAAATTGCACACAGGAGGTATTTTTTAATTAGGTGACTTATGAAGGCAATTGATTCCGATATATTTTAGTAAGGGGCATCAGATTAAAGGGGGCTGCATGCAAATGCACGCCACAATTTTCACATATTTATTTGTTTAAAATTTTAAAAAACATTTATAATTTTTCTTCCACTTCACAATTATGTGCCACTTTGTGTTGGTCTGTCACCTAAAATCCCAATAAAATACATTTACGTTTTTGTTTGTAACATGACAAATTGTAGAAAATGCTAGGGGGTATGAATACTTTTTCAAGGCACAGTATGTTATACAATCTACCTTTTTACTTTGCAGGGACATAAGATAAATTGTCACAGGTGGCCTATTTAAAAAAAAATACCTCCTGTTCAACAAAAAGAATGATTGGAAGCTAGTATGATGTCAACACCTATATAAGTGAATAGGTCATTCCCTGACTATTAAGGGGGACTTATTTTTTCATGGGCCAATGATCGTTGCAGTCGGTAGCAGACAACCAAACCACAGAGGTCCTGTATGCTGAATTGACAAAAGCTATAGCCCACTATTTCAGTTTGTCATTAAATTGTTCAAGTATAGTGTTGTCACTATGAATAAGAAAACATAAGAAATAAAGGACTGAAAAAAGAGGGAACCTTGTCCTTAAATATTCACATATAACCTCCAAAAACACGTAATCATAGTTTTTAAAATATAATGAAATATTGATATGGGTTATTCTACCATTCATAAATTATGTTCATGTACACAGATTTGTTATATGGATAATTACAGCAATTGAGCGTTGTAATATTTCATCTGACAGCAAGAATTGTTAAAGATTAAATGTGTATTTTTCCTGCATGAATCGTAAATGTATTATAGGTAATTTCCCTGTAGGGGTCAATGATGATGGCCCTGATGAGCCAGCATCTCTCTTCTGATTAGCACAGGTAATATGAGATACAGCATGGGAGGGCATGAACCACGTCCAGCAATAAAAAACCCATATAGTTAAAAAACATCTTCCAATAAAATTGCACCTCACTGGGGCTAATTTGAAGCTGAACTACAGGCAGATATAACAGACACACCATAATGTAACATTCTATTCATTGTTGCATCATTAAACTACACATCCTGCAAAGATAAGAGTAAATACTTATCTCTCCCATTGCCCATGCAGCACAGGTAAAATTAACTCTTTCTGGGAATGACGATCTCCTGGTTTCCCTCTCCATACTCAGTGGTTCCTCCTATTAACCTCCACATCTCTACAGGACATATCACTGATGTGGAGTTTGGGGTGAGGAACCACTGAGCGAAGTGAAGGACCAAGAGACTAACATTAGCATAAGTGCTGATTTCTCAGCAGACTTTCATCTTTTCAATGGCGTGGCTTTGATTTTTGCAGGGATAGCTTTCTGGATACTTTTAGTCTTTTGACAGGGCCACTTTAATTATTTTTTTTAAATGCAAAAGTGTAAGTACCTGTGACCTTATATCAGCCTACTGAAATCCCTTGTAGCTAAGACTGGGAGAGGGAGAAGTAGCACAAAATGTCAATAAGTTGTACTGCAGTAATCCTGTGCTAACAAGGGCATGTTTATAGGAGGAAGTGGCAAAGTAACAGGGAGATGAGCTCATGTCTACCTCTTTTCCTCTCTCTCTCTCTCTCGCTCTCTTTATATGTGTATATATATCTATCTATGTGTGTTGACCTGTCAGCCAAGGCTGTGGATAGATAGATTGTATAAATGTCAGGACTGTGTGTTTAAAGCAGCTGTTTAAAGTGGTTGTAAACCCTTTACAACCACTTTAACCTACAGGTAAGCCTAGATTAAGGCTTACCTGTAGGTTCTTGAAATATCTCCCAGACCTGCACGGTCTAGGAGATATTTGAAAATCGCTGTAAGGCGATTTTGTTCTGCGCATGCGCCAGAGTTAGAAAGGGCATGCTGTGCCCTTTCTAACTCTGGTCATGCCGCGCACATGAGGCCAGAGCCAGAGTTCACGGCCCCAGAAAGAAGAGGGGAGAAGAGTAACCGCTCGCTACTCGCGAGGAAGACAGAGATATCGCGGGCTTCTCCTGCAGGTAAGTGTCACATAATGGGCTACTTATGCTGCTTACACACGATCGGTCAAACCGATGAGAACGGTCTGATGGACCGTTTTCATCGGACCAAACCGATCGTGTGTGGGCCCCATCGGTTATTTATTCATAGGTTTAAAAAAAGCAATCTTGTTTTAAATTTAATCGATGGATACCTAACCAATAGAAAAAAAACGATCGTTATTAGGCACAACCATCGGTTAAAAATCCATGCATGCTCAGAATCAAGTCGACACATGCTTGGAAGCATTGAACTTCGTTTTTTTCAGCACATCGTTGTGTTTTACGTCACCGTTTTCTGACACGATCAGTTTTTTAACCGATGGTGTGTAGGCACGACTGACCATCAGTCAGCTTCATCGGTTAACCAATGAAAACGGTCCATCAAACCGTTCTCATCGGATGGACTGATCGTGTGTACGCGGCATAAGCGATGCATTGCAGCCTATTATGCTTTACCTTTGCAGGGAAATAAAGAAGAAATAACACCCATCTGGGTTTACTTCCTCTTTAATTGTGAGTGTTTTCCCTGTTTGAAAAGTCATGTTAAATAAACTAATGAAACAAGTATAAAATATGCATAAGCTTATGTACTTGGTACAATGTCATAACAAATAATGAAATAAAAACAAGCTATTTTACCTATATGTTAATATAGAACAGTGCTGTGATTGCACTGAAATTGAAAATGGAATTCAAATGGACACTCATTGACTGTCTCCAATAACTGAAATCTCATCATAATCATAGTGAGAATTTTATCTCCTTGCAGTTGACAGTCTGCTGTGAAAAGGCTTGTGCCACTGCTAAAAGCATTCCCTGCAAATGACTGAGACATCTATTACACTCACTAAATAAATATATACCATAATGTGTTGGAGAAAAAAAAATAACATTTAGATACACCATTCTAACCCCCCCCCCCCCCGCCAGTCCCTACTGTACTTACTTCCATGGGGACGAGCTGACAGTGCCTTTACAACTGGTGTAGCATTCAGGGGATTTGAAATCCCGACTCCTCTCCATCTTCTTTCTGCAGGGCTTCTGGGACTGATCAGAGTGAATCTCTGTGCCACTGCTGACCAATCTGTGTCAGTGCTGACCTGTTCTGGAAGCCCTGCAGAAAAAAAGGGGGAGAAGAGCAAGGATTTCAAGTTTCAGGACCACTACACAAGCTGCTTGTAAATCACCAATGGAGGAAAGTACAGCAGGGACTGGGGATGGTGTAGGATTTTATCTGAAAAGGTGAATTTACACTTTAATAATGACCTAAACTGTTGAAGGTGTGCCTAAAAAGTCAAGCAGAGGGCAAAGTACTAGTCATTAATGAGCTTTGGGTTCAACTCAAACCCAGCCTGTTGCAGTCAGGGGTATGGGCGAATAAACTGGCCAGTTTGGCCATGTTTGGCAGTTTGCCCACGTGAAACCCAACTGATGTGAACAACTGCTTAGACACAATTATTATTTCTCAGTATTTCTCAGTGTTCCCTACAATGTAGAACATCTGTGCTTTTTGAGTTTGGGTCCACTGAAAATAATAAAGAAAGTTCAATTACTCTTAGGCCCCATACTCACGACCAAACATGTTTGCTGAAACTGGCCCGCGGACCAGTTTCAGCATACATGTTTGGTCGTGTGTAGTTACGAGCGTACAGAATTTCACCGTACATTTGCCCGCCGGGCCGTTTTCCAGCAGACATTTATTTCCAAACTTGTTTTAAAACCGTCCGCTCAAATCCTGTCCGAACGTACATGTTTGGTGGTGAGTACACAAAACCAACGTACAAAAACCCCGCGCATGCTCAGACTAAATGAGGCCACGGGAGCGCTCGTTCAGGTAAAACTCACGTTTCTTTGGGATATGGCACATTCGTCAATAGAAAGATTAATTCTAGCAATAGAACACTGAAGCAAAACACACAATAACCAATGCTTGATGCCGTCGTTTTATTCATTCTTCTCTTGCTATAACTAATCAGTTATTTAGCTCATGTTATTTCAACTGAGTTGTTCCATACTGAAAAGTGACATTTGTTAGCTGTGATGTAGTAAGATTTTTGCAAACTTTTATTGGCCCGACGTATCATATTTTTAGTGGTCCTCCACATTTCAAATTTTTTGCTTTTAATGTTTAATGGTTATCTTTCCCACTTTCTTTAGGTGTTTATAGTTATGTCACCATTTAGAATATTTTAATAGTAAATATTTTTGATTTAGCTTTTGTTTGTATATTTAACATGATTTTGTTGAAGGTTGTTTAAATTGTCTACCATGTTGGCACACCAAATGACCCCCCCCCCCCCCCCACATGAGTTAGTGAATATTTTAGATTAATCATTTTATTTGTTTGTAATGTTTGATGCCTAAAATAATACCCACAGTATTACAAACAATAGGCAAGTTTTTCAAATCAACAAAAAGGCTTTTATTTGAGCAAATTATAAAAAGGATCAAAAACAGAATGGCAGCACTTGAACAGCTAGCAACATACATGCAAACTTGCATTTGAAACATGGTGAAGGATAAACTAGCCAACCTCAGGAAGCACACTAAATAAAATCTGAAGCAGCAGCACATAACCAAAGGAACCCAAGCTGTGGTAGTCCAAACAAGATGCCATTTGTGGGGGATCAAATGGAAGGCAGGGCATCAACGTCTCCTCTTCCTTGAAACCTTCCTTCCAGGCTGCCTTCCAGCGGGTCTTCCCTGGGCCCTTGCAGGTGGGGATGATGTGGCAGCAGGAGAATGGTGTTCAGCAAGCCGGGCCGGGTCACATAGCCCAGTGTCTGGGGTCAGCAGCTCCCTCTGCATCCACCAAAGGGCCTGGTTGATCACGCCCTTTGCCAGTTGCCTCTGCTCCTCCGTGCCTTGATTCAGGTCATGTGCCACGGAGGCACTGTAGGCCTCAGTGGGGTTGAGGGGGGCCCTCATGATGGCACTCGCCTCCCTAATCATTTGGAGGCTGGCTTCCTCCACTGCCCCCAATTTCTTCTTACGGCCTGGTGGCCTAATATAAAGGGGAGGAGCCTGGCTGGTGGTGCTTGTCCTGGGGAGCTGCTGAACGCCACTGGGCCCGGCCTCCTCCTGGCTGCCACTGACCCCTGCGGCCTGGCTGTCAGTGAGGAGAGGATCTGCCACCTCCTGGCTGGTCTCTTCTTCCTGTGTAAAAAAAAGGGACATGTTGTAATATATTTAGGAATATACTCACTCACATTTTCATGCTTGAATCTTATTTTTTGCCTTGAATTTAAACTTGAAAACAGACTCACCCTCTGACCCCTGCAGTTGTCATCCCTGACACCTATTTGTTTGCCCACGATTTTAGATTTTTACTTCCCAGCTTGTATTTTATTAACCAATATCAAGTCAAGAATCAAACAATAATTAATATTATTACATAAATAGTTATGAAACTACTATACCTCATCATCGTAGAGGCGCAGATCTGCCTCTCTGTCAGCCAGGCCCTCTTCATCTGACTCTGCAGGGCTGTGGTGATCTTGGGAAGTCCCGCTGGGAGGTAGCGTGGAGGAAAGGTTGGGATTCAGACTCGACATTGATGGCCTGCCTTCCAGTTGATCCCGCAAAAATGACATCTGGTTGTAATACCACAGCTTGGGTTCCTTTGGTGGTCTTGCTGCTGCTCCAGATCTTAGCTGTTTTTGGTGAGCTTTGTACGCTCTCCTATATGTGCCCCTGAGGTTGGCAAGTTTATCCTTCACCATGTTGGCACTGCATTCTGGCACCCATGTCCTCATGTATGCTGCTAGCTGTTCAAGTGCTGCCGCTCGTACGTCCTTATTGTGGTAATGGTCCTGCTTTGAATCCCACAGGATGGGCATTTCCCGAAATTTATCCAGCAAATGCTGGATAATGTCTTGGCTCTGCAGGAGATCCATTGTGAAATATTTTTTTTTTTTTTTTTATTCTAGATTGAAAAAATGAAAAGAAACCAAAAACACAATTAAAAAAAGCCTCAGCATTTACATTGATAGAATATGTTGTTAAAAAAGTAGTACCTAGATATAAATACAAACACAGTGTCTCTTGTTTAGAAAATGCTGGCCAGCTCTGCCCCATTGGTTGGTTTTAGCTAACATTTTTTTTTAACATGCCGCCCCTTTGGTTACATTGCAGGAAATAATATAAATCTACAACCATACACAATTATTACAAATGACAGCATTCATCAAGGCACTATTGCATGTGTAGATATCCTGCCCCTCAGCATTGATTACATGAAAGAAACTTCCTAATGACCTCTGTCCAACCAACACAGAACAATACTTGGCCTGATCTGAATACACCCTACATAATTACTAATGAGTCACAGCATTTTTGATCTCTCTATTTTGTGATGTCTACAAAAGCATTTGGGTACGAAAATCACATTCTGGTATCCAAGAGACATAATAGCTTAATAAAACTGTGCAACCAACAGACCAAACCCCCATCCCATTGCTCTACATTTTAGAGCCCGCTGCTGATCCCATGTTTAAATTTCTTACCTGCCTCTCTCACAATCCTCGTTTCTTCCGCTCGCTGAATTAACACGTAACCTACGTAATCACGTCAAGCGCCTTTTATACACTCCGCGTATGTATGAAACGCCGCCCTCGTCACCTTTGCCATGCCCCTAATCAATTGAAAAAGTAAATGTGGCGTTAACTGTGTAGGTTCTGGAATCGCGCGAATATTCTCCGCGTAACCTACGTCAATACGTTGTTGGCATTCGCGACACTCCGCATATGCAATAATCCCCGCCCTCATCTCCGCCCCTGACGGGACATTTCCTCGTTTCCACGCCCCTAATCTCTGTGGGAAGGAAAGATGGCGATGTCACACGAGCGGGCACGGAGCTCTCATGGCGCAAGTGAAGGGACAGAGGCTGGACCGTCCCGATCCAGGCCTAAAAGATATAAAGCCACTAATATGGCGTTCGAAGAAATGGTGGAGTTGGTTTACATCATGAGGAGGAAGGATTATGATGGTGAATGTGGGCCCTACAAAACACCGAACCGTAGGAAGTCACACATAATGGACAAGGTGGCAAGGAGAATGAGGAGAATGTTTGGTGTCACCAGGTCAAAGGAGCAACTACGGAAGCGTTGGTCCGATTTAAAATTGAGGGAGCCACATCACATGAAGAAGATCCTCAAAATTCTGCGTAAAAGTAAGTCCATATTATTTAAGGGGGGGGGGAATGTCTGCAATAATGTGTTGACATGTATTTTTTCACATCTGCCTCCTTGGCCTGCTTTTACTTTTGAACATGTGTAGATACTGTATTGTGTTTATGTCAAATAACAACCTTAAACAAATTTGGTTAAATAGTAAACACGCGTAATATGACATTGTTTCGCAAAAATGTGACGTTACTCCAGGAACAACACACCTGGACATGGCTGACTGGCCCCAAACTTGGTTTTCCAACATTGTTGACTAGCAAAATCACAGAAATTAAATTGAGTGAATGTGACAGGCAAACAAGATTCATTCTCCAAAATGCAAATAAAGCTGATGTTTTAACATCTTGAAATGCAAAGCACCTGTGTCTCAAAAATCAAAGTATATTTATTTGGAGGGTCGACGAGAATTAATGTTTTGGGGGGACATCCATGTGTGTCACTTCTTTGCAAAAAAGGGGCAGGATCTGAGCTTGGCCTAGAACTACGCCAAAAATGGAGGATTGCTGAAAGAAAAAACAACCAAAAATCATCATAAATGTATCGTCTATGCAATGTGTGCGATTTATGATATCCAATATCTGTGTGCTGATGAGTATCCCTTTTGTTTTTTATTATTTCTTATAGGGGAAAGAAGACGCCAGCAATTGGAGGAGGCAGAGAGGGCCAGACACCCGGAAAATCAAACACCTCCACATGTTGAGCAGGAGGAGGCTGGGGAAGGAAGAGAGGAGGATGTGGAAGGAGAAGAGGATGTGGAAGGAGAAGAGGATGTGGAAGGAGAAGAGGATGTGGAAGGAGAAGAGGAAGGAAGAAAGGAGGAAGGAAGAGAGGAGGAAGAAGTTATTTTGGACTTAGAATTTATATCAGATGAAGGGCAAGTGGCGGAAGAACAATTTGGCGAATTGCAAGAAGGTGGATTGATGGATGAAGGAGGAGTCGAAGATGATGGGGAGGTGGTGGAAGAAGGAGGAGTGATAGAAGATGATGGGGAGGTGGTGGAAGAAGGAGGAGTGATAGAAGATGAAGAAATTGGGGATGTGGAAATTATCAGGCCATCAGGTCAGTGTCACCCCTATATTAATAGGGCCAAACATATGCAGATAGGCTGGAAATTATTTACATATTTTGAATGCCAATTTGTTTCTTTTTAGGGGATCAAGATGGAGTAGCACATTTTTCACGTGCAAGTGCTTCTATCATTGTACAGCAACTAATGGAGTGCAGCACGGAAATGGACATTATGCAGGAAAGGATGCTAGTCATGGAGCAGAATGTGCGAAATGTCATTTCTGAGTGTAGCACGGAAATGGAGAACATGCGACAAAGGATGCTAGTCATCAACCAAAATTACAAAAATATCATGGACATGATGGGCCGTGTCAAAGACTGAACCACAGAAGCCCATCCCCCGCCCATCCCCCGCCCACAAAACCCTTTTTAATTTTTGTACTTTATAATACGCCAAAATTTCTAAATGCACACACAGTGTGCCAATATGTGCTATCTGCCATCACAGACTATCTATTGTCTGTGCTTTGTGGGTACAAACCCCTCCTCGATCCTCAACTAGTTGAGAGGAAGGGTTTGCTCCCACAAAACACAGACATTGATCACCCATGATGTCAGATAGCACATGTGGCCATTTGTCTGTTTAACCAATGACATTTGGCGAGTTTTCACTGAATGTGTGCATTTAGAAATTTTGGCGTGTTCCAGTGTGAAAGCACACCATCCATATGACTGACTGCTGTTCTTTTTTTAAATTTTTGTTTGGTGTTGATCTTTTTTGGTTTGTAAATGTTTCCAGTTTCAGATCACAAAACGAACAATAAATCTCACCTAAAGAAAGAAGTTAACTAATTTTAGAAAAAAACAAAAAAATTTTTGTGTTGTGTTAAAATCTTGTTTAAAAAATTAGACACAAACAAATGACAAGCCCAAAAATTCTTGCGTATAGTTTCAGTGAAATTATTGTTACATTGTGTTTCGATCATTATTATTGATAATCACTGTCAATAAAGACCAAAAAATAAATAATTAAAAGCCAATATTTTGTCTCCAGAATTTGCAGGAAATGTGTTCTGCCTAAAAATACACATTTCTTGTTAAAAAATGACTAAAATAAAAAAAATAAATGAGACATCAAAAGCAGAAAAAAGAGTGGCTTCTTATTTATAGACTGAATACCCAGTTTGTAGATGAGTGAATAATGTGCAAATGTGGTTAGTTAATACATCTGAGTAAGTAAATGTGGCACTAGAAGTGCACTATTTTTGGAGATAACCTGGAAGACAGAAAAATAGAGAAAAAGCAGTAATGACAAACAACTGTATAAAGTCCAATGGTCTAATTATTTATTAGTTGTGAGAATATTCCTTTCTTTTGGGGGCCGAATTAGAAAGAAATATGATCTGGCATAGCAATGGCCCCCCGACCCATGAAGTACTCAACATATTTGTCGCGTACCTCACGAGCAGATTGGGGGGCCAAGCCAGCGCGACCAGTGTCCAGGCCAGGAATGTTCTCTGAGGGTAGTCCTGCCTCAGAGCCCATGGGGGCTAGGTACGTCTGGGAGTGCCTGCGTAGAAAATTGTGCAAAATGCAGCAGGCAAATATAACGGTGTTCAATTTATATTCCGCCAAATGTATCGATGTCAGGAACAGGCGGAACCGGTTGCTGAGGATCCCAAAGGCATTCTCGACTACCCTCCGAGCCCTGGACAACCGAAAATTAAACACACTCCTCTCTGAGGTGAGGGTCCTCTGGGGAAAAGGCCGCATTAGGTGAGGTCCAAGGCCAAAAGCCTCGTCCGCTAGGAACACAAACGGAAGTCCTTCCACATTATCTTCATCTGGTGGCAATGCCAGACCACCAGTTTGGAGACGATCATAGAAATCAGTCCGTGCGAACACTCCCCCATCTGACATCCGGCCGTTCTTCCCCACGTCCACATAGAGAAACTCATACTGTGCCGACACCACCGCCATCAACACTATACTATGATAACCCTTGTAATTATAATAGTAGGACCCCGAGTGGGGTGGGGGCACAATGCGGACGTGTTTCCCATCTATTGCTCCACCGCAGTTAGGAAAATCCCACCGCTCGGCAAATTGGGAAGCCACAGACTGCCATTCCTGTGGTGTGGAGGGTAGCTGTGGGGACAAACAAAAAAAGAGATTTAGTACTTTGGCACATAAACATTGCAAACATAATCCTACAAGCATCCTTGTGCAACTTTACAATTTTTAAATAGCATTTGCAAATTTTGAAGGGAGAATTTCGGGGCACAAATATATAGGGCCACTTAATTAATAACAGACTCCACAGCCCTCTGATGGGGACAAAAACACTTTGAAGGGGGGGTGGGGGGTGTTTAAACTGTTTTTAGAAAACCAAAAAAATTAAAATAAAGTGGCATGGTGGGGGTTGGCCCGAAGATAGCATGCTGGACAGGTTAATATTGGGTAAGATCAAAATATGCAGGTAGGCCAAAATAAAAAGAACATGTAAAAGCTGATATCAACATGCATAGTGAGAAAAGGGAACGTTAGTTAAACACACAGCATATCTGGGAAATAAAATCAAAAGTTAGTTTGCCACATTATTAAAGACACATTGTGAGGTTAAAATGAGGAAACTTACCTTCATATACTCCTCGTGCATAACTTTAATGATGGCAGCACACGTGTCCGGTATGATGACCCCAAGCGCCTGCGGAGAGATGCCTGTCGAGAACTTGAGGTCCTGCAGGCTCCTCCCAGTCGCCAGGTACCGCAACGTGGCAATAAGCCTCTGCTCGGCCGTGATGGCTTGGCGCATCACAGTGTCCTGCCTCGTGATATAGGGGGACAGAAGATCCAGCAGACTGTTGAATACGGGGTCCGTCATGCGGAGAAAATTCCTATAGTCATTAGGATTATTCTCCTGGATTTCCCTAAGCAGAGGCATATGTGAGAACTGGTCACGCTGGCGCAACCAATTCTTGGTCCAGAAACGCCTCCGCCCCCTGTTTCTGGCCAAAGTACTGGAATAATGAACATATCCAGCAGCCATCCCATAAACAGCACCAACTCGCGAAAATTGACGCTGCTGCTCCATCATGGCTTCAAACCGGCCGGCTGGTCAGTCAAGAACACACTCCAACAGAAAGCACAATCAAATCCAGCGGTACCTGCAAAGAACGCACGACACACAGATACGAACGCACAGTACGAATCTGCTAAGCAGAACGAACTGCACGCCTGTACCCGAATGCCAACTACGTACCCACAAGCACACGCACTGAACGAGAAAATACTACCTGCTAAAGCCTGGAGACCGAGAAGCGCGAATCAGCTCTAACCAAACCTTCACTAACACGAGCAAAGCCGTAACTAGCAAAAGCGGAACAGAGGGCGTCGCCATTGACTTTGGCCTTTCCCTTTATAGTGACGTCAAACGTGGATTACGTGCACGCGTTCAGGTCCGCAGGGAAATATCGTCCGCTGGTGTGTACAAGCCAGCGGGCCAAATGAAAAAACAGCCTTGTACGCCGGAAACAGCCCGTCGGACATTTCGAACGGACATGTTTGCTCGTGAGTACTCGGCCTAAAGGTTGCCGTTTAAGATGCATTTTTATCATTGCATGCATCTGTTCTTTCTATTAGTCAATGCACTCATATGTAAATTAAATAGCAATGTACAATTGCTGTTCTTAACAGTTTATCTTCAGAGAAATATATGTCCCATATGTAAATTAACTATGAATCATACTGTTTTGGTCAGGCTTTACAATAGATATTTGCCTACCTTGCTGATTCAGCTGTATAACTCTCTAGTTAATATTTGGTCTCTTTTTATATAATTAAATAGTCGATTAGGTGACTCATAGGATAATATATAACAAACAAGTAGTCATGTGTAATCTGGTGCAAATGCTGACATAAGGAGAAAGAGGCTACTCAAACTGAATCTTTAAACAGAATTTAGATCTAATGTTGTGTATTGGTGCACAAATAAACTGTATTTAAAGAAATGTTTTGAGTTTTTGGTAAAGTTGGGAAAGGGTTTTACATTTTTCAAACTTTTGTTGCTGTCTATGTCCTTCCTAGGGATGTCCACCCCCCTATTTGTCCTTTTCACCATGGTTACTGAGACAGAACGTTTTGGGCAAATACATAATTTTGGAGATGCCACCACTAGAGTTGAGCGGACACCTGGATGTTCGCGTTCGGGTCCGAACCCGAACTTTAAAAAAAAAGTTTGGGTTCGGGAACCTGAACCCGAACCCAAACTCCAAACCCCATTGTAGTCAATGGGACACAGACTTTTAGAAAAAAAAATGCGCGGAGGTCCCCGCAAATTCAATAACCAGACCCTTTAGGTCTGGTATGGATATTAAGGGGAACCCCGCCGTCAATTTAAAAAAAAAATGACGTGCGGTTCCCCCTAAATATCCATAACCAGACCCTTCAGGTCCGGTATGGATAATCAGGGGAACCCCGCCGTCAATTTAAAACAAAAATGACATGCGGTTCCCCCTAAATATCCATAACCAGACCCGTTATCCGAGCACGTTGACCTGGCCAGCCGCAGAAAAGAGGGGGGGACAGAGTGCGACCCCCCCTCTCCTGAACCGCACCAGGCCACATGCCCTCAACATGGGGGGGATGTCCCCATGCTGATGAGGACAAGGGTCTTATCCCCACAACCCTTGCCCGGTGGTTGTGGGGGTATGCGGGCGGGAGGTTTATCAGAATCTGGAAGACCCCTTTTACAAAGGGGACCCCCAGATCCTGACCCCCCCCTGTGTGAAATGGTAATGGGGTACACTGTACCCCTACCATTTCACGAAGGAAGTGTAAAGTCTTGTTAAAAAAAAACACACTGACACCGTAGAATAAAGTCCTTTATTAATAAAATAAAAAAAAAAAAAAAACTCCAGCGGTGATAATCCACTCATTCCCGGCTTCCTGCGTTGTCCTGATCCTGCAACGGCTGCGGGTGATCTCCAGCGATGAGAAGATCCTGCGTCGGGTGATCTCCGCTCCAGCGATGAGAAGATCCATCCATCCAGCGCAGCAGCATCCCCGACCTCCTCTCACCGCTGGACACAGCCCAGCGATACCCTTTTTAACAGTCATTTATTTATTGGTCCTAACAATGGCCAGGGTTTAATAACAAGTATCATCCCTCCCTCCCCAAATCCACCCACAGCTGTATTTCAAACAATATTTGTCACACCCTTTGCAAATTGAACTTGGGCAGCTTCACCCATCATTAATAGCAACCCTAAATACTTATTCCCTTGCCTTATAGGATATCAGCTGGCATTCTCATTGGCCATCAAAAAATGGACACCTTTTACAAACTACCAACCTGATGTGGAAGGTTGCTGGGCTTTTCCTTACCTTTGACACCCATGAGAGTCAAGGAATTCTGCTCTATATCAGCCCATACAGTAACAAGATCTGTTGGACTGTTTGCTATGGTTAAATGAAACTAAGTCAGAGCCTCTAAAAATCTTTCTAGTATAGAGTAATAAAGTGCAATCCTCTTCTTATGCTGTCCCAGGTTAGGTGTTCATATAATATAACGTAAGATGGTAACCATATTAGCTGCTTTACCAGTATATACCATCTATGTTTTTACTGAAATTGTTATTATTCATTGATTTGTTTCTTTATTGTAGAAATTGAAAAAGCGAGCTGTGGTGACCCTGGAACACCTCTGTATGGTATTCGAGAAGGGGATGGTTTCTCCAATGGAGATGTGTTAAGATTTGAATGCCAATTTGGATTTGAATTAATAGGTCAGAAGTCAATAACTTGCAAAGAAAATAATCAATGGTCAGCCAATATACCAATATGTATCTGTAAGTATTTTTTAATATACCTTGGTTTATTATGCATATAACACAAATGAATCATTCCAAAAATCTGTCTAATATGCTGAATCTTATAACTGGCACTAACTTGGTTGTTGTTTACATATACAACTCTCCTTATTGAAATATCCAAATGTTTCTCTTAAAGGTATGCTAAAAAATAAAAATGGTACATTGAAACAGTTTCTGCTATCTGTTCTATAAAACTTTGGTGAAGCAATGCAACTGTTTAGTTGACTAATATAATCAAACAACACATTTTAACAAATCCCAAAATATTTTCTTAATTTAGGTGAATAAATAATACTTCTGTTTATTCTTGTATTTTATACAGAACTTATATGGTATCTACGTAAACAAAACTGTTTTCAAACAAAAAGAAAATAATTAAAGCTGACAATTGCAATTTTAATTTATTCTCTGTCTAGAGAATTTATATACACATAAACAATCAAGAATAGTAAGCCATGTTTTATGCAAATTTGTATAATGAATGTGGAGTACTTGTTACAATTTGTCTGTACTTTATGTATTTATTTATTTTGCAGTTCCATGCTTATCAAATTTTACTGCACCAATGGGGACAGTTCTCTCTCCAGACTATCCAGAAGGCTATGGAAACAATTTGAACTGCATTTGGACTATAATATCTGATCCAGGGAGTCGGATCCATCTGTCATTTAATGACTTTGACTTGGAATCTCAGTTTGACTTTCTTGCTATTAAGGATGGTGATTCTTTGGACTCACCAATATTGGGAACTTTCACAGGTGCTGAAGTCCCGTCCCACCTTACCAGTAACAGTCATATAATCCGCCTGGAATTCCAAGCTGACCATTCAATGTCTGGACGAGGTTTCAATATTACATATAGCAGTAAGTATTATACAAAAAAAAAAGTTAGCTGGTAAATATTATAAGTGAACTTTTGAACTTTGAAATGCTTATGTTAAAGTGTTAGTAAACCTCAGACATGAAATATGAACAAAGCATGTTCCTCTTTAGTATGTATTTGTCTCTGTCCAGAGCATTAAGTGGTTGATTTACAAAAAATGGAGCACTCAGAAACTGCTACAGTTGTGCATGATAGCCAATCAGCTTCTAAATTCAGCTTGTTCAATTAAGCTTTGACAATAAAACCAAGAAGCTGATCGGTTCTATGCAGAGCTGCACCAGATTATGAGTGCTCCAGTTTTAGTAAATCAATCCCTGTGTGTCATTTCTGTCTGCTGCTCCTTTTCTCTGCTATCTGCATGAATCACTTCTGACAAGTTTTATTAACAACAAGAGAAAAATGGTGACAGGGGAGGGAGCTCCAGCTGATTGAAAACTGAAATTCTGTTCCTGTGTGCTATGTGAAGGGGATGTGTCTCTTCCCTCCAATCAGCTCTGCAGAGTGTAACTTCAGCTCTCATCCCATTTTATCTGACAAATCAGACACGCTTTATAAATTCCAGACTTTGAACGGGTGTGGAGAAGAGAACACTGCAGATAAACAGATACAACTTGTGTAGGATGATTTGTTTCATCTCTGTGTATCACCTTAGGCCAGTCACTTACTCGGTACTGTATATGTAAGGCTTTTCAACCACTTAAATTATAGTGTGTCTTGTGTAAACTAGTATGGTAAAACAAATTCCAAAAAGCCAATTTCCTGCCTTGTACATTCCTTTGCGTGGAATCATGCAACCATTTCTTCCAAGACACACTTGCCTCTGTACTCCTCACCTGTTGACACCATCTGAACCAAATAAGCTTATCTTGGTCTCATCAGACCATAGGACATGGTTACAGTAATCCATGTCCTTAGTTTGCTTGTCTTCAACAAACTGTTTGCAGACTTTCTTGTGCATCATCTTTGAAGAGGCTTGCTTCTGGAATGACAGCCCAGCAGACCAATTTGATGCAGTGTGCAGTGTATGGTCTGAGCACTGACAGGCTGACCCCCACCCCTTCAACCTATACAGCAATGCTGGCAGCACTCATACGTCTATTTTCCAAAGACAACCTCTAAATATGATGCTGAGCATGTGCACTCAACTTCTTTGGTTGTCCATGGTGAGGCTATAAGAAGATTGCCAAGACCCTGGAACTGTCCTGTTAAACCGCTGTATGGTCTTGGCCACCATGCTGGAGCCCAGTTTCAGGGTCTTGGCAATCTTCTTATATCCTATGCCATATTTATGTAGAGCAACAATTCTTTTTTTCAGATCCTCAGAGAGTTCCTTGTCATGAGGTGGCAGGTTGAACTTCCAGTGACCAGTATGAGAGAGTGAGAGGCATAACACTAAATTTAATATACCTGCTCCCCATTCACACATGAGACCTTGTAACACTAATGAGTCACATGACACCAGGTAGGGAAAACGGCTAATTTAGCCCAATTTTGCCAGTGGTTTAGACATTAATGGCTGTGTGTTGAGTTATTTTGAAGGGACAGCAAATGTACACTGTTATGCAAGCTGTAGACTCACTACTTTACATTGTAGAAGAGTGTAATTTCTTTAGTGTTGTCACATAAAAACATATAATAACATATTTACAAAAATGTGAGGGGTGTACTCACTTTTGTGAGATACTGTACATATTACACTATACACTATATTACCAAAAGTATTGAGACGCCAGCCTTTACACGCACATGAACTTTAATGGCATCCCAGTCTTAGTCCATAAGGTTCAATAATGGTTTGGCCCACCCTTTGCAGCTATAACAGCTTCAACTCCTCTGGGAATTCTGCCCACAAGGTTTAGGAGTGTGTTCATTGGAATCTTTGACTATTCACCCAGAAGGGCATTTTGTGAGGTCAGGCACTGATGTTGACGAGAAGGCCTGACTTGTAGTCTCTGCTCTAATTCATCCCAAAGTTGATGGTCAGGACTCTGTGACCAGTCAAGTTCCTCCACCCCAAACTTTCTCATCCATGTCTTTATGGACCTTGCCTTTGGTGCATAGTAGTGTTGGAACAGGACGGGGCCATCCCCAAACAAAGTTGAGAGCATGAAATTGTCCAAAATGTCCTGGTATGCTAATGCCTTAAGAGTTCCCTTCACTGAAACTAAGGAGCCAAGCCCAATCACTGAAATGCAACCCCACGCCATTATCCCCCCTGCACCAAATGATTTGGACCAGTGCACAAAGCAATGTCCATAAAGACATTAACGAATGCACTTCTGGAAGAATGGTCAAACATTCCCATACACTCCTAAACCTTGTGGACAGCCTTCCCAGAAGAGTTGAAGCTGTTATAGCTGCAAAGGGTGGGCCAACTCAATATTGAACCCTATGGATGAAGACTGGGATGCCATTAAAGTTCATATGCGAGCCAATACTTTTGGTAATATATTGTACAGGGAGTGCAGAATTATTAGGCAAATGAGTATTTTGACCACATCATCCTCTTTATGCATGTTGTCTTATTCCAAGCTGTATAGGCTCGAAAGCCTACTACCAATTAAGCATATTAGGTGATGTGCATCTCTGTAATGAGAAGGTGTGTGGTCTAATGACATCAACACCCTATATCAGGTGTGCATAATTATTAGTCAACTTCCTTTCCTTTGGCAAAATGGGTCCAAAGAAGGACTTGACAGGCTCAGAAAAGTCAAAAATAGTGAGATATCTTGCAGAGGGATGCAGCACTCTTAAAATTGCAAAGCTTCTGAAGCGTGATCATCGAACAATCAAGCGTTTCATTCAAAATAGTCAACAGGGTCGCAAGAAGCGTGTGGAAAAACCAAGGCGCAAAATAACTGCCCATGAACTGAGAAAAGTCAAGCGTGCAGCTGCCAAGATGCCACTTGCCACCAGTTTGGCCATATTTCAGAGCTGCAACATCACTGGAGTGCCCAAAAAGCACAAGGTGTGCAATACCCAGAGACATGGCCAAGGTAAGAAAGGCTGAAAGACGACCACCACTGAACAAGACACACAAGCTGAAACGTCAAGACTGGGCCAAGAAATATCTCAAGACTGATTTTTCTAAGGTTTTATGGACTGATGAAATGAGAGTGAGTCTTGATGGGCCAGATGGATGGGCCCGTGGCTGGATTGGTAAAGGGCAGAGAGCTCCAGTCCGACTCAGATGCCAGCAAGGTGGAGGTGGAGTACTGGTTTGGGCTGGTATCATCAAAGATGAGCTTGTGGGGCCTTTTCGGGTTGAGGATGGAGTCAAGCTCAACTCCCAGTCCTACTGCCAGTTTCTGGAAGACATCTTCTTCAAGCAGTGGTACAGGAAGGAGTCTGCATCCTTCAAGAAAAACATGATTTTCATGCAGGACAATGCTCCATCACACGCGTCCAAGTACTCCACAGCGTGGCTGGCAAGAAAGGGTATAAAAGAAGAAAAACTAATGACATGGCCTCCTTGTTCACCTGATCTGAACCCCATTGAGAACCTGTGGTCCATCATCAAATGTGAGATTTACAAGGAGGGAAAACAGTACACCACTCTGAACAGTGTCTGGGAGGCTGCGGTTGCTGCTGCACGCAATGTTGATGGTGAACAGATCAAAACACTGACAGAATCCATGGATGGCAGGCTTTTGAGTGTCCTTGCAAAGAAAGGTGGCTATATTGGTCACTGATTTGTTTTTGTTTTGTTTTTGAATGTCAGAAATGTATATTTGTGAATGTTGAGATGTTATATTGGTTTCACTGGTAAAAATAAATAATTGAAATGGGTATATATATTTTTTTTGTTAAGTTGCCTAATAATTATGCACAGTAATAGTCACCTGCACACACAGATATCCCCCTAAAATAGCTCAAACTAAAAACAAACTAAAAACTACTTCCAAAAATATTCAGCTTTGATATTAATGAGTTTTTTGGTTTCATTGAGAACATGGTTGTTGTTTAATAATAAAATTAATCCTCAAAAATACAACTTGCCTAATAATTCTGCACTCCCTGTATGTGTAAAGCAGAAATGTAACTTTCACCCAGCATTCATTGGTGATGAATCAATCGCTGTAATTGAAAACCTGTGCACCAAAAAGATGGACCTGCAGTAAATGTTTGTAAATTGTCATGTTAACTGATTAATAAACATGCAATTTTAGGTTTTAAGGTTTATACACATGGACATTTTCCTGCCCCCAGGGACACACGGATTCCACATACAAGCTAGCTGTACATGGATGTACTGTATTTGTGTAAACACTGATACTTGCTTGCATCAACATTTACCCTTGCAAGTGCATATCATTTATTTTCCAAAGAAGGATTTTTTTCATTTGAAAAATACATTATTAAAAAAATACAATATTATAAATGCCAGTTCTTTTGACAGAGGAAAAAAACAAAATTCTCATATAGAGCAATTTTGTACAATCATTTGAGCGAGTTTCGGCATGTTTAAGCACAATTAGCATTTTTCTCTGCCAGGAAACTCCTGCAATCCAGAAGTTTCTTTTTTATTTTTCTGCCTCTAAACACTGAGCTTAAAATATGACTCTAAATGTCCTAATGTGCATGGACACATGATATAAAATTGAGTTGCTTCCACAGGCAAAACACAAAACTCCAGTAGAAGCAGCGTTTTTTAAGCCCAGTGTGCATGGACCTTTGGGGGTTGAAGACAAACAGACTGTGCATTTTTCAAAAGTACAGTTGCACTCTGCAAGAGCAGTTGCTCCAGAAGCTCTGCTGACTTCCATCATCCAATTGTGTGCAAGCCAAAATGCTGTTTTTTTGTTTTTTCCTTGCACATGATTGGGTATTTTTTGTAAAGTGAAGCTTTACCTCATTTACTATGCCCTGGAGCAACTACACTTGCAGAGTACAACTGCAGTACACAGTCTATTTGCTTTTAGTAAATCAACCCCTTATGCCACGTACACATGATCGGATTTCTGACGGAATAAAATCCAATGGATTTTTTTGTCGGAAATCCGATGAAGCGTCGAATTGATTCTGAGCATGTATGGATTTTTCTTCGATGGAGTTCCACACAGACGATCGGAATTTCCTATCGTTTTGCAATAAGCGTTTATTGATTGGTTTGTGCAAAAGTTATAGGCCCAGATTCACAGAAAGCAAGGCGCACATTACGCCACCGTAGAGCAAACACTGTATGCTACGCCAACGCAGCACAGAGAGGCAAGCATTGCATTCAGCAAGCCAGTGCTCCCAACGCTGAGCCAGCGTGGCGTGGGTTTCGAAGGCGTACGCCGGCGTAGGTGGAAGTGGGCGTGACCCCATGCAAATGATGGGCCGAGCGCCAGACAGGTACATATCACGAACTGCGCATGCGCCGTCACGTGGACGCACCCCCCTGCGCCTGCTCATAACCATGCCGGCACAACTGCCTAAGCTACGCCGGATCACTGTGTACGCCGTGAACATAACGTATGCCCAGCCAGACACACGTCTAACGCACAATACGCCGGTTTGTGTTCCCTGGTGCAGACCTGAGCATGTCTGTTGCTGGGTTGCACCTCCTTTATTGGGAATAACTTTACGCCCGGCCATACAACTTACGTGCATCTCGCGTAGCATGCGCCGGGCACACGCACGTTCGTGAATCGCCATATTTCCCTCATTTGCATGTTTGAATGGCTAATCAATGGGAGCGGCACCATGCTCCCAGCCTAAATGTACGCCCACCCTTAGCCGGCGTAAGCAAGATACGTTGGCGGGGTGTAGCCTGTTTTTAGGCGCATATTAGTTTGTGGGTCTGGCGCACAGATACGACGGCACACATTTGCACTTACGTCGGCGTAACTTGTTATATGTCGGCGTAAGTGCTTTGTGAATCTGGGCCATAGCGTCTACAAAATAGGAGATAGTTTTATGGCATTTTTATTAATATTTTTTTACTAGTAATGGCAGCTATCAGTGATTTTTATCATGACATTATGGCGGACACATCGGACACTTTTGATGCTATTTTGGGTCCATTCACATTTATACAGCGATCAGTGCTATAAAAATGCACTGATTACTGTATAAATGTGACTGGCAGGGAAGGGGTTACCCACTAGGGGGCTAGGAAGGGGTTAAGTGTGTCCTATGGAGTCATTCTAGTGCTGCGTATATACGATCGGTTTGTCTGATGAAAACGGTCTGATGGACCGTTTTCACCAGACGAACCGATCGTGTGTGCGCCCCATCCGTTTTTTTCCCATCAGTGAAAAAACGTAGAACCTGTTTTAAAATGTTCTGATGGTTAAAAAATGATCGAAAAAAATTATTGTCTGTGGGGAAATCTATCGGTTAAAAATCAACGCATTCTCAGAATCAAGTCGACGCATGCTCGAAAGCATTGAACTTAATTTTTCACGATCGTTTTTTCAACTGCTGGTGTGTAGGCAAGACTGATGAAAGTCAGCTTCCTCGGATATCTGACGAAAAAATCCATCAGACCGTTTTCATCGGATGAACCGATCGTGTGTACAGGGCATTACTGTGTGGGGGCGTGGCTTACTGTGATACTACAGTGATCACTGCTCCCGATGAGAGGGAGCAGATGATCAGTGTCCTGTCACTAGGCAGAACAGTGAGATGCCTTGTTTACACAGGCATCCCCCCGTTCTGCCATTCCGTGACACGATCGTGGCGTGCGTGCGCCCATGCGGTGGCAAATTTAAAGGGATGTACCTGTACCCCCATTCTGCCAACATAAAAGTGCATGCACTGGTCGGCAAGTGGTTAACAAAGACAAGTTTACGCTTGACACATTTTTGAAAATTGTTTTTGTAGTTGATTACTTAGCATGGATACACATAGTTGAAAGACTTTTAATGCTAAGTTAACGTGTAGGTCGTGAGCAATCTGTTAGGTTTATGAATACCTTGAAGCAAATTTTTAGTTTAAACGGCAAGTAGGTTGTTTTTAATGTTATCTAGATAGTGTCTGAAGTAGTTGTCTAATCTTATTGCAGTTTCAAAACTAGTAATTGTTTCTGCCAAGGCCAGAATCATGCAATTAATAACAATATAAATTTAGTGCCTTTCCAAAGTGACACTAGTGGATAATGCTGTCACTAATAAGTTCTCAAAGTGTAATTGTGTAGCATTAACATTAAATTGACTGTGACATATGTCACGCCAGCTTGGTATATAAAACTGCTGTTTTGCCAGTAGGGTTTTCTTTTCCAGTGTTAAATATTCTCATTTGACTGAAGTTCAGTTACCACGCATGACTTAAAGTTAGGTCCTGTTCCTCCATGCTGAAACATTCCTACCACATTCATACTCTGTGTGCACTTAATTATACTGCAAGCAAAGAAAAAAGGAATCCATTCAAAAAAGTCTAAATAAAGATTTTAATACATTTTTTATTAGCTTTCAATGGCTGCATTGAAAAAGAATTGTGATCTTAAAGGGTTAGTAAAGGGAAAAAAAAATCCTTTAAAATAACAAACATATTATACTTACCTCCACTGTGCAGTTCGTTTTGCACAGAGTGGCCCCGTTCCACGTCTTCTGGGGTCCCTCGGCGGCTGTCTCTGGCCATAGCCGCTCACTGTATCACTCGGCCCCACCCCTCAGCGTGCCGCGTCACTGGATGTGATTGACAGCAGCGCCAGCCCAATTTTAAGAAATCGCTTTTTAAATGACAATTGCGTTGTCATGCTACACTGTACCAAAACAAAATTTATATAATTTTGTTCCCATAACTAGAGCTTGCTCTTTGGTGGTATTTAATCACCTCTGGGGTTTTTATTTTTTGCTAAACCATTAAAAAAAGACTGTAAATTTTGAAAAAATATATATGTGTTTCTGTTATAACATGTTGTAAATAAGTAAGTTTTCTCCTTCACTGATGGGCACTAAGGAGGAGGCACTGACAGGAATTGGTAAGGTGGCACCGATGAGCACTGATGAATGAATGAATGAATAACTTGTATAGCGCTACACATGCGAACTGAATCGCCTCTAGGTGCTTTTTCCAGCCAGTGTCTGCTTGGCTGGTGCAGTCATTTTACCCCGTAGGATCTCGACACGCTTGGGACACACAGTCATACACACAGATATACATATATATACTGGGCCAATTTGGACAAGATCCAATTTACCTACCAGCATGTCTTTGGGGTGTGGGAGGAAACCGGAGTACCCGGAGGAAACCCACGCAGGCACAGGGAGAACATGCAAAGTCCAGGCAGATGGTGTCGTGGTCGGGATTCGAACCAGCGACCCTGTAGCTGCTAGGCGAAAGTGCTACTCACTACACCAATGTGCTGCCTGATGAGGTGGCACTTATGAGGTGGCACATATGGGCACCGATGATAGGCACTAATATGCAGCACTTATGGGCACTGATAGGCAGCATCATATGGCGGGCGGAATTGGTTAATCACTTCTTGACCATGCTATAGCTGAAAGATGGCTACAGCGTGGTTGTCCAGTTCTGGGAGGGTGTCCATAGATATCCTCCCAGAACCACACCCCCTGTGAGTCCGCTGGGGTGCACATCCGGTGTGCTCTGTAATTGCTGTGTCCTTTAGACACAGCTGATCACAGATTGGTTAAAGGGCCAATCACAGTGGCTCTTTATCATGTGATCAGCTGTGTCCAATCACAGCTGATCACATATAAACAAACTTGCTGGTTTTCAGCATTCCTTTCATCAAGAGCTGTGCCGGTAGCCACCAAATGTGATAGGGTAAATTTACACTGATAATCACGGAACAGTGCTAATCAACACCCATCAATGCTGCCTATCAGTTCCCATCAGTGCTGCCTATCAGTGCTGCCTATCAGTGCTGCCTATCAGTGCCCATCAGTGCCCTCCAGTGATGCCTATCAGTACAGCCTCATCAGTGCCGCCTCATAAGTGCAGTGCACTCTATTCCACTCCTGAAAACGCATCTCCATCCCGGGATAGTATTAAAAAGGGGGGGATGGGGTTGGGACTTTAGATGAGGCATATGATAGAAACTACCACAGGCCTCCATCCCTGTAAATGTATAAAAAGGGGGGGAGAGCTGGGACTTTTTAATACTATTCAGGGATGGAGATGCGTTTTCAGGAGTGGAATAGAGTGCCTCCACCGATCTACCACCAACAGTTAATTATGCATTGTCATTTTTTGACTAGCTGACCCCGTTTGATGTGGTCCGCCTTTAGTTTGGTGGTATTTTGGTTTGGTAGGCATGTTTGGTTCCACTCCTGCATTTCTTTTATTTTTCCAGTGCTCTTTTTTGCCAGACCAACTATAGATAGGGGCGGGTTTAGGTGATCACCTGTCCCCTATCTATTGATTAGCACGACTGTGCTGCTTTTTAGAAGACTTTACAATTCATAGTTAGGACTGCAGTACCGGAGTGCCTTGACGTTGGCCTGCGGCTTACACAGGTATTTGCAAATACATGCAACTAAACCTCTGTTTTTAATTACATACAGTTAGACAGATTAATTTAGTTTAGTGCTCTTTTGGTTGGTAACTTTGAGCCTGGCTAATATGGAAACATTTGTTATATTCCATATATATATATATATATATATTTAATCGCATACTGCTAAAAACGCATCAAATTCAAAGTCCCAGCTCTCCCCCCCCCCCTTGTATGCAGTATCTTATGTAACAAAAATAATAAATTCAAATTTTTTACTGCAAAAATATGGGATTTTTTTATTTCTCCTTAACCACTTAAGCCCCGGACCAAAATGCTGCCTAAAGACCCAAGGGGTTTTTACAGTTCGGGACTGCGTCGCTTTAACAGACAATTGCGCGGTCGTGCGACGTGGCTCCCAAACAAAATTGGCGTCTTTTTTTCCCCACAAATAGAGCTTTCTTTTGGTGGTATTTGATCACCTCTGCGGTTTTTATTTTTTGCGCTATAAACAAAAATAGAGCGACAATTCTGAAAAAAATGCAATATTTTTTACTTTTTGCTATAATAAATATCCCCCAAAAACATATATACATTTTTTTCCTCAGTTTAGGCCGATACGTATTCTTCTACCTATTTTTGGTAAAAAAAAAAATCGCAATAATCGTTTATCGGTTGGTTTGCGCAAAATTTATAGTGTTTACAAAATAGGGGATAGTTTTTTTGCTTTTTTTTTTTTACTACTAATGGCGGCGATCAGCAATTTTTTTCGTGACTGCGACATTATGGCGGACACTTCGGACAATTTTGACACAATTGTCATTTTCACAGCAAAAAATGCATTTAAATTGCATTCTTTATTGTGAAAATGACAGTTGCAGTTTGGGAGTTAAACACATGGGGCGCTGTAACATTTAGGGATCACTGTGTATGTGTTTACTAGTGTAGGGGGGTGTGGCTGTAGGAATGACATCATCGATCGTGTCTTCCCTATAAATGGGATGACGCGATCGATGCGCCTAAACAGTGAAGCACGGGGAAGCCGTGTTTACACACGGCTCTCCCCGTTCTTCAGCTCCGGGGAGCGATCGCGACGGAGCGGCTATAAACGAATAGCCGCGCCGTTTATTTGTTTATTACCACTTTAAGTGCAGTAAGAAAAAAGTAAAATCACCAACCTGGGTGTGCTGCCTGTCAGGGCTATGTATATCTCAGGAGTGGATAGAAAGAAATATAAATTATTTTAAAGTTTGCGTTTAAAATATTTTGATGCAATGTTAATGTTTTAGATGCTTGCTGTGACATATTTTATTATATTATTACATACCCAGGGATCTAACAGGAAATGAGACAAAAGTTCCCAAAATGGAGGTGAAATCCCCTTTTAGGCACTTGCCATCCAAAATAAGGATTCCCACAGGAACATTTCCTTTCACTTTCTGTTTCGATAACAACCAAAAAACCTTGGTTTTTCCACCATACATCCTAGTGACAATGGTCATCAGAGAAATTGTGGAAAGTAATTCTCCACAGCAGGGACACAGAGAGAAAAAAAATTAGAAAGGCATGAACAATACACTTAAATGATTGTTATTAGCAATATGATGATGATAATAATGGTCATTTTTTTATTCTCAGTAATAATTAATATATAATTTTCTATAAAATTACATGTTACATGTTTTTCAGTAGATTTGTATTATATATCCACCCCGTAATTGAGAATAATCCAGATTGTCTTTATCAGCAAAGATACCAGCATAAATCCAATCATCTGTGATGTATTTAATTATGGGAAGACCTACATCTGCTGATATGTTTTAGCATTAATAGGTTCATATGGCATGTTGAGAGATATCTAATAAAATTTATGTCTATGAGCCTGTGACTTCATGTTCAGCTAGAATTGCCTAGAGGAAGTCAGTGGGAGTATAGTATGGAACAAAACGTCTTCACTCGCTCCCAATACTCGTTAGCCTGGAGTTATAGATGCACAACAGGTCACATAGGCATAAAGAAATGATTTGAATGTCTCTATACAATATTCATTATATGAAGAATGAACTTTCTATGGAATGGATTGAGGTTGCAGTAAATATGGAATTACATCCTTTTCTAAAATATCCTTTATAAATTATCTATAGTGGAGGTCCTCTCAGCCTCATCACCATAACATTAAAGAGACACTGTAATGGTTTTGGGTCTATTTTATTTAGATTTTATATACACAGTTTTTTTGTATACAAATAAACACTTGATTCATGATAAAGTATTCCAAAAGCATTATGCATTTGCTAAAGAGGGAGTACATCAGAAGGTATCTCCTTACATACAATGAGGAAGCCTTAATTGAAGATCTAGTAGTAGTGTACATCACATTTTTGCAAAGCTTTTGCTGAGATTTAGCTTGAGGTGATTGTAGCCATATTAGTGCACATGTACATTCCTGTACTGTCTGTGATGCTTTTTTATTTGCAGTTAAAAAAACACACAAACAAACATACACAACAATGGTAAATAAACTTGAATTATGGTGGAAAACATATTCTAAGACCCCAAAAAATATTGTAATAAAATATAAGCAGCGCTGTAAACAATGTAAGATGAAATATCAGTTTTCACAGGTATTCAAAAATAATGCTAATGTCCATAAACATCACCATGTGACAAAAGTGAATATGTGCACAAATTTCAAAAACTGTATAAATGTCTTTAAATATGAATTAAATATAAGTCCATATAACACATCAAGTAAGTTTGTGAAAAAATAATGATAATAGCTTCCAATCTTCCACCACACCCGGTGTCAGTGAATCCTCTCCCTTTAGATGCAAAACTCACCAACTCAAATTGCCTAATGCCCCGTACACACCATCACTTTATGTGATGAAAAAAAACAACGTTTTTAAAAACGTCACTTTAATTGACCGTGTGTGGGGGAAAACGTCGTTTTATGTCTTGTAAAAAACGACCAAAAAAAATTGAAGCATGCTTCAATTTTATGTGTCGTTTTTCAAAACGTCGTTTTTTACTTCACAGAAATTGACTGTGTGTAGCAAAAAACGTTGTTTAAAAAGACGTTTTTACACCCGCGCATGCCCAGAATCGAGCTTCAATGGAAAAAGTGGTGAGAACATAACCTCGCTTTGCTAGAACATTGTGAGAAAAACGATGGTGTGTAGGCAACTTCGTCTTTGAAAATTGAAGTTTCAAAAACGTAGTTTTTTACTTCACAGAACATGTCGTTTTTTTTCATCACATAAAGTGATGGTGTGTATGCGGCATTACACTCTCGTGTTTGGTGTGTAAACGTGTACAAAAAGACCTCACTGGTAGGTATAGCAGATAATCCCAGTTCCAACCAATTCACTGCCAGAAAGCTCTGCATGTAAATAAAAGAAGTGCTCAAAATAGCGTGATACCGTGATACCGTAAAATCAGTTTAATACCACACTTAAATCTTCAAATATAGCACTCACATGAATCTCAAAAAATAGAGCAATACACTGCACAGCAAGCACTCGTTCAGAGATGAACCAAAAACCGAGTATTTTGGTCACAGCAGACCCAAGGTGTCAACTTATTGATCACCACCTCCCCTCTGTTCCTTCCTGGATCTCTGCTTCCTCGATCGGCCTTTATACATCACACGTTCACTTCAGATGGTTGCCGCACAGCCACTTCCTGACATGTTTCGTCATAAAAGACTTAGTCATGGGATTAATGGGATTGGCTGTGCAGCGCAGCAAACCCTCCTTTTACCCCCCCCCCCACGTGAACTCGGGGTGAGAGAAATAAAACCAAACCCTCCGACTATGGGCGGAAGAATGATCGTCACAATCACCTCTCCATAGGCTCAACAGGTGTCCCCGTGACCTTAATACACTCGCTTCTGGTTGCAATATTTCAATTAGATACAGTATATCTCTGTCATCAAAACACTTCCACAATTCCTCTGCAAGTGTACCATAATCGTAGAGTTCATAAGTGCGAATGATAAACAATATTAAAATATATTAATTAAAATTAGCTCCGAGCATTATGAGATTGATTTCTAAATAACGGATACTTAGAAAATGCAAATAACATGTAAAACAATATATATTTGATCTCACTAACCTGGATGAGTGGTAGAGAAAATATATACATATCTGCACATACATATATATACATAAACTAAAAATTGTGTCTATAGCATTCCCAATGTGATTACAAATAAACACACCCTCACTCACAGCAGATAACCACTTATGTAATATATATTACCTGATAAAATATACTCATACTTTGCTGTATTAAAAATAAATGACCATACACTACACTAATTCATTGGTATGGGTGCATTAACCATAGAATGGTGCAAATATGTAGAAGTAAAATCAATAATTAAAAAGTATTTCAATATATAAATATTAAAAATATATTAATTAAATACTTTAAAAGTTATTAATAAAACCGTTGAGATCTAACTCAATATTAAGGCCCCTAGGATTAAGACTCTTTAAAAGAAAAATCCACTTGGTCTCTCTTTGTGACAGATTCCTCACACGATTAGATCCCCTCCATGATGAATGCACATGATCTATGCCACAAAATGGGATCAGGGACGGATCCTGCTGGTGTTTCTCTTTAAAGTGTAATGACACACTATGATACTTAAAGCCCTTCCTTATATTCGCCAGGTGCTCGGCTATACGTACTCTAAGTAGTCTTTTTGTTCGGCCTACTTAGTACAAACCACAGGGACACCACATGAGGTATACCACATATGATGTGTTACATGAAATAAATTCCTCGATGTTTAAAAAGTACTGGCAGATTTTAAGTCGTGATAGGCATTTAGGGGAGGTCTTACCGAAACAACCCAAATTTATATATAGACGTGCCCCGAGCTTTGGGGATCGAGTGGTATGTAAAATTCTGGACCCTCCTGATGAACAGTTTTTAAAAATGTACTTGAAAGGATTCTATGCATGCAGGAAATGCATATGCTGTAGAACAGTGAAAATACAAAAAAGAGGTAAAATGAATATCATGAATAAAGACCAGGAGACTTTTGACATAGAGGAATTTATTTAATGTAACACATCATACGTGGTATACCTCATGTGGTGTCCCTGCAGGTTGTACTATGTAGGCCGAACAAAAAGACTACTTAAGAGTATGTATAGCCGAGCACCTAGCGAATATAAGGAAGGGCTTTAAGTATCATAGTGTGTCATTACACTTTAAAGAGAAACACCAGCAGGATCCGTCCCTGATCCAATTTTGTGGCATAGATCATGTGCATTCATCATGGAGGGGATCTAATCGTGTGAGGGATCTGTCACAAAGAGAGACCAAATAAATTTTTCTTTTATAGAGTCTTTATCCTAGGGGCCTTAATATTGATTTAGATCTCAACTGTTTTATTAATAACTTTTAAAGTATGTAATTAATATATTTTTAATATTTATATATTTTAATACTTTTTAATTATTGATTTGACTTCTACATATTTGCACTATTCTATGGTTAATTCACCCATACCAATGAATTAGTGTAGTGTATTTACATTTACATCCAATAATAACTTGAACATGACTTTTACTGTAGTAAAACGTTAATTACATTTACACACAGCATAGTGATATACACATGTCTTTTGTTTGACAAAATCTGTTCCTTTTAGAATATCTAATTTTATCGTATCACCAACCTGAACTTTGGTAGCTTTGCCTAAAAAAAAAAGCAGGTTCAAATGCCAATTCACAAGTACTGCCTGTATATATACGTCTCCCTATTTCAGACTTTCCATACCTTGTTTTGCACTGTCTCTATGTGAAAGTGATCCTATTGTTAAAGAAACAGTCAGAGACAGCAGTACTTTGTTGATCTTATATTGCAGATATATAGCTATGAGGCGCACGGCTAAGCACATAAAGTGGACTTTAATACTTCAAAATTAATTAATGGCAAAGGATACATTTGTATGGTACTTTTTAGGCACAATTCTCGTTTTGGGATGTCACAGATAAGAAAGCAAGTCTTCGTTTTTTTATTTCAAGTCCACATCAATGTCCATCATGTATCATTTAGCTGAAAAATAGGCCAAGTGATGATCCTCTAAACAGACACATAGGAGAGAATTTTAATGTCTTAAGGCCACTGGTAAAACTATTGCTCCATATAATGTAGTATTATGAGGACTCATTGCAACACGTCTTCTTGGGAACAAAACTGATTAAATAATCAACATCAAATCGAAGAGAAAACAGCTGCACTGCCCATATGCGAGTTGTTACTAGCACAGCCTGAATTGACTTAAACCGATGTGACACAGAGAAAGCCTTGCTTATTTCAAGACAAATCGAATTTGCCATGACAGAAGTTAAAAATGTTGCTCAAGGCATCCAAGGCTTTATTGGAGTGTTTCATTCACTAATAATTTGTAATGAAGAGTTGTACTGTGGTAGGTGTTTTACTGCAGTTCAGTGATGAAGCACATCGCTTAAGATATGCATTTGGTATGTTTTCAAGGTCCTCTGCTTTTAAAGCAAAAAAAATCAGGATATACTAAGTTCCTAATAACTGTCAGTTACAAATTCTGCCAATATATATATAGCAGAGCTCTTGACACTGAACTGATTTCACATCTTCAGGTTTGTAGATTAGCATGTCCCCATGTCTGGCTGCTGTGGTTGTTCTGAGGTATGGACTGCAGAGAGAGTGAAACCATTTTGCCCCTGTAAAAATCATTAGTAAGACCTCATCTGGAATACACAGTTTAGTTTTTGGCACCAGTTAACAGAAAAGAAAACGGGAACTCAAAAAAGTGCAGAGAAGGGCAACCAGACTAATAAGAGGCATGGAGGAGCTCAGATATGAGGAAAGATTAGAGGAACTGAATTTATTCTCTCTTGAGAAGAGGAGAATAAGGGGGGATATGATCAACATGTACAAATACATATGTGGTCCATATAGTAAACTTGGTGTTGAGTTATTCACCTTAAGGTCATCACAGAGGACAAGGGGCACTATTTACATTTGGAGAAAAAAAGAGATTTAATATCCAAATATTGAAAGGCCTTTTCACAGTAAGAGCTGTGAAAATATGGAATATGAAACTATGGAGCCCTCAAGAGCTAGAACCAGCTCATTAAATTGTTAAAACAAATCCTGGATTTTTTCCTAAATCCACATAATATAACTGGATACTAAAATGTATAGGTAAAAGGATCCAGGGGATATCCTGTTACCTCTTGGGGGGTCAGGAAGGATTTTTTTCTCTTATCTGGATCAACTGTGGGTATATGATTGTATATATGGAGGTTGTCTGTGTGTGTGTTTTTTTTTATGTTGGTTGAACTGGATGGACTAATGTCTTTTTTCCATTATTTTATTTAACCAGGAAAATACAGCTCCAGTTTAACAGGTCATTAATACAGAAACAAGTAACAAATGAATCCAAATAACATAGACAAATAAACTATGAATGAAACATTTTGTTTTTAGAAAGTCAGTAAATCAACCAATTGAGTTTTGTAATGAGAAAGGTATCAAACTCTAATCAAGCACAAACAGCCTTTTGGTATGGGCCATTTGGGGAATCACATGGAGCTACTCATTACATTTTTCTTTTTTTATACACATTATAAAGAATAAGAAGAAAGACTAGTGATAGAGAGGAAGAAAGAGATAGAAAATGGGTCAAATAGAAAGGGAAAGAGGAAAGTTAAAGGAGAGGGGGATGAGGGAGGGGAATCGGAAGGGGATTTGGAGGGAAGGTTTGCAACGGTAAGGCAGAACAGCTCAATGAAAAAAAAAACAAAAAAAAACGGAATGGCCTTGTGGCACCCATTTATGACATAATAGAAGCCATCTACCTGCTGTTAGGAAATGGGAGGCCTGGCCTAATTTTCTTTTTCAGACAGATTAACTATGTAATTATATAACTCCTGACAACTCTTATGTTGCTAATATGTGCTCCAAAGACAAGGAGTAAGTAAGAGAAAGCACAGTGGCCACTATTTTGTTCTTATGAAGAAATTCGTTTTAGCAAATGAGCAAACAAATAGATATGTCTGATTGCGTTTACCCCCTTGTTCTTAGATCTGACTATTCATCAGAATAGGCATGGTTGACCTCTTATGGATAAGGTTTGGTCAGTTTCATAAATAGTTAACAGAGACTGTCTCTTTGATTAGGCTTGTTTTTGAGTGAAATACATTTACAGCAGATGATTTTACAGCTAGCAAGTTTTCATTCGGATGACTTTTTGCAAGGAGCAGGGATGTGTTTAAAGGCAAGCACCTGGAGTTTGGTTTTAGCATGGCAGGTAGGAACAGTGTGCTTCAGAGCAGTGTTTTTTGAATTGTCTACCAACTATTAAGCATCTCCATTACAACAGTAACTTCATATTTTTATTTGCGACTATTGCTGCTGATGTTATTGTAGAATAATTAAGTACTAACATATAAAAAGGTTACCATGTATACTTTGCCAGCTATGTTTGCTGAAAATACCTCTTTGCACTGTGCATATTGTGACAAATCATGAGATCAATCATTTGAATACACCCTCTATAGACTGTCAATAGGCAGAGGTATGACTGAGTGGTGCACTTGTCTCAGCCCAGCCAATTGTTAGCATGGCCACAATAATTTTAAACTCCATAAATGGGTCAGCACATGGTCCAGCAGTCTGGGCTTAGCTTGTTTTGCATCGATATACCCCATTGACATAAGAAAATGGTGTTAATTTACTAAAATAAAATAGAATGTTTACTTTGCGAGAGAGCATATGAGGTAAAGCTTCATTTTACAAAGAATGGCCATTCATATGCAAGGAAAACAAAAACAGCACTTTTGCTTGCACGTGATTGGATGATGGAAGTCAGAAGAGCTTCCATTCAGGAGCAACTGCATTAGCAGGGTGAAACTGCACTAGCAAAGTTCACAGTCTACTTGGCTTTAGTAAATCAACCCCAATGAATAAGCTGATTTATGAGTTTTAACAAAACAGTTCTGTTTTAACAAAAGGACAACATAATATCAGGAAACTTCTAAAGCACTTATTCAAAAAAGTTTAAACATTCCTCTTCACAGTCAAAAAATGTAAAATAGTGTTCTATATAGTTCAGTATTGCTGTTTCTTTGACATTGCACAAATGTTTTTAAATCATTTTTAAAAAATTGACTTTGTTTAAAATAGGAAGTCATTTATTTATAGGCAATAAACATACACCTTTTTTGTTTATTAAATAATGATTATTTTGCATAGGTAATTTAAAAGCATTATAAGAAAAAAATAAAATAATAACTAATCAGATACAAGCTCTGTTTAGTCTGGCATAAACGGAACTGACGGAAGAAAACTAAAGAGTAGCTTAGTGACCAAGGGTATTGACCGTGTCATGATGACATTGAGAGATTTGCTGAAGTCTTCACTTTAAATTTCATTTGTCAGCTTGCTGTGACCTTGGAAAAGTCACTTGATTTTTCTGTGCCATAGCAACAAAAAACTAGACAGAAGCTTGATTGGACAAAAAATATGGATTAAAGATTACAAATAAAGTGGCTGGCTAAGTTAAGGTAAATACCTGCATCGCTCCATTTTTTTTTATTTTTCTATTTCCATTTCTACAATATGAGAATAAAAAATCATACTATATATGTGTATATATATATATATATATATATATATATATATATATATATATATTTTTTTTTTTTTTTTTTTTTCATTTTAAAGCCTAACTCCATTAGGCATTTTATTTAGCTGTGGGTAGAGTGAGGAAGAGTTAAACATTCTGTCAGGTTTTATTTTCTGTCTGTGAGGCAATTGGGGAAATTTGCCCTCACTTCCTGTCCCTGTGACAGTTATACAAGAAATGGCAGAAATGGTTGTTACTTAGACAGGAAGGCACAGAGAGTAATACAATTAAAAACATTGTCAGATGCTTTATTAAAATTATGTTTTATTTTCTGGGGGGAAATCTTCCAAGTTACAACTCATATGACAGTAGAAAACTAACAGAGGCTTTCCCGCTCAAATCAGGGATGTCCAACTTTTTGACAGTCCTGGGCCACATTGAAAGAAGAGGAATTGTCTTGGACCACCCAGAAAATACACTAACAATAAGAATAGCAAAAAATTGGGTAGCTTACAAGTCAACGAACACCAATGTAGATAATGTACCTATTTGAGTTTTTCTTTAATTATAAATGTAAAAGAGGGCAACACGAAGCTAGTGAAATATTTTACACTGTTTTTGATAAGCTAACCCATCAATATCTGGTTTGATGGATCTAGTGGCAAGTCTCAATTAATTTCTCAGATTTATTGGTTCTAATCTTGTCCTTTGTGTGATTCATCCTTGAAAATAGTTGTTCACAAATATAGGAGCTGCCAAAAAACTGATCACATGAAAAAGGCGTGATTGTGAAAAGTAGAATATTTTTCTTTGGGAAGATAAAACTTGTAAAAGTCTAGTAACGAGACATTGTCAGATTTTTCTTTGGCCGCATGTGTTTTCCAAGTGTAAACACTTTTACAAAAAACTCCCCAAAACAATAAAATGTTTAAGTAATTTTACAATTTTATTTTGGGCCACATTCATAGCCACCTTGGGCCTCACGCGGTCCGTGGGCCACAGGTTGTACACCCCTCGTAAAAATAGGATTAAACAAAAAAATCTAGCTGTAGCAAGCTTTGATGTATATTTAAATACACATTCATAAATATGTGTATGAACATGTACAGTAGATGCTTTTGTAGAAACAAAGTGAGAAAGTAAAAAAAAAAAAAAATTGTGGCTTAGGGTAACTGTATTGCATAGTTGGTTAGCTAGGTAGGTGGTGATGAGGAGAGTGATACGTTCTGTTTTCAAAACTAAATATATGAGAAAAAGATCATGCAAATAACTTCTGGAACAAGAAACATAGCAGGCTTCAAACAGTTAAATGTCACGTTGCCTGAAAAAATAACCCTGGCCATGCAGGCTTTCTTCTACATTAAGCAAACATGCTTGTTTACATGCCAGGGGAGAACAGCTTCCATTGTGTATAAGCACTCATGATTCCCAGTGTGACTGTCATATCTCTGCCTCCCATTTCTCCAGACCATTCACAAAAGACACAGCCCCAGGCTTCATTTTGTTAATTGCCATGAGGAGAGAAAATCAGAGATATGACCATGTTGAGGTCTATAAGACCTGTAGTGTTCACATCCAAATTCAAGAGGATTCTATAACATAAAGAGCTAAAATTTCTTTGGCATGTAATTAAACAAGTTTGCCTAATGCAGAAGAAAGCTTTATGCTGGGCCATTTACATGGAGAGGCACAGTGAAGAAGGACATGGGTCACTAAACTTCACTGGCACTCTGCCTGTTGCCACACAATGTATTCTCTTTATGGGGCTACTTTCTTATTGTACTCCTCCCCTTTCACAGGTATGCTTGCCCTACTTCTGGGGCAACAGCCGTGACGCCACAGCCGTGACTCCCTCCCCCTCCCTCAGGTGCCAGGACAGTAGGAGAGCGGAGCGTAGCCTTGTGCATTTGCAGTAGGGTTCCCAGCGTGAAGCTGTAAGGCTTCACTGCCAGGTTCCATTACTCGCATGGGAGGCGGCATGCACCTGACAGCTGATGGAAACATCAGCTGCGGTGCCGACATCGCTGGACTCCAGGACAGGTAAGTGTGATTATTAAAAGTAAACAGCTGCAGTATGGGCAGATCTCCGCTTTAAGTGCCTTTGTGTCAAAAGAGGCATTATTTCTGACTTTCAACTTTAAAGCCTGATTCTATGATTTAAGCCCCCCCCCCATGGACCTTTAACCCTCTCTTCTCTGAACTCCCCCCCTGCAATTTTTTCACAAACAAAAAAAATGTATGCCCTAAACCTTTTAGCCTTCTGCCTGGTGACATTGTGGTTCCATCCTCATCTTTTCTAACAGAGTGTCACTATGTCAAAGTGTATTGTGAGCCTAGGTCGACATGATGGTCTGATGGCACGATGATGACATGATGGCATGGCCGCCTGAGCACACAGAAAAAGGTTTGATTATGGCTATCAGAAAAATTAGAGAACAGTAATTCTACTTTGTTTTTCAGGTGGGTTTGAGTTGTGTGTTAGGTTGCAAACCAGCAACAGGTTGGATCTCAATATTTCACTGTTTTAATAAAGACATTTTTGTATCATATACCTGTACCTCAGTCCCTTTTGCCAGTAATGTATTTGAGAACCCCCGGTGATGATGTGTAGGATAGCTTTTCCTAAATCCATCCACTGCAAGATTTGTGATAGTTCTCAGTTACAGAAAGTCTGATGTGAAGTCTTTGTGAGGTTTAAATGTTAATGGTTGAATAAAAAGCAGAGAGATAGGAAGACGCAGCTCGAGTTTTAGGATGTACACTCCTAGTGATCTGTAAGGTTGCCTGAATTCTTGCTGCAGTACATTACAGAAAGCAGAGAACTCTGAAGAAGTATGGAGAAGTAATTAAATATCAACATTTTAGTACAGATGCCACATTTTCAGCATAGCATAGATACTTAGTGGCTGATCAAACTTCATGCCTGGATTTTCTGATAAACATAATAATATACTGGTAGTATGTGAGGTTTAGTAAAAGATTATTTTTACATCAGTTTAATTCCATCAGAACAATGAAATAATAATTCTGATTGCTTGATATCCATTGCTGAATTTTACAGTGGTTCTTTGTCTCATTATTTAAATCCCATTATCTGCTTTAAACTTTTACATAAGGTATATATTATGTGCGTTGGCTGACTTTGAAGACAGTTGTTAAACCATAATGTATATGAAAATTAAAGAAAAGAGAGAAAAGAGAGAAAACCGTGCTGTCAAGTGGTATATGTGTATGATAGCTGCCTGCACGACAGATATACTGTATAAAGGCAAAAGTGAAAACAGTAAAGTGTGGCGCTGAGATTGATAATTTTGATGTGATCAAAAAATGGATGAATAAGAAGGTGCTGGCTATAGTAACTCAATCATTAGACTGCACTAGTGTGATGATTGCAATGTACACACAGAGGATAATGCATGAATTTTAATAAAACAAACAAAATTAATGGTGCATAAAAACATAAAAAACAACAAAATCCTGATAGACAAAGTGTGTAGCTGCACAAAGAGATATATATATATATATATATATATATATATATATATATATATATATATATATATATATATATATATATATATATTGAACATCAAAGTGACAATAAACCAAGGGTGTTGCTAAACAAGTGAGGATAAAGTCCAAATATTCCACTGAGATGAAAGTGACTGTATAATCAGTTGTCTGTAGGTAATCCACCACCGGAAGATTAAAGGCTTACCAAACGAGTTGGACCCAGCGAGGCTTACGCCTGATGAATCAAACGGACTTGTTGGTGTATCTCACCCAGAGAGAAATAAACAAGTACGGCTTCCAATGGAACCAGGCAGAGGTATATCGCAGAGTTGGCATCAATGAATATATACCATGGATAGAGCAGCAGTACTTCATATATAATCCTCCCAATGTAAGATACGGTAAAAGGAAAAAGATTGGGCCACATAGTGTAATTCCGTTTCAAAATGAGAACATTTATTAAAATGATAAAATGGTCACTCACATTTGAGAAGACATATAAAGCAGATAAAAGTAACGCAGTGGCATAAGCGGAGCCATTTCTGACGCGTTTCTCCTAATAAGGCATCATCTGGGGAGCTTGTCCACTGCGTATATATAGGTATGGAGGATCCCCCAAATTAGGGCCAGCTCTACAATTGCCAAAACCAGGAAGTGAACTACTTCCTGTTTGTAAAGATGGCACCCATGGCTTGCACTTCAAGCCTCATTCTGAATTATGGCTCAAGCCTCACTTTCAATAAAATAGTTTATTTGAAATTGAATTAGTGTATGAATATTATATACATATAAGCCACAGGATCTGATCCTTCTAGCTGAAATATGTGCAAAGAGTGTATTATAAGGCGGCAAACTAATGCTCTGCCTAAATAAATATAAAACAAATGAGATTCAATAATGTAATGGCATGAATCCACAACAAAATGGCCCCCAGACTCGGAAGTGCGACACTTCCCGACTCAGGAGCACATTCCAACTGGGCACCACCCAACCACATCACAGAGAGACCCGACCACCGAGCCAACAATAGGTACGCAGGACCACAAACATGCACCGAGAGGGCCCAGGGAAACGATGTGCCGTGGGGCTACAAAAAATGGCACCTGCGAGCGGAAACATGGTCCTCTAATGATTGTACTCAATCTAATGGTTGATTGAACCAGGGGAACCAAGCCTCGTCCTGGCTCTAAGAACAACTTCCAGATCGGATACCGGAAGTGTAGTGACAGAATGGAATAAGAAAATTAACATGTTAATAAGTGCACTCGGGGGCGAATATAATTAAAACTAATAAAAAATATGTAATTTTAATTTTAATTAAATGAGCCATATATTCCCCAACTGTATGGATGGCAAATGTATATATTAAAACAAGTGAGTGTATGAGTCTACCTCTACATGGCCTCCACTGGACTCTGTGTACACAAAATATGGTCACCGGGTCAGTGGAAGGTAAAACAAACATATAGTAGAGCTGACCCCCACCTCAGGGTATTGCATAATAAAGAGATATACATATAGGAATTACCAATAAAATAAAAAAATTAAATTAAATAAAAATAAAGATAAAATGGTGATAGTTTTGTGTTGAATGAAATATAGAATTCAAATGAATGATTTTTAGAATAATAATATTATACATTCACAAAATAAATAAATATGAAAATATAAATCCAATGGATAAATGTGAAAGTAACAAGGAAATAGACATTGATCTAAAAACATACTGTAAAAGAAACATCAAGCCTTGTTTATAAATTTATTGACATCCCATTCTACGTTCCAAAATGTCTCCAATTGTGATACACCCCTAGTGAGGGCGCCCCCTCTCCATGGGGGAATGTAACTATCTATCACCTGAAAACTAGTACCTGCGGGATTGCGATCATGATGTTCCCTGAAATGTTTTGGAACCATATGCTTGGTGTCTCCACCTTTTATACTGTCAATGTGTTCCCCTACTCGAATGGTAAACGTACGGGTAGTACATCCAATATATTGTTTCCCACATGGACATGTGATCAAGTATACAACATATCTTAAAGCACATGTGTGGAAACCTTTAATTGGGTAGATTTGGTTAGTGACAGTAGAACTGAACTGAAGTTTTTGTCTTCCCAATTTTATTATGACTACATACCACACATTTTTTGCAGGGATAGTATCCTTTTATGTTGTGAAAAAAGAAGGTCATACAGGAGGGTTAATTATATTGGGGGGCAATTTTACTGTAACGACGGTACTCCTCTAAATGTGACTTTGGCATTGGCTGGAAGTAATGGACGGAGAACCTTGTCAGTTCTCAGCACATTCCAATGTCTATTCAATATAGCTTTGATGTCCCTATGTTGTATGGAGTAAGATGTTAGTATAGCCCATTTATGTGAAATGTCCTGTGATTTTGGTGGTCGATCCATCTACAAAGAACTTCTCTCTATCTCCAGAACCTCTTGGTATTGTGAATGTACTGACATAGGGTCATAACCCTTATCTATAAATGTCTTAGTCAATGTGTCAGCTTGTTTTATAAACAAACTCAGTTTCTGTACAATTCCTACGAAGTCTTAGGAATTTACTTCTTGGGACAGCTTTAAGCCAAGATTGGTGATGGCAACTGTCTACGGGAATAAACCCGTTTCTATCAGTAGGCTTAAAAAATGTTTAAAACTTGAAGCGTCCCAATTCAATCTCTACTTCCAGATCTAAAAAATGTACCTTGGTAGAACTAGACTCATGGGTCAGAGAAATCCCGTTGGAATTTAATGTTGAGAAAAAGAACTCAAGAGATTCTGGACTGCCATGCCATAGGAGGAGGATGTCGTCTATGTATCTATCCCATAAGACTAGAGAGAGACCACCCTCATGATAGACGACATCCTCCTCCCACTTGGCCATAAAAACTTTGCCCCATCACTACACCTCTGTTGGATGTACTACCGTTGGTCAAACCAAAAGTAGTTATGCGCTGTAGCAAATTCCAACATTTCTATGATGAAACCGCATTGAACCTATGTGATGGAAGGATCATTAATTAAAAAAAACAGCATTGATACCCAAATGGTGGGGAATGCAAGTATATAGGGAGGCCACATCGGCCATGGCCAAAATGTAGTCTCCCCGTATATCTATTTGTTCCAACAACTGAATAGTATGACTGGTATCTCTGAGATACGAGGGAACATGTTTGACTAACGGCTGTAAGAAAAAGTTGACATATCGGCCGGTTCTTGAAGTAATTGAATCGATGTCGCTTATAATCGAAGACCAGGGGGGTGAATGGGGTCCTTGTGGATTTTGGGTAAAAAATATATGGTAGGGATCCTAGGTGCTAGGGGCACCAAATAGGATCACTCTTTTTGGTTTAAATGTTTAATTTCAAAACCTTCATCAACTAGGGATACCAATGATTCCCTGAAACTGTTTGTGGGATTATTAGGTAACTCCTTGTATTTCTCAGTATCACCAAGAATTCTGTACATCTCTTTATCATATTCAGTCCTATATAAAACTACAATACCCCCACCTTTGTCGGCGGGGCGTATAACTATATATTTGTTTTCACTAAGTGATTTGATACCAGATTGCAACACAGGATGACTGCAGGGTTTTTGAATGGATAATTGGGCCAAATCACTAAGGACCAAATCCTTGAAAATACTGACTGCTGGAGCGATGGAAACAGGGGGGTTAAACAAAGATTGATTTGACAATCCAGAATGAACTGTGCCCGAAGTTGCAGCAGCCTCGTAACATTCACAAGGGTTGGATACAAGATATCTCTGAATGTTAATTTTTCTAATATACTTTTGCACATCAATGAAGGTGTGAAACTTGTCAAGCTTTTTTTGAGGGGCATATTTAAGGCCTTTTTCCAAAATGGATAATTCATCATTGGTTAATGTCTTGGAACTCAAATTAAAAACACCTTGGCCAACTCTGCACCCTCTTTTGGGTCTGGAGCCCTTTTTCGTGCCCTCATGTCCTGTTGAAAAACCTGATTTGCATACACATGTTGATCATAATGATTATTTCTAGGCAGAGGTTCTTGGTAATCCTCAATATAATGACAATAATCCTCATTATATGTGTCCTGCAAAGGGGCAAATCTGTTATATGTAGTGGCATAAGCACGTTGAGAGGGTCGCATTTGCATATTATGCGGGGTGGTATAATCACTGTATTGAGAGGAAGAATTATATTGTAAATAATACCCTTGCTCTCTCTGGTGTTGAGGATTATGCCCTGTACACACGATCGGTTAAAAATCTGATTGTGTCCAACGCGGTGACGTAAAACACTACGACTTGCTGAGAAAAATTAAGTTCAATGCTTCGGGGCAGAACCTGTTTTAAAATTTTCACATGGTTAAAAAACCGATAGAAAAAAACGATTGTCTGTGGGGAAATCTATCGGTCAAAAATCCACGCATGCTCAGAATCAAGTCGACGCATGCCCCGAAGCATTGAACTTAATTTTTCTCAGCACGTCGTAGTGTTTTACGTCACCGCGTTGGACACGATCGGATTTTTAACCGATGGTGTGTAGGCAAGACTGAAAGTAAGAGTCACGCTGATGGCCTCTAAAATTTCCTCTCCCACCTCTTCTATTTCCACCACCCCATATATGGTTCTGAGGGGGTGCGTGAACTCGGGTTCCTACTTCTATATTGAGGTACAGGATCCTCCTTAGGTGATCGACCTCTATTCTGACGAGTTGGTCTCTGGTTGGTAGAATTAGGCGGGACACTACCCGCCATGGTGATGGCACTGGCTTCTGCTTCTATAAGTATTTCTGTCGTACGTTCGGTTGCAGTGAGTCTCTGCCAGCCAAAGAAACCATAATGTGTCTTCAATTAATTATTTTTTTAACTATTTTCACAATACTTTTTCCTGCAGCTTAATTTAGCACGTGTGACATTACATAACATATAAGAATGTTTTTATCATGTTCTCTTTTCTATTATATCACTTTCTGTTAAGTAAAGTATTTATGTGCAAGGTTTCATTAACAGCATTTAGACTGCATTATTTAATGTACGTCTATTGGTTAAGAGAACCAAAACTGACAGCTCGCCCACTTGCAGCTAAGGGTACTCCGAGTTCATAATTTCTATCTGCTTACTGATATGAAACTTTAGTTTAACTTTATCAGCACTTAGAAATCCATCTATGTAAAAATGTATTTATTTTTTTCAAATAAAAGCTTTGTCACACATATTCAAAGCTGAACTTTAGGTACAATAACTTTCATTTGGATATATTATTTAGCAGCCTTAAAGTGCATCTGTGCCCAGACGATGAGCATTAAAATATTTACATATTCTTAAGAAGCAGTAAAAAATATCTATACTACGAGCCATCCATGTCCTCTCTAGCTGCTTGCACAGGGAATTAAAGAAGTAATAAACCCAAAAGCAAACATGTATTATATTGCAGCTTACTAATTCTTAGATGTGATGCCTGAATTATATATTATTTCCTTTATTTTGATCCAGCCAAAAGTCTGTTGTTTTTTAACCTCTTGACCACCGCCCCATGTCAAAAAGACGTCCTCCTTTTTAAAGTTCAATATCTCGATAACGGCAGCAGCTGCTGCCACAACCGAGATATTCATCTTTTCAGGGGGCGGTGGTGTACACGATAACGGCGGTCTCCGCGGCGGATTCGCCGCGAGATCGCCGTTATCGGTGGCGGGAGAGGGGCCCCCCCCCCTCCCGCCGCTCTCCCGCGCCCTCCGCCGCTTACCGGAGCCGTCGGTAGCGGCGGAGGGGATCCGATGTGTCCGGCAGCTGAGCGGGGACGGGACTGAAGGAGAAATCTCCTTCACCCGTCCTCCTAGCTCTGCTGGGCGGAAGTGACGTCAAAACGTCAGTCCCGCCCAGCCTCTTAAAGAAACATTTTTTTTTTTGTCATTTGAAATAATGACATTTTTTTTTTTTAATTTTTTTTTTTGCATTTAAGTCTAATTATGAGATCTGAGGTCTTTTTGACCCCAGATCTCATATTTAAGAGGACCTGTCATGCTTTTTTCTATTACAAGGGATGTTTACATTCCTTGTAATAGGAATAAAAGTGATCAATTTTTTTTTTTTTTTTTTTCAGTGTAAAAAATTATAAAACTAAATAAAAATAAATAAGAAAACCAAAAAAATTTTTTTTAAAGCGCCCCGTCCCGACGAGCTCGCGCGCAGAAGCAAACGCATACGCGAGTAGCGCCCGCATATGAAAACGGTATTCAAACCACACAAGTGAGGTATCGCCGCGATCGTTAGAGTGAGAGCAATAATTCTAGCCCTAGACCTACTCTGCAACTCAAAAAATGCAACCTGTAGAATTTTTTAAACGTCGCCTATCGAGATTTTTAAGGGTAAAAGTTTGACGCCATGACACGAGCGGGCGCAATTTTTAAGCGTGACATGTTGGGTATCATTTTACTCGGCGTAACATTATCTTTCACAATATATAAAAAAATTGGGCAAAATGTATTGTTGTCTTATTTTTTAATTCAAAAAAGTGATTTTTATCCAAAAAAAGTGCGCTTGTAAGACCGCTGCGCAAATACGGTGTGACAAAAAGTATTGCAATGACTGCCATTTTATTCCCTAGGATGTCTGCTAAAAAAAAATATATAATGTTTGGGGGTTCTGATTAATTTTCTAGCAAAAAAATTGTGATTTTCACATGAAGGAGAGAAGTGCCAGAATTTACCTGGTGGGCAAGTGGTTAAATTACTTTGACAGAACAAGCTGTCCATCAGAGGTGGCAGTTGGATGGCTCAGACAAACCATTTAACACTGACAGGGATGTTTACAATGATTAGCTTTCATTTATTTATGTACTATATATAGAGTATTGGTACTCTAATACAGGAAGTGTGGTGCTGGTCAGATCAAAGATCAAAAGAAAATGAATGCAGCCACCATATATACTGATTGGTAAGTTGTAATATACTACATTTTAGTTTTGGGTTTAATGTCATTTTAATTAATTTTCAAAACATACATGGGTCAGGTGGAGCAAGAAACAGAGCATATGGTACAAATGCCCTCCTATAGATAGGCAGATATTGGGATAAACCTAGGTAAGTGGTGCATAAATAAATATTCATATTTGTAAAATTATATATATATATATATATATATATATATATATATATATATACACAGTATATATATATATATATATATATATATAACCTGGGAGCCACCTATAATAGGATATTGATGATGCACTGAGACTGCTGAACAGCCAAGGTCCTCCCCCCGGGGTTTCCTAGTATATGGAGAGCTATGGTAAGAAATCTGACAGTTAAGCCTCGTACACACGACCGAGGAACTCGACGGGCGAAACACATCGTTTTCCTCGTTGAGTTCCTTATTAGGCTGTCAAGGAACTCAACAAGTCAATTTTCTCCATTCCCGTCAAGGAAATAGAGAACATGCTCTCTTTTTGGCTCGTCGAGTTTCTCGACAGTTTCCTCTACGAAAATGTACCCCTGACCGGTTTCCTCGACAAAAAAATATCTCCCAGCAAGTTTCTTGCTGGTTTTTGCCGAGAAACTCGGTCGTGTGTACGAGGCCTGAGAGACACAGATGACACCCACCATACAGGGGAGTACATAGGATACAGTCAGTAGAGGCATGCTCTCCCTGTCTCCTGTGTATATGACCCTCTTCTTACTCCTCGCCTATACTCCAACACTGCACTACTTAGACTGGACAGCGGGTCTTAACTAAACCCAACTAGTTGTCTCTCCCTATTTGTATGCATCCCAACTGGCATGCCAGACGTGGGCAATCAACCCTTGCCTGACGTAACTCGGCCCGGCCGAAGGTGCACGCCCTCTGAGTCGGCCACGCCGTTCATGCGCAGAAACCCCTCAGTGGTACCTGGAGGCGCCGCATGCAGCATTTAATAGGACCAAGCCCACCACGGCTGGTAGACAGTAGCGGAGCCTTCAGCCATAGGAGGACAAAAGACATCACCAATGCTTCTAAAATGGTCCCATTGCTCATCCACGGTCCACATCTGTTTTCTATAAGGGAAACAAAGCAACAATATAGTTAAATAATATAGACAAATAGTTAATGAACCCAGATATGTAAAGAGAAACCAAAATATATTCGGCACAGATACCATATAGAAGCCATACTGAAGCTACAAATAGTTTCTCTATAGTGTAGTAGATTGCAATAGGGTTAAAAGATTAAACACAACTGGAGCCCAGATGCTTATACAGTACCGCTGTCTGTGATTTCAACACATATACACAGAAAATGTATTAGGTTAAAGGTATGAGAATAATCAATGTCTATGTCCATCTAACTGAATGCTGCAAGGAATGTTATCTTTGAAAAATGTCAAGATACATGTTATGTGTTGGGAGTAACTGCTGAAGATGTGAAAAGACCAATGACGTGATCTCACAATACTAAACTTACAATACTTCCTTTAATGTGATTTAAAATGTTACAATTGTAAAAATATTATCAGTATGTATATTACAACACATATACAGTATTAATGCATTACTTCATGTGCAGCTAATTTGTTAGTGTTGTAAAAGACATTAAAATCAAAATTGCACAGGTTTTGATGAGCTGATGTTGTATTATTTTTTGTTTTGTATTTAATATGTTTGATATTTTTATCAATCAGGATTTATGATTGCAATATCATTTTCTCAATTGACAAAGTCAAATATTATGTCACCTTATGGCAAGGTATGGATTTAATTAATGAGCTTTTGTTTGTGAAAGCATGGCCTGAACAGCATCATCATTATAATAATAATAATAATAATAATAATAATAATAATAATAATTATTATTAATATTAATATTATTGTATTGTTTTATCATTATTATTTTTAGGTCATTAAATAGCTTTATAAATGCCTAAGATCACATCATATTTTTGCCCTAGACACAATAAAATTAACTTTTAGCTTAAGTCTAAACAAATAATCCATCTTACAATGAGTATAGTGTTACATTTTCAAAAGTCGAATTTGTACTCGTGCACTACTGTAAACTTGGTTGCAAAAATGTATATATTTTTAATGGGTTAATTAAATTAATATTTTACTATAGCTTTAATTTGGCTCTCAGAAACACTGTATTGCCATATGGTTGTCAATAGTTATCTTGATACTCTTGTTTTACAGCATTTGGTCACAATGAATGCCCTGATCCTGGAGTTCCATTAAATGCTCGTCGTTTTGGGGACAACTTTCAGCTGGGAAGTTCTGTATCAGTTGTCTGTGAAGAAGGCTTCATCAAGACTCAGGGCACTGAAACCATTACTTGCATGCTGATTGATGGGAAAATTATGTGGAGTGGTCCAATACCAAAATGTGAAGGTCTGTGGCCTCCATTATTTTATTGTTTCAAGATTTTTAATCTTTGATCTTAAACTGACTTTTGTACATCCAAATGTTGCAAGTTCAGATTGTACACATCGGATTTGAGTTTCCAATATCCTAACATGTGCCTGTTAAGATTGTTTATCAGTTAAAAACTTACATTCCGCTTCAAGTAGTTTTGTGAGCAAAACTCAAACTTGCAAAAGTGGAAACTTGTGGCATCACAGGAGTACTGTTTCAACAAGTCTTTGCAAATGTCTAGAGACCTACAAAGAAATATGTGAGGACAAAGACCCATTACTACTATTTTACATCTATGCCCATGCTACTATTTTTAGTCTTGTGTGTATATATATATATATGTGTATTTATGCTAGTGTATGGTTCAATATTGGCACTCATAAGTTGGCACTGATAAGGTGGAACTGATGGGCACTGATGAGGAGGCACTGATATGTAGAATTGATGGGCACTGATAGGTGGCACTGATATGCAGCACTGATGGGCAACGATAGGTGGCACTGATATGCAGCACTGATGGGCACTGACAGGTGGCAATGATGGGCATTTATGGGCACAGACAGGCGGCACTGACAGGTGGAACTGATGGGCACTGATCGGTGGCACTGATGGGCACTGATAGATGGCACTGATTGGCACTAAGTGGCATTGATGGACACTAATAGATGGCACTGATTGGCAGCACTGATTGGGCAGGTACTGACCAGTGTTAATGCTGGGCACTGATTGGAACTGTAATATACACCGATTGGCACTATGGTGGTCACTGATTTGCATTGTGGTGGGCACTGATTGGCACTTTATTGGGCACTGACAGAGGGCGATGATGCAGCACTGACTGGCGGCTACTGGGCACTGATTGGCAGCTGATGGGTACATTTGATGGGGCTGAGCTCATAATCAATGTGTTGATTATTAGCATAGAGCCTCCCTTTGACAGGGAGAGACGCCGATCGTCTCTCCCTGTCAGCGTGAACCATGGAATGCCATTTAGCAGCAATTCCTGGTTCACGTGATGTGGCGTGTCAGTGTGACACGCCGCACTCGCGATCGCCGTGCTGCGCAACAGTGCGCGACGGAATGTTATCAAGATAACAGAACCAGCTGTCATTTTGCTATAGGCCGGGCGGGAAGTGGTTAATTTTTCCCGTAAAAACAATAATAAAAGCACTGCTCCCTGTAAACCTCAACACACACACACACACACACACACACAGAAGTAATACAGATTTATAGATTTTAAGTATAACTATGGGTAAAATTAAAACTGAATCCTAGCCAAAACCAAAGTAGAAGTCACCGAACCATACCAATTAATGGGCTAAACTGTGCCTTGGTAAGTACCCATCTTTCATCAGTTCACATGTAGAGAGTCAATGGCCTATTTGTTCTAAACTTACAGGGATGTCTGAGGGCTGCCTGAGCTTAACCTGCTCCTAACAAGATCAGTAGAGAACATTTGAATTGGATATGTTCCCTCTGAAAAATGTTTTCTGTTCTCAGCAAGTGCAGGTGCACACTTCAAGAGTGCTTTCTACTGAGGGTCAATACATCCTTTGCAGTGGGTAGAAGCACAACTCCTATTCCTGTTTTAACTGTGCATAGCTAGAAGCTAGAAGCAAGTCTTTGTACACCTAACCTAAAGCATAGTGGACTAGTTTTTTTAAAGTAATAATTTTTGAAGCCAGTCTCAGTGTTAAGAAGTCTAAGAAATTCTACTACCTTTGAATGCATATGAATACATTGAATGAATATATTTGGGATTAAAATGTTGTACATTATAGAAATCTACATACAGTATTTATTTTTCGCAATATTTTTAAGCCACTTATATTTCTATGGTACACTGTAATACTTTGCATCATAGTTATCATAATTGGTCACCCAAAGCACTTCATTACTGTCAGACCTAAAATTACTTTCCTAAAAATGCTGAAGTTGGAAAATTAGAAAAGTCAGAGGATGAAAAATAAATAAACTCAATGATATATGAAATTGTTTCACTTTTGCACCGAAAATTAGATTTCATGTTCCTTTTGTTATTAATATGACAAGATATTTTTAGCTCATGTTATAAGTATGTTTTGTGGTCTGCAAGGATAATCACGATAATAGAGTCAATCATAATAATAGAGTAAATTAGCATAACACATGCAGTATTTTAATTACTGTGTATTTTAAAAAATGTTATGTAGCACTACCCCCGTAGGAGCTACTGGTTAGTTTTGGGCCTGCACGTTACCTCAACATTTGTCATCTAGGGGAAGAAAGTCTGAAATAACTCCAATGTCCACACAAGATGTAAAACCTTTAGCTGTCAGGTTTCATTCTTTTTGCTCAAAACTTGTGAAGAAGGTAGAAGGATGAAGGGGAAGGGAAGGGAAGGTACACGGTACATATCACTGGGGGAAAACCCCTAAACTCCAAAGTCAATCACCACTCCCACTTGAGTGGGTATTGCTCACCCAGATAGACCCCTCTCACCTGGCCTAGCAGCCAGAATGATGCACAAACCAGTTCGATAACAGTCTCTGCCACAGAATGATTCGAGAACCAATTGAACAGTCCGGAATCCTCTGCCACAGGATGTAATACCTGAACTTCCAGCTGTACAGTTTAAAGAGCCTTTAAGCCAAACCAGCGAACTGTAGGACAACTTGAGTTGTGGATCCCTCCTAAATAAGGTCACCAGGCTTATCCCGAGACATAAGCCTTCCGCTTGGTCTCCTCCAGGGCAGGTCCTCCCCTCGTTTCCTTCATTAAGGCAGCTTCCTTCTCCTATATGAACAGCTTGAGAACCCTCTTGATTTGTAGGCCCCAGTCAGCATAACTGGGCCTAGATATAGAGATGCAGCTTCGGGCCAACGTGGTCCCCGGGGCTAGAAATCACGCAACACATACCTTGTGCCAGGAGGACGACGAGGCGAAGAACCCCAAAATATGGCGTCTGCACCTTAAGTATCCCTTCCTGGCATGCCCAGCGGAGCACCACTCCCACTGGGCTGCTCCCAAGGAAAGATACTCAATGACCTATGGCGTGGCCATGTTCCAACACTGACCTGTGGGGGTATCACCACCTACAGGCAACAGTGGGAAAATGCTATCAGGCACAACCACTGCCAGGACAGAGGCTAATTTAGAATAAATCATACAGTCTGAGCCACATTATCGGCTCAGACACCCACTAAATTTAACATAGCGCCCAGTCATTTGGGAGCAGGGAGCTACAGTTAAGATATTTTTGTTTTATAAAAAAGTTAAAATAGTACTTGGAAAAATGGAAAGAAACTGTGCTAAAAATAACAAAAATAAGAAGAAAGGAGAGAAAAAAACCTGCAACGTAGTCACAGTCTAATCCCTCCAGGTGCTGCGATTACCGTGTAAACAATAAATACAAGAAATAAACATAAGAAAAATATATAAATCGCGCTACCTCAACCACCCTTCTTGACAAACACAAATGTATGCAAGTGGGTGATCTATGGTGATATATCTGGCTGCTATATTAAAAAGTGACCTATAATGGACACTAGGGTGCAACATGCAGCCACCTCAAAATCCCTCAGCAGTCATAGTGATGGTGATTTAAAAGAAAAACAAACAAAAACCAAAAACAAAAGACACTTGGATCAGAAACCATCAACTAAATATGAATTTTGGCTCTGGATGGGTTAATAAACAGTCCGAAATCTTGACAGTAGAGAGTCCATTAAATAGCAGGTAAGATGTCAAACACCCGTGCATCTGTGCCACATTACAGATTGGTTGTAAACGTGTCCAAAAGAAAAGAGTGACATGTCCTCCACCAGACTTATAGATTGGCTTCTTACAGAATTCCCACGATCCCTTATGACAGGGGATGGTGTCTTTTTAAATATATTTCTACACATTTAATGCACTATGTGGGGCTGTCACTGTTTCTTACATGGTGGGCATTGATACTGCTGAAATTTCTTGGGAAACAAGATCCATCAGGACTGCATATCTGAAACTGCGAGATTGGGACCTATTATATGCTGTTTCTGATCCCCTGTCATAAGGGATCGTGGGAATTTGATAAGAAGCCAATCTATAAGTCTGGTGGAGGACATGTCACTCTTTTATTTTGGACACGTTTACAACCAATCTGTAATGTGGCACAGATGCATGGGTGTTTGACATCTTACCTGCTATTTAATGGACTCTCTACTGTCAACATTTCGGACTGTTTATTAACCAATTCAGAGCCAAAATTCATATTTAGTTGATGGTTTCTGATCCAAGTGTCTTTTGTTTTTGGTTTTTGTTTGTTTTTCTTTTAAATCACCATCACTATGACTGCTGAGGGATTTTGAGGTGGCTGCATGTTGCACCCTAGTGTCCATTATAGGTCACTTTTTAATATAGTAGCCAGCCTTTCACATATATCACCATAGATCACCCACTTGCATACGTTTGTGTTTGTCAAGAAGCGCGATTTATATATTTTTCTTAAAATAGTACTGACTTGTGACTGCCTTTAAAGTAGAACTATGCTCTCACAAAGAATAGTTTAGGCTCCAGAACGTGAAAAATGTCCATTAAAAATTTAGAACATGCTCTAATGTTTCTCGTTGTTTTTCACGTTGTCGTTTTTCACATCATGAAAAACGGTCGTGTGTAGGCTTTACCGACGGGAAAAAAATGCGCATGCTCAGAAGCAAGAGACGGGAGCACTCGTTCTAGTAAAACTAGCGTTTGTAATGGAGAAAGCACATTCATCACACTGTAACAGACTGAAAAGCACGAAGACTGAAAAGCGCAAATCGTCTCTCACCAAACTTTTACTAACACGAAATAAGCCCAAAGGGTGACACCATCCAAATTAAACTTCCCCTTTATAGTGCCGTTCTACGTGTTGTACGTCACCACGCTTTGCTCAAGCATTTTTTTTCACGATCGTGTGTGCAAGGCAGGCTCGACAGGAATCACGTCGAGAAAAATGTTGTTTTTTTCCATGACATTAAAAACGGTTGTGTGTACGTGGCATAATAGTAAAGAGAGACAAATATATATATTTTTTATATATCTTGATTTACCTGGATATGGATGCTAATTTGGCTCATCTGTGACATACAACACAATTTATAATTCAAACCACTGCGTCCCTTGCATTGGACAGAGTCATGTGCCAAGAGAATGCAGTCAAATTTAACATCACCATAAAACGCTTACTGAATCTGGTTGTGATACATTAATTCTTAGGTTTAACAAAACTTTGTGGACTTTTGTTTTTTTAAGTGTAAACTTTAACAATGAATGTCTCAAACCAGTTCGATAACAGTCTCTGCCACAGAATTATAGTTTTCAAAAAGAGTTCTTACACAGTTAAAACAAAGAAAATATATGGGGTAGTAACAAAATATAATAAACGAGCATATATATAGAATTAGGAATTTTTTGCTATTTGCAGGAATGGGCTTATATTTCATGTGTGAAGGTAGAAGCTTATAACTTTTGTGATTGAGCACATTTCCGACTCCGGAAATATGTCATGCTCCCTATAAAAGTAGCACAATGACAGAAGATTTTTGCACATCATTAAATCATTCTTGCCCAAACTTAACTTTTCAGATATATGTGGCAGGTATTAACTGGTGTTCTAGTGTTCATTTCAAAGAGAGACTGTGTTACATTTCAATCTAAACTTAAGAAAATGACTGTTAGATATTCAATCACAAAAATGAGATCTAAAAGCCCTTCTTATACGTACAGTTAAATTTCCAGCATGCTGAAAACTAGCAAACGTGGAGAAAAAGTTATAACTCTATAAAAAAATTTAGACAACAAATGTCAGGTTTTAAATAGGAATTCATAACTATTCTATTTATTTATTGATAGTATGACATGGATTTCTGCAATAAATAAGTTATACACAAAATAACAAAAATAATAAAATATTAATAATGATAATAAAAATAAATTATTAATAATAATAATAATAATAATAATAACAATCAAAGCAAACAAGTAATAAAATGGTGGGGGTGGTTATAAGAGATTCATGTTGAGAGGATAGCAACTGCTCATTGTGCAGTAAGTACTGAAGGGAGCAAGGAAACATCTAAGATTAAAATATCTCTCTGTGTAAAATAAATAAAAATAAAAGCTATGCAGTACATATTTGCAATACATGCATATTTCTCCATGTGTTTTCCTTTTTTGAAAATGCTGCAGATATCCAGTGAGCCCCTAACTTGCTGCATACATTATGCGCCCACTTTATCCATGAAAAAAAAATCACAGTTTGTTTTTTTGTTTTTAACAGACCCAGTATATATTTTCTGATCTTCAATTTACAAGTTTTTGTAAGTTTCAATACAATTATAAAAACTATCAAGATTTATATAAATTTGCCACACACTGATGATATGAATCCTTCAACTAGTTTATTTAAGTCATACAAACTAACATGCCCAGCTTGTATTTATGTCCCTCTAACTCATTTTTACCAAGATCAGGCTTAGTTGTAGGGCTCTGTGATTAAGCCCTATCCCAGTGAAATGCATTGTTGGGGTGTGGCTACAAGTGGGGTCTGGAAGTTTGCTTAACTTGAAAAAAACTACTTGAAGAAATTACATCATCAATGTGTCTCCACTATCTATGGACCATATAGGATGGCCAGAACCTTTTACACCTTGGGATGGGGGGCTGGACAGTGATTGGAGTTGTGCTCACACAGGACATTCTGTAACAAACCATAAGAACGGTTACTAATATGAAATGTATATCTTTCCCTGACAGCTCCCTGTGGCGGTCACTTTTCATCTCCCAGTGGAGTCATTCTTTCTCCGGGATGGCCTGGATATTATAAAGACTCTTTGAACTGTGAATGGGTGATCGAAGCAGAACCTGGACGCTCCATTAAAATCACATTTGAAAGGTTTGATTTTTTTTCACATTCCTTCATACATTTTACAGAAATACTCTTGCATATATTTGTACATTTATATATCTGTACATTTAAAAACAAGTTTCCTACAATAAAAAAAAATCTAATTTGTGCTTGACATGCCAATTGTTCAATTTTATCACTCTTCTGATTCAATTGGATATCCTGTGGGTGGTTGGTTTAAACAACCTCACTGTGATTTTTTTTGTGTGTGTGTGTGTGTGTGTGTGTGTGTGTGTGTATACGTGGGTGTGTTGTTTTATCATTATCGTTATAAAAGAGGTGCTTTAACAAGGAAACAACATCTTACAAAACAAAGCAGAGGAAAAAGGATTAGTCACTAGCATTCCTTGTGGTCTCTCTGCAGTTGATATTCCCCCCATTACTGACTTCCAATGCCGTGTTCTGCTCTGTATGTTTGTGTGGTTGCAGCCATCTTGGTAGAGAATCAAGGTTTTGTTGACTTATGTCAGATTTGCCTCCTCATGACTGATCATCTCATGACTAGTAGGATAAGGATCAAGAAGTAGGAGGAGAGATGTTGAAAACACAGATTCACAGAATGAATGAGGCAGAAGCAAAGAGCGTGTTGTATTTAGATAGAGATTCTATTCCATAAAGAATAACAGTGATCAGAACAACAGTGGCATTGCCAAACCTCTCTCCAAATCTGGTAAGACTGGTAAGCAGAGGCAGCTTCTCCTTGGATGATCTCATGCTACAGATGTACAGCTGTTATGCTACATAAAAGGAGTTCCTAGGTAGAGAGTCATGTCAGAAAGTGCACTTTTATTTTTCTGGAGAAATTCAAGACAAAGTGTAAATTATGTAGGGAACTGCTGCGGCACAATTAATATGTTTAGATGATCTCTATAAGATAGCACATCTCCAATTTTTCGATATTTTTTTTTCAATTCAGATGCACTTTAAAGTTATATAATAAACCATTGGTGATAGTAATGAGGACTGATGAACCCCCAAACTGGATGGGGAGAATGGGATATTATACTTAACACAATGCCACCTTCAATGCTTCAAAATTGTGCAATTCAGTGACGAAACATTCAGATTGAACAATGTAGAGCCGAGAGTTATCTAAATCCTGTTTATCCAGGATCTGCAAAGCATGTTAATGGAATCACATTCTAAATGGTTAATTGACTGTCATTGACAACATTAAGCCATTGACCTTTAATGAAGCACTGTCATAAAATAGTTGTTAAAACATTCTAGTTTATAGCACCTTTGTCAGAACAAAGGCTCAGTCTCATTAAGCCTCAGTAGAAGAGTTTTTAACCCATAGTCTGGTAATGACCATCACAAATATCAATTAACCTCTTTGCTGCCAATTTTACGTTTTTTTTTGCAAACACTTAAAGTGGATGTAAACCCAAAAAATAGCCAAATTATAAAGTCTGTTTCTCTGTTCTTGCTTTGTGTTACAGGTTATTTACATATCTAGAGCTTGGACATGTTTATCATATGTTATGTTATGTTTATCATAATATGAGGTGATACAAAGTTCATTGTATATTACCAGGATATGTAAATAACCTGTAACACAAAGCAAGAACAGAGAAACGGACTTTATAATTTGGCAAGTTTTTATCTGGAATTCTGCTAATTTTCACTGAACATTGAAAGAGGATTGCTCAGCGCTGGATTAACTCTGTGTGGCAAGACTGGGCACAGATGATAGGGAATCTTATACTCTACATTGTGACATCAAAAACAAAAACAAAAATTTGGGGTTTACATCCACTTTAAAAAAATGTTTTTTAGAAAGCAGGAGAAGCTTCAGAAAACTGCTTATCAAATGCATGTTTTTAGTACAAGATACACTAAAGTTATTTAGTGTACACCAATTATTTCTGTATATACACGATGATGTTGCCTTTTAGTAAACAGATACCCAACGTGTGAAGTTTTAAAATGACCTCACTCATAAATAGTCACAAACTTCACTCCCCAATTTATCCATAGGCCTGGTTTTAAACCCTCTACAGGTAATTGGTTTAGAGTTAACTGTGAATTATGGCCTTACAATTATTACTCTCACTCCAGCATGCATGTAGATCTATAAAATGTGTAGCACAATAGCCATTTTCATATAAAGCCATACAAATTCATATTTAATGCATACATTTATGTGGCTATTATTAGAAGGAGGACTGGGGAAGGGAAATTACCTAAGGGAAGGTTACTTGGAAAGAGGTTACCTTTAGCAACAAATAATGATCTTCACCAAAGAACGATACAATTTAATTTTATTCTAGTACCGTAAAATCTTGGAAAAGTACAGTTTAGAAACTCAATAATACAAAAAAAATGATTTGTTGCTAATGGTAACCTCTTTCCAAGTAACCTTCCCTTAGGTCAGTCCTCCTAATAATAGTCGTATATAACGGTTACAGCAACGAAACCCAACAGGGTACATGATCAACTATAGGTACTATCAGAGACAACCTATAAAACCAGCGTACATCTGCCACTCCCCTTCCCCCACATTCCCTCTAAACTGTATACATTTATGTGGAACAGGGGTTAACCACTTCCCCACCGACGCATTGGCAAATGACGTCGGCAGGAACCCTTCCTAGATCTGGGTGGACATCATATGACGTCCTGTATTCCCGGCATTCTATGGCGCACGCGGTACCGCTCGTGACCCGGTGTGCGTTCCGGTGGCCGTGATTGCCAGTGATCACGGCAGGAGTGTGAATCTGTGTGTGTAAACACACAGATGCACCTCCTGTCAGAGGTGAGGAGACCAATGTGTGTTCCCAGTACAGAAGAACACACATCGGTCTCCTCCCCTTGGGAGTCCCCTCCCCCCTACAGTTAGAAGACACTATAGGGAACATTTTAACCCCTTCAGTGCCCCCTAGTGGTTAACCCCTTCCCTGCCAGTCACATTTACACAGTAATCAGTGTATATTTATAGCACTAATCACTGTATAAATGTGAATGGTCCCAAAAACGTGTCAAAAGTGTCCGATGTGTTTGCCGCAATGTCACGGTCACAATAAAAAAAAAAAACCCAGATCGCCGCCATTACTAGTAAAAAAATGTATAAAATAAAAATGCCATAAATCTATCACCTATTTTGTAGAAGCTATAACTTTTGCACAAACCAATCAATATACGATTATTGCGATTTTTTTTTCTTACCAAAAATATGTAGAAGAATATGTATCGGCCTAAACTGAGGGAAAAAAAAGTTTTTTTTTAAATAAATTGTGATATTTATTAAATAAAAAAGTAAAAAATTTTTTTTTTTAATTTCGCTCTTCTTTTGTTTATAGCGCAAAAAATAAAAACGCAGAGATAATAAAATACCACCAAACGAAAGCTCTAGTTGTGGGGGGAAAACAACATAAAGATTTAGTTTGGGTACAGTGTTGCATGACCACGCAATTGTCATTCAAAGTGCAACAGCGCTGAAAACGAAAAATTGGTCTGGGCAGGAAGGGGGTGAACAATGATTTTTTTTTATATGTCACTTTTATTTTTGAAAACATTTTTTTATTAACTGTATTGCCATCACGTGGGAGACAAACAGCCCCATGTGCCAGCATATTATAGGGACAGGTTCTCAGTATTTAGTGTCACAATCAGGCGTCGGGCTTTAAGACCAATTGCAATAGCAGTGGCAGGACAGGAATACAGGCAGTCACTTCTGGCAGATCACACAGGCTCACCTCAGGTGCGGAGTCTAAGTACTAGCTGGTGTTCACCAGAGATCCTGATGGTGGAGATAGATTTAGCTGCAGGCTAGTACCAGGTCGCGGTCCTCAAGTTTGCCCCACCAGGGTGTGAGCAAGCCGGGTTCCAATAGCAGATAAACAGACAAGGATGAAACAGCAGCGTGGTCTGTAAACAAGCCAAGGGATCAATCACGAGTGGCTGCAGGTTAGAATCAAGCAGTAGAGTAGTCAAAGAACAGGCTGAGGGTCAAACACGGGTGGTTGCAGATTGGGATCAGGCAGTTGAGTAGTCCAAGAACTGGCCGAGGGTCAAACACAGGTGGTTGCAGGTACAAATGGCAGCAGGAAAGACAACAGCAAGGCACTGGCAGGGAAAGCACAATAACCTAGCAAAGAGGAAGTGCTGAGAAAAGGCTTTTATAGGAAGTTCATGGGAGGAGCAAGGGGTTCAAGGTTCAATGACAATCAAGACACCAAGCAGAGTAGTCTAATGGTTCAGATAGGTTTATCCAGCAGATCAGGCAGGGAACTGTCCAGCATCCCAGATAGCTCACTGGGAAGCGTCAATGCCAGACACAGAGGAGGTCCCAGGTTCAAGCCTAGGTCCTGACATTTAGACATCAGGGGGCCTAAAATACCCCAGGTGTCTCATCGGCACTCCACTTAAGCAAATGGAGCTCAGATCATACCATGTAATCTGGCAATATTCATATAGTTATAGAAGTAATATTAAAGAAGTACCACTGAATGAACACTTCAACATCACAATCCTCAGCTATTTTGATTAGGTGAAAGTTTTACATCTTTTAGAACATCCACAAAAGATGACATCACTCAATACTCTCCCAAAACTTTCCATGAGTGTTGAGAGTCATTCATTAGCGCTCATAACTCTGATACAAGAGACCAGACTACTCTGTAGTGAATTAGACTTTACTCAGGAACTAAATCCAGAAGAACTTTGCAAGTACTTTTCCTTTTTAATAATATTTATATTGATTTTGAGGTTGTCTATTTTACGATTTATTTTCTGTTAATATTTTTGTGCACCAGTTTTCCTTTTCTTTTATATAAACAATATAAAAAAAAAAAAACTTAGGCTGATTCACTAAATGCTCCGAGTTAGAAATGAAAGAATCCTTGCCTATTTGAAAAATGCTGCAATGCTTAAAACTTAAAACTTTAAACTAAATTGCTGCCTGGCATGGCAGTGAGTGTCAAAGACATTTAATAAAGAGATTTTACTGTTTCACTGAGAGCTATACTTCTTGAACTCTGAAATGGATGTCCTACAAATAGCTGTATGCATCATTTGCAGCTGCAGTTTCATAACTTCTCTCCCCCTGCCCAATCACAGAACCCATCAGTTGATAGAAGGGGTGGTCAGAACAGCTGCTGTGTAGGAGAGCTACTGTATATTGTTATGCAGAAAGGGAAACTATTCCTATTCCTAACTAGCTTTTACAGTAAGGTGCACAATGAAAGGCTTTGCATTGAGTAAACACAACAATATTTTTCCCAACACACTCACCAGCTAACCAGCAAAAAAAACAAAACAAAGCAAAAAAACTAAAAAAACGACACTGTTATTATAATCCGGCTGTGGAAGGGTTATCGCCCAAGTAGCAATAAGCACATATGGGTATCAAAGATACTCTCTCATATATTTTTACCTACCAATTTACGATATTTTAATTTAAAATATATGTGCATCACAGTCCTATATTACCCATTCTGCTGTCTTCTTTTTTAGACATGTGCCCTGTTTTGAGCATAATGGGCCAGATTCTCATACATTCGCGCTGCTCCTGGGCAGCGTAATATATGAGATCTACGTTACACCGCCGCAGGTCTACAGGTTTACATCCTGATTCTCAGAACACTTACCTGTAAACTTGCGGCGGTGTAGCGTTAGATTGCTCGTCGCAAGCCCGCCCAATTCAAATGGGGCGGGCACCATTTAAATTAGGCGCGCTCCCGCGCCGAGCGTACTGCGCATGCTCCGTCGGGTAAATTACCCGACGTGCATTGCGCTAAATGACGTCGCCCCGACGTCATTTGCCTAGATGTATACGTAAATGGCGTCCAGCGCCATTCACGGACGTCTTACGCAAACGACGTAATTTTTATTGAATTCGACGCGGGAACGATGGCCATCGTTAACATTGGTTGCGCCTGCTAATTAGCAGGGGCAACCTTACGCGTCGGGTACGCTACGCAAACGACGTTAATTCGCTGCGTCGACCTCGCGTATGTTCGGGAATCGCCGTACTTACCTCATTTGCATAGACGACGGGGAAAAGCGACGATGCGACACCTAGCGGCGGGAAAAAAAAATACTTTTAAGATCTGACAGCGTAACAGCCTTACGCTTGTCAGATCTAATGGGTACCTATGCGCAACTGATTCTGAGAATCAGTTGCATAGATACCCGGGGCCAGATGAGGTGTTACGACGGCGCTAATGGTGTTGCGCCGTCGTAACGCCTTTGAGAATCTGGCCCAATATGTCTATGAATGTGGCACATTTTCCTGAAGGCAGGTTTTCTCAGCAGCAACATTTGGGTGGCATAACTGGGTCATTTTGCATTTCTGCCCTCTCCACTGAACTAGAGTTCTGGGAGCAGAATGCCCCACATATAGCACAAATGCTAAGCTGCTCAATGGCCTGAAAATTATGTTTATCCATGCAATGTTTTCCATCTGTAGATGTCTTCTTAAGTGCCCAAAACAGCTGCAGAAACGCATGTGTTGACACAACTTTAAAATAAATTGTATTGTTGTATTCCAAATGTTGTTGAGTTGAACTAAAATTAATTAAAAATTTGTTAATGAGTGAATAAGTAATTAAACTGCACTTATGTTTTTTTCTTCAGATTCCAAACAGAACTTAATTATGATGTTCTGGAAGTACATGATGGCCCAAACTTATTATCACCAATTGTGGGTTCTTTTAATGGCACACAAGTCCCACAATTTCTATTCAGCAGCATGAACTACCTCTACCTTCTCTTTACCACAGACAACAGCCGATCAAATAACGGTTTCAAGATTCATTATGAGAGTAAGTAGGATGCACATTAGTATACTGACCAGTAATTGGCTAGCTTCTGGACAGTCAAACTTGTAATGAGCCAAAAGAAAAATGATATACTAAAAAACGTGCCATTTATAAGCTCTGTTTTATGTAAAATGAAAGGCTTTGTTTGTGCAATTGTGTATACTAGACAAGGATATAAAAAAAAAAAATTAATATACAGTGCCTTGAAAAAGTATTAATACCCCTTGAAATGTTCCACATTTTGTCATGTCAACAACTTAAATGTATTTTATTGGGATTTTATGTGATAGACAAACACAAAGTGGCACATAATTGTGAAGTGGAAGGAAAAAAATAGTGTAGCGTGCATTTTTGTTCATCCCCTTTTACTCCGATACCCCTAAATAAAATCTAGTGGAGCCATTTGCCTTCAGAAGTCACCTAATTAGTAAATAGAGTCCAACAGTGTGTAATTTAATCTCAGTATAAATACAGCTGTTCTGTGAAGCCCTCAGAGGTTTGTTAGAGAACCTTAGTGAACAAAGACCATCATGAAGGCCAAGGAACACACCAGACAGGTCAGGGATACATTCGTGGAGACGTTTAAAGCAGGATTAAGTTATACAAAAAATTCCAAGCTTTGAATATCTCACGGAGCACTGTTTAATCCATCATCCAAAAATGGAAAGAGAATGGCACAACTGCAAACCTACCAAGACATAGCCATCCACCTAAACTGACACTCCAGGCAAAAACAGCATTAATCAGAGTAGCTCTGGAGGAGCTGCAGAGATCCACAGCTCAGGTGCGAGAATCTGTCCACAGGACAACTATTAGTTGTGCACTCCACAAATCTGGCCTTTATGGAAGAGTGGAAAGAAGAAAGCCATTGCTGAAAGAAAGTCATATGACGTCCCGTTTACAGTTTGTGAGAAGCCATGTGGGGGACACAACAAACACGTGGAAGAAGGTGCTCTGGTCAGATGAGATCAAAATCAAACTTTTGCCCTAAAAGCAAAACGATGTGTGGCGGGAAACTAACACTGCACATCACCCTGAACATACCATCCCCACCGTAAAACATGGTAGTGGCAGCATCATGTTGTGGTTATGCTTTTCTTCAGCAGGCACAGTGAATCTGGCAAGAGTTTATGGGAAGAGGGATGGAGCCAAATACAGAGCAATCTTAGAAGAAAACCTGTTAGAGTCGGCAAAAGACTTGCGACTGGGGTGGAGGTTCACCTTGAAGCAGGAAGATTACCCTAAACATACAGCCAGAGCTACTCTGGAATGGTTTAGATCAAAGCATGTTCATGTGTTAGAATGGCCCAGTCAAAGTCCAGACCTAAATCCAATTGAGAATATGTGTCAATTGCTGTTCACAAATGCTCTCCATCCAATCTGACAGAGCTTGAGCTATTTTGCAAAGACGAATGGGAAAAATTCCCCTCTTTAATTATGCAAAGCTGGTAGAGACATCCCCAAAAAGACTTGCAGCTGTAATTGCAGTGAAAGGAGGTTCTACAAAGTATTGACTCAGAGGGGCTGAATACAAATGCACACCACACTTTTCACATATTTATTTGTAAAACGTTTTGAAAACCATTTATCATTTTCCTTCCACTTCACAATTATGTGCCACATAAATCCCAATAAAATACATTTACATTTTTGGTTGTAACATGACAAAATGTAGAATATTTCAAGGGCTATGAATATTTTTTCAAGGCACTTTAAGGACAACCCATAATCTCAGTTCTTAAAGCATTGATAAATTGCACATGAGTAAGGGGCTCAAGTTATTTGTGCATTTTCTACTCTGAACAAAGACACACAAGATCAGTCAACAAATGTGTCATTTTGTTGCACCTGTCTTAACCCCATGGGCTGCGAAAATGGGCAGTAATCTTCAACAGTAAGAAAATAAAAGCAAATGAATACATTAAACTGGTGGGGACAATTTTTATCAAGCCTATTCATTTTTTTATTTTTTTTAAAATGTATCCACTTTTACAAAATTAAGATTAACAGTTAACTGGTTTTGTGATGTAGGTGTAACAGTTGACACCCACTCGTGCTTGGATCCAGGGATACCAGTGCATGGTCATCGTTATGGCTATGATTTTTCTATTGGATCTACTGTTTCCTTTGGCTGTCAGCCTGGTTATACACTCAGCCATGAAGAACCATTGCTATGTGAAAAAAATCATTGGTGGAGCCATCCTTTGCCAACCTGTGATGGTAAGAGATTTTTTAATTAAGTATGCTTTTTAAATGCATTTATTATTTCAATATAAACAGGTAAATAGAGCCGGTATGTAGTCGTTACCTTTTTTATTTTCCTCTCTTCATTTTTGAGAGATGTCATTAAGGGCACAGTCTGTTAAAATATATCTTTATTTATTTTGTCATCTTTCCAACATTATTATTTCTATGCATTATTTCTATGCATATAGTAGAGCTGCACGAAGAATCGTTATCACAATTTTTCCCCGTTGCGATCTTTACAAAGTCTTTCCCGATCTTTTGTATGCAGAGAATTCTCTCTGCTCAAAGCCGTCCAAAGAAAAGAAGAAAAAATCTGGGCAGTCTGCCAAGTATCACAACATTCTTTATCAGTGGAACGTTAAGTCTAAACATTGTAACAATTTGTCTTTTACATAAAAGGAATAAACTTCTGTATGTAAATTAGGAAAATGTAACCCACTTAAACACTGAGGCCCAGATTCACGTAGGAGTTACTCTGAGTGTGAGGCGTCGCATCTCTGCGCATGAATCAGATACGCCTCACTGTTGCCTAGATACGAGCGGCGTAAGTCTCCTACGCCGTTGTGTCTTGGGGTGCATATTTACGCTGGCCGCTAGGTGGCGCTTCCGTTGATTTATGTGTTGAATATGAAAATGAGCTAGATACGCCAATTCACAAACGTATGTGCGCCCGGCGTATCAAGATACGTTGTTTACCTAAGGCGTTGGTTACCCCTCATAAAGCAGGGGTAAGTCATGTTAGGTATGGACGTTGGAAACGTCCGAACAGCGTCGTATTTTACATTGTTTACGTAAGTCGTTTGTGAATGGGACTGGGCGTAGGTTACGTTTACGTCGCCTAAGCATTGAGCGGGCGTAATTTACTTAGAAAATTCGACGTGATACTGAGCATGCGTGCGCATGCGCTGTTCGTTCATCCATGCATCTACATGGGGTCACGCTTAATTTAAATACAACACGCCCACGACCTGCCTACTTTGAAATGCGTGCGCTTACGCCGGCCCATTTACGCTATGCCGCCGTAACTTAGGACGCAAGTGCTTTGTGAATACTGCACTTGCCTCTCTAAGTTGCGGCGGCGTAGAGTAAATAAGATACGCTACGCTCGCACAAAGTTACGCCACCCTTCGTGAATCTGGGCCTAAACCTTTTCTGACATTTGTTGTTAAAATCATATTTTCTTTGCTAGAAAATTACTTAGAACCCCCAAACATTATATATATATATATATATATATATATATATATATATATATATATATTTTTTTAGTAGAGACCCTAGAGAATAAAATGGTGGTTGTTGCAATATTTTATGTCACTCTGTATTTGAGCAACATCTTTCAAATGAAATTTTTGGGGGAAAACATTTCTTTAATGAATTTAAAAAAAAACACTAACCAGTAAAGTTGCTCTACCCAGAATTGGTGCTCTATCCACCGTGAGAAGGTGTAAAAGGTCCTCAGCACACCCCCTGGAAAGAATAAACCCATTAGAACACAGGGACAATATGCTCAATCATATAATGAGGTACGACCCTCCACTCCCCTAGACCCACAGAGCTCCACTCACAAAATGAAATGGATAAATGGAAATATACTTTTATTTGTGTTTTGTTTTTAATGAATAAGACTATATAAAGTTAGTCAGTATTGTTTATAAAACTCTTAAGATTTTAAGACGTTCCCTTTATTATGTTAGTTGTTAATGAACTAGAAAGGTTTGTGTTTTTTCTCCTCAATGCATCCTATGCATTAAGGTGAAAAAACACCTTGCACTCTCTGGCCCCTCCGAGCCCCCATTTTACTTACCTGAGCTTCGAATCTCCATGGGCGTGATCCCGCGTTGCTTTCCCCAGGTCTTGTCGGCTCTTTATTGGATAGATTGATATCAGCGCAGCCATTGGCTCCCGCTGCTGTCAATCAATTTCAATGACGTGGCTGCCGGAGGTGGGGCCAAGTCATAGACTCGGCCACTATATACGCCAAGTGTATGAAACGTGAGCATGCCCGCAAGGTAACCCCCTTGGGTGAGAGCTTCTCCGAGGGGGTTAGCTCCTGGGGGAGTAGATACTATATTTTCTGGTGTTGGGCTTACCCAGATTTGTTTTACCATTTTTTAAGCATGAATATAATTATTTCACCACTAAAATGACTGAACTGTTACACTTGTTCACTGCAAGCCTATAATGCATACAATAGAATAAGTCAAGGATGTTCTGTGCTATTGCTTACCATTTAAAAATGTAAAATCCTTAAGGTCAAGGACTCATGCCAGGCTTACAGAGTAGCTTTCATCATGAACTCCTCTTCAGCGTGATACTGACGTTAAGTCTTATAGCATTAACTTAACTTTCACTGATGGGAATTTCTTTTGACACATGTTAGGCACAATGGCAGGAAAATATGCACGTCAATCTAATTTAATTGTATACACAGTAGCTTTGAAAAGTGACGATAGGCCAGAGGGCTGCTTATGATTAAACTCAATTAAAATATTAAAAACACATGTTACACAAACATGAAGGTCATAACGTATAGTATGTATCTGATAGCAACAAAAGAGGCAAGGTAGTATGGTTGTAGAATTTAAAGTCCACTTTTAAGGTGTGTGCAGTGCAACTGGAATTTATAATAATATTACCAATTGCCAACTGCCTGCCGCACATATACGTCGGCAGAATGGCACGGGCCGTCGAAGCAACATACAGGTACGTTGCTTTAAATCTGCTGCCTAGCGGGTGCCCATTGCGGGCTCCATGATCGTGCCTGCGGGACCCACTGACTCGATGTCTGCCGGTGTTCCTTGATCATGTCACAGAGAGGCAGAATGGGGGGATGTAAACAAGGCATTACCCTGTTCTGCCTAGTGACAGGACACTGATCAACAGCTCCCTGTCATCGGGAGCAGTGATCAGTGTCATGTCACATGTGTCACATGTAGCCCAGCCCCCTTACAGTTATTATCACTCCCTAGGACACACTTAACCCCTTCCTCGCCCCCTGCTGGTTAACCCCTTCACTGCCAGTGTCATTTACACAGTAATCAGTGCATTTGTATAGCACTGCTCACTGTATAAATGACAATGGTCCCAAAATAGCGTCAAAAGTGTCCAATGTGTCCGCCGCAATATCGCACTCACGATAAAATCTCTGATCACCGCCATTACTAGTAAAAAAATAATAATAATAAAAATGCCATAAACTATCCCCTATTTTGTAGACACTATGGCCCAGATTCACAGACAGCGGCGCACATTTATGCCGCCGTAGCGTATCTCCTGTACGCTACGCTGGCGCAGCGCAGAGAGGCAAGCATTGAATTCACAAAGCCAATGCTCCCAAAACTGTGCTGGGTTTCCAAGGCGTAACTCGGCGTAAGTGGAAGTGGGCGTGAGCCATGCTAATGAGGCGTGACCCCATGCAAATGATGGGCCGAGCGCCAGACAGATACGTATCGCCATCTGTGCATGCGCCGGGACGTGGACGCATCCTTCTGCGCATGCTCAGAATCACGTCGGAACAACTGCCTAAGATACGACGGATCACTGCCTACGGCGTGAACGTAACCTACGCCCAGCCATATTCACGTCCAACGTAAACAATGTAAAATACGACGGCTTGAGTTCCCTGGTGCAGACCTTTGCATGTCTGTTGCTGGGTTACACCTCCTTTATGGGGAATAACTTTATGCTGGGCGTACAACTTACGCAAATCGCGTATAGCATGCGCTGGGCGCACGTACGTTTGTGAATTGACGTATCTCCCTTATTTCCATATTTAAATAGAAAATCAATGGGAGCGCCACATGCGTCCATCGTAAATATGCGCCCACGATACGCTGGCGTAGGCAAGTTACGTTGGTGAGATGAAGCCTATTTTTAGGCGTATCTCAGTTTGTGGGTCCGGCGCACAGATACGATGGCACATATTTGCACTTATGCGGCGTATCTCGAGATACGTCGGCGCAAGTGCTTTGTGAATCCGGGCCATAAACTTTTGTGCAAACCAATCAATATAAGCTTATTGCGATTTTTTTACCAAAAATATGAAGAAGAATATATATCGGCCTAAACTGAGGAAAAACTAATTTTTTATATATTTTTTGGGGATATTTATTATAGTAAAAAGTTAAAAATATTGGTTTTGTTTCAAAATTATTGCTACTTTTTTGTTTATAGCGCAAAAAAAAAAAAACGCAGAGGTGATCAAATACCACCAAATGGAATCTCTATTTATGGGGGAAAAAAGGACATCCATTTTGTTTGGGAGCCACGTTGCATGACCGCGCATTTGTCAGTTAAAGCGACGCAGTGCCGAATCGCAAACAGTGGTCAATTGGCAGCCAAATCCTCTGGGGCTGAAGTGGTTAAATAGATGTTGTTATCTGAAGTGATTTTGATTAGAGTGGTGTCTAACTTACTAACCATCATAGTTTAAGTAAACCTGTCATGGGAGAAATACAGAGTCTATCATTCCTAATGTTTATAAAAATGTTAGCCATTCAACATTTATGTTGATCTTCTTGCTTCAGTTCTTTTAAATCACTGACCAAGAGTAAGTAAGGAAAGTACTTTTCTCAGACTTTAGTGAGCTACATAGAAGCTGAATTACTAAAGGAGTAAAGCAAATAACATGTTCACTGAGCATAGTTAATAAGTTGATGTGACATACTGTACCTTTTGAAAGTACCAACTCTTTGATTACTGACTGCTATCCTATGGGCTTAATGTACACCTCTGTCTAGACCAAAAGTTTTTACATATTATTAACAAGCACAGGCTTAAAAAAAAAAAAATAAGCTCTTAGTGATGTCTGCAGCTAAAGCATTGTGGGGAAATTATTGTATTCTTTTATTTTCGGTTATATTATTTTTATTACTATATTCCTTTATTTTCTATTCAATTGTATCCTCTTTGGAAATTGGAAAACTATTCGAATACAAAAACTTTTCAAACTCAAATTTATAAACCATTCAAATTCAAAAACAGGGGAGCTGTCAAGTTTGTGTAGGGGATACTTCCCTTTTTATTTTTTATTTTTTATTTTTTGGGGCATTGGTGCATGTCCCTTATGTCCCCTATGGCAATGCCTAGCTTTCCATGCCTTTCAGTTGACAATAGCTTGATTATTAGCCTTACAAAATGGCAAAATTGAAAAATTCCCCCCCCCCCCCCCAATAGACGTCATTGGAGTTTACTGTACACTTTGCAACTTTGAATTCTAAGCAAGATTTATGAAAAAAGTTTGCAGATCAAACCCAGGCAGATTCATCCATCCTTAGTGTCTAGGCACATTCATATATTAGGATAGTGCAGGAGCAATTCAGGACACAAAGTCAAGCTTTAAAGGGATACTATGGGTTCAATTGTTTTTTAAATAACAAACATGTCATACTTACCTTCACTGTGCAGTCCGTTTTGCAATAGATAACCCCCTCTGGGAAGCTCTATCCCGAGGGGGTTACCTTGCAGGCATAAAAAATTAAAATACAATACTTGCGCTGTAAAGTGTGGGACAAGGAGTGTATAATAGGCGGTAACGTTAATGGGTGACTAGTGAAAGTATTATTAGGTGAAAACAATATTATAAGACATATATAGCAATGAAACCAATACAAGGACAGTCCTTAATAAAAAATCTGCACTCTGAAAAGATCCAAATCCAGTGCAGTCCTGCCGTGTATTGGTGTGCTCCAACCAGAGATAAATCCTAATCTCCAACGGTGCAGGTGTTGTGTAAAAATAAAGATCCAAATAAAAATGCAAAATGTACACTTTAGAAAAAGGAACACGGAGAAAAGTTCTGAAGAGAATGTATATAAGACCCTTGGATCCGTAATGTGGGATAGGATAGTAGAGCCAGCACCAAAGTTACATGCAAACACCTTTGGTGAGCCCAGCTGCTCACCTCAAATTGACCACAGTATGTCCAGGTCAAGCTGGTCTAGATGGTTACAGTCCACAAATAGCACACGTAAATCTCCATCCGATATTTAACATGCAAAAACAGAGTAAAAGGACAAAAAAAAAAAAAAAAAAGGCTGATGGTGAAATACCGTCACAAAAAAGATAGGCAATTGGGATCTTGGCGGGTGGGAGTGCACTCACATGTAGGTGAGGGATCTTAGGCTCATATCCACGAGTGCCGCACTCGTCAGTCCCTCTATCTTTCCTCTGCTTCTTTCTACTAGTTGCTGGCTGTTTTGGTCTCCCCAAGACTTCTCAGTATGTAAAGCTGTCTCAGCTGCTGTGGGCTTATGGTAACACCTATCCCTCTCTCATTGGCTCGGGTGGAGCGCTCCGGTGGCGTTGTGATGGGAAAGAAACATACCCATAGTATAGCCCAGTCAGCAATGTAAACAGGTTTTATTAAAAACAAAAAGTTAAAACTCACATGTAAATACAGGAACTCTGCAACAATCCTTACGAGTTCCTGTATTTACATGTGAGTTTTAACTTTTTGTTTTTAATAAAACCTGTTTACATTGCTGACTGGGCTATACTATGGGTATGTTTCTTTCCCATCACAACGCCACCGGAGCGCTCCACCCGAGCCAATGAGAGAGGGATAGGTGTTACCATAAGCCCACAGCAGCTGAGACAGCTTTACATACTGAGAAGTCTTGGGGAGACCAAAACAGCCAGCAACTAGTAGAAAGAAGCAGAGGAAAGATAGAGGGACTGACGAGTGCGGCACTCGTGGATATGAGCCTAAGATCCCTCACCTACATGTGAGTGCACTCCCACCCGCCAAGATCCCAATTGCCTATCTTTTTTGTGACGGTATTTCACCATCAGCCTTTTTTTTTTTTTTTTTTTTTGTCCTTTTACTCTGTTTTTGCATGTTAAATATCGGATGGAGATTTACGTGTGCTATTTGTGGACTGTAACCATCTAGACCAGCTTGACCTGGACATACTGTGGTCAATTTGAGGTGAGCAGCTGGGCTCACCAAAGGTGTTTGCATGTAACTTTGGTGCTGGCTCTACTATCCTATCCCACATTACGGATCCAAGGGTCTTATATACATTCTCTTCAGAACTTTTCTCCGTGTTCCTTTTTCTAAAGTGTACATTTTGCATTTTTATTTGGATCTTTATTTTTACACAACACCTGCACCGTTGGAGATTAGGATTTATCTCTGGTTGGAGCACACCAATACACGGCAGGACTGCACTGGATTTGGATCTTTTCAGAGTGCAGATTTTTTATTAAGGACTGTCCTTGTATTGGTTTCATTGCTATATATGTCTTATAATATTGTTTTCACCTAATAATACTTTCACTAGTCACCCATTAACGTTACCGCCTATTATACACTCCTTGTCCCACACTTTACAGCGCAAGTATTGTATTTTAATTTTTTCTGTTTCACCTTAGTCTATCGAGGTAGACTTTTATATTTGCAGCAGTATTTTTAGTTTGTTCCCCTTCCCTTCACTTTTCAGACAGCGCAGGAGTTTACCCTATTTATACCTTGCAGGCATGCTCCAGTGTCATACACTCAGCGTCCATAGCCACTAAGTGTATGACTCGGCCCCAGTGGCTGCGTCATTGAATTTGATTGACAGCAGCGAGAGCCAATGGCTGCGCTGCTATCAATCTATCCAATGAAGAGCCGCAAAGCTGTGGGGAGAGCGACGCAGGATCGCGCCCACAGAAATTCGGGGCTCAGGTAACGGGGAGCTGGGTTGGCCAGGCACAGAAAGTGCATAGGATGCATTAACCACTTAAGACCCGGACCATTATGCAGTTAAAGGACCTGGCCCCTTTCAGCAATTCGGCACTGTGTTGTTTTAACTGACAATTGCGCGGTCATGTAACGTGGCTCCCAAACAAAATTGGCGTCCTTTTTTTCCCACAAATAGAGCTTTCTTTTGGTGGTATTTGATCATCTCTGCAGTTTTTATGTTTTGCGCTATTAACAAAAATAGAGCGACAATTTAAAAAAAAAAACAATATTTTTTACTTTTTGCTATATTAAATATCCCCAAAAAATATTTTTTTTTTCCCTCAGTTTAGGCCGATATTCTTCTACATATTTTTGTTAAAAAAATTGCAATAAGTGTTTACTGGTTGGTTTGTGCAAAAGTTATAGCGTTTACAAAATAGGGGATAGTTTATGGCATTTTTATTAATATTTTTTTTTCTACTAGTAATGGCAGCGATCAGCGTTTTTTTTGTGACTGCGACATTATGGTGGACACATCGGACACTTTTGACACATTTTTGGGACCATTGTCATTTTCACAGTGAAAAGTGCTATAAAAATGCACTGATTACTGTGAAAATGACAATGGCAAGGGGTTAACCACTAGGGGGGCGCGAAAGGGGTTAAGTGTGTCCTATTATGTGTTTCTTACTGTAGGGGGGCATGGCTGGACATGTGACATCACTGATCGTCGTTCCCTATGACAGGGAACAGATGATCAGTGACAAGACACAGAGAAGAACGGGGACGGTTTGTTTACACGCACCTCTCCCCATTCTTCAGCTCCTGTGACTCGATTGCGGGACACCATTGGCGATCGGCGATCGGATCCGCAGGTCCCGCAGGCGCGGTCATGGAGCTCAGGACTTGGACGCGAGCGCCCTGCCGGCGTTGCACGTGCGCGACCCACAGCTGGGCTCTTAAAGGCGATGTACCTGTACATGCCGACGCATATTGGCGTAAAGGGGTCCTCAAGTGGTTAAGGTGAAAAAACACGAGGATTTACAACCCCTTTAAAAGAATTCCTTTTACAGTGTTAATATCTTTAGATGTTCCTTATGACCTAAAAATAAATCTAAATTTTTTGAGTTCAGGTCCAAATATTTGCTGTAGACAGACAGGCAAAGGGATGTTTTTTTTTTAAACATCCGTCATGAATACCAGTGGACTGGAAAGGGGTCTGGCACTTGTATTTTTATTTTCAGATATCATGAAAGTGCATAATTTAATACATTGATTTATTTTATATTCCCCTTGTCGTTTCCTTTGATTTACTTTTGTTCATAACTGATGAGCTGCTTTCAGTGTCCTACTTCAATGACTGATAATTTAATCATGCTGCTTTTTACAGTATATGGGCACAGTTCCATCACCTAAACTGGTTCCTTTTTACCAGTGCCAATGAAATATAGTAGCCATGTAGGAATACTTTCACACTGTGAGTCTGTTAGTGAAACCTCCGATCAAGATCTGATTTAAAGTAGCCAAGATTTTTTTTCTTTTTTTTAATAAGGACAAAGAAAAATAAAAGTTACAAAAAAAAGTTCTTGAAAAGTTGATATCTTAAATAAACCATGAAAAATGGTAATGGCTTTCTTGCTTTCTCTTGAATGCTATTCAGATTTTTTTTTCTGAAGTAACCTTTCCTGCCTAGACTCTTTTTTGATTTATCAGAGGATTTATAAAGATTGTAAAGTGTGCACTGCAGCATGATTGGAAGTATAGTCCTAATGGGTAAACATAATCTGCTAAGAATTCACAGAGCCATTTAATTTCCAAATTTCTATTAGAATTGATTTTTCTATACAGGGATAGCATTATAAACAGGTTTGGTTACGTTTTTACTGTCTTTTAAATGGACAGTATGTTCTAAAATAGAAAACTCTGGACTACTTTTAAAAGTTTGATACTTGCTAAATATACAATCTTATGCCGCGTACACACGATCGGAATTTCCGATGAAAAAAGTCTGATGGACTTTTTTCATCGGAAATTCCAATCGTGTGTGGGCCCCATCGGACTTTTTTCCATCGGTGTTTAGAAATAGAACATGTTTTATTCCTATCGTCTGTGTGCAACTCCAACAGAGAAAAAACCCATGCATGCTCAGAATCAAGTCAACGCATGCTCGGAAGCATTGAACTTAATTTTTCTCGGCTTGTCGTAGTGTTTTACGTCACCGCGTTTAGGATGGTCGGAATTTGGTCTGACAGTGTGTATGCAAGACAGCTTGAACGGAATTCCAACGAAAAATTCAATTGGATTTTAGGCCATCGGAAATTACGATTGTGTGTACGGGGCATTAGGGGTTGATTTACTAAAACTGGAGAGTGCAAAATCTGGTGCAGCTCTGCATGGTAGTCAATCAACTTCTAACTTCAGCTTTTTCAATTAAGTTTTGACAAAATTACCTGGAAGCTGATTGGTTTCTCTGCAGAGCTGCACCAGATTTTGCACTCTCCAGTTTTAGTACATATACCCCTCAATGTCTGATTTTCTGTATCAGTCTTAGATTTGTGCATAATTTCAGAAGTGATTAGGGAATGAGCAGGAGCTATGACACACTTAGAAAATAATTGGATTGAATGTCCATACTTCAAAATAATGTACTTGTTGAAAAGATATCTCCAGAAGTTAAAGTCAGAAAGAACACGGTGCATGCAATCTGTAACTATCACAGTTTACACATTATTGCATACTCTATATAACTGCTTGTATAATCTGAAGTGTCTAGTTCTGCTGCTTCTACATTCTTTCTTCCAATCTACACTTTGGAGAAAAAAATTTAGCTATTGGCCACAGGACCAAGTTCTTTGTTTTTTTGAAAGGAGCAAACTGATTTAAGGTGGCCATAATGTGCCAGTGGGGTTGATTTACTAAAACTGGAGAGTGCAAAATCTGGTGCAGCTCTGCAAAGAAACCAATCAACTTCCAGTTTTGTTGTCAAAGCTTAAATGAACAGGCTGAAGATAGAAGTCGGTTGACTACCATGCACAGCTGCACCATATTTTGCACTCTCTAGTTTTAGTAAATCAACCCCATTGTGTTTTCGTACAAGACAATGGGGTTCATTTACTAAAGGCAAATCCACTGTGCACTACAAGTTCTCTATATAAGGTGGTGAGTCACTACACTGCCCCTTTGACAATGTCACATATGACGAAACGTGTCTAGTTGAGGGTACATGCTGACGTCACCATGCTGTTTACTATGAGGACAGGCTTTTGATTGTTTTGCCGGCCGACTTCCATTTTTACATGCAAACTTTTATTTTATCTATGTAATTGCAATACTTCCTTTTTTATATTAAAACCTATTAGGCTGTATTACGCTATGGTCAGTCTTTTCTTTCTGGGTCATTTTCTGGGCTCATGGCCACAGACTCTATAGACAGTGACAGGGGTAGATCTGCAGTCATCCAGCCTGTGTTAGGCTGGGTTCACACTACGGTTTTCCCGTCCGTCAGCCGCATACGATTTATATGTAAAACCGTATGCGGCTGAAACGGACGGGAACGTATGGAACCGCACATATGTACGTTTTCCATTGACATTAATGTTAAAGGAAAACGTATGCGGTTGCCATACTGTTTTAAAAACGACCGCAAAACCGTGGTTGAACACGGTTTTGCGTACGTTTAAAAAACGTTTTGCCAGCAAATCGTACGCACCCGGATGCATCTGAGTGCATACGATTTGCAATGCATTCTCTATCTATACGTTTTCCCGTCCGTGCCCGTACGTTTTCAATACTGAAATCGTATGCGGCTGACGGACGGGAAAACCGTAGTGTGAACCCAGCCTTACTGGGTTTTTCAGTATTGATCATCATTGCAAGCTAAAAGCCTTGGCTGGGCTATAGCCACATGCCTTTTGTGCTTGACATCCAGTAAGCAGGTCTTTCTTAACCTCCCTGGCGGTATGATTATTTCAGAAAAAAGGTGCTGAAAGCGGTACCATTATTTGCAAGGAAATTTGGCGTTTTATACTGTAGGCCTGTAATTCTTAGGAATAACTCATTTAAATCTGACCAAACAAGAGTCTAGTAGGCATCCCGGGTATGACATTTTTTTAAAAACAAAATTATAAATTATAATATAATAAATAATTATAAATAATTATAACAAATTATTCAATAATGTAATCAACTCAAAATCACTGAAATTTGCTCAGTTGCAGAATTGTCGCTGTCATTACTTTAGGGATTATAATTTATTATTGCTGTTTTCTAGCTGGTCTAAAACCATTTTTGACATAAAGGGACACTTTTGGTTGCTATGGACAATCTACAGTTTGCAGGCAGAAAGAACAGTTTTTATTATATACAAGTAAAAAATGGGGGAGAGTGGGGGGGAAGGGCTAGTAGCTGAAGCTAGACCCAGAGCCACCCACTCAATTGGTTTGGGGGGGACTATCACGGTACTGATAAATATGCATAAAACATAATAATGTAAAAAAGTTTATTGATTAATTAAAATTGCAAAACAAATAATTATACAGTTCATTGATTGGTCAACGTCGACTAGTTTCGCGGGGTTTCCGCTTCGTCAGGACAGCCAATCTATAGAGTAATGCAATAAGAATATGTAACAAACATCAGCAATACAGTAATAATTAATAAAAAAACTTTGGTAGTTGCTTACCGAATGAGTCAATTGATAATGCGCGGAACCAGGCGGCCTACGGGGGGTCCCCCCTTGGCGGGCAAGGGGATAGTTGATCATAAAGGTCTGGGTGTAAATAAACGATATAAAGATATGTATATATGTTTAACCCCATAGAATCGGTGGGCAGGGAAGGGTATAGGGGGGGGGGGGAAGGAGGGAAAAGGAGGAAGAGAGAAAGGAAGAGGGAAAATGGGAGGCAGGGGGGAAAGGAAGAGGGGGAATTGAGAGGGGAGGAAGGGGGGAAGGGAGGGAAAAAAAAGGGGGGGAGGCAATCGGAAAGGAAGAGAAAAAGGGGGGGAGAAAGAAAATTAAGGGGGGGGAGGAGGGAGAGTGGAGAGGCATGGGAAGGAGGGTGGAATGGGCGAGGGAAGACAGGGATGGTGGAGAAAGGGGGGAGGGAAGGGAGTGGGAAGGAAGGGGGAGGGAAGAGGGGGAGGGAGGAGGAGCACCCACGGATAACTAGTGAGGGAAAGATTAAATGGGGGACTTACCACGATAGAAAATTGTGAGGAATACAACCAGGCCAGGTGGAATAAAGTGCTGGTGTAATGGCCCCAGATCTGCCGGACAGAGGACGTGGACAAGGCAGCCTCCCCCCCTTTTTTTCCCTCCCTTCCCCCCTTCCTCCCCCTCTCAATTCCCCCTCTTCCTTTCCCCCCTGCCTCCCATTTTTCCCTCTTCCTTTCTCTCTTCCTCCTTTTCCCTCCTTTCCCCCCCCCCTTATTCCCTTCCCTGCCCACCGATTCTATGGGGTTAAACATATATACATATATACATATCTTTATATCGTTTATTTACACCCAGACCTTTACGATCAACTATCCCCTTGCCCGCCAAGGGGGGACCCCCCGTAGGCCGCCTGGTTCCGCGCATTATCAATTGACTCATTCGGTAAGCAACTACCAACGTTTTTTTATTAATTATTACTGTATTGCTGATGTTTGTTACATATTCTTATTGCATTACTCTATAGATTGGCTGTCCTGACGAAGCGTAAACCCCGCGAAACTAGTCGACGTTGACCAATCAATGAACTGTATAATTATTTGTTTTGCAATTTTAATTAATCAATAAACTTTTTTACATTATTATGTTTTATGCATATTTATCAGTACCGTGATAGTCCCCCCCAAACCAATTGAGTGGGTGGCTCTGGGTCTAGCTTCAGCTACTAGCCCTTCCCCCCCACTCTCCCCCATTTTTTATTATAAATTGGGATGATGGTACACTTTTATTCATTTTATTATTTCATACATGAGGCCATACTCCCCATTTTGTTCATTATATACAAGTACATGTAGGGCACTGGGCAGACCACTAGGGACAAGGGGTGTGTGTATTTTTTACATACAGTACTGTAATCTATAAGATTACAGTATACTGTATGTATTGTGTTTGTTTACCTTTTTGAATTTGGCGCCGTTCTCCGCTCCCGTGCGTCGTAACGTCGCAGGGAACGGAGATCAGCGGCGGTGGCATCGCTGGATCCAGGGACAAGGTAAGTAAACCATGCCTGTGGATTCAGCGAGGCGAGCCCGAGTCTGACTCTGGGTTACCGATCGTAGCCAAAAAATCTCACCCCGAGTCAGACTCCGGAATACCGCCAGGGGGGTTAAGGTGGTGGGGCACTTTTTTGTTTGAAGTCACTGTGGTGCCATTGAGAAGAGGATTGACTTCCCTAACATTGATCATTAACATGCTGTTCTCTGCATTGATTGGGACTTTGCAGCACAGCTTCTCTTTTTTTATCTTACAAGTGCACTACAAGTGCACTTAGAAGTGCAGTCATTGTAGATCCAAGGGGGACATGCAAGAAAAATAAAAAACATGATTTTTTGTACATTATTGAATGAAATAAATCAGCAGAGCTTCCCCCTTGTTTTAGATCTTCCCCTCAGATCTACAGCGACTGCACTTCTAAGTACACTTGTAGTGCCCAGTGGATTTGCCTTTAGTCAATCAACCCCATAGTCTTTGTTACTATCAAAGTGATATAATCACTCTTTAACTGCTTAACGACCGCTGCATGTATATGTACGTCCACAGAATGGCACGTACAGGCATATGGGCGTACATGTACGTCCCTGCCTTTCCGCAGGTCGGGGGTCCGATCGGGACCCCTCCGGTACATGCGGCAGTCAGAAACCCGCGGGGAGCGATCCGGGACGAGGGCGCGGCTATTCGTTTCTGGTCGCCCCCTCGCGATCGCTCCCCAGAGCTGAAGAACGGGGAGAGCCGCGTGTAAACACGGCTTCCCCGTGCTTCACTGTGGCTGCTGCATCGATCGTGCCATCCCTTTTATAGGGAGACACGATCGATGACGTCAGACCTACAGCCACACCCCCCTACAGTTGTAAACACACACTAGGTGAAACATAACCCCTTCAGTGCCCCCTGTGGTTAACTCCCAAACTGCAACTGTCATTTTCACAATATACAATGCAATTTAAATGCATTTTTTGCTGTGAAAATGATAATGGTCCCAAAAATGTGTCAAAATTGTCCGAAGTGTCCGCCATAATGTCGCCGCCATTAGTAGTAAAAAAATAAAATGAATAAAAATGCAATAAAACTATCCCCTATTTTGTAAACGCTATAAATTTTGCGCAAACCAATCGATAAAAGCTTATTGTGATTTTTTTACAAAAAATAGGTAGAAGAATACGTATCGGCCTAAACTGAGGAAATTTTTTTTTTTCTATATGTTTTTGGGGGATATTTATTATAGCTCTATTTTTGTTTATAGCGCAAAAAATAAAAACCGCAGAGGTGATCAAATACCACCAAAAGAAAGCTCTATTTGTGAGAAAAAAAGGACATCAATTTTGTTTGGGAGCCACGTTGCACGACCGCACAATTGTCTGTTAAAGAGACGCAGTGCCGAATCGCAAAACCTGGCCTGGGCATTTAGCTGCCTAAAGGTCCAGGCTTGTGATAGGGGACTCTGATGTAAAGGCGTGGCATGGGTGTGATGGAGGGACTCTGATGTCAAGAGATGTTTCAGATGTAATGGGGGGACATTGATGTAAAAGGCTTCATTTCCTGATTCCCTTATTGAAAATGGCAGAGACAGCACCCGAGAGCCGAGCAATAGCTCAGCTCGGGTGCCTTCATCGCGGGCATGCTGGACAGGTAAGTGTCCTTATTTTAAAAGTCAGCAGCTGCACTATTTGTAGCTGCTGACTTTAAAAACAAATAAAAAATTGGCTGACCTCCGCTTTAAGGGATTTTTTTTCTAGGTGCATTATTTTACATTTAGAAACATTGGGCCAAATCCTCAAAGGAGATACGCAGGCGGAACTGTTGTTCAGCCTGCGTATCCCTGTGCCTATCTTTGGATCTGATCCTCAAAAGGATTTTTCCTAAGATAGGCAGAAGATCTGACATCTGTAAGACACGTACACTGTCAGATCTTAGGATGCAGTACCGCATCCGCCGCTGGGGGCATTTTGAGTCGAAATGCCGTTTTGCGTATGCAAATGAGTACTTAGGCAGATCCACAAAGCTTTTTAGCTTTGTGTTTTCTGCGTAAGTTACGTTTTGCATACGTAAAATTAGTTCTGCTTTTACAAAGTGTAAACTAGTAACACCTTGTAAAAACAGAACTTTTTTTCGATCGCCGCGATTTTTTTTAAATTTTGAATTTTTTTTCCCGGCGCGTAACTTTTTTTTTACCCGACGCAACTTTATTGTCCCGTCGCAATCCACAAAGCCCGACGTAACGTAATTTTTCGCGATGCACGTCGGGAAAATGACGTCACACGCATGCGCAGTACGGCCGGCGCAGGAGCGCGCCGAATTTAAATTGTAATCGCCCCCCGGAGAGGAGGACCGCCTTTCGACAGAGGCACTTAAGTTACACGGCCTGAAATTTCTAGGTAAGTGCTTTGTGGATCGGGCACTTAGGTAGAAATTTTAAGGCCGTGTAACTTAACTTCTAAAAGTTATGTTAGGCAGGTTTTTTGAGGATTTGCCCCCTTGAACTGCAGTTTTTACTGCTTTGACCAATCTTCCAGCAATGCCTCAAAATGCCTGACTGAAATATTCCCATAATGTTGCCATGAAGTTGCTAAACAACGCTAATCATTACTGCTCTCCTCCACCATCACAGGAGTAAGCTCTGAAATGCTGAGCTCAGGGCTACGGTGTCAGGGAAGAGAAAGAGAATGTGAAGGGGGTTCAATTGGAGAAAGAGCTCACTACTGCGAGTTGAGCAGTAATGAGTAGGCTTCATTTAGCAGTGCCGTAGGAGTATTCCAATCAGGCTTTATGTACATTATTGTATTTATGTAAATAGTATACACCTATAGCAATATTCAACCTTAGTCAGAACAGCAGTTTGTTTCAATCTGCAAGCACTCCTTTTGTAACGGTGAACTAACCCTTTAATCTGCACAATCTGCACTATGCTTAGATGAACTAATTGTCCTTCTCTACACACCCCTGAAGAAGGTTACCCCGAAACGCGTCGGGTGTAATGAAGGCTTTCATGTATTTACCTATTTGGTGACATTCTTTGGAATTGTATATTTTAATTCAATATTTAATTTTTTTGATAAATATGTATAAACGTGAATAAAAACTATTTTATTACTTATGTCCCGTATATTTGAAATTAAAATTATCAGTGCCTTAAAAGTCCACCCAGGGGAACCCCCTTTTTTATTTTCTCATATATACTGGATGTGGCACAAGCATATATTTGCCATTCACCCCCCTTTCTTTAATCTGCACAAGCTCCGCCTCACTGGCCATCAAAAAAGTCACTTTGTAATGAATAGAACATTAGAACATTATTAAAACTGTATATTTTCCAACAAAATTCAATGAAAGTAAAAAATAATGCATTCGGTGCATATTTTTAACAGAATTTATTGATTTTTGTATATTTTTTTTATTAAGTTATGTGACCACCAGATATTTTTAATAATATAAAATATACATAAATATATATATATACATATATATATAAATATATATATATATACATATACATATATATATATATATATATATATATATATATATACATATATATATATATATATATATATATATATATATATATATATATATATATATATATATGTGTATATATATATATATATATATATATATATATATATATGTATATATATATATATTTTTTTTTTAAGAAAGCTTTAGATAAATATTTTGGGAGCTGAGGAAATTTTTGTTTTTGGGATTGCTGTTTCTTTAACCTGGCAATTATACCGAGTAGTACAGCCAGTTCAAATATCATTTATAATATGTTATATAAGAAACTGGAACAGTTGGCCCTTGGCATGACATTTATTAAGAATAATTTCTAGTACATACTGCAATTTCTTTTTCAGCTGATACGATGTTTACCATTAATGGCTAAACAAAAGTCAGTTCTAAAGAACCAAGTTTCATCATGTATTTTTAAAAGTGGAAATTCTTATTAAAGCCAGAAAAAAGCTGTAATCTCTTCTTTTTTTTTTTTTTTTTCAAACATTCTGGTTTGTGTATCTCAAACCAATTTTTTCATGGTATAAGTTGTTATTAAAAGTGACATGTCATGCTTTTCTGTCTTCAGCTTTATGTGGTGGAGATGTCAGAGGTCCCAGTGGCACAATTTTGTCTCCCGGTTACCCTGAGTTCTACCCAAACTCTTTGAACTGTACCTGGACAATTGAGGTGACCCATGGAAAAGGTAAATCTGTCTTGATAGTATTGCGTTTATTGTTGATAGCATTATTATTGTGTTTATTGTGTTATGCCTGTTTAAAATTAACCATTGTTCTGACACTGTAAAATACAATGGATATTATAGAGAGCTAACAGCATGTACATGTATGTATACATGTTTACTCCTCATTACAAGATGCTATGGAACTCTCAGTTATTCACTGTTTCCCCCCAATACTTATAAGAGCAATATCTTGTTTCAAACACATACCAAAGAAAAAAAAAACATGTGGTCTTATTTTAAGCAAACCATAAATGATGCAATTTGCTATGGGTTGAATGAATGATAATTGCTTGATTTCCCCATCAACACAGTCAGTGTTGATGGGGGAATTGAGAAATGCTATTTCCCTCCTGCAGCGCCCTTCTGTTCTGCTAGAGGGTTCACAGAGAGCCTTTCCCACTGGCAGGATTCAAAGTTCACTGCTGGCGGCTATAGCCGCCAACAGTAATCATATAACAATAATAATCCAACAGACTGGTTGTACGGAAGTCTATCCATCTGTCAACTTTAGTACAACCAGCCTGCCCACGGATGAATCGAATCTCGGCAGTCCCTGCTGAACTGACCGTCAATGGATCTATCTATGGTCGAATTTGCTTTAGTAAATGTAAATCTGGTTGCAACAGTATTGCACTTTGTTGCATAATTATTGTTGTGCTCAATGCTCTATCAAATATACATATAAATTATGTAAACACAATTCATGTGTTTAAACTATTATTTCTTATATTCTTTTAAAACCTACCAGAGAAATGTTTAGTAATGCATATTACTGATTTGTGTTATGTGTTAAATACTGTTGCACTTACCTAATTAGTGTCTACGGTATATAAATGTTGGTAGCCAGTATGTTCTTCACTCCAGGGTGACTGTTATGGGTGGGAATTAAAATCTTTTTTACCTTCTCTCTCAGCTACTAAGTATCATGTTTTGCATACTTTTGTTCTTTGCTCTTGCTTCAACTCCATTAAGAGAATTGCACAGTGCATTAAGTAGCATCATGAAGAACAAGGCAGTTGATGGCATTGCATTGATTAGGAACACTCATGTTGTGAACGCTGTTACATTAAAAGAAGCTTAATTGGAACAAAACCATATTTTCTCTATATTGGTTCTGTGGATTATCTTGTATTTCAAAGTATTTCTTATGTTACTGTGCAGTGTTTACTGCATCATTGTTTTTGATGACCTGGCGTTTTCTACCACTTTCGAGGAAAACACTTTTCATTTTTTTATGAACCCTGTAAAGTGTCAATTTAAAGTTGAAGTAAACCTATCTGTAAAACAGTTTCATTTCTGGCACATACCCGAAATGTAACACTCCCATTGGTTGTGTTCTCAACCAAACTGTCAAACCATCCAATGGCTGGTGTTAAAATCTGATCACATGTGCAGCATCATGGCACTTATACATTGAACAGAGGCAAAGATGGCAGCTTCCTTGGCTGAAACTGATAGGGAGATTTACTCACACTTTAATGATAACAAAACATACCAGAATTCTGAAAAACTCCAGCTACCTACACACGGACAGGTAACTATAAACTAATATTAAGATTTAAAGCAAAAGTCACAATTCTTTTTTTTTTATTAGATTCTCTTTGCCACCAGGTTGATTTAAGTTGATTGCTGAAATAAAGCAGTTTTAATTTATGGCAAGAAAAAATTATTTATACCCAAATATTTATGTGGTTTGGGGATGTGGCCATACATGCATCCTAATGATTCATGTGAAGCAAGAATCCTAATGGTAGATCCAAATTTATATAATGGAAAATTGAATACTTACCTTTATGTAATTTTCCTTTCCTGGTGCCTACCCATGGCAGCATACCAATGGTCATGGCTCCGCCCCCGACCGTCCCACAGGATCACTTAACTCTCTTATAAAAAAGTTGTTCCCCCCCTCAGGCATTCTTAGTAACTAGTCTTCAGATCTTATAGAACAATGTAAAAGGGAGGGTGTATGCTGCCATGGGTAGGCACCAGGAAAGGAAAATTACGGAAAGGTAAGTTTTTAATTTTCCGTTTTCCTGGTGCCTCCATGGCAGTATACCAATGGTAAATAACTCGCTTACAGGGAGGGTACTGAAAATATTTTTTTTTTAATGAGTTATAGAGCGGAAAGCTCTAGCGTCCTCTTCCTAAAATCTCGGGAGGTAAGTGCTGCCGGATCTAGGCTATAGTGCGACATAAAGGTGTTGAAGGATGACCAACTCGCGGCCTGCAAATTGTCTCCGGGGAGACCCGAGCCAAAGCTGCCCAAGAAGAAGCGATCCCTCGTGTTGAGTGAGCATTCACCACATTTGTGATTGGAAGACCACTAGCTTGATATGCTTTCTGGATTAGCTTCACAATCCAGCTTGCTACTGTTGTCTTGGGAGCTGCTCTTCCCTTCCTTGCGCCTCTGGGAATGATAAAAAGACGTTGGCCTTTTCGGAACTCGCGAGTTAGACCTAGGTTATATTTCAAGGATCTGGCTACATCTAGCTTGTGTAAATTCGAGGAGGCTTGATCTTCCCCAAAACCATTCCTGGTTGGGATGATAAGCTGAAGGTATGTTGGGGTGAACTGGTGAATGGGCTGCAGGACCACTCTGTCCAGAAAAAAGGTGATGTAGGGCTCCTGAGCCCCTAGAGCCTGAATTTCTGACTCTCTGCACCCTGATGTAATAACGATCAAAAAGGCAGTTTTCCATGTAATATTTTCTAATGAAAATTCCTCCATAGGTACGAAAGGGGGGCGAGCTAGGGCCTCAAGAACAATTGTCAGATCCCATTTGGTTATATAAATACTTCCTGGGAGGGCGTAGCCTCAAAACTGCTTTTAGGAACTGGCCTACTAGAGGCTTTAGTGCCCAGCATGTGTCTGTCAGTGCTGAGCTGGCCGAAAACCTGGACTTTTAGGGTGCCGTGACCTAAACCTAAGTCTAGGCCCGACTGTAGGAAAAGAAGAACATTATGGACTCCAGGTATTAGTGGATCGAAATGGTTGGATTCTGCCAAGTCCACACATTTTTCCCACATCCTGTAATAAGTGGCATTCGTGGATGACTTCCTTGCTTGCAGTAGAGTTTGAATAACTTCTCGAGAACCCCTAAGTCACCCAGCCTTTTCCGCTCAATCTCCAGGCCTTCAAGTCCAGAATTTCTGGATGTGGGTGAAGGAAGTCGCCCTGGAGTAATAGGTTGCTCTTGTGTGGAATAGTGACAAACTGACTAAGAGTGGGAACCATGGCCTCTTCGCCCAATGTGGAATGATTGCCAGGATGGTGACATCCTCCCTCGTCAGACGCTGGAGAAACCTCAGAATTAGGGGAATCAGAGGGAACGCATATCCCAACTGAAAGATTCAAGGTTGGACTAGGGCATCTACTCCTGCTGATGTAGGAGATAGGAGTCTCGAGAAAAACAGTGGCGTTTTCGTGTTGTGTGGGGAAGCGAGAAGATCTACCTGGGGAGTTCACCACCGTTGGCATATCCACTCGAAAACTTCCTGGTCTAGTGACCAGTCGTTGTTCACAAATTATCTTGAAAGGTGATCGGCTAATTGGTTCTCGAGAGCTGGAATATAAGATGCTCAAAGATTGCACAGATTTTCCTATGCCCATGATATTATTGGGGTCACTTTGTTGGATAGTGACCTGCTGTGTGTGCTTCCCTGGTTCTGCACATAGGCCACTGCCACTCTGTTGTCCATTTGGAGTAGAATGGATTTGCCTCTGAGGAGGAGGGGCTAAATACAGGATTGCCATCCAAGTGGCCCCCAGCTCCAGAACGTTGGATATTATCCCTTATGCATTGAACGACCACTTCCCTTGTACTAGTTTGTTCTGGACGTGTGCTCCCCAACTGAGCTGACTCGCATCTGATGTAAGAAAGGTCCACGAGGTAGGCCCGAGAGGCCTAGACACCAGAAGGTCTTGTCCACCGCCAGAGGCTGGATTTCATTGTAAGAGTAATGACTATTCTCTGTTTGAGGTGATTCTTCCTCCATTGCGCCAGAAACCCCAATTGGAAATCTCGCAGGTGCCATCTGGCCCACTTTACCATTGGGATGCATGATGAGAGGGACCCTATGAGGCTTAGACAATCTGATGCTGGCATGACATCCCAGTGCTCGCTTCACTTTCTGTATTAACATCAGAATCTTCTCTGGTGGAAGAGAAACTGCCCTTTCTGGGGTGCTGAATAAGGCTCCCAAGTAAGTCATCTGCTGCGTAGGCGACAATTGGCTCTTTGAAAAGTTGATCAGCCAGCCAAACTGGGTTAAGGTGTTCAGGACTATTCGAACATGTTCTTCTAAGATGCTCTTGTGTTGGGACACGATCAGTATATCGTCCAGATAGTACAGTACTCGTATCCTCCTCTCTCATAGGGGTGCCAGGATGGCCCCTAAGACCTTGGTGAAGGTTCTGTGTGCTGATGAAATCCAAAATAGGAGGCACTGGAACTGGAGATGTAGATTGCCTACTTTTAACCGCAGAAAAAGCTGGAATTGGCTGTGGATGGGGATGTGAAGGTACACGTCTTTTAGGTCTATAGAGGCCATCCAATCCCCTGGTTGGACTGACAGAATTACCGTGTTTAGTGACTCCATCTTGAAGTGTTCTAATCGAATATACTTGTTCAACCTCTTTAGGTCCAGCACAGGTCTCCATCCTCCCATCTTCTTGGAGACTAAAAAAACTGGAGAGTAGAATCCTGAGTATGTTTCTGAGACTGGCACTGGTAGAACTGCCTCTTGCTGCAGGAGTATCCGGATGTATTGGAATAGTACCTCCTTTTTCTCTTTGGATGCCGGGATCTTGGTGGGTCGGAAGGAAAAGGGTGGGGGGCGGGTTTTGAATTTCCAAAAGTGTCCCTGGAGGATGGTGGACACTACCCAATGATCTGCGCAATTTTCCATCCAAACCTGGATGAAAAACCTGAGTCTTGCTCCCACTGGACCGGTCTGGGTGGCAGGGAAGTCAAAAAGACTTCTGATTTTCACCCACCAATGTTGAGGGCTATGGCTTTCTCAGCCTGAGAATGGAAGCTTGAGACCCTTTCCAGCCTCTTCTGTACTCCTTTCCTGGATGGTAAGACCTGGAATCTCTTCTTTGCTGGGTAGCTAGTCTAGGAGCAAACCTTTTCCTTCTGTTCCTATCTTGAGGAATCAGGCTGCTTTTTCCACCTGTGACCCTGGTAATTGCCGAATCCATCTTTTCGCCAAACAGAGCCTTTCTATCGTACAGGATATGACACCACAATTGTTTTGAGGATGGGTCTGCTGCCCACGGCTTCAGCCACAAAGCTCTTCTGGCCGTGATGGAATATAGCATGGCTCTGGAAGAACATCCTAAGACATCTATGGCTGCTTCTGCCATAAAATCCGAAGCCAACTTCAGCTCATCCAAAGCCTTAATGATCTCTTCGGTGTCTATGCCTCTTCTGAGGGCTGTTTCAATGTTATCCGACCACACCCTAGTGGCCCTAAAAATGGATGATAAAGCTACTGCTGGCTTGCAGGCTCCCCCGGTTGCCTGTTATACCTTCTTGAGGTCTGAGTCAATTCTTTGGTCCATGACATCTCTAAAAGAGACTGCATATCAGATTCAGACTCCTTGGATCAGATCAGGCTCCAATAGCAATATACCAAATGAAGAGAAAGCCGCAATAGTATAATTCCGTTTATTTAAAAAAATATATAAAATAAGGCGCCAAATGGCTGCTTACTTTAATCGGTGCCCCGGACCCGGCACTGAGGCTGGAAAGCGTGTAGTGTTGTGGAGAGAAGGTCCCCTCGCTGGGGAAGGGGGCGTGCGTTCCACCTCCGCTTCCTGATGACGTGGTAACATAACGTACGTCGAGGTGGTACCTGGTCACGCACAGCTATGCTACTTCCAGTCCCGCTGGTTCTCCAATCTAGGAGGTGGAATGCATGCCAGCTTCCCCAGGGAGGGGACCTTCTCTCCACAACACTACACGCTTTCCAGCCTCAGTGCCGGGTCCGGGGCACCGATTAAAGTAAGCAGCCATTTGGCTCCTTGTTTTTTATATATTTTTTAAATAAACGGAATTATACTATTGTGGCTTTCTCTTCATTTGGTATATTGCTATTGGAGCCTGATCGAATCCAAGGAGTCTGAATCTGATATGCAGATACACACCTGCGGTTTGAGCCTATATTAACCTCTTTTTTGGCTAAAAAGGTCAACAACATTTGGTAAGGTGCCATCCTTATTCAGAACACTTTTTTGGGGTGATTTCATATGGTCGGTGAAGGTGGAGCTATGCACAGTGGATGTGAAGGCTAATCATCATGCACCCAAGCACTCTATTAAAGAACTTTGTTTCTGCTATTTGTACACTAGTGGTATTTACCACATTAATTGATTGCACTGTCGTTTATTGGCTATAGTCGCTTTTGGACTTAATTGTACTCTGTGGAGGATATCATTTTTGTCATTTTTACATCACTAATTTGCACAGCCTGTGATTGATTCACTAGTATATTATTGTTATTCTATATATTTTTAATATTAATATATGTTAGCACTTTATTTACTACCTATTTATAATGTTTTTAGTGCCTCCACCCTCTTTTTCAATTTTTGAAAATGGTTAAAGGCCACCGGCCTCTTGTCCACTTTCTGCCACTCTCCTGTAACCACCCCTTTATCTCTTCCATTAAAGGAAAGTTTGAGACTTTTCTTGTTAAATGAGGAAAATACTTTTTCGTTTTGGATGGGGGCTCTGGGTCCTTTTCCCACTGAATCGCATTCTTAACTGCGACCACAACAGGTTCCACTAGGCTAAAATCAAAGGTCGACAAATCTTCTTCGGCTGTGACTAATTCGTCTTCCGAAATGCTTCCCCCAGGCTGTGGGGTAGGTGCCTCTGCTGCCCCCTGTTCTGTGGGAGGAGTTGCAATGTCTTGTGAGGAAACCAACTCTCTGATTGACTCTTTAATTATATCTTTTATAGAGCTTATCAGGCTTTGTTTCTCCACTGTAGCCTCCAAAAAGCATTGCCCACAGGCCAATTTCCCTGGTAAGGCTTTCCTGCCGCATACCCAACAATCTTCCTTCCCTGGCTTGGAGGAGGTATATCGGGAAGAACTCTGACGACCATGGGAAATATGGCCTGAGGAATGAGAGTGGCCAGAGCTTCTGTGGCTTCTTGAACCCCTATCATGAGGACTCCGGTGGGAGGATCTGCGGGATGAGTCTTGTTGCGGGCTGGGGAGACAAAACCATAAAAGAAAAGGATATCTTTCTGTGCCCGACGAAGTGCTCTTTTTTAAAAAAAAACGTACCTGCCTGTTGCAGCCCTTACCTAGTGGTATGTTGAGAATCTTTTTGGTGCGGCATGGCTATGTCCAGGGCAGCTAAGAACAGATTTAAAATGATCAACAATTACTATTAGTTCTCTAGTAGGGTCTTATCACCATAGACACAATACAAAATATATTTTTTTTTGCCAATGGTATAAATATATATATATTTCAAGTAAGTCAATAATTTAACTATTTACTCCTTTAAATACTTAAACCCCCCTCTTTTAAAAACTATTTTGGTTTTCTTTACCTTGGCTGGGATACATTTTTTGCCCAAAGAATAGCAGTGGGGTGGAGAGGAGCACCAGTGATGCTACCTCCCTGACAGTCTTACTCTTAATGAGAAGTCAGGCTGTTTAAGTAACACCCGCCACCTACTGCGCATGCGCCCACCGAGCTGATGCAACAGCCGCCCCTGAGATGACAAGGCTGAGCTCCGTGACATGTGCAAAGTGCCCGCAGCTATGGAGGGGACCGAGCTGCACCGGGAACCTGCCCTGGAGAGCCCCTCTCCTCCAAATTGTGTCCGTTGGTGGCGGGGTGCGCCTAAAAGGTGTCAGTATGCACCCGGTAGTTGAGACTGAGAACCCCTAAGGTACCCAATAAAAAATACAGGCTTGTGTAGGAGAAGTGTAAAGGCTCCAGGAGAGCAAGTAAAGAGAATTCTTGGACAGCCAGACAGAACCACCTAATGAGGAGAGAGTAATGCTCCTGGAGGTGTGTGTGTGTGCTTCCCTTTCTTTTACCTTAAAAAAGATCCACAGAAAAACAGGCTCCCATACTTATCTGGCACCTTTAGCAGCCCAAGCGATAGGACTCCATCCTGCAGGAGAGCATGAACCTGCAATGGTCACACCATACAGTATGTCAGTGAGGTAGGACTGGTGCGTGATCCTGCGGGGATGAGGACAGAAAAAAGAATGCCTAAGGGGGGTAACAACTCCTTTTTTATAAGAGAGTTAAGTGGTCCTGTGGGTCGGTAGGGGGCAGAGCCATGACTATTGGTATGCTGCCATGGAGGCACCAGAAAAGTAGTTTTTCACACTTGATGTTAGGTTGTAGTTAGTACTAAGTGCCCCAGCTGGCAATAACCAAGGAGTCAGGACCAGCACTGTCAGATGTGGGTCATATGCTCTACCTTAACTGGTAGTACTGGATATTACTGGGAAGGTGAGTATGTGTAAATGAAGAGTCAGATATGTGAACCTATTGATTTGCCCTTTATTAGCAAAGCCCTGGTTCAGTTTAAAGGAGACCATTCAGGGCACAGCAACATGTTTGCTTTAATGTTGCTTCCTTAGCATCATATACTTATCTTTCCACATTGATCTCCTGCCAATCCTTTTTTTCTCCAGGAGCCAAAAGTAATACCATTAACTTCCTGGTATATAGGGGGATGTGGGCCAATCCCACAAGGACTCCATAACCCTCTATAAGCTCTGACTCCCACAACTTGTAGCATAGCCAAGGCCTTTTCTTTAACCATGGTGAATGAACAGAGTAGTGGGAGAGTGAAAGGAAGGCAAATACTGAATGTATATATTTGGAGGTCTACATTAAATATACCTATTGCTTTGCCATGTATGGGCAAGCACAGATTTATTTTAAGGACTATTATGATGCAAGGTTTGCAAAATAAAATATCATCTAAGTACTAATTGTGCAACTCTTACATTCAACAGTGTCCTACACCCACTGTACTGTACTGGTGTAGATATTGGGATCCATTATCTCTTTTGTTATCTTGTTTCGAAAAACAAATTGTTTTGCTTTATTAAAAAAAAAAAAAAACATTATTTAATTAATAAACAAACTCAGTATGCATTTTACTAGAAGTATAGATTTAGTGTCATGACTATGAATAGGACAACTTACAGAATAAAAAGAGTAAAGTGTGCTTACATTAACATGATTAAAACTATCAGTAAGCAATCAGGAATGTGTATACCCTGCTGCAATTGCAGGCTTCTAAAGAGGAATGTGGCAGGGTCTGCATCCCTGTAGATGTGATTTCACTTTGGGAGCTTCTCACAAAAAGTGATATTTTTATTGCAGGGGATGCCAAAAATCTGACTTGTATCTTAGTGAAGTCTTCTGGAAAAATCAGTAAGCCAATCACCCAATGAAGAAATTACATATCTGGGGGGCATTCTATACACCATGTGTGTACAGAATGCCTCAGGGTTGTCATATTGCATTTTACAGAAAATTACAGTGCTGCAGATTGAGAACGAGAGGTCATTTTTAATAACCAAGCAATTTCTTTAAGTTCTTTAAGAACTAGCCTTACCATAAATGTTTGAACAGATAGTGTAGCGCTTAGTGAAATAATATGATACAAATGGATATAAATGGTGAATCCAAACACTCAATTGATAAAAATGGGTAAAAACCATAAACAATCGTGATAATCCGTATATAGGAACAATTAAATGCCCATAATGTGTAAAAACCAAAACGACACTGTTTAAACTAAGCCCAGTACACAAGGTCAAGAATGCATGCATCAAAGTAATTTCGAGCATGCACAGGTTTCCACGGCGACCAGGTAAGTATACACACTCTCGGGTTTCTCGACAAGAAAACTGCCGAGAATCTCACGATGAGAAAATAGAGAACATCTTCTCTATTTTTCTCGTCTAGATTCTGGGCAGTTTTCTTGTCGAGAAACCTGAAAGCCTTGTACACACGCTCGGTTTACTTGGCAAGAAAGCTCTGCCAGCAGTTTTCTTGTTGGTTCTTGCCGAGTAAACCGAGCATGTGTAAGAGGCTTAAGAGTTCAAAGCTTCATATTGACATCAAGATGATGAACAAATGGTGAACAAAAAAAAACTGAAGTGAAGGGAACCACCAACGATAAGTAGAAGGCTTACCAGAGCGTTTGAACCCAAAAAAACATGCATTCTATGGGTCAAACGAGCTTGTATTGTAAGGCAAGCGATGTAACTGTTCAATTTGGAAACTCAAAATGGCTGGACCAGGATCGCCCAACTATCCACAGGCTAGGATATCCTTTCAGAGTGGTTTCATGAGGGACCATGTAAAAAATTTAATAAATCTATTCTCTATTTTGTATGTGCTATAACATTTGGGATATTATTATAGCAAAAAGTAAAAAATATTGTGTTTTTTTTTAAATTGTGAGGCTTTTTTTGTTTATAGCACAAAAAATAAAAATTGAAGAGATGATCAAATACCACCAAAATAAAGCTCTATTTGTGGAAAAAAAATGATCAACATTTCATTGGGGTACAGTGTTGCATGACGGCGCAATTGTCATTCAAAGTGTGAAAGCTGAAAATTGGCCTGGGCAGGAAGAGGGTGAAAATGCCCTGTATTGAAGTGGTAATAGGATTCAATTACAATAAGACGTGTGTAGCAATTGTATATGCTGAAACTATTTTTGTTATTTGCTATTTTTTCCCCACAGAAGTAGAGTTATTTAAGTAAGTAATGTCAAATATAAGCAAGTGCAAGAGTTGAAGTGGTTAAATAATGTTAGAGATTTGTTGTAGAAATTCTCTGCAATACCACAGCAGATTTTTGTTGCCTCTGATCTGATCTTTGATCTATGGTATTGTTAGGAATACTCAAGTGAGGACAAATGAGTCCTGGCTGGCTGTTGACATGTAACAATTCACAGTAACACCAATCTTTCTTGAAAAAAAAATCCTGTATCTATGAAATCTGAGTTAACAACAAACATGCCATTTTAAGAATGATTTCACTTCATCAGATGGTTTGAGGAATCCTCCCCAAAATGTTGTTATTTGTGTACTGATGAAAAGGGATTTTCCCAAGGTAGACTGATCTCCAGTTGGTGTTATCCTGGATTGTATACATTTTGCTTTATATAGCACTGCCCTTATGTATATGTTAACACGATCTAGATAATTTCGATCATCCATTCCTTAGGGTAAATACATATGGATCGAAATGTTGTCAGTTCAGGAAAGACTGGCCAAATTTCGATCTATGTGCAGCCCTCCCTTTTTGATAGAAGTCAATAATTGGATCGACTTCTGTTGAAGAGCCACACTAGAGAACTTTCATCGATCAGCAGCTGCAGCCAATTGGTCAGTGATCTGTGTATTCTGACAGTGGAGAGACCCCACTGTCAGAATACAATGTTTCAGCAGGGAGGATTCCTCTATTCACCTTACTTGTGTGGATGGGGAAATCCATTCTTTTTTTTTTCCAACCCATCAGCTGAATGAAAAAAAAAACTAACTGTGTGCCCAGCTTTATTGTTGTGCCCCAATGAATTCTATAGAGCTCCAATTCTGTGCAAGTTCCATGTTTGTGTTATTACTTTCCTAAGCCTAAACGCTAAATTATGTTTAAAATGTATCTCAACTTTCAGTTTAAATTGACTAAATGCATTACAGGTGCATGAAAACAAAAAGTGTGTAAAGTCTTACAGATTTTTTTTACAAAGCTGCTGCAGTGAAAAGCCTGTGCCAACATGCTGTAGAAAGCCCCCCTATATTCTGTGTATAAGCAGTGACCTTTTAGCAGGGGTCTGACAAGTCCCCCCTGAGTTAAAGTGATACTAAAGGCTTGATTCTTTAAATCTAACAAACATGTTATACTCACCTGTGCTATGCAGTGGTTTTGCACAGAGCAGCCTGGATCTTCCTCTTCTCGGCCACGTCACCGGCGCTCCTGGCCCTTCCCTCTCCCTTGCTATGGGGCACCTGAGCTGAGCCACAGCTCTATGTATTCATTCAAACACAGAGTCATGATTCAGCCCTGCCCCCTCTCGCTCCTGATTGGCTAACTGCCTTCGATTGACAGCAGCGGGAGCCAATGGCGCTGCTACTTTGTCTCAGCCAATCCGGAGGGAGAATCCCAGATGGCCAAAGCACTTGTGCACATTGCTGGACAGAAATAGGGCTCAAGTAAGAATTAGGGGGCTGAGGGCGGCTGCTACACACAGAAGATTTTTTATTTTTTTGGTGCCCCGTATGAGGAACGAACACAGACGTTTTTTTAATCTTAATGGATTCTGCCTTTACAACCACTTTAAAGCTAAAGCTCTAGAATTAACAGAGATCGTAACTTTGCTTATCAGAGCGCTATATGTCTGATTCAGCATGAGGCATACCAAACCTCTCACAGGAGAATCAGTGACCTTCTGTGCAGAAGAGCAGGGGACATGATTTTCTGAAGAAAATGTATTGTAAATTGAAACATGTATTGTTTTGATGCACCTGGAATGTTTTTAGCTGATCTGATCACACAATTGTATTATTATACCTCTAAGGGGTTCTACATGAATTTCCACTAATCAATAAGTGTAAAACAAAAAAATAAATTGTCATCCTATGCAATTTCTCTTATACAGACCATATTCTACTGAGAAAAGTTGTCATGCTCCATATTGAGTGATTTTCATAGTTATCTGTATTATCCAACAGTATATTTTTGTGTAAGCACACTTTTACACCACACATGAATTAATGTGCTTTCTATACAATAAATCGTATTCATTTGAGTTTTTTGTAGTTACACCTCACTTAAAGCGGAGTTCCACCCAAAAATGGAACTTCCACTTCTCGGAACCCTTCCCCCCTCCAATGTCACATTTGACACCTTTCAGGGAGGAGCAGATACCTGTGTAATACAGGTATTTTCTCCCACTTTCGGGCATAGATAGCTGAGTCACCCGCGGGTATATACGCCACTTCCTTCGTCCCCCCTGCTGTCTTCTGGGAGACACACTTCACTTCCTTATTCCCTTACTGAAGATGACCGCGGCAGCACCCGAGAGCTGAGGGAGAGATCAGCTTCAGGTGCCGACATCGCGGGCACACTGGATGGGTAAGTGTCCTTATTTTAAAAGTCAGAAGTTGCAGTATTTGTAGCTGCTGACTTTAAAAAAAAAAATTGGCGGACCTCCGCTTTAAGTTTGGCAATACTTGTCAACTTTCATCAAATAAATTCTTCTATTAAACTGTGTATGATGGTGATTTACCCTTCACTTTTAGCATTTGCAACTTATTCATTCCAAGTTTGTATAATAATCTTGCTGATATGTATAGTTCTAGCCTGTCCATACTAGATTTTTTTTAACTATCAAAGTCCAGCTACACAGACTTTCCCCTAACCTGTGACCTTGGCTCCATTCCCAGACTGGCTTTTTTTCTCTAGTGAATGCCTTGCTATGAAATGCAATTAGCACCTTTTTTTATTTGGACTTAACCCAATAGCCATTTTTGATTTGTAAGCTCTATATACCGATTTTTAAAACACTAATTCAGAATGTACAAAATAATTAAAATTATATATGGAATAGTGTTATTTAATCATGCTACACATTTAGACAAAGTTTTCATTACTTTTACTGTTATTGAAAGAATGAGTCTCATTAATGGTTTCACTGCAAAAATACTTTTAAGCTGTGCTACTGCCAGAACATCAATTAAATATTAGTGCCGCTGTGCATTTGTAACCACAGTTCACACTGCCATGCAACTTGAATTTGTTCCTATTTATATAGAAATCTAATTTGGTCTATTCCTATGTGTTCATTTTTTGTAAGCAATAGAGTAACTAAAATTCACTTGTGTAGATAATCACTTGACCTCTGGAAGATTTACCCCCCTTCATGACCAAGCCATTTTTTGTGATACGGCACTGTGTTACTTTTATTGAAAATTGCAACACTGTACCCAAAAAAAACATATGTAATTTTTTTCTCACAAATAGAGCCTTCTTCTGAAAAAAAAAATGCAGTGGTGATCAAATACCACATTTGATCACCACTGCATTTTTTTTTGCGCTATAAAAAAAAAAGACTGTCAATTTTGAAGAAAAAAAAAAACTAACAATATTTTTTTACTTTCTGCTATAAAACATATCCGATAACAACATTTTTAAAATCTAATTCCTTCATTAAATTATGCCAATATGTATTTTGCAACATGCTTTTGGTAACAAAAATCCCAATAAGTGTATACTAATTGGTTTACACAAACATTATAATGTCTAAAAACTATGGGATATATATGAATATATATATATTAGTAATGGCAGTGATCAGCGACTTATAGTGGGACTGTGGTGGACAAGCATAGACTAACTGACATTTTTGACACTTTGCGGGAACCGGTGACACTAATACATTGATCAGTGCTAAAAATATGCACTGTCACTGTACTAATAACACTGGCTGGGAAGGGGTTAAACATGGGGTGATCAAAGGGGTAACTGTGTGCCTAGCCAGTGTTTGTGTTCACTATGTGTGTTGCTTTTACTACAGGGATAAACGGATTCTAGTCCCTGCTTTGCTAGAACACAGAATCCATGCCTTCCCACCTGTCAAAATGGTAACGTGCCTTGTTTACATAGGCAGATCCCGGTTCTGTGTAGTTTACAGGCGATTGGCGGGTGGCGGAAGACATTGAGTGACAGGCACCAACAGATCAGCTTCTGCTGTGAATTATCACAGCAGAAGCAACCCGTCATTGGTGTGTGTGTGTGCCCCTTGCAGGCAGAAGTGCAGGTTTACATATATATGTGTATATATATATATATATATATATATATATATATATATATATATATATATATATATACGTGATCTGGCACACAGCTGCCACCCTGTAGCAGTAAAACTGCTATAGAGTGGTCAGCAAGTGGTTAAGACAATTAAAAGATCTGTAACAAATGCACGTTTTCAATATGATGTGTAAATTCCCTATATTTTGTAATGTGTTTGAAGAGAGATATGCAAATACCTTCTGTTTCAAAGCCAAATCCAGTTCTGGGTGCAAGGCCACATAGACCTCTAGCCTTGCAGGCTGTTATTGAGTTACATTGACCACTATTATTATTATTATTATTATTATACAGGATTTATATAACGCCAACAGTTTGTGCAGTGCTTAACAAAATGAAGACAGACATTCCAGTTACATTACAATTTTGGTACAAGATGAATCAGAGGGCCCTGCTCAGAGCTTACAATCTAGGAGGGAGGGTCAATTGATACAAAAGGTAATAGCTGTGGGGATGAGCTAATGGAGTTAGAAGCAGAATAAGCTTCTTTAAAGAAGACCACTGATTATTATGGGGTCACAGAGCCTAATGCCACGTACACATGGTCGGAATTTCCGTCAAGAAAAGTTCGATGTGAGCTTTTGGTCAGAAATTCCAACTGTCTGTAGGCTCCATCTGACTTTTTCTGTCGGAATTTCCGACAGCAAAAATTTGAGAGATGGTTCTCAAATTTTCCGACGGGAAAAGTTATTGTCGGAAATTCCGATCGTCTGTATGCAATTCCGATGCACAAAAAAACATGCATGCTCTGAATCGATTTGGCGCATGCTCGGAATCATTGAACTTAATTTTTATTGGCTCGTTGTAGTGTTGTACGTCACTGCGTTCTTGGCGGTCAGAATTTTAGACTATATTTGTGTGACCGTGTGTATGCAACACAAGTTTGAGCCAAAACTCAGTCGAAAAAAAAAAAAATCCACGGTTTTCTTGTGGGAATTTCCAGGTCGTGTGTAAGTGGCATTATACATAAAATCCATTGTCCTCCTTCCTATTACTTTTTTTTAATCACCGCTGATGGCCCAACAAGCTGTAAAAGTATTACAGCATGAATAGACAGTTGGGTTATGCAGTTGGAGCTGCACCCAGACCCCATGGGGAAATGCTATATTCAATATTCAAAAAAAGGAAATACCACCATATAGGGATATATGGAGTGATTTTATCTTGTTTCAACTATTAAACAGTCAAATTCAAGTTGGGATGTGGGATGTTTGATGGGTGTTGAGAAAACAATGGCACATCTGTTGTTTCCACCATCAAACTTCTTGTACCAACTGATGTATTGGAACTGTGAAAAATATTGGAAGAAGCAGAGTGATGTTAGCCAAAGTTTTGTTTTTGTGAAATACAAGGCACAAGGTAGTCAGTCTATGGAAGAACGAATTGTAAATCTGGCCCTTAGGATGACATCCCATTTACACAATTTTTGTGTTAAGTGATTATGTAAGTACAAAAATACTGCTAGAATGTCCTATTACAGTAGGTCAGCATAGGATATTGTTTATATTCAGAGCTACTTTTTACCTGTACACCCCAACTAACCATAGAAGGGAAAGATGTTTAATTTTGACTTGAACTATGAAGAGCCCTGCTACTTTTGTCAGCATCCCCAACACCACCTTCACCCTACAGATATCTTTCTGAATTTAGTCAGAGGTATCTCAGGTATCTCTTTAGTCTCAGGATCCCTGCCTGCTTAGATCGTACCCACCAGGAAGCTGTCATTGTACACCGCCAATTAAATAAATAACGTGTGTATGTTCGGCTGCGGACAAGGAAATGCCTTATTGCCTATGATTGGTGGTGTGCAGTGATGGCTTCCTGGTGGGTTCAATCCGAACACACCTGAGCCCATTCCTAGTCAGAGGTGTCTAAAGGTGGAAAGTAAATGGAATAAAAAAAAAGGTAACAAAAAGGCTTGCTCAAATGTTGGTATCTGATGCTGAACCCCTGTTTCCTACTACCCTGGATACTGGTCTAAAGGTGCCATTATAGTTATAAAAGATAACTGTTTTCATTCTGTAACATATGATAAAAAAGAAGAAGCTGTTATAAGATTTTTCCTTCTCTTTTTTTTTACATTTTGTCCATAATGGAATACATGACTATTTCACCAATGCAGTAATACTATATTTGAATTGTTTGTAATGATATTAGCTACACTTCTAAATCTCGTTTATTTTTTTAGGCGTTCAGTTCACCTTTCACACCTTTCATCTGGAAGATCTTCATGACTACTTACTAATTACCGAAAATGGTAGCTTTACCCAGCCTCTGGCACGGCTCACCGGCTCTGAACTCCCTGCAGCAATTAATGCCGGTCTCTATGGAAATTTCAGAGCTCAGTTGCGATTTATTTCTGATTTTTCAATATCATATGAAGGATTCAACATTACCTTTTCTGGTAAGGAAATTGTCAGCATACACTTTAAAATTTAATAGTCATTTTTCCTCTTCAGTAATGATAAAGGAATATGTTTAATAAGTTAAAAAAAGTTACCTTTGTTTAATTCAACTTTTATTGTCCCTAGCTTTAATAATAACAGATGCCTCTTTGTATTAATTACACTGCTCAATCTAGATATTAAAAAAAGCTATATACATGCCAAGATAAAATGGTATGTAAACCCAAAGGCCGGGATTCAGGTACATCGGCGCATCTTTGTGCCGGCGTAGAACATCTCAAATGCGCTGCGCCGACGTAACATTGAGAGGCAAGCTGAGTATTCACAAAGCACTTGCTCCCATATTTACGCCAGCGTAACGTAATTAGGCCGGCGTAAGCCTGCCTAATTCAAAGTAGGCAGGTAGTAGGCGTGTTGTATTAAAATGAATTGTGACCCCATGTAAATGAATGGCCGTACGAACGGCGCATGCGCGTGCATGCTCAGAATCACGTTGCATATACTCCCTAAGATACGCCGGCTCAATGCCTATGACGTGAACGTAACCTACGCCCAGCCCCATTCACGTACGACTTACGTAAACAACGTAAAATACGACGGCTGTTTCCCGACGTTTCCGACGTCCATACCTTAACATGACTTACCTCTGCTTTATGAGGGGTAAACTTACGCCGGATGTATGACTTACGTAAACAGTGTAGATTACTGCGACGGGCGTAAGTACGTTAGTGAATCGGCGTATCTTGCTCATTTACATATTCGACACGCGGAAATCAATGGAAGCGCTCCTTGCGGCCAGGGTAAATATGCGCCCAAGATACGACGGCGTAGGAGACTTACGTCGGTCGGATGGAGCCAGAATTCAGGCGTATCTGGTTTTAGGAATACGGCGCATAGATACGACGGCGCATCCTAGAACTTACGCGGCGTATAAGTAGATACGTCGGCGTAAGTCATTTGTGAATCTGGGCCTTAAAGAAAAAATACTTCAGGGCCAGGAGGCGGCGGTGGTATGCATAAAGGGTAAAAAAGTCTTAAAAAAGTATTCATATCCCTCGAATCTGACAACTATTGCACTCCACAAATCTGGCCTTTATGGAAGAGTGGCAAGAAGAAAGCCATTGTTGAAAGAAGGCCATAATAAGTCCCGTTTGCAGTTTGTGAGAAGCCATGTGGGGGACACAGCAAACATGTGGACTAAGGTGCTCTGGTCAGATAAGACCAAAATTGAACTTTTTGGCCTAAAAGCAAAAGTCTATGTGTGGAGGAAAACTAACACTGCACATCACCCTGAACACACCATCCCCACTGTGAAACATGGTGGCGGCAGCATCATGTTGGGGTGGGATTTTCTTCAGCAGGTACAGGGAAGATGGGCAGAGTTGATGGGAAGATGGGTGGAGCCAAATACAGGGCAATCTTAGAAGAAAACCTTCTAGTCTGCAAAAGACTTGAGACTGGGGTGGAGGTTCACCTTCCAGCAGGATAACGACCCTAAACATTCAGCCAGAGCTACAATGGAATGATTTAGATCAGTGGTTCTCAACTCATGTCCGCAGGACCCACTAACAGGTCAGATTTTAAGTATTACCTTGGGGAGATGCAGACTAGAATACTGCAATCACTGAGCAGCAAATGATATCACCATGTGATATATTTCGGTTATCTAGCAAACCTGGCCTGTTAGTGGGTCCTGAGGACAGGAGTTGAAAACCACTGGTTTAGATCAAAGCATATTCATTTGTTAGACGTACACAGTCACACTCCAGACCGAAATTCAATTGAGAATCTGCAGCAAGACTTGAAATTAATGTTCGCAGACACTCTCCATCCAATCTGACAGAGCTTGAGATATTTTGGAAAGAAGAATGGGCTAACATTTTATTTTCTATATGTGCCAAGCTGGTAGAGATATACCCAAAATGACTTGCGGCTGTAATTGCAGTAAAAGGTGGTTCTACAAAGTATTGACACTTTCACATATTTATTTATAAAAAAAAATTCCACTTCACAATTATGTGCCACTTTGTGTTTGTCGATCACATTAAATCCCAATAAAATGCATTTACATTTTTGGTTGTAACATGTAACAAAATAGGGAACATTTCAAGGGGTATAAATACTTTTTCAAGGTACTGTAAATTATCCTAGCATTTCAAATATAATGTCCAATGGCATGTGTGTTTATTATTTTAGAATACAACTTAGAACCATGTGACGATCCAGGAGTTCCACTGTATGGAAGAAGGCATGGCATCCATTTTGGAGTTGGAGATATCGTAACATTTACATGTTCATCTGGATATCGCTTGGAAGGAATATCGGAAATTGTTTGTCTTGGCGGTGGGCGTCGTGTGTGGAGTGCACCTCTGCCAAGGTGTGTGGGTACGTGGTCAGCTGCTTTCATTTGCTTGTCTGTGTAGTCACTGATGTTATGCAATTTTATTCTATTGTTTGCACTTTTCTTTACATTATTAAATCAGCCTGTAACTATTTTGCGGGCAAATCATTTTTTAAGTTTAGTTTTTTTTTAAGTTTAATTTTATAACTAGTACTTTAGATATATGTGAATATTGCTGAACTGAATCCTCCTTTAATTGAATAGAACCACTGGAATACTTGACAAATATAAGCAACCAGCATGTACTTCAATATGCCAAATTAAGCAATGCTAGTATTGTCGACCTTTTTTATGCAGACATTCATGTTGAAATATGAACCTTTTAAATATTTAATAGTGGGGGGTGGGTCGGTGAGAGTTGAGGATTTTTTTTCCCCAAGAAATTTGAGAGGAGTATATGCTATAGGATAGATCCATTCTTAGTTTTTGTGTTTTCTTTATTGATTTATATATTTGTCTTTGTAAAAGTATGTAAGGTTTTATATCTATATAATAATTTAATAAAAATAATTTGAAACATAAATATTTAATACATTTTTAACAATCATTAAAAAAAGTTTAATTGCTTCTGTATTTTGGAACTACTATAAAAATGATGATTACATATCTTAATTTTTTTTTTAATCCTCCAACTACCTTACTGCTTTGATTTGCTCATTTCCTTGGCAAGTATATCTGTAGTCAAACATTTTTTTTGTATAGAGTACAGAAGGGGAAAAAACTGTCTTCATTGTTGTATGTTCCAGTTTAGGAACCTCTCCCTCAATGTTATCCTTGTGAAATCTCTTATTTTGGAGAGATTTATTCTTATTTTCCTGTTGGGTGCATGAAGTGACGGAAGATCTCTCCAAGCAGACATATACATAAATAAAGACCTGATAATCATTCTAACTCTTCCATATTCTAAAAGATAAAACAAATTGTAATCAAAACTATTTTAGTTTAAATAATGTCCAATGAAAAAAATATATTTTTTATTGTTGCTTATTTTATAAAATCACATTGAATTGTGATATGTCCATTTGAGAAAATAAAATTAGATACATGCTGTACATATTTAGTTAAAGTTAAAAATAATCTGTTGTTAATGTTAATCCATGTGGCAGTTGAAGTGGGCTCCATTTAGAATACAGTATCTACCACTTTAAGAAATGCGGTAAAATAAGCTCAGCGTTTAAATACCAAATATGCTATTTTATGAATTGATGTGGTATCTTATTAGTGAAAGCTTATAGTAATTGAATTACGGGCCAGGTACGGGTTGGGAGGGACTCTAGAGCCATTTGTTCCGTGTTTTTTTTAAAGCAAGGAGCCCCTCTGACAGCTGATGACTCATTGGTTGTTAAAGATGTGGTGGCCACCCACTCCTTAAAGTGGAGTTCCACGCATATTTACAAGAAGATCTTAAACTAAAGACTACCCTTCCACCCCTCGTTTTTGGATATATAAAAAATATGTCTGGATACCTAAATACCACATGTGAGCTGCTTTTGTGAATGGAGACCAGTAGCACTAGAGTCAACGAGCCCGAATTATTTTTCTGGCACAAAGAATTTTTAATGCAGTTCTACTAGATAAACTGTTTTTCACATTTACATATGAACTGTAAACAAAAAAAAAAAAAAAAGCTCATGGAAAAAAGGCAATGCATGAGTTAACAATTGGTCAAACTTTTAATTTATTTATTTAAATTTGTTTAAAATTCACACAGAAAATTAATTTATGAATATAGCTGTAGCCTTCATGACGAGCAGGACTGTGTTATCACATTGACAACCTTTCACTATAGATTATTCTGGGCTCCCAATGTAATCAGTGAAAATCACTGTTATAAGCAACCTTTTTTTAAATGAAATCCATTCAGTCATTGTGTACTATTGTGATTAGCTGTGTTTGGCCTATTGATCAATCACAGAGATCAACACAATAGTACACAATGGATTGTATGCATGGAAGCCATATATTGTGCACAATTGTCATGTGATCTACTGTGATTAGTGACAGTGATCCCATGGTATCAGCAGTGACCTGGTACACAGATCTGTACTTTGCTGTGTGTGGTGGACAGATCGTGCTGCAGAGTGGTGGCCCATGAGGCATGCATTTGGCACGATTCAGGGAGGACATCATATGACACCAAGCCAGGATGGGAGAGCTCTTGCCCAGCCATCATATTACAATAGACTGGGTGGAAAGCAGGTAATGTATGCCCAGCATAAGGAAAATTAATAAACATGATGCAGACAGAGAGGGGCTAATCTGCACAAATGATCTGTATAAACACCTTTGAAGTTAATGTCGAATGTTTTGGTTTACAGAGCGCAATAGCTCAAGCTTGGATTAAGTGGAAACTCTGATTAAATTGAGTGAGCCATCTATCTCCCCATTGTGTATAAAATACCTCTGAGCTTTCTCTTTAGAAAGACCATCACACAGTTCAAAACAATTGTGCATGCTTTGTTAAATGATTATTTCTAAAATAAAATATATATATAAATAAAAACATATATACAAAATATTAGTTTAAAACATAAGACAAAAATATAATACTTAAAACCATTATATTTTCCCCTTTAAATGACAATAATTGTGCTCAACTTTACATGATTGAACTATGTTGATAATTGTAAACTAATGTTTCATTGTTACAGTAGGTGAACCCGATTTTGTGTCAATCTCGCTCTCTTTCTCGGCGAGATTGAGCACCTACGAGCCCCATCGCGGGAGCCAGCGCCGAGCTGGCTTGCCGCGATGGAGACAGAGCCGTCATAGAAGCGACGGGAGATCCGACTTGGATTCCCGCCAATTCTACACGTGTGCGGCGTTTGCTATGAATCCTGAGGGGGAAGTCCCCGCCGGATTTTAAATAAAAATCCGGCATGGGTCCCCCCCTCAGGAGCATACCGGGCCCTTAGGTCTGTTATGGGTTGTAAGGAGAGCCCCCCTACGCCGAAAAAAACGACGTAGGGGGTCCCCCTACGATCCATACCAGACCCGTATCCAAAGCACGCTACCCGGCCAGCCAGGAAGGGAGTGGGGACGAGCGAGCGCCCCCCCCCCCCCTCCTGAGCCGTACCAGGCTGCATGCCCTCAACATGGGGGGGTTGGGTGCTCTGGGGCAGGGGGGCGCACTGCGGCCCCCCCACCTCAGAGCACCCTGTCCCCATGTTGATGAGGACAGGGCCCCTTCCCGACAACCCTGGCCGTTGGTTGTCGGGGTATGCGGGCGGGAGGCTTATCGGAATCTGGGAGCCCCCTTTAATAAGGGGGCCCCCAGATACCGGCCCCCCACCCTAAGTGAATGAGTATGGGATACATCGTACCCATACCCATTCACCTGCAAGAAAAGTGGTAAAAACACAAATAAACCACACAGTGTATTAAATATTTTATTAGTCTGCTCCGGAGGCCGCCCCCTGTCTTCTTTATTAGCTCTTTTACCAGGGGGGGCTTCTTCTTTGACGTCTTCGGGTGGGTGGGGGCCGCCGTCTGGTTCTCTTCCACCGCCGGGGGGGGGGTGGCTTTTAAAAAAGCCCCACCCCCCCGGCGGGTTTCCTCCGGCGTCTTCGGCGGGGCTCTTCTTCTTCCGCTATCCCGACGGGTCTTCTCCGCTATCCGGGGGGTCTCGCCGCTCTCCGCTGTTGACTCGTCGCACCCCGGTTCTTCGTCTCGCAGTCCGGTCCCTTCTTCCGTGCTGTACATCTTCTTCCGTGCTGTGAGTTCTTCTTCCGGGCTGTGACGTCATGTTCTTCACTTCTCTTCTTCTCCCGATGTTGACTCGCCGGTCCTCCTCGCTGAAATGACGGATGCGCGCCTTGCATCGGACCTATATAGGCCTCACAGTCCCATCATGCTCTGTACCTACCCATGTGATACCTACCCACGTGGGTAGGTACAGAGCATGATGGGACTGTGAGGCCTATATAGGTCCGATGCAAGGCGCGCATCCGTCATTTCAGTGAGGAGGACCGGCGAGTCAACATCGGGAGAAGAAGAGAAGTGAAGAACATGACGTCACAGCCCGGAAGAAGAACTCACAGCACGGAAGAAGATGTACAGCACGGAAGAAGGGACCGGACTGCGAGACGAAGAACCGGGGTGCGACGAGTCAACAGCGGAGAGCGGCGAGACCCCCCGGATAGCGGAGAAGACCCGTCGGGATAGCGGAAGAAGAAGAGCCCCGCCGAAGACGCCGGAGGAAACCCGCCGGGGGGGTGGGGGCTTTTTTAAAAGCCACCCCCCCCCCGGCGGTGGAAGAGAACCAGACGGCGGCCCCCACCCACCCGAAGACGTCAAAGAAGAAGCCCCCCCTGGTAAAAGAGCTAATAAAGAAGACAGGGGGCGGCCTCCGGAGCAGACTAATAAAATATTTTAATACACTGTGTGGTTTATTTGTGTTTTTACCACTTTTCTTGCAGGTGAATGGGTAGGGGTACGATGTACCCCATACTCATTCACTTAGGGTGGGGGGCCGGTATCTGGGGGCCCCCTTATTAAAGGGGGCTCCCAGATTCCGATAAGCCTCCCGCCCGCATACCCCGACAACCAACGGCCAGGGTTGTCGGGAAGGGGCCCTGTCCTCATCAACATGGGGACAGGGTGCTCTGAGGTGGGGGGGCCGCAGTGCGCCCCCCTGCCCCAGAGCACCCAACCCCCCCATGTTGAGGGCATGCAGCCTGGTACGGCTCAGGAGGGGGGGGGCGCTCGCTCGTCCCCACTCCCTTCCTGGCTGGCCGGGGTAGCGTGCTTTGGATACGGGTCTGGTATGGATCGTAGGGGGACCCCCTACGCCGTTTTTTTTCGGCGTAGGGGGGCTCTCCTTACAACCCATAACAGACCTAAGGGCCCGGTATGCTCCTGAGGGGGGAACCCATGCCGGATTTTTATTTAAAATCCGGCGGGGACTTCCCCCTCAGGATTCATAGCAAACGCCGCACACGTGTAGAATTGGCGGGAATCCAAGTCAGATCTCCCGTCGCTTCTATGACGCGCTTGCTGGGATGTGCTGTCACTATTCCAGTGAGTGCAAGATGTCGGCGAGATCTCGGCACCATGTCGCCGAGTATCAGCGCAACGTGTCGTGCTAAAAGCACAATATCACAAACACCTACTGTATTTATTCTCTGTTAGGAAAAAAATAATTTGTCAAGATAAATATCATGGGTTAGGACTTGGTAGAATAGACTTTTCACAAACGCATATAAACTTCTTTACCTCAGTTTAAAAAAATATCATTAAACAGTCTCACAGGCAAGTCATCATAGATTAGAGATTTAAACTTGACCTAAATGTACTTAAATTGGAAGCAGTGAAATAAAGTTAATGTTTTCAAACCACTACAGAGTCTGTGACATCAAGAAAGTTGAGCTTGAGGCATTTTGTACCTTTGCTTGATCGTTGCATCCCAGTAATCATTACAGTGCAGCCGTGGTGTGAGAAAAATGTCAACATCGGTAATGTTCAGTTACATTGGATTTAAAAATGTTATTGGTGTAAGCCCAGTCTGCCTGTACTGTATAACCACAATATAGAGCGGAATTGTATATGTACAGATGAACTGGATGGGCAAATTTTCCAGGGCTCCCAAAAAGTTCTCAAACAATTTAGATTTTTTTTATATCTCTAAAAATGTTAAATAATACTTAATGCAAAATGTAAAAGTAGAGCATTTAAATTAAACATTTGACATTTAGTTTTGTAGTAATCTACAGTATTGTATGGTGCAAAGGCTCTATAGATGGCACATTATCAGGATTTCTTTTTTTTTTGAAGAAGTTGCTCTGTAACAAGGGACAGCATCATATAGGTCATGAGCATACTAAAATGTATAATTGAAAATATTGTTGTTTGGATGGCATGTGGTTGGCAATTACAATGTAGGGTTATTACTTCAAACAAAAATGGATGAGATTGATGTCATCACCTGTTATTTTAGAACGTGCCTTGTCTGGGCAACATATATCTCAATGTAGACATACTTCCAAAATAAGCAGGTACAGACCAAGGGAACATGATAGGAAAGAGAAGATGATTTTCGCATTTGTTTTAACAAATGAACGTGTAAAATTCGAATTCCGAAAGATCCAACATAAAAAAATCTTTATTTTCGTTTGGTTGCAACAACAGTTCAATATAGATAGAAGATTCGACATGAGGGTGACAATAGCAATCTGTGTCTATCGAACCTGCGGTCGAATGTGCCTAACCTAACTCTATTAGTCCAAGATTATTTGACATAGAGAGAAAAGATTCAACATGATAGAGACATGATGATTTGATGAAGCATAAAAACATACGATCACCACAAACAGACATTTATAGTCAAATGCTCGGCCCATAGACTATAGAAGAATTCTAATGTTGGTTGACGAGAAATAATAATTAATAAATATAATTATTACTAGTCATACAACATTAGAATTCTTCTATAGCTTGTGGGTGGAGCATTCAACCAAAAATGTACGATTGCGGCGTCGTACAGTTTAGCTGCTTCATCGAATCTTCTTAGAACATTCGACAGACACCATAAACCTTAAATGACAGATTCGACCTGAATTAATTCAGATTTTCGGACAAATGCATTTTTTAACGAAACAAAATAAATAAAAAACTATTTTGGGAGTAACTAAATAAATGTATTTTCCGAAATGAAATATTTCAGTGTGCACATGTCTTATTATTATCTATTAAATAAAATAAAAAATATTTAGAGTGCTACAGCTTTAGATTTTAGATACAGTATATGGTATTTTATATTTTTTAACTTGATTTTTTATTTGGTTGGTCTGAACATATCAGTCTTATAGTGTAGTCATTAACCACATGCCATCCAAAACATGTCTTTCAGTGTCTTTCATACCACTTCAGGGATTTGTACATCCCCATGAGTAGACAATTGTGCTTTCACTAAGAATGTTAAAACCGCCAGTTTAAAGGGATCAGGTTAGTAATTATGTTAATGTGCTTAGTTATGTTTTACAGTTTCACTGGGGAAAGCAGTTATAAAGCACATCACTGCCTATTAAAATGTCTTCTCTCACTTTGTGCTTTATCTGCAGCTGAATGTGGAGCATCTGCAACAAATAATGAAGGAATTCTGCTGTCTCCGAAATACCCACTGAACTATGAAAATAATCATGAATGTATTTACAGCATTCAAGTACAAGCAGGGAAAGGAATCAATATCTCAGCAAGAACATTTCACTTAGCACAAGGGGATGTTCTTAAAGTAGGTTATTTGGATAAAAAGTATGCATTTGTGCTTTTAAAATATTTTCAGTTTATGTTCAATTTTATAAGAATAACTTTTCTATGATATTGCATGAAAATATTAAATTGAAAGGCAAATAGTTTCAAGATTAGTTTCACTGAATTATATTTATTGTATATACTTTTATGTAAGGTTGTAATAAGGTTGTACTGTATATTGAAAGGTAGATATGTCCCTGAGAGAAATTGGTAGGGAGATATTTGCCTGTCCACTGTAGCACCGATAGCCAGCACTGCTGACTTAAAGGGTCAGTAAAGGAAATGTTTTTATTTTTTTAAATAACAAACATGTTATACTTACCTCCACTGTGTTCCCGATCCTAGTCTTCTGGGGTCCCTTGGCGGCTGTCTCGGCTCCTCCCTGCAACAACTCCACACAGATATGCGAGCGAGCTTGCATAGTGTGGATCTCTTGCGGGTGCGCTCCCGTGATACAGCCAGCGGCCATAGCCGCCTCTGTATCACTCGTTCCCGCCCCTGGTGTGCCGTATCATTGAATGTGATTGTCAGCCACGCCCACCAATGGCTGTGCTGCTTTCAATCCATCCACTGCAGCCAATCAACAGCCAGGCTTCGACTTGAGGAGGATGACGGGGGGGAGCCCGGAAATTTCAAAGGGGCAGGTAAGTAAAACGGGGGCTCGGTGGTGGGGGGGGGGGGGCGGTATCATCTGATGTTTTTTCACCTTAATGCATTAAGGTGAAAACTGTTTTACCTTTACAACCACTTTAAGGGCAGGGCTACAATAACACCTGCCGACAGAGAAATGTTCCAGTGGGGTTTTTAGGCAAGCTCAATTAAAGAGTTGGGTGCAATATGTAAAATTGTAAAAAGGTTTATTGGGAATGTTACATGGGGAGTATAAATGAGATATGCATTAGCAAAAGACATTATAAAATATTTTCATATAATTTACAGCATACAACAAGTTAATATACAGCTAGATACAGTGAACATGGAATATATAAAAATCCTAACGTGTTTTGACCATAAGGGTCTTCTTCAGAGGTTTTTAGTTGTAACTGAAAAGAAAATTACAGAAGATTATTAAATGGTATTACGTATTTTTATTATTACTTGGCCACCCTCCCTACCCTAAGCCCCATCTATGTAGAGGCACTTTCCATAAGAAAAGAAAAAAGGGGAGGGGGGAGAGGAAAAAGTACAATATATGGGTAGTATAGAAAAGATTAATTAAAATCAATCATTAACAAGTAAAGAAATACGAAAACAGTCCAGATGAGGTTTCATCGTCACAACTCAGGAGGTCCAGCTGGTTCCCCGGAAACTGTTCCAACCTCGAAGGGCTCTTGCGTGGGCGTCCCATGGGTGCTGGGTAATCATGTGTGACACTACAAGGGGTAAACTGATACAGGGTGACGCCCAGCGAAGTGGTAGGCGGGGGGGAGGGATCACATGGAGGGAGTTGATGGCCTACAGTAAGATAAATAGAGTGCTATGTTCAATTGGGGTTTATTGCAGTGTATATGTATGTATGCACGCACGCATAGGACACGTCTCTGGAATAATTAGTTATTTAGGATGCCAAAAATTATTACCAACCCTGACACAAATTTCTAATATTAATTTAAAAGTTAGATTTGATTTAGTCAATTTAGTAAAGGAGTTAACACTTGGGAAGGTTGCAAATCAAACACTAGGAGGAGGTAAATTGGAACTGGAGGGGTGAGGAAGTGACTTAGGGACAGATGAACGAAATGGAATAGAAAGTACACTGAAGTGAAAAGGAAAAATGAGATGGGGGATAAGGGGTGGGTGTGAGGAAAAGGAGGGGAGTGAGAGGGAAAGGGGGGAAAGGAGGAGAAGACAGGAAACGGGGCAAGGAGGTGAAGGGGGAAAGGTGTGAAAAAACTGCTGAAAATAGACAATGGGTGAAAATGGGCCTGGTGAAAGAAGAGAATAGAGAAGAAAAGAAAAGAAGAAAGGGGAGAAACCGATGAGGAATGCGAAAAGAGAGGGGAAAATGAAGTGGGTGGGTAGGAAGGAGTGAAAGGAAAAGGAATCAATAACACCTGCCATCCTATCAGTGAGAATCAGCCAGGCTGCATCGAGTATTGGAGAACCTCTGTGAGCAAATATTGGAGGTAAAGGTCGTTCCCCTCAGTGTAGCTAACCCGTAGGCCCCATTCAGATCTTGTGTAGCAGGAATGAGAGTTTCTGCTTGAGATATTTAAAGTGTTATGCATAGGGCAGCCCATTTACTTTAATAGACTCCCATATGAGTGTTTGTTACCCAAAATAATTTTCTCTTCCTTTTTGGGTGACAAGCTTATTAGTAAAAAAATTATAATAATAAAAATGCCAGAAATCTATCCCCTATTTTGTAGATTCTATAACTTTTCCACAAACCAATCAATATACGCTTATTGTGTTTATCAAAAATATATATAATAGCGAAAAGTAAAAAATATATATATATTTTTTTTTCAAAATAGTCGCTCTTTTTTGGTTTATAGTGCAAACAATAAAAACCGCTGAGGTGATCAAATACCACTAAAAGAAAGCTCTATTTGTGGGAAAAAAGGGACATCAATTTTGTTTGGGTACAACGTCACACGACCGGGCAATTGTCAGTTAAAGCGATGCAGTGTTGTATCACAAAAAATGGCCTGGTCATTAAGGGGGTAAATCCTTCCGGTCCTTAAGTGGTTAAAACATTATATGTGCCTGTTGCACCATTTCTTGTTTTTTGCACCACGTCTTGGCCTGAAATATTGGAATAAAATTGGAGTAACTCAACCCCCCAAATCTCCTACTGACATCATTTTAATGGATATGAAAATAACCCCCCCACAGAAGAAGCTAGATGAGAGCAAAAGCTCTGTGATCTCATCATAGATATACATTTAGGTTTGATGTTGTTTCTAGTGAATTTTGAATTTAGTTAAAACACCCTACATATGTATAATTAAAATTCCTGTGTAGCTATAAAGACATTTTCTTTACTTTCTTTAGGCCCCTTTCACACTGGGGCGTGAGGTGCGTTGGCGGTAACGCGCCACTATTTTTAGCGGCGCTTTACCAACAATATTGCGGCGCTTTTCGGCCACTAGCAGGGTGGTTTTACCCCCTCTAGCGACCAAGAATGGGTTAAAAACCACCGCAAAGAACCTCTGCAGAGGTGCATTGCCGGCGTTATAGCCATGATGTCCCATTGATTTTAATGGGCAGGAGCGGTGGAGGAGGGGTATATACACCGCTCCTTCACCGCTCAAAAGAAGCGGCTAGCAGGACTTTTTTTTACCATCCTGCTAGCGCACCGCTCCAGTGTGAAAGCCCTCGAGGCTTTCACACTGGAGACACAGCAGCAGCTGTTCAGGGTTGGTTTACAGGTGCTATTTTTAGTGCAATAACGCCTGCAAACCGCTCCAGTGTGAAAGGGGTCTAAGTGTGGTAAACTCTGTGGAAAAATCATTGAAGTCCTAGAGGCTTAAAACATAAAGGGGTTGTAAAGGTTCATGTTTTTTAATGCATAGGATGCATTAAAGCGGGGGTTCACCCTATAACCCCCAAAAAAAAAAAATTTTTTGTTCTACCATAAAATCAGGCATTGTAGCGCGAGCTACAGTATGCCTGTCCCGATTTTTTTTTCCCCGTACTCACCGTTTACTCGTACATCGAAGATACCGACTCCCCTCGGTGAATGGGCGTGCCTATGGAGACGGAGGATGATTGACGGCCGGCTCTGGCGCGTCACGCTTCTCCGGAAATAGCCGAAATAGGCTTTGCTCTTCACGGCGCCTGCGCATAGCCTGTGCGCAGGCGCCATGAAGAGCCGAGACCTACTCCGGCTGTCTTCGGGGAGAGTGACGTGCCAGGGCCGACCGTCAATCATCCTCCCTCTCCATAGGCACGCCCATTCCCCGCGGGAGCCAAAATCTATAATGTAGGATTACAAGGTGAGTCCGGGGTTAAAAAAATCGGGACAGGCATACTGTAGCTCGCGCTACAATGCCTGTCTCGATGGTAAAATCATGTGAGTGAGGGTGAACTACCACTTTAAGGTGAAAAAACATCTGATGATTACCCGCCCACCAGCCCCCATTTTACCTATCTGCACTTATCGGCTATGGATGCCAAGTGTATAACACGGGAGCGCACCCAAAAGGTAAACCCCTCGGGAGAGAGCTTCCCAGAGGGGGCTAGTTATTGCAGGGAGGAGCCGAGAGAGCCGCCGATGGACCCCAGAAACTGGCGTTAAGGGCCACTCTGTGCAAAACGAACTGCACAGTGGAGTTAAGTTTGACATGTTTGTTATTTTTTTAAAATCATTGAACCTTTAGTATCACTTTAAAGCAGAGTTCCAGCATCTTACAAAAAAAGTCAGCAGCTCCAAATAATGGAGCTGCAGACATTTAATATAGAACACCCCATCATCTTCTGGGACACACACAGGTCCCAGCAGGCAGCGGGGGGGGGGGCAGGAGGAGGGGGCAATCCAAATCCAGAGATGACGTACCTCACAGCAGCAGTGTAGGATGGAAGCCCTGTTGCAAAAACCAACCAAAAGGTACAAAATGCCTAAAAAAGTTGCTTGATTGGATTACACCTTGTTTGATTTTAGCCTGGAACTCCATACTGTTTGATACAAAACAAAATAACCAGCTAAATGCAGCATTCCTGTCTGTATAACACATACAGTATACTTGAGAGGTTATTGTACTTTATACTATAAGTCTTCCATGTACAGTAAGCATTGCATGTTTCAATGGCATTAAGCAGATAATAGATGTCATCCTGGATGTACAGTATGTAATTAATTCTCCTAGATGATGGATAAGAAACCCAGGTTCTACTGTACACTGAATAATTCTCAGTATAGCAGTGCTGCTTGACTAGTTTTTCAAGAACAGTTGTCTTCAGTATCATCCCCATTTGAAGTTCATTTCAAAAGTAATTTATCTTGCTTGGCCTTTCATTGCTCTGCTGTCATGCCCCAAGGCAAAATGATCATTTACATTTTTTAAAGTTTTAAAACTTTATTTACAAATACATGTAAAGTGTATAGTGCTATTTACACTTTGTTTTACCAAGTTAACACATTTAGAGCCGGTTCACACTGGGGCGACTCGTCAGGCGGCTCAGCCGCCTGACGAGTCGCGTCCCATTCTATGCAATAGAACCATTCTAATAAGAGCTACGAAAAAGGTTCTTGTAGGACTTCGGGGGCGGCTCGGGGCGATTTTCATTGACTTCTATACAGAAGTCATTTTGCTAATCGCCTCTGAAGTCGTCTTCAGGATGACTTGCAGAGTCGCCCCCGAAGTCGTGCCGCCGCAGTGTGAACCGGCTCTCAGTGAGTGTATCTTAGGCACTTTGGGCCAGATTCACATACAAATACGTTACGCTGCGGCGGCGTAACGTATCCCATTTATGTTACACTGCCGCAAGTTTACAGCGTAAGTGCCTGATTCACAAAGCACTTACCTGTAAACTTGCGGCGGCGTACCGTAAATACCCTCGGCGCAAGCCCGCCTAATTCAAATGGGACGGGCACCATTTAAATTAGGCGCGTTCCCGCGCTGAACGTACTGTGCATGCTCCGTTCATAAAATTACCCGACGTGCATTGCGCTAAATGACGTCGCAAGGACGTCATTGGTTTCGACGTTAACGTAAATAGCGTCCAGCGCCATTCACGGACGACTTACGCAAACTACGTGAAATTTTACATTTCGACGCGGGAACGACGGCCATACTTAACATTGGTTACACCACCTAAAGGGCATGCTTAGTTTTACGTGACGCATCTCTACGGAAACAACGTAAATTTAGATCGACGGGCAAATCGGACGTTTGTGAATCGGCGTAACTAGTCATTTGCCTGTCGGATCTTAGGGCTATCTATGCGTAACCTGATTCTATGAATCAGGCACATAGATACGACAATCGTATCTCAGAGATACGACGGCGTATCAGGAGATACGCCGCCGTATCTCTTTTGTGAATCTCGCTCTTTGTTAATACATCACCTAAATGTGGTGAAGTTAACTACAAATGCATCTTCATATTTAAAGCTGTTCATGATATATAAAACATGGAAAACTCCAAGCAAAGAAACGTCTTATTGAACTCAATCACCACATATCAGCATTTCTTAAAGTTTTTACCTTTGAGGAACATTTGAAATATGTTTCAGATCTCAGGGAACCCCAACTGCAAGTTTTTATATACACAATATTTTCAAAAGTATTGGGGCACCTGCCTTTACACATGAACTTTAATGACATCCCAGTCTTAGTCTGTAGGGTTCAATATTGAGTTGACCCATCCTTTGCAGCTATAACAGCTTCAACTCTTCCGGGAATGTTGTCCGCAAGTTTTAGGAGTGTGTCTATAGAAAATTTTGACCATTCTTCCAGAAGTGCATTTGTGAGGTCAGGCACTGATGTTGATGAAAAGGCCTAGCTCGTAGTCTCCACTCAAATTCATCCCAAAGGTTTTCTATCGGGTTGAGATCAGGATTCTCTGCAGTCAAGTTCCTCCAACCCAAACTCACTCATCCATGTCTTTATGGACCTTTCTTTGTGCACTGGTCCATAAAGACATTGTCCAAATAATTTGGTGGAGGGGGGATTATGGTTCGTGATAGTTTTTTTAGGGGTTGGGGTTGGCCCCTTAGTTCAAAGGAAGGGAACTCTTAAGGCATCAGCATACCAAGACATTTTGGACAATTTCATTCTCCTAACTTTGTGGGAACAGTTTGGGGATGTCCCCCTCATGTTCCAACATGACTGCGCACCAGTGCACAAAGCAAGGTCCATAAAGACATGGATGAGCAAGTTTGGGGTGGAGAAACTTGATTGGCCTTTTTCAATTCAAGAACATTTACATTTTGTACTGACATGCTTTTAATATCAAGGAAATAATGAGCTGTTGATTGAAACCAACATAGTATAAGGCCTCTGTGAAGAGTTTGAGAAATGGCGTTGTGCTGGGCACTGGACATTTTGCCCAGTGTGGTTTGTGTGTGCTCTTATTTTTAATGAAACTCTACCGAACCAAAAAAGCCTGGTTAGAAAACATGTAATGTAGCTTTCTATGATAGCACTGTTATCTTATTACAACCCCCCCCCCAAAAAAAAAAAATATATATATAGTTAATCATTAATAAAAACACAGTTTCAGGAGACTACATATACCCAATATATCAGTAGATAGCATATTCCAACATTTATATGTTAACCCTTTTTAACTCCTTTCATTAGCTTACTTCCAAACTATAATATACATTAATGTCTATACCACTGGCCACAAAAGTGGGTACACCCCTATATGAAAATGTCCAAATTCAGCCCAATTAGCCATTTTCCCTCCCTGGTGTCATGTGACTCATTAGTGTTACAAGGTCTTAGGTGTGAATGGGGAGCAGGTGTGTAACATTTGGTGTTATTGCGCACACTACATCAAATTGGTCAGCGTGGCTGTTGACCCAGAAGGAAGCCTCTTATAAAGTTGAAGCAAAAGAAAGCCCACAAACAGTTTGGTGAAGACAAGCAGACTAAGGAAGTGGATTACTGGAACCATGTCCTGTGGCCTGATGAAACCAAAATAAACGTATTTGGTTCAGAAGGTGTCAAGTGTGTGTGGCAACCAGGCAAGGAGTACAAAGACAAGTGTGTCTTGCCTACAGTCGAGCCAGTGATGGGAGTGTCATGGTCTTGGGCTGCATGGGTGCTGCTGGCACTGGGGAACTACAGTTTATTGAGGGAACCATGAATGCCAACATGAACATGTTCTGTGATATACTGAATCAGAGCATGATCCCCTCCCCTCAGAAACTGGGCCGCAGAGCAGTATTCTAACATGATAATGACCCCAAACACACCTCCAAGATGACCACTGCCTTGCTAAAGAAGCTGAAGGTAAAGGTGATGGACTGGCCAGGCATGTCTCCAGACCTATACCCTATTGAGCCTCTGTGGGGAAACGGAAGGTGGAGAAGTGCAACATCCACCAGCTCTGTGATATCGTCATGGAGGAGTGAAAGAGGACTCCAGTGGCAACCTGTAAAGCTCTGGTGAACTCCATTCCCAAGAGGGTTAAATGATAGAAAATAATGGTGGCCACACAAAATATTGACACTTTAAGCCCAATTTGGACATTTTCACTTAGGAATGAACTCACTTTTGCTGCCAGTAGTTTAGACATACAAGCTGTACACTCACTGCTTTAAATTGTAGCAAAGTGTAATTTCTTCATTGTTGTCACATGAAAGATATAATACAATATTTAAAAAAATGTGAGGGGTGTATTCACTTTTGTGAGATACTATCTATATATATATATATATATATATATATATATATATATATATATATATATATATATATATATATATGTGTGTGTGTGTGTGTGTGTGTGTGTGTGTGTTTTTTTCAGTAATCAGGTAGAATACTTTTCTATTTTGTAAGCTGGTTTTAATTTTTTAATTTGTGTTGTGCACCCTTCTTTATCAACATTATCTTGTTTATTACTAATGTCATGTGTGTCTCTGATTACAGCCCCATTCATTCTGAATATAGAACCAAAAATATTTTAGATTTTTGATGTGCCTTTGTTCTACAGATATATGATGGGAGAGACAATACTGCTCATTTGTTGGGAGCCTACACAGCATCAGCGTTAAGAGGACTGACACTAAGCAGCACGTCAAACCATTTATTTCTGGAATTTAATTCAGACTCAGAAACACATGATGAAGGTTTTCAGTTAGTCTATACTAGTAAGTATACTTTATTGCAAAATTATTTACAGGCCTTAGTTAAGTTACAATTTTTTAATTGTCATGGTTAATGTACTGTATTGTTTTTGTGTTGTCCCCTATATAAATCGTGTATATAAAAATAATAATAATAATGTACTGTTTTACTAATGTATTATTTTTTGATTTCAACGTTTTAGAGCTGCAATAGTGTAACACATAACAAAGAAAAAATATATGGCAATGCAGGAGCATGTGCAGCTTGTCCCCTAGCTCTGCACTATCAATAAATATATTGGGGGCAGTGGAGGAAAGGGAAGATCAGAGGGGGCAGGATCAAACAGACTTTTTATGCAATGCAGAGGATTAACCCCTTAGGTTCCACAATCCATATTGCTACGGAGCTTGTCATTAAGCATACAAGTATACGGTGTACCGGAGGAGTGTCCAGGGTGTCCGCATTGGGTCTGAGGGCCATTCTGAGGTCCATTTTATACAATACAAAGACCATGGCTGGGTCATAGCCGACTGTGAGTTTTGGCTTATTTTTGCTAAGCGGCCAATTTATCTACGGTGGTAGGCACTTTGGTTTCAAGCACTGTGGTGTTACCTGATTGGGCTTTTTTGGACTTGTACAATCTATGGTCTTTTTGTGACTCTGTTTTTTTATGTTATACTGGCACCATACTCACCCTTGGGATTGCCACATATTATCAGTTATTTTTAATATATTTTCTTTTTGAGGATCGATTTAAATTAACTTCTATTGGCACAGTTCTTTCTTTATTTATGTACATTTGTGTTTATCCCACCAGTGCTGCTGCCTATGTTTTTCTGTTTTTCTGATTTAAATAGTTTGTCTTAGCGCAGTTTTTTTTTATTTTAATGCAGGAGTTTATATGACAATGGGAATCTATATTTAACTCAAATTACTCCACCCACAGCTAACCTGTTTTGAGTGATGTTTCCTAGATGAGAAAGTGATGCAGTCTTAAAGTTATCACAGTAATGGAAAGTGAAAAATCTGAAAATTTGTGTATCAAAAGTAATTGTACATATTACCCAATACGTTTTCTGCTGCTTGTTTGGTTTGATTTCAAACCAAGGTTAAAAAAAAAGATCATGGCAAATGCAGCTGTTAAGGCTTTTAAATGAGTATGCCTGCTAGTTCAAAAGGAGAAGGACCTTCGGACCTGCAGCATCATGTATAGTATACAATTGTCTCCTTTCTAATAGCTCTTTAGAAAATATGCAATGTTTCAGAGCTAAATGCACCTTGCTCTGGCACATTCTAATTCCACAAATGTAAGCATTTTTACAATAAGCAATAACAAAGCAAATTACTTTATGAGGGATGACACTGGTCTGAGGTCTTTCTGAAAACTATAGCTGAATATGACACATTCAGGAATTTTAAAATGTGTTAATATGCTAGTGCCATTTGTCCTATTGCCTTGTCGCCTTATTGCACTAGTGCACAAGTGGATGGATTCTCATTAGAAAATGGGAAGCTCCCTTGACAATTAGAAATACCAGCAGTGTTGCTTCAATCCTAAACACATTGCAAATTAAATGCAAATGTAGAGAAGCACACTGTTAAAGCTCTTCTGTGGAACTAGTCTGACAACAGACAACAGACTGTTGGAAGAGCTGTGGCAGCTAAATTTTGTAGGGAGCTTAAATCTTAAGAGGCAGGCCATTGCCTCCACACATTACAATTTTAGTTTAGATGTACCTTCACCCAGACTACAACCAAAACTTGCATGTAAACCCAGCTCGGACCCAGCGTCAGAGTAATGACAGAGTCCTGGTTGAGGTCCAAGAATTGCATATTATTGTACCCCTGGGAACAAAGGGTGAAAACACATTATCAGCTTCTACATTTGCCACTTATGAATTCTGAAAAGAAGTGCTGTTAAACCAAATTTAAAAGGTAGAGAATATGTGTGCTTATAATAATAAACAGAAGGAAAACTGTATATTTTATTAACAGTTTTATGTTTTACCAATTTTGTAAAGGCTTTGAACTCTCCCACTGTGAGGACCCAGGTGTGCCACAATTTGGATACAAAATCAGTGACCAGGGACATTTTGCTGGCAGCACCATCATCTATGGATGCAACCCAGGCTACACCTTGCATGGAAGCAGCCTATTGAAATGCATGACTGGAGAGAGAAGAGCATGGGACTATCCTCTGCCATCCTGCATTGGTAAAAATGTTTTGTATTTTTTTTTCTATTTTTCATCCACTGCCATCTTGCATTACATTTCTTTTCTTTTCTGAAATATGATGTGTACCGTCATAAGCAAATATTGTGATGCTCTCTTGTGTTTGATAATTCTTCTATACTCACTGTTATTATTTTCAATTAGCTGAATGTGGAGGTCGTTTCAAAGGAGAATCTTCAGGCAGAATTTTATCACCAGGATACCCCTTTCCATATGATAATAATCTGCGCTGCACATGGATAATTGAAGTGGACTTGGGCAATATTGTAAGGTAAAGCAGATAAGGCTTGGAATTTCGAAACATTGCAAGAAATATCTTAGCAAATATAAATTTGCTGACACTTCTCACAATTTGATGTTGATACCGATAGCTACATATACATAATCTGTATATGTATACAGGCTAGGAATTTGTTCAGAGTCTTTCTTTTTTCAAAAACAAATTCCTGTTTCAAGAGAAACATTGACACCAGTTAACTTCTCTTTAAAGTGTGGGGAACACTAATAAATAATTATGAATAAATAATATACAAAATTAGAAAAAAATGTCTTCTGTCCTCTGTCCTTCTCTGCTCCCCCCTTCATCCTTCCCTTTCCTTCATTATATTCTCTCCTCTCTTCTCCATCTTATCCTCCATTCTCCCATCCTCTCCTCTTCCCTTCCCTTGCCACCAATGTATTCTCTAATCTCCCCTCATACTTATCCTTTCCTCTTCTCCCTGTCTTACTCTCCTCTCCTGTCTCATCCTTTTCTCCCCTCTCTATCTTCCTATTTTCTCCATCTCTTCTACAGTACATAGTAAAGCCACCATATTGTAAACATGACGGAGTAGTAGTGATAACTAACAAGAAACAAAATGTTGGTAATACTCCGTGCACACGATCGGAAATTCTGACAGCAAAAGTATGATATGAGCTTTTGAATGGAAATTCCGACCATGTGTATGCTCCATCAGACTTCTGCTAACAAAAGATTGAGAGTCGGTTCTCAAATTTTCAAAAAATGTGATCGTCTGTAGCAATTCCGACGCATGTTTCGAAATTTTGACGAATGCTCGGAAACATTGAACTTAATTTTTCTCTGCTTGCCGTAGTGTTGTACATCACCGCGTTCTTGACGGTCGAAAGTCAAAAGTTCAGAGAACTTTTGTGTGACCGTGTGTATGCAAGACAAGCTTGAGCAGAATTCTGTTGGATAAATCATCCAAGGTTTTTCCAACAGAAAAACCGATTGTGTGTATGCGGCATTAGAGTTTTAGGACAAAAATATAACTAAATATTTATTTTTTCTACTTAGTATATTATTATATTTTAAATAATATTTATACTTCACATTCTATCTATCTATCTATCTATCTATCTATCTATCTATCTATCTATCTATCTATCTATCTATCTATCTATCTATCTATCTATCTATCTATCTATCTATCTATCTACCTACCTAGTCCCAGTAAATATGCCATACCTCTCAATTTTTATCAGTTCCATTCCATACATTTAAAGAATAGTTCAATAGTAATAGAAGACTAAAAAGTCCTATTACACTGTATTTCCCCTGTAGCATCAGTAATTTGGAATATCTGAATAATTATGTCTGTAATGCGTGGCTTACAGTTGTTCGTTTGAACAAACAGTACTGAAAATTATGTGAAGCAGTGCAGGCAAATCCCACAATTAATCCATGTGGGACTATGGCTAATTAATCATGACAACTGCCTCAAATCTGTTATATTCTATGCATTTTTGCAATACCAACTAGAGAAAAGCAGCCAGCATTAGCTCGTGGTAGCAGTTAAAGATACCAAAGCAACACACATGGGAGCAAATGTGGAATCCAACATGTGATTTTTCCATGTGGATGCTTTGTAATTTGGAAGGTAGTGTGATATTACTTTTTTGTGCAAATGCCTTTTGATGCTTACAGCTTAAAAGTAAGAAAGCAAAATCAACTAGTACAGACCCGCCCTAAAGTGTAACTTCAAATGCTGTCCAAACCTACCGGTCCAACCGTCCAACTCCAACCAAAACTTTCTTTACAGCTACCTGTGTTCCATTTGGGGATTGTTTTTATTCCCACTGTGCTTGACACCTGCCAAGTTGACAAGAATCTCCTATATAGAAACAGATGTTGAAGTGCAGACTCTTCTACACTCTAATCAAACTGATTTTTTTTTTAATTTTTACTTGTTTCCCTTCAATTTAGTTTGGGAAATTTTATTTTTGATATATATTATTTATAAGTTACGCTGTAATTTTTTAATATTTGGCACTGATGTTTGTGGTCATGGGTTATGACACTCAGATGCATATGTGCATTAATTATATGGAGCAGTAAGAGCAGAGGTTAGTTTTAGTAACTATATTATAAAGCTATCTGTATATAAAATCACTAGTAAATATTTTGAAGATATACATCAAGTTATATAGAGGTAATTCCCACTATTGAAAGACACGCCTTCTCACAACACTGTTATTAGACATGTAAAAAGCATAACATTAGATTTATTTGATTAAATTAATTGTGGCATTTTTTTTTATTCTTTTGTCCCCCCCTCTCCTGTACATCTGATCCTGTAGTGACCTGTATATTAACACCTTTGGCTCCTTTATATGGCGTATTAACCCCTCATATTGATCTTTACACTGTATGTGACCTGTACATTAACCTCTTCACCTCCGTCTGTGTATGATCTACAGTATAAATTAATGATGCAGTGTATGGAGTGCACCATTACCAAGCTCCATGTTTAACCACCTCACTACCAAAGTGTGTCTCCATTTTCAAAAAATTGAGCCTGGGAAATAGGTTGCCTTGATGTGTCTACTTTAAAAAAATGTATTCCAATTAAATATTCCCATCACACATTTTCCTGCAAATGGCTTATAGCCAGTGGGTTCTGTAGCAACTTACATAGCTACATAGTTGGTAAGGTTGAAAAAAGACACACGACCTTCAAGTCCAACCTATGTGTGTGCGCTTTTATGTCAATATTATATTGTATATCCATGTATGTTATTGTTGTTTAGGTACCTATCTATTTTTTTTTATTATTATTTATGATCCCCTTCTGAAACCACTGCTTGTGGAAGAGAATTCCAATTTTTTTCTGCTCTTACTGTAAAGAACCGTCTACGCAGTTTCCAGTTAAATCGCTTTTCTTCTAATTTTAGTGAATGGCTGCAAGTCTTTTTAAATGCCCTTCCACAGAAAAGTTTTATGCCTATTGTGGGGTCACCAGTACGGGATTTGTGCATTGAAATCACATCCCCTCCCAAGCATCTCTTCTCCAGAGAGAATAAGTTCAGTGATTGTAATCTTTCCTCATAACTAAGATCCTCCAGTCCCTTTATTAGGTGTGTTGCCTTTCTCTGTACTCGCTCCATTTCCAGCACATCCTGCCTAAGTACTGGAGCACAGAACTGGACGGCATACTCCAGGTGCGGCCAGACCAGAGTCTTGCAAAGTGGGGGGATTATTGTTTTATTTCTGGAGTTAATTCCATATTTAATGCATGCCAATATTCTGTTTGCTTTGCTTGCAGCAGCTTGGCATTGCATACCATCTACTAGGACTCCCAGGTCCTTTTCCATCCTAGATTCCCCCAGAAGTTATCCCCCTAGTGAGTAGATTGCATTCATCTTTTTGCTACCAAAATGTATTATTTTTTTTATTTATTTTTTACGGATGGGAACATGTAACAATACAAGGTTAAAGCATATACCAGTAGCACACTGTGGCATTCCTGATGAAGGGGTCCTGTGTGACCCCAAAACTTTACATCTCTTTGCTGTGTAATCATTCTAATACATTTTTATATGCTTTTTTTAAAGATCCATGGTGCGCTGGCAAGGTATGAATTAAAGTGGAGTTCCACACAGATATTTTTATTTTTTTACCCCAAAACAATGTGAAAAAAATATATACTCACCAGAAAGGGCTGTTGCTATGCGGAAGTAGCTCTTCTGCCTCTTCCTCCACCGCGGTCCTCTTCTTCTTCGTCCTGCATCGCAGTGTCTTCTGGTGAATGGGGCGCGCTGCCTTCTGGGAACTGTGTGTATCCCAGGAGGCAGCCGCCCATTCACAAAGCGTTGTGCGAGTCGCACATGCGCAGTAGGAAATGTGCCTGTTTCCCTTAGTCAGGATGGAGGCGCCAGGACTGAGCGATCGCCGTCGGGGGCCCATCATCGCTGGCACCTAGGACAGGTAAGTGTCCTTATTAAAAGTTAGCAGCTACACTGTTAGTAGCTGCTGACTTTAAAAAAAAAATTGCAGGTGGAATTCCGCTTTAACATAGATTTCTAAATCCATGCTCAGGCAATTAAAAATACCCAGAAAAGCAGCCTGCACAATATCCTGATATACAGTGCCTCAAAAAAGTATTCATACCCCTTTAAATTCTACACATTTTGTTTGTCATGTTACAACCAAAAATGTAAATGTATTTTATTGGAATTCTATGTGATAGACCAACACAAAGTGGCACATAATTGTGAATGGAAGGAAAATGATAAATGGTTTTCAAAAGATTTTACAAATAAATATGTGAAAAGTGTGGGGTGCATTTGTATTAAACCACTCTGAGTCAATACTTTGTAGAACCACCTTATAGCTGCAAGGCTTTTTGGGGATGTCTCTACCAGCTTTGCACATCAAGAGAGTGAAATTTTCTTTGAAAGTGAAATACTCTTTCCATTTTTGGATGATGGATTCAACAGTGCTCTGTGAGATGTTCAAAGCTTGATGCTGTTTGTTCACTAAGGTTCTCTAACAAACCTCTGAGGGCTTCACATAACAGCTGTGTATATATATATATATATATATATATATATATATATATATATATATATATATATATATATATATATATATATATATACTGAGATTAAATTACACACAGATTGACTCTACTCACAGTACTAATTAGGAGATTTCTGAAGGCAATTGATTCTACTAGATTTTGGTTTGGGGTATCAGAGTAGAGGGGACTGAATACAAATGCACGCCACACTTTTCAGATATTTATTTGTAAAAACAAATGAAAACCATTTATCATTTTCCTTCCACTTCACAATAATGTGCCACTTTGTGTTGGCCTATCACATAAAATCCTAATAAAATACATTTAAATTTTTGGTTATAACATGACAAAATGTTGAAAATTTCAAGGGGTATGAATATTTTTTCAATGCACTGTACAACAATATAAAAGTGCAAACACTATATTAGGTCTCTTAAAAAAAAAACACTTGCCAATTATCAATGTGTATATAAACGAAATAAACTGTTAGGGGTAGATTCAAGTACCTCGGTGCATTAATACGCTGGGCGCAGCGTATCTAAGATACACTACGCAGCCGCAACTTAGTTTATTTTTTTCGAATCCTCAAAGAATTTGCGTGTAAGTTACGGCGGCGTAGTGTATCTTTGGCGTCGTAAGGGCACGGAATTCAAATGGATGTAATGGGGGCGTGTTTTATGTAAATACGTTGTGACCCAACGTAAACAACGTTTTTTTTAACTGCACATGCGCCGTCCGTGGGGGTATCCCAGTGCGCATGCTCGAAATTAACCCGGAACAAACCAATGCTCATGACGGTGACATTATTCTACGCAAATCCCTATTCGCGAACGACTTACGCAAACGACGTAAAAATTTAACTATACGCCGGAAAAAGCAAACCACATAAAAAAAAATGCGCCGGCCGTACGTACGTTCGTGGATCACCATAACTAGCTAATTTGCATACTCAATGCGGAATTCGACGGTAACGCCACCTAGCGGCCGCCGAAAAATTGCAGCTTAGATCCGACGGCGTACTAAAACGTACGCCTGTCGGATCTAGCCGAGATGCCGTCGTATCTTGTTTTGTGGATACAAAAAAAGGATACGATGCGCAAAATTTGAAATTACGCAGCATATCAAGAGATACGCCAGCGTAATACCTTTGTGTATCTGCCCCTTAATGTATATAATAAGTGCATACAAAACACAATCTATAATGTGCACCGCAATGTGAATCAAAAAGCAAATATCCATTGCAAACTGGAAAGATTATATTGTAAAAACTGTTATAATCCAGTCCAAAAAGTCAGAAGCATAAGAAACCAGTCACAATCACAAGGAATTTCAACACAAGCATTTCTGTGATATCCACACTACCTCTGTGTTACTATCAAACTCTGGGGTCTGTGTGGGTGGTGACGTCACCGTGTCCAACTCCACCCAGATGCAGGGGCGGACTGACCATTGAGTCACTCGGGCACTGCCCGAGGGCCCCATGCCACTTGGGGCCCCATCCGGGTTGCCAGGCTCAGTAAAACCAGGGACAGTATGTAAAAATCTGTGTTTTTTTTAGATCTGTCCCTGATATGTCCGAAAATGACATGCTTTTAATGTGAATATCCCAAGATTTTAGCTGCCCGCCTCTGCACTACCTCCTGGCGTGGTGGCCATCTGTAAGCCAGAGGGGCCCCATACTCTTCTATTGCCCGGGGGCCCCATGAGTTGTCAGTCCGCCCCTGCCCAGATGTGACATCAGATGTGATGTCAAATCTGATGAAAGGGTAGGGCTGGATGCAGACTGGTACTTACAGTAGATGATTTTGAATGTGACCAGTACTTTTGTTTTTTTTACATTTGAGCTTTTGACCAACTCGTTCATATATTTTTTTCATTGTGTTTTTCACATGGTATACATATACAAGGTGTTATTATCATATAAAGCTGCAAGACATAATTTCATCCTTGAGGGTTTGCATATCCTTTTGATCTATGACCACTCACAGTTTGGGGTTTAATGTCTTCTGGTAGGAGTAAAGAACGAAGTAGAGGGTTAAGGGTAAAAAAGAATTGATGTGGCTTACATGAGAGGGTGTTAATGATAGTGATACAATGGGGGTTATTTACGAAAGGGAAATCCACTTTGCACTACAAGTGCAAACTACAAGTGCAAAGTGCACTTGAAATTGCACTGAAACTGCACTTGGAAGTGCAGTCACTGTAAATCCGAGGGGGACATGCAAGGAAAATAAAAAACAGCATTTTAGCTTGCACATGATTGGATGATAAAAAACCAGCAGAGCTTCCCCTCATTTTAGATCTACCCCTCATATTTACAGCAACTGCACCCCCAAGTGCACTTTTAGTGCAATTTTAAGGGCACGTTGCCCTTGTAGGGCAAATTGGATTTGCCTTTTGTAAATAACCCCCACTAAGTTTGTTTGGCAGCGTGGAGGTAGGAATTGTGGGCCAAATTCACAAAAGGGATACGACGGCGTATCTCCTGATATGCCGTCATATCTCCTGATACGCCGTCTATCTATGTTTCTATCTATGTGACTGATTCAGTTACGCATAGATATCCATAAGATCCGACAGGTGTAATTGTTTTACACTGTCGGATCTTAGGATGCAGTACCGCGGCCGCCGCTGGGGGGAGTTAGCGTCGTAAACCAGCGTCGGTATGCAAATTAGGAGTTACGGCGATCCACGACGGATCTTCACGTTCGCTACGTCGCCGCTAGTCTATTTGCCCGTCGCAAAGTTAGTCGTCTCTTTGGGTGCCCTAACTTTAGTCAGCAAACGTATTGCTGTCTAAAGTATGGCCGTCGTTCCCGCGTCGAAATTTAAAAATGAACGTCGTTTGCGTAAGCCGTCCAGGAATACGGAATTACGCTACACGCGTCGCCGTTCGAAAAAATTACGTCACGGCGCGCAAAGCGCGATGGGGATTTCGAAACTGAGCATGCGCAGTAGGTCCGGTGCGGGAGCGCGCCTAATTTAAATGGCACACGCCCATTTGAATTGGCCCGCCTTGCGCCGGAGGCTGCCAGCCTAGTTTTCTTCGCAAGTGCTTTGTGAATCAGGCACTTGCGATGAAAACTTGCGGCGGTGTAACGTATCAGGATACGTTACGCCGCCGCTCACCTACGTGAATCTGGCCCTGTATTTTTAGAGGGAAGATTTATACTGGGTGAAGACTTGCCAGGACTTGTTTTTACACTACAGTCACTCAGATTGCAGCTATGTTTTTAAAAACTTCTTGTATGGTCTGTTTGCAAAGGTTGTGATAGTCAGGCCTGATTCTGTGTGTAGTAAGGAGGCAAGTGTGTCCAGGGAGCTGTTGTAGACAAAATAGTCTAGGTCAGGGCAAGACAGAGGTAAGATTTTGTCAGAAGTAGTCTGTTGCAGACTAGAGAAGAGAAAGGTTAAAGAGGTGAGGGTTTATACGGGTAACTCCTAGGTCGTGATCAGATAGGGAAAAAGCATTGTTGGAGAAGTTGCAAAAGAGGTATAGGAGAATACAAAGTCCAGGGAGTTGCCATCAGATTGAGCAGAAGCATGGGTCCATTGTTTCAGGTCAAAAAAGGAGGTTAGACTGTTAAGTTTAGTAGCAAGGGTATTAAAATTAACAGAAATTGAAGAATAATTGTGAGAATTTTAGAAGATGGACAGCAGGGTAACCAGGCAGAGAAGTGAGCAAGGATGATTGATACTAGTCCAGGAGGCCAATAATTCACAGCTTTCCCAAAGAAACGGGAAAACATACTTGGCTACAGAGTGTCTCAAATAAGGAGAGCGATAGAGAAGGGGGGTGAGTGAAGAACTTGAAAAGTGCTTTGTGGGATAAAATAATTCTGACTCAACCTCTTATCCATCTACTGGGTCTGGGAGTCCATAGGAGGCCACCATGGGAGCAGACAGCAGGAGAGGCAGATTCAAGCTCTTGAAGCCAGGTTTCAGGAACAGCAAGTAGTTTAAAGAAGTTAGTGATAACTTTTTGCTACAGACATTCCCAAAAGCACATGGGAAGAGGAGGCTCATAGCTAAAGTAAAATGATGGAGGCCCAGGGTTTAGTGATATAATTCCAGAATTTCCAGAAAAGCAGAAGGATGGGGGAGATAATGAGAGGGTGATTAATATGAAGGGACAAGCCCCAGTGTTCTGAATAAGTACCGTAAACAGTGCCTGCGTGTTACACGCCAATATCATGTTTCACCAATAGGGTGAAGTCCGCCCCAGGAGCCACCCATTGGGGGGGGGGTGTCAGGCTGGCTGTCCTGCATCCCCTGGCCCTGGAACAATTCTCCCTGCATAGTCTGAAGTTGAGAAAAAAAAGTCACTTTCCAGCCCCTTCTACACAGCTCCTCCTGTGTCAGTGTCATTGTAAAACAAAGCTTTTAAATATCTTTATAGCTCTGTTTTTTTGTGGCTGCTCTCCTCCTCTTGGAGGAGAGCAGTCACATGACCTACTGTGTAACATCAGAGGAGAGCAGTCATGTGACCAGGTCAGTGAAAAAACACAGAGCTATTGAGGTAGATGGAAGCTTCAGTTTGCAATAGGAGTGACACAGGAGGAGCAGTGTGGAAGGGGCTGACAGTGATTTTTTTTTTACTTAACTGTAGATAATGCTGGCAGCACTGTCCCAGGAGACTGTGGGTCTCATGGGAGTTCAGTGTGGCTGTGTACTGGATGGGGGAATGTATAATCGATGGGGGCTGTATAATGGATGGGGGGATGTACACTGGATGGGGATGTATAATGGATGGGGAGGCTGTGTACTAGATGGGGGATGTATAGTGTATGTGGGGGAATGTATAGTGGATGGGGGCTGTGTACTGGATAGGGGGATGTGTTCTCATCCCCACAACCCTTGCCCGGTGGTTGTGGGGGTATGCGGGCGGGAGGCTTATCAGAATCTGGAAGACCCCGTTAACAAAGGGGACCCCCAGATCCTGACCCCCCCTGTGTGAAATGGTAATGGGGTACAGTGTACCCCTACCATTTCACTAAGGAAGTGTAAATTCTTGTAAAAAAAGAACACACACCGTAGAATAAAGTCCTTTATTAATAAAAGAAAAAAACTCCAGCGGTGATAATCCACTCGTTCCCAGCTTCCTGCTCCAATGTTGTCCTGATCCAGCGACAGGTGCGGGTGATCTCTGATCCAGCGATGAGAAGATCCATCCATCCAGAGCACAGCATCGCCGACCTCCTCTCGCCGCTGGACACAGCCCAGCGAATGACGCGCTGAAGCTGTGACATTACTTATATAGGGGAGGCAGGGCCACCCGTCACGTGACCCCGCACCCTCTGACGCACCCTCTGTACGTCACTGGGGAAGCCCAGGAAGAGGGAAAACTGCGGAGATGGGGAGGTGGGGCAGACATGAGCCTCTATGCAGCTGCACAGAGAAGGGCAGGATCTGTCAGAGGAGATCTGTCCTCCTCACTGCTGCCGACTGGTGAGACAAGGTGGGGGCAGGAACAAAAAGGTTGTCACAGCTGCAAGAAAGGTGCAATGGCCAGATGAAATGACTTGGAGGTCCTCATTCGGCCCATGGGCCTTGTGTTTTGACACCTGTGATGTATGCAAAACAAGCAGAGAGAAACTCACAGCATAACACATTAAAGAGCTGGATGGGGAAACAAGGTCACCTGCAGTCTGTTTAGTTTATTTATTTTTTGCAAAGTCATTTCTAGCAACATTTTTCTTGTGCAGTAGCTGAAGTGCAGCACTTAATCCAAGAAAATACCTTGTCCGAGAAGAATAAATGTCAGTGCCACCCCAGCTTATGCTACCCCTAATAAGGTGGTGTAGATTCATACTGAGATGGGTGGGATTGGTATTTGTCAATTAATCAATCAGGAGTTCATAGAGGACACATGGTTAACAGAGCAAACTTCTCACACTTCAAAACCTATAGCCAGGTGGTACATGTGGGCATTCATCTATGACCACATAAAAAATAAAATTGAAATAGAAATAAAAAAAGAAGGTTGAGTAACAAAGGAGCAGACTGCAATCAACCCAATCTGTATTTTGTATACACCGTCCTTGTTGTTAAAATAAAGCAGAACAGGCTTACATTTTATTATATAAAGCAAGGTGTCTTAAAACGAATTCTAAAGATGAAGAAAACAGTTTTATGGGACCATAGTGAGCTTTATGGGTGGTTTCACAGCAGGTGAGTAGATTTTAGTAGATAAGAACCTTATCAATAAGTTATCAAAGCAGCAGTAGAATTTATTTGACAGATGCACGTAAAGCTCAATTTTTTTCATTGCTACTTGATTAAATATTCAAGAGCATGGTTGAAAGGCGCAGCTTTTTCACTATGTTAATTTACAAAATTTGTCAAAATCCAGGGAACAATAGCTGGTAGACAGTCAATGAATAAAATAGTCACTCAGTGATGAAAGCACGAAGAACAGCATCCGGCAATGCCTTTAGATCTGCACCCTTTCTTCACTTGATGATGATGACGTTATGATGTATCTAGAATATTAAAGATTTTTTAAAGGGTAGCAATAGAAATGATACAAGGAACTGTCAAAAATACCAGCAGAGATTTACTACCTCTTTTCATTACTGTAATTTTCTCCTTCAAATGCTTGCATTAGACTATTCTTCTTAAGAACAGTGACAAATGGTAATGTCAGATTTCCGACACTGAACTGATCTCATTCCTTGGTAAAACAAATTGAAAGTAATTGACAATTGAATATAAAATCATTAAATTACCTTGCATGACTTTTGATGAACTCAGATTAACATAAAAGCCTGAAATTTACATCATAATCATGCAACTTGTATTGTGTTGCCTTGGATTTCTTAAAAAGTTGTTGTAACTGCTGTTTTTGCAAGATGTATATGTTTTAGCACATCAAGGGCAGCAAAATAATTTAAAGCTGAACTGCAGAAAAACAACTAAATACTACTTGTGATCTTTTATTAAGGTCTATTTTGGGATAAATGTAACCACCTTCTCACCCATTCTCCCTCCACTAACTTTTTGCTATATTATTAAATCTGCTGTGGTTATGTGACACTGCAATTCCAAGTTTCACTCCACTTGTAGTTACTTCCAGCAGGTCCTACTTGGGGTGCTAAAATCACTGCCAGCCAACATAATGTGGGCACTTCCTATTAGCTGTCGAGCAGCAGGGTCCACTCCATCTAGAAGAGGAGGGATATCTTTGCCAGGGGCCTGTCAGGTGACTGGTTGGTGATGTAGCATCTGCTGAATTAGATTAGCAGTCTCCTGTAATGGGACTAGCAGGGATTTGGATGGGGGACTTAAGTGAATATAACTTGATTCACTGGGTGACAAAAATATATAAAATTGTAAAGGGGTGTGAGTTAGGGTGCCAGGGGAATCATATTTTTCCTGGAGTATGCCTTTAACATATAAGAGATGTAATATTCTATTTGGCGAGTGGTGTGGCCCATTCACCTTTGCCAGGCTTAAACCAGGTTGGTGTTCTCACTATTCTCCACTTCAGTAAACCAATGCAGCTTGGTCATAGGCCTGCCCTCCACCTGCTGACAGAATAATTATGTGCTTAACTGATTGGGTCATCTCTCTTATTATGCTATTTTCTTCTGTCAGCAATCTTTCTGTTTCAAGTTCCACCTTAAGGATTTAGGATACAGATGAAGGTTTTTATTTGAAAAAAAATCTATCTCTGGCAGCAATACCCACCTCCTTTCTAGTGCTGCCCACTGCAGTGCTGTATCTGTCTTTAATACAATATATACAGTACTTGGCCTTTCCAGTTGAGTAATGCTCAGCACCATACAATCTGGGAGACATGTTGTATAATATACTGTGAGTGCAAGGGGTCATTACCCCCCAAATTGATGAAAAGGGTGGTGTTTATGTCATCAGCAGTTAGCCCATAGTTAGAAATTAATTTGTCAGAACTGAGCAATGTATAAGAGTTTATTTTATAGAATACAGGACTTTCTTTTACAGGTCTAGGTCCTAAATACAGATCTTGGAGCTGTTTATTTGGAGTTGCCTTTTAAAGTATGCATGGATTTGAGCTAATGCCAATAAACCCCCTGTTAACACTATTCTAGTAATTTCATAAAGACTAGTTAACCTAAGTAGGGAGGTTTAATTTTCTGAGTACTATTATTCCGTAATGTCTTTGTAACCTTTCTAGAATAATTGACTTTTAATAGCAATAGTTTAATAGCATAACTGGCATTACACTTAGCAAAGATCTCTAACCACAGTAAGGCCCCATACACACAAGAGGATTTATCCGCAGATACGGTCCAGCGGACCGTATCCGCGGATAAATTCTCTCGAGGATTTCAGAAGATTTCTATGCGATGGCGTGTACACACCATCGCATTGAAATCCCCGCTGAAATCCTCTGCCGATGACGTGTCGCGCCGTCGCCGCTATTATGACGCGGCGACGGGCGCGACGCTGTCATATAAGGAATTCCACGCATGCGTCAAATCATTACGACGCGTGCGGGGAACCCCTTTGGACGGATGGATCCGGTAAGTCTGTACAGACGAGCGGATCCATCCGTTGGAATGGATTCCAGCAGATGGATTTGTTGAGCATGTCAGCAAATATCCATCTGCTGGAAATCCATCCCAGGGGAGATTTATCTGCGGATAAATATCCGACGGAGTGTACACACCATAGGATCTATCCGCAGAAACCCATTTGATGGGATTTATCTGCGGATAGATTCTATGGTGTGTATGGGGCCTTAGAAGGAACAGAAACTCAACTTTTGCTTTGCATTCCAATCCTTATTTAACATTAGTAGTCTGTAATGCCCCTTTGACATTATGCTGCCCTTTATTAAGCTTTACTATATATCTCACAGGACCTAAACGTTTTGTTAATTTATAAGCTTTGCATAATAATATAACTGTTTCTGTTTCCATAAATGTAAATGGTTCAAAAACCAGCAGTAAGCATGGGATCTACTTTGTGGTAGTTCATTGAATAGAGAAAGGAACTATTTGAAGAGATGTCACTGTTCAAGTCCTCCTAAAATCTACAAAGCTGGTTGAGCAATCAATCTGATGGAAATATTAGTTTGGTGTGGATAGACTATTAAAATAGCTTGTATATAAATATTAGATGTGTAAAATATAGATACTCAAAAAATGTAAATATTGTGCAAAAGTTCATTTATTTCACTAATGCAACTTAAAAGGTGAAACTCATATATGAGATAGACTCATTACATGCAAAGCAAAAAATTATAAAAATATAATTTGCGTACAGTTTTGTATGACCGCGCAATTGTCATTCAAAATGCATCAAGGCTGAAAGCTGAAAATTGGTCTGGGCAGGAAGGGGGTTTAAGTGCCCAGTAATGAAGTGGTTAATAATAATAATAATAATAATAATAATAATAATAATAATAATAATCATACATTATTGAATACAGTGCTAGGGAAACTGACAATATCAGTGAGTAAGGTCAGGAGTCAACTTAATAACAAACATAATGTACTTTAGCTAAAAAACATATGTCATATGTAAGATATTGCAGCTTACAAGTAGCTAGCTGTGGTGGCTGCATTTGTTTTCTATTTCCTACTTTTTTTTCCACTTATTTTCATCTGGTAATCCTGCCAGTAACACACTTCTAGTCCTAGGATTAAAATGCTCATTGGCTCAGGATTGTATCAGGATAATAGTCATAGGTGTGCGCACAGGGTGTGCCAGGTGTGCCCAGGCACACCCTAATCACTCTGTGTAGCATAGATTCCCCCTACTGCCCTAGCCCCCCCCTTCCTGCTGCATCACTGCTGGCTTCCCTCCTCTCCTCTCCTGGTGGCTGTTGCTGCAGGGATTTTTTAGGGTGAATAAAGGAAGGGGCCAGTTTAAATGTAATTTACTGACCACTTCCCTTTCTGAATGAACATGGTGAGCGATCAGTAGTGTGTGTTTGAGCTTTGGGGTGCACACCCTAATGCAATGGGCTGCGCACACCTATGATAATAGTATAGGACTGTAATGCTGCGTACACACAATCGGTCCATCCGATGAGAACAGACCAATGGACCGTTTTCATCGGTTAACCGATGAAGCTGACTGATGGTCCGTCACGCCTACACACCATCGGTTAAAAAAACGATCGTGTCAGAACACGGTGATGTAAAACACAACGACGTGCTGAAAAAAACGAAGTTCAATGCTTCCAAGCATGCGTCGACTTGATTCTGAGCATGCATGGATTTTTAACCGATGGTCGTGCCTACTAACGATCGGTTTTGTCCTATCGGTTAGGGCCCCAATGAATTCCCTTAATTTGAAGGGATTTTCTCTCACTTACTCCAAAATGAAAATGAAAAGTTTTTCCTTTAGCTCTACCTAGCTGACCAAAAGGGGAGTTCATTGTTAAGGTTTACATACCATTTGTTGTATATCTAATGAATCAGTACCAACTTTTTTTTTTTTACTTTCAGTCTTCAGTTTCTGGCATTTGACACAGAGGCATCCCATGACATCCTGAGAGTTTGGGATGGACCGCTTGAAAATGAGATGTTACTGAAGGAAATCAGCGGCTCTCTTATCCCAGAAGGAATTCATAGCACTCTCAATGTTGTGACGATACAATTCGACACAGATTTTTATATCAGCAAATCTGGATTTGCCATTCAGTTTTCAAGTAAGTTATTCCTTTCATAATGGTTTAATACATGTAAGTACTTCTAAGTCAGCCTATATTTTATTTGCTCTCTTGAATTAAGGCATATTTTGTTATGTAGAAGTAAAGAAACGAGTTTACAAAGAAAAGACAGTGAACATACAACACATTTAAAATTTCATTTTTTTCATTTCTTGTAAACTTTTGAACTCTGTCAGATTTGGAGGGATTTTTGATTTATATCTGTTGTGATTTTATTTTTTTAAGAACGTCATATAGCATTTCCATCTATGTAATATTACCTGAGAAAAAAAGGGCAACGTCTTTTAGAAGATTTAAGAGAAAAAAATTGTTTTACGCTGTTGACCTTAGAATTGTTCAGTTGCTTATTTTGTTTATTCATTCAATTTTTAGACATGTCTACATGATGTTACCATTATTTAGACACATACAAATATGTTAAGATATGCAGTTGGCAGCCTATTTAGTGGCACAGGACTTGCTTCCTTATGAGATTTTAAAATATATTTACTAAAGGACTAAAAAGTGTTCACTTGGAAAAGTGAATGTTCTAAAAAGGGTAACTCCAATTTCCAAATTAACAAATACAAAAATAACATAGTATAAACAATTGCAACACAAGCCTTTTGCTACGCAAGCCACATTGTAATGTAATGTTATTAAAACAAATTACCTTTCCCTTTAAATCTGCAGGTCAATTCTTGCTTGTGTGATTGGCTCATTGATTTTCCCAGAAGGTCATTTTTTGCGATGCAGCACTGCGTTGCTTCAACTGACAAATGCGCGATTGTGCAACGTTGTAAGTTGTACCCAAACAAAATCTTTTTTCCCCACAAATAGAGCTTTCTTTTGGTGGCATTTGATCACCTCTGGAGTTTGAATTTTTTGCGCTATCAACAAAAAACAAAAACAAATAAAAAAACGAATTTCTTCATTAGTTTAGGCCGATATATATTCTTCTACATATTTTTGGTAAAAATATTGTAATAAGTGTATATTAATTGGTTCAAGCAAAAGTTAAAGCGATTACAAATCAGGGGATAGATTTATGTAATTGTTATTGTTATTATTTTTTTACTAGTAATGTCAGCGATCTGCGATTTTTATCAGGACTGCAACATTGCGACGGACAGATCGGACATTTTTGACACTATTTTAGGACCTTTATACAGCGATAAGAGCTACAAATAGCCACTGATTAGTGTATAAATGTCACTAGCAGGAAAGACGTTAACACTAGGGGGTGATCAGGGGGTTAACTGTGTTTACTAGGTGTGTTCTAACTGTAGGGGGGATGGGACTGATTGGGGAGGAAACCGATCAGTGTTCCTAATTACTAGGAACACACAATCTGTCCCCTCTCCCCTGAGAGAACTGGGATGTGTGTGTGTTTACATCCCTGTTCTGTCACGAGTGATCGCGGGTGCATTAGCTCCAGAGACACGCAGAATGTGTTTGTGCTACTTATATGACGTCTTAAAAGAGTGACGTATAGCTATGACGTTTTGCGCAGCTGTGCCAACCTGCCACAGTATAACTGTGCCGTCTGGTCGGCTAGTGATTAAGATACAAGTAAAATTCTAGGCATCCCCTGCAACAAAAAGTGTAGTTTGGTTGAGTTACTGTATTCAACCACTGCAGATTTTCACATCAGAACACTAGGAGTGAACCAGCTTATTATAATGAATCAGATTCTACCATTCAGATTCAGCATCCAAAGGATATAGTTAAACAAATAGCTTTTTATTCAAAGCTAGGAAAGTAGGAATCTGTTTCAATGTTTGTTAAAATGCCTGCAATGAACACCTAGAGGGCATTGATGTTTTTCTCAACAAAAGTGAAGTTACTTTTTAAGCTTTGCAGTTAAGAAGCTGTGATGACTTCAATAAAGCAATCATACAGCATGCTATTAATAATATATATTGTTTTAATTTCCTTTATAACTGATGGGCAATGCTGTCCTTTTACTTTAGGCTGCACATGCATAGTATGTAATGTCACCTGTCCTCCAGAGCTCATCGTAGTCAGTAGAAGGGAGTTGACAATGTGCATGTTTGGCCCAAATGAAAAGGATGGTATTCCATTCCTGCAATAACTCAGGATGGAGCCATTACTGGCTTCAGAAATGTTTAAGAAGGCTTCTTTTAAATGCAGATTTGAACTATATCCTTAAAAGGGAGCCTTGGCTTTCTAGGTAGGCTTAGCACACTATGGGCCAGATTCACATACTTGCACTGCGGTGTAACGTATGTCATTTACGTTACACCACCGCAAGTTTTAAGCGTAAGTGCTTGATTCACAAAGCACTTGCATGTAAACTTGCGGCGGCGTAACGTAAATCCGTCTGGAGCAAGCCCGCCTAATTCAAATGGGGCGTGTACTGTGCATGCTCCATTAGGAAATTTCCCGCCATGCTTTGCGCGAAGTTGTGTTTTTTGAACGGCGACGTGCGTTACGTCCTTTCGTATTCCCGGACGTCTTACGCAAAAAAAAAAATGGAAATTCGACGCGGGAACGACGACCATACTTTAACATGGGCTGTCTAATATTACACCACCTAAATAGCAAGTGCAACTTTACGACGGGAAAAACCGACTAGCGACGACGTAAGAGAATGTGACGAACTTGCGTACCTTCGTGGATCGCCGTAAACACCTAATTTGCATACCCGACACGGAAAACGTCGCAAACTCCACCCATCGGTCGCCAAAGTATTGCATCCTAAGATCCGAAGGCGTACGAAGCCGTACGCCTGTCGGATCTTAGCCAAATGCCGTTGTATCTTTGTTTGTGAATTACAAATAAAGATACGATGCGGCAAATTTGAAAGTACGCCGGAGTATCAGCAGATACTCCGGCGTACTTTTTCTGTGAATCTGGCCCCCTGCTGCTATACCAATATGGGACAACATATTGTTTTGTAAAGTTAAACTTACCTTTTATTATTCAATTCAATCAAATGTTTGACTTTCTGCAAAATGAACAAACAGTTTATATATATTTAACTCAGGATTATTGCATACAGTATGTTGGTTCATAAAAATAATAATTACCTGGCTACACAATCCTAGTTTCAAACTTTGCTGTAACATACATGTGACTGGAAAGATAATTATCACTGTGATGAACAGATTGAAATTAAATTAATTTCTCTTAATGCATATCTCGTTAATTTAATGTCTAATTAAGGTGTGGATATATTTTTTCCTTATTAGCGATAGTAATTTAAGATGTCATAAGATCACTTGACTTTTGCATAAAAAAAGAAAAAATAATTAGGTGTATTATGTCTTGTTAGATTTTTTCTAAACACCCCCAGGGAAAGTGTAAATCTAAAGGAAAGTGTTCAGTGATTGATTGCATACAGTACAACCCCCTCCCCCAACTGTTAACAAAGCTGCAGGATATATTGGGTCTTGTAGTTCATTTAATGCTGACTATGAACACTCATAGCCTTTTTCTTTTCAACGTGTAAGCAGAATGGAAAAAGTTGAACAAATTCCTCCATCCACACTGCACATATCAGCTGTTTCAATACCTGAACAATGCCTGCATCTGATGCCATTCGGCAAAGATATTTTCCATTAATAATTTTCAATTGATGGATGTCTGCCACCCACTGAGCAAATTTTGACTGGTTAATCAGAAACTGGTTAAAATGTGCTCTGTGTATAATCATCTTAACCCCAATTTGTGAGTGTGACATTTGCTGAGAAGTGGCTGAGAGTACTTGTGTATTGAGAGAAATAGTCAAGCATTAGGGCTGGGTTCACACAGGTGCAATGTTAGACACATAGGCGCAGGGGGTGTGCCAGGTGTGCCTGGGCACACCCTAATCACTGTGCGGCACAGATTCCCCCTACTACCCGGGCTTCCCCCCAGGTTGCCCCCCCTGCCCTGCAGTACTTTTGGCTCCTCTCCTCTCCCCTGGCTGCTGCTGGGATGTTTCAGGATGGAGAGCGGGGGAAGGGGCTATTAAATATGAAATTTACTGGCCCTTACTTTTCCAAATGGGCACAGTGAAAACAGTTGCTCTGAAGCATAGTAAACTTAGCATAGTAAACATAGTTTACTATGCATCAGTTGAAGAATGAACGGGAAGCCACTCAGCAAAGAGCACTTCCTATTCATACACTACCCCATGCAGCTGAGGCTGTAGAGAAAGGAATATGTATTTGAGCTTTGTGGTGCACACCCTAATGCAATTGGCTGCACACACCTATGGTTAGACATCACATTTGATTTGCACCGCACTGCTGTGCAGATCACATGCAATGTCTGAGCGATGCAAATGCAAATTCAGCCATACTATATAGCTTATTTGCATTCACACCAACATGGAGCAGGACCCTTTTTTTGGTCTGCACTGGAATCGGATTGCATAAAATTAAGATCACAATTTTTGTGGCGTAAATTCTTTCACATTATACAAAAAAAATTTTGCTAACTTTACTGGTTCGTTTTTTTTTTATTCATTAAAGTCATTTTTTTCAAAAAATTGCATTTGAAAGACCACTGCGCAAATACAGTGCGACATAAAAAAAATTGCACATCCACCATTTTATTCTCTAGGGTCTCTACTAAAAATATATATAAAGTAATTTTCTAACAAAAAAATGATTTTAACTTCAAAACAACAACTGTCAGAAAAAGGTTTAGTGTTTAAGTGGTTAAACATTCCTAATTTGCATACAGAAGTCTAATCCTTTGATGTAAAAGTCAAATTGATACAATGTTTAGATTTAACATTCCACTGATAGCATGTTTTCAAAACTTGGCAGACTACCCAGACTTGGCAGACTGCCCAGACTTTGACTTTTGATGGCAGAGAGCAGAGAGATTTCTGCATACCAAATATCGGGATTTACTTTAACACAAAATGAATGGACCCAAATCACACTGCAAAAAACGCAAGTAATTTGAACAGGAATGCAGTGTGATTCCTGTCTAAACCGCAATTTCCCCCATCGCACCTGTATGTGTATAGAAAGGGAAGCGCCATCTAGTGGGCAGTTTATTAAAAAGGTTTTAACTTACATTAAAGGCTAAATTAACATTGACAAAAAAAGGTGAACTTACACAGGATGCCCTCCTCACCCCCCCCCCCCCCGTCCCGTCCCATCCCACTAACCTGGAGCACAGCAATCATTAGGAGAAATCGGGTCGCCGCCTGTTTAGGAGCATTCTTATTGGTCGGCACTGTCACATTACCAATTACCAATCAGAACCCGCATATTCGATCCTGTCACCGGTGGGTGAAGAGGAGAGAAAGCCGTGGGATTTCAAATCCCTGGAGCAGGACAGCGGCGATACAAGCTATCAGTGTGGGGGATTGCCGGACTCCAGGTTAGCAGAACCTGAGGGGATTGGGAGGGGGGTCCAGTGTTAGTTCACCTTACAGATTTTATGTAAAGGTGAACTTACACTTTAAGTACATATCTGGACTAATTCAAAATAGTGTCCCAGTCCTGCTGATGATAGCAAATTATGGCTGATGGAGGTGCTCACAGGGCTGAAGGAGTTGTAGAGGCGGTCCACCCCCAAACTGACATCACTTCCACCCCATACCCACAGGGCCAGGAACTTCTTCTCCAGACCTGAGCACCTCCAGCAGCCGTGATTTGCAATCATTAGCAGGACTGGCACACTATGCAGATTTTGCATTTTTTAAGATATGTACTTAATGTGAGTTATAACATTTTTAATAAACTTCCCACTAAATGGCACTTTTCTTTCTACACAAAGGAGCAGTGGGGTAAATCACATGCACTTCGAACAGGAATCACACTGCATTGCAGTGCGATTTGTGCCCATTTATTTTGTATTGACGCAAACCGCAGTGCAAAGTATCGGTAATCGTTTTCGACAATGATAAACCGGTATCGGTGCAACCCTAAAATTTAATATGCAGGTCAGAACAAAATATTAAATAAATAACTATGTCACAAAAAAAATCATCCAAATTCAATAATGCTCTTTTTGATTCCCAAGTCAATACACAGAGCTGCCCCACTCACACAATCAAGAAAACACTTTTATGTCTTGTACACACAACCGGACTTTTGACCGTGCAAAAGTCCGCTGCAAATCCGTCGGAAGTCCTATGCAAAGAAAGAGAACAGGTTCTCTATCTAAGGTCCGTCGGACTTCCGAAAAAAAAAGTCAGATGGAGGGTACACACGGCCGGACTTTCCTAGAAAAAAAGCTTGTCGAACTAATAAGTGTATGTAATTCAACAATCCAAATAGATGGGTGCTTTAATATGACCGTATAATATGTATACAGAATGTGACCTGTATTTAAACTGTGTCCCTGTAATTCATATATACAGTATTAGTTCATCATGGCCATTGACTAAAAGTATTTTGGATTACACTTAAAGCCAATGCCATGATCGAAATATATAAAGAAACATCTAACAGCAGAGAAGGTCCAGCAATAAGACTAACATTTTATCTAAATCAAAACTATTTTGGAATTGTTAGGTGCAGGGAGTTGTAGATCTGATAGACAAAGGCTGTATAGCATAAAATAATTGGCAATGGGCTTCAGTCCTACTCAGTTAAAGCCTTTCTGACTCTGGCAGCAGGGATGTATAGTAAATGTTTTCAATCATGTGCCAAGATGAAATAAGTGAACTCTATACATTTATCATGGGCAACACTTTTTCAGATAGCTTGGATTTGCTTTTTAATGAGCATGGTTATTGTTACCCTGAAGTGTTCCTGTATTATTCCTTAACATCAAAATATTAGCATATCATCCAAATACTATATATTTTGTCTTTAGGCTCTGTGGCTACAGCCTGTAGAGATCCCGGAGTTCCAATGAATGGCACTCGGAATGGGGATGGAAGAGAACCAGGGGATACAGTTATTTTCCAATGTGACCCTGGCTATGAATTACAAGGGGAGGAAAGAATAACCTGTATTCAAGTAGACAACAGATTCTTTTGGCAGCCAAGTCCTCCATCATGCATAGGTAAATTTTAATTTCCTTATTAATGTTCATATACATGCTTGACGTTATTGAAGGGGAGGGGAGATGGATTAGAACACTTGTCAGTTTGTATTGCTGTCTGAGACCCTGTTAGGGAGATTACCCCTCTCTATTTGTCCTCTTTACTATTATCATTAAACGTGGAAGTAAAAGAAAATCTCAACTTTTGGGTTAAAAATTAATAAAGGGAAAACCTTTCAATGGGGACACAAGTTCTGGTGATCTGGGGGTCTCCAAGAGATGTAATTAATTTGCAGGTATGACCTCTCACTTTCTGTTTAGCTATGGGGCAGAAAGTACAGGTAAATCTCCCAAATGGGACAAAGATGGCAAAAATAAACCTTGCAGGGGTTATAATCCCCCTTACTCTAACCAAAATTTTAAAAACTATGATATATTGAAATTATTTTTTTCCAATGACTTCTTTAAAGAGCACCAACAGGTTGACAAAATTAAGAATTACAAAAAAAGCTATAGGACATATATAAATGCACAACTTCAAAAAAAAGGATTAAAAATAGTAAAAAATGTATACAATTTTTATCAATTTTCACATATACCAACAGACGTGCAATTAATGTTAGTAGATATGGCACATCTGTTGTTAATGGTAGAGATTAATAAACTTTCTATATTTTTTGACTATTACTCAACATTTGTCTTGTGGTAGTGCCTTTATCTAGTATATGTCCTCAAGCAATTTATTTTGTTTATATGATTGACTTGTGCACAGGGTGGGCATGCTCTTAGTACATGGATGGGTGCTGTGCCAGTGATACAGGGTTTACATAATTACAAAATACTTCAAGCAACACCTATAATTTGACTTCCATGTGACTCATAGCAAATGTACAGTATAGTACATTTAGCAGAAATATTGTATTGAAGCGTTGTGATGAGTTATGCATACAGTATACCCAAGTGACAGAGACTTAAAATATGTGCATGAAGTATTTTTTTTTTAAACCTCTGTCTGGCAGAATCAATTTTTCTTAATTAAATGTGCTTCCAGCTGAGAGCAGCTCTATGCAAATATGCACAACACTTTGATATGTGATACTTTATCATGTTATATTTTGGCTAACCCATGATTGTCTTCCGCTCTTACCCTACAGATATTTGCTAGTTCTTTCCAATATTTTAAATAATTTTAAATGATATATTCTGTATACAACTAACACATTATTTCTATTTTTCAGCTCCATGTGGTGGCAATCTAACAGGGTCTGCTGGCTTTATTCTGTCTCCAAATTTTCCTCACCCATATCCACACAGCAGGGATTGTGACTGGACAATTACTGTCAATCCAGACTATGTAATTTCATTGGCTTTCATTAGGTAGGTCTCTAAAAAAATAAATTGAGCACTTTAGAAACTTTCTTAGGTGGTTATCAGAGTCTAGTTTCACGTGTAACCCATCGTCTCTGGCTACTTCTGTGGTTAGTTTCCACACAATTTGAAGGCTGATTTACTTTCTGACTGGCCAATAAAGTGCCACTTTGAAAAACTAGTTCATCAGTGCTGGGATAAGCTCCTTGGGCATATCATTACCAATAGTAAGAGACAATCCAATGATGAATGTGAAAGTTACTACCGTGCCCACAAAATGTTTGTAAATGTCAAAAGTACATGTGGAACTTTGGAAAAAAGTTTATAGTGCATTTAAAGGTATTTCATTTCCTTAGGCCGTACACACGACCGAGGAACTCGTCGGAAAAGACACATCATTTTCCTCGACGAGTTCCTTGTTAGGCTTGTCGAGAAACTTGACAAGCTTTCTTTGCATACACACTGTCAAGACCAAATCTCCTCGTTCTCAAACGCGGTGACGTACAACACATACGACGGCAGGGGAAGTTTGATTGCACTGGCACAACCCTTGGGGCTGCTTTTTTTTTTTTTTACATAAAGATTTTATTGAGAGAAAAGATATATTAACAGACATCTTAAAAACATCGATTGGAATAACAATAAAATATATAGACCAAGGGGCCCCAGTAATACACAAGATACAGTAACATATGGCATAATCCTAATGAGGCCCAAATAACACTTTCAGCCAGTATAAGATCGTCATCAGCCTAAGTAAAAAGGAAACTAGGTGCCCAACTATCACAAAAGGCTCAAGATAACATGGGTATACTGCAGTGTTTCTAGATTCTCCGACCCATAGATAAATACACGTACAAAGAACCCCCAAAAAGAGGGGATGATAATTCAGGTTGCCTGTTACACCAGAACAGGACTTTTGGTTTACTTTCGCCTTAGTCCTAGAAGAACCGTTTCCTCCAGCAGGGATGAGCGGAGAGATCCGCCAAGCGCAGACCCATCCGCCCATCTCGTAAAGATCGCTATTATCAAGAGAAAAGGTAAAGAAGAAGAAAGAAACGAGGGGGGAGAGAGACAAAAACAAAAACAGCGATAAAAAAAATAAAAAAAAGGGGGGGTTGGGAAAGAGGGTCAACTGATCTCAAATGCCTGAAGAGGGGGTGGGGAAACCACCAGCTACCCTCTCCGTCTACTTATCATACAACAGATGCAAAGCCGACTCACCTTGCACACTATTATTCATCACACCGTCTTGATAAGGTCCTGATAGGTAGCCGTATTCCTAAATGTAAACCAGTCTTCCCAAACATAGGAAAAGCTAGAGATTCTATCTTGTGCAGTATGTATCAGTTCCTCTATCGCAGCAATATGGTTAATGCGTGCCACCCACTCTTTAGGAGATGGGGGTGTCGTGTCTCTCCAGTGAACGGGTAAGCACAGTCTGGCCGCGTTAATCATATGAATCACCACAGATTTACAATACCGTTTTTTTAGGATTTTTTTTTTTTTTTTTTTCAATAAATTTTTATTGGGTTATAATAAAACATTTACAATAAGCACATGTATCGATGGAAGTAAGTAGAGATAAGAAACATGCATAAAATTATACAAGATTTTAGTCTGGACAGTAGAAATGAGCTTATGAAAGGATTTGCAAGCGATCAATGAAAATAAATCTGTCAAGATAAAGAAATTCATAACATCACTTCAATTATAACAGGCCCCAAATGTATGTAGTATGAGGCTGGAAAGAAATACAATAAAAGTACATTAAGCTATCTTAGGTTGCACCTGAGACGAAAGAGAGATTTAGGGCCTTAAGGTTCTTAAAATAAAGCACAGGCAACAGTAGTATTAAGAAAAGGACAAGTGTCAAAGTTTATATGTTGTTTTCGTACCAGTTTTTCCAAGGTGCCCATGATAAAGTATGTGTAGGTAGAGTAAGCAAAGGTACTGCCATCATTCTCTCATATGTGTAGTGTAAATTAGTTAAATCAATAACATCCAGAATACAAGGTGGAAACGGATCTTTCCACTTTCTGGTAATTGAAAGCCTGGCAGCCATAAGGAGATGGACAATGGAATTTCTGAGGTTCAATACAAAGTTTTCAATGCCCAAAGAGAGCAAAGCTAAGGCTGGGTTGGGGGTAATCCGAGTGCCCGATAAAACAGAAATAATTTTAAATACCTCCTTCCAATATTTTGTAAGCAAAGGGCAGCCCCACATAGTATGGAGCAAGTCTCCCTTAAGTCCGCATAACCTCCAGCATTTGTCCGAGTGTTTGTCACTAAATTTAGAAACGACATCTGGGGTATAATACCACCGTAAAGTGATTTTAATTGCTAGTTCCCATAAGGAAGAACACTTAGTAGATGATTGATTGAATCTGCATGCTGTACGCCATTGGTCATCTGTATATGACTGTTTTAGATCTGTTTCCCACTGTATATGAGAGGAGGTTTTTGTAAATCTCTGCTTTCCTTGTAATAAATTATAGAATATGGTGATACCTTTTTTCCTAGGTTCAGGCGAAGAAAGATAAGACCACATTGAAGATTGTATATGCATATTTTCTACGGTCAATTTTTGCAAACAGTTTGTTATGAGAGGGAAGTGATCCAGATAGGATAGCGGCAAATTAAATTTAGATTGTATGGATTGGAACGATTTAATCACACCCTTATCATCATACAGGTCGTGGACGTACTTAATACCGTGATTTCCCCAAAGATCTAGTGGAACATGTTTTAAAACAAGTCGTAATACATTCAGGGGTATATTAGCTATATGATTGGAGACGGAAGAGTCTACCGATTGTAAAACTGTAAGCCAGGTGGTAATGGATACCTTCATCGTGGGAGGAAGTTGTGCAGGGATTTTGATCCCCAAGTGTGCGCCAAACAACCAAAGATTGGCAGGGCCATGACAGCAATAGGAGGACTCAATCTGACCCCAAGATGTAGTTGGAGAGTGTTGGAACCATTCCTTCATTTGGGATAATATAGAGGAATGAAAGTAATCGCGGAAGTCAACGTATCCCACTCCCCCCCACAACTTGTGTTTGATTAACTTATGGTGGGCACATCTTGACTTCTTTCCTTTCCAAATGAACTTAGAAAGGATAGATTGTAGAGATTTGAAGAAGTAGACGGGGATAGGAATAGGTAGACATCTAAACAAGTATAGTACCTGAGGTAAATGCATCATTTTGAAAGCAGACATTCTACCCCACCAGGAAAACTCGTGTTTGTCCAAATTTGATAAATCAATTTGTAATCTTTTTTTAAGGGGAATGTAATTGTGTGTAAATAGAGATTTAGTGTATCTGGACAGTTGAATGCCAAGATATGGAATACTGTGTTCCGCCCAAGAATAAGGGAATTGGTGTTGAAGCAGATTGTTCGTCACAGCATCAATACCTATGTCCATGGCGTGGGATTTCTTGTCATTGATTTTGTAGAATGAAACTGTGCTAAACCAGTTCAGAATTTTCCGAACTTCCAAAAGAGAAGAGAAAGGGGATGATAGTATCAATATTATATCGTCTGCAAACAGGCTGATCTTGTGGGTGCGGTCGCCAATAGAAATACCTGATACATCCGAACTAGACCTAATATGTTCCGCCAGAGGTTCGATCATTAGGTTAAATACTAAAGGGGATAATGGGCAGCCCCTGTCTAGTACCATTTGAGATACGGAAAGGTCTAGATAGCATATTAGAATTGAAGACACGTGCTGTAGGGTTTGAGTAAAGGGCTAGAATTGCTTTAAGTATAAAGCCATTAAAGCCAAATTTCTGCAAAGTCAGTGATAGGTATGACCAATTGACTCTATCAAACGCCTTCTCCGCGTCTAATGATAGAAGCAGAGAAGGCGTTTTAGATGTATTTGCATGGTGGATGACGTCTATTAATCTTCTAGTCGCGTCAGATGTTTGACGACCTTTGGTGAAACCTGTCTGATCTATATTGATAAGATTGGGGAGTAAATCAACAATTCTATTAGCTAGCGTTTTAGCATAGATTTTTAAATCAGTGTTTAGGAGAGAGATGGGGCGAAAGTTCTGAGGGCAAGTTGGTTCCTTGCCTGGTTTAGGCAATGTTACTACTATTGCAGATAGCATTTCCTCGGGGAATGAAGATTGAGAAGCAGAGTGGTTAAACATTTCCTGCATGTGGGGTACGAGCAATCGTTTAAAAATTTTAAAATATTCATTGGAGTATCCATCAGGGCCGGGTGTTTTGGCTTTGGGTAAAGAGTCGATAGCTAAATGGATTTCAGAATTATTAAAAGGACTGTTTAATTTTGTAAGTTGGTCACATGTCAAACAAGGCAAATTAACATGTCTGAAAGTCGGAAAGTCTGAATTTCATTAGTGGTTGGTTGGTGAGTGGCACCGTCGTTTGAGAGAATATATAATCCGTCGTAGTAAGAACTGAAAGAGTCCGCAATGAGTTGGGGATTAATAACTTTGTCTTGTGTAATAGGGTCATATAAATGAGGTATTCTAGTTTTCTGTCTGTAGCCCTTAATACGATTAGCTAATAGTTTACCAGCTTTATTGTTTGCGATATATGAGCGTGCTTTTAGTTTTTTAATTTTGATATCGTAGGATTCCATTAGAATAGATCTCAAGTTGTGTCTCAGTTTATATATTTGAGATTTAAGTGTGGAGGAGGGGTTAATTTTATTTTTTGAATCAACATCATTTAATTCCTTAGTTAATTCCTCTATCCTAGAATTTTTCAATTTCTTTGCTTTAGAACCAAGCTGTATAAAAAGTCCACGTATAACAGCCTTATGAGCATTCCATACCACATTTGGATCAGTCACTGATCCTTTATTGTCTGAAAAGAAGTCGATCAATTTTTGAGAAATGTGTTTTATATTTTCAGGTAGCTGCAATAAAAAATTATTAGTACGCCACAGATAAGATTTGTTGTTGGAGTTCACATTTTTTAATCTGACACTGATAGGGGCATGATCCGACCATGTAGCAGTATGAATTTGAGAGTCTAATACATTCTGTAACAACCACTTGTCAGAAACGAATAGGTCAATACGGGTGTATGTGTTGTGGCGGGAGGAATGGAACGTGTAGTCTCTTTCAGATGCGTGGTGACACCTCCATATGTCATACAACCCATTGTCTGACAGAAAGGTAGAGAGAGGAGAAGCAAACCTTTTGGCACTGGATGATGAATCAATGACAACATCAGGTATTAGGTTAAAGTCTCCGCAAATTAATAAATGACCTTTTTGTATGCCTTTAATTATGTTCATTGTAGCTTTATGAAATTTCATTTGTCTGAAATTGGGTGCATAAATATTTACCAGTGTGTATATGACATCATCTAGTGAGCACACTAAAATAATATATCTACCTTCTGGGTCTATACACTTGTCTATAAGTACAAAGTCTATAGTATTGCGAATGGCTATTAACACCCCTCTTTGTTTGCGATTATAATCCGCCCTAAAAATATGAGGGTAGGAATTGTGGTGACATTGTGGAGCGTTATCGCAGATGAAATGTGTTTCTTGTAAGCAAAGAACATCGCATTTAGAGGATAGAGCAGTTTTCCACATTGAGGATCTTTTGGCTGGGTGATTTAAACCATTAGTGTTGATAGAGAGGATGTTGATAGACATGTTTATGTAGTGTATATATGCGTCACGTATGATACTCACAAATCTGTAGTACCTTCGGGCAGCGTAATATGATACGAAATCGTTGTATGTCCAGAGTATGCACTGTCAGGGAACAAGGAGTCAACCAATCGTTCTTTAACAGCTGCAATTAGAAACTAAAACAAAAACAAAATCAAAACAATAAACAAAACAAAAGAAAACCTAACCAAAACATTTGAAGTCAAAACAAAAGAAAACTAAGTATCTTAAGTGGTTGGGATGATAACAAACCGTAAATAAGTTCTTATTAGTATCAATAAAGAAAAACTAAATACTATGTAACTTTGGTGAAAAATAAATTCAGCACCAGCAATAAAATGTCATAAAAGTCGGGTGAAGTATTTAACCGACTGAAAGTAGGGGCAGTGTTCAACAGATAGGTAAGTAAAATTAATCAGGATAATATATCAGATACTAGGGGGATGTATAGATAATTAAATATTTCCATAGCAATACATAAGAGGGAGAGAGAGATGGGGAATGATAGATAAAGGAAAAGCGTAATAGCAATTCATTTTCCCCTCTTCATAAGATGATCTTCACGGCATTGACTGTCGAAGTAAGGTCCTGTTGTGTTTCTTCTGCCTTCAGGAGAGTCAGTCGGGACAATACCCCATGAATGAAGTAGGCGGAGTCCATCTTGAGGATTGAAAATAGTAGTGGTTGTGCCATTATTTGTAATCACCAACGTAGCTGGGTGTTTCCATTTATATGGAATCTTGTGGTCACTCAGGGCTTTAGTTGTAGTTTTTAGTTGCCTCCTCAAGTTCAAGGTATACTGCGATAAATCTGCATATAGGTGAATGTCATTAAATGGACCAGGGAGCACTGACAGGACTCTAGCTTTAGCCATTAGCTTTTCCTTTGTGGGATAAAAATGAATCTTCATAAGGACATCTCTGGGAATAGAAGCAGCCAGGTTTTTAGGTTTGGGGATACGATGGATCCTGTCAATCATTCTTTCAATCTATGGCGCATTTGGCAACAAAGCAACAATTAGGTCATCTGCGTATTTTAACAGGCCATCAGGGGGTATAGATTCAGGGACCCCCCTTAATTTAATATTGTTTCTTCTCGAACGGTCCTCAAGGTCCGCGAGTGTGTGGTAGATGTATGTACCAGTAATACGGCGCAGAAACAACAATGTGCATTCTGCTTTTTTTTTTTTTTCACTTAAAAACACTGGCCCAGATTCTCGAAGGCGTTACGACGGCGCAACACCATTAGCGCCGTCGTAACTCCTCATCTGGCCCCGGGTATCTATGCGACTGATTCTTAGAATCAGTTGCGCATAGGTACCCATTAGATCTGACAAGCGTAAGGCTGTTACGCTGTCAGATCTTAAAAGTATTTTTTTTTCCCGCCGCTAGGTGTCGCATCGTCGCTTTTCCCCGTCGTCTATGCAAATGAGGTAAGTACAGCGATTCCCGAACATACGCGAGGTCGACGCAGCGAATTAACGTCGTTTGAGTAGCATACCCGACGCGTAAGGTTGCCCCTGCTAATTAGCAGGCGCAACCAATGTTAACTATGGTAGTCGTTCCTGCGTCGAATTGAATAAAAATTACGTTGTTTGCGTAAGACGTCCGTGAATGGCGCTGGACGCCATTTACGTATACATCTAGGCAAATGACGTCGGGGCGACGTCATTTAGCGCAATGCACGTCGGGTAATTTACCCGACGGAGCATGCGCAGTACGCTCGGCGCGGGAGCGCGCCTAATTTAAATGGTGCCCGCCCCATTTGAATTGGGCGGGCTTGCGCCGAGCAATCTAACGATACACCGCCGCAAGTTTACAGGTAAGTGTTCTGAGAATCAGGATTTAAACCTGTAGACCTGCGGCGGTGAAACGTAGAGCTCATACATTACGCTGCCCAGGAGCAGCGCTAATGTATGAGAATCTGGGCCACTGACACTAACTGACATTGATATTAATTTAAAAAAAATCTTGCCCTAAATATACTGACCTTTGACCGTCTTTTTTTTTACACAGTTTTGTTTTTTTACTTCTTGCTCCCTGCAAGGAGAAAAAGATACAATGTATCTCTCCCTCCATTCAGAGAAAAAGAAAACACAGGAGCGGGCTGTGTAGTGACTGAAAACTGTGATAGCTAATCAGAGGCTATTACAGTGATCAGGTGACCCGGGGCTCCCAGTGAGAGCTAGGAGACAGATACACATATATACATCTACACAAATATTGGCCCACTTCTGTGGGGCCACATATATGCATACTGTCAGTGGGAAGGGGTTACATTAACTTTTAGTATCACTTTAATTAGCATCATATTAGTCAGGTCCTTGTAAAAAGGAGCTTATAAAATCAGATTGTATAGCATATGGCCAGCTTTAGATCAGAATTCAGATTTTGAGAGATTTCCTTTCATTTGATACGAGTCTCCTGGAGGGGAAAGGGAAAAATCCCCCAAAAAACCTGATAGGAGTTGTAACCCTTACATACACATTTAGTAATGCTATAGTTCCTACCCTTCACCTTCTGCTTTTAAAGGAAACCTGTCCTGAAGAAAATATGGGCCAACCATGGTCAAACCTGTTCTAAAAATGCACGCTCACTGACTTTCTTTGGTTTCAGTGTTGAAGAGTTTTGACTGTTGACTTAGCAGAACATTCGGCTTTTATTCTCAGGTTATCATCAGATAGGTCCTTATACGCGTCCACAAGGTCAGTGACAGTTTCTGATTGGTCATCCATTTTGCTTTCAATTGTAACCACTCTGTCACCTAGGCCTTTCAATTCACTAGAAAATGAGTTCATCATCGATGAAAAATTAGACATAAGCGATGTATGCAGCGAAACTAGCATATATTTCATTGTAGTATCCAGTACTGGCTGACCCATTGTAGGGTAATTATTAATGAGTGATGCGTCACAGGAGTTATTCATGTTGTGCAGCACAGGTGACATACCTGGGATCAAATTACTTGCTGCGTCATCAACCCTCCTTTTAGATTTTGCGGGGCTCTGTGATGAAGGGCTACGTGAAGGGGAGTTTTCAGCGGTACCGGGAGGTTGATCATCACTCCATAGGACGCAGTTATCATCAGGTAAATCTGAATATGACGTCTGCTGTAACGTTTCGTTACCGGTACCCTCGTTAATCGGCATCTCCACTATAGCCGGCGTTTCTAAGAGTTCATTGAGCTTTTTGTTCGGCAACTTGTCTTTTTTCTTCCTCGGCAACATCTCTCAAGATCCGCGGGTAATTAACGATAGTTACCGTCTCTCAATGACAGCTCAAAACGATAATATGTCGCTTTATCCCCGGTTCTCTGACGGAGCTCTGTGCTCAAGCGGCCATTCCGATCGCGTGCAAGCCACGCCCCTTTTTTTTTAGTAATTTTTGAGAGATGAAGAAGATACTGTGCTGGTGAAAACTCCAGGGGTAGCGATGATACTGCCGTTGTCACGTCATGGACCCTCTGCCAAAATGTTTGGATTAGCGGGCATTCCCACCAAATGTTGAGCAAAGTACCCGAGGTCTGTCCACATCTCCAGCAACGGTCCGACACAGTTGGACAGAATTTGTGGATCAGGTCTGGCGTCCGGTACCACCGTGTTCTAATCTTGTACCCGTTTTCATGGATGCTCACGTTTTGCGAAACTAGTTTGAAAAACTAGTCTAGCAGTCAGCAATTTAAACTGCATTTTCTGTCTTTGCAAATGCCAGTTTTGCTGTAGTAGGTTGTATACATTGTACATATGCTCCAATTTTCAGGCATCTTAAGAGAATCTCCCATGCATTTTTTTTCTGCTTTGGTACATGTTCCCCAGGGCAGTGCCCAACTCCTTAAATGATTTGTTTGGCAATCTCCTGCCTATTAGTTTAGAAAATGGCCATTACTTTTTCTGTTGTTCCCAATTCAGCACCCAAAGTTTATCCATGTTCTGTGAACCATGAACTGAACCCAGGTACATTTGGCTCATCCTTATTCTCAAGGGGCAAAAAAAGCCTACTGTGAACCTCACCACCTCCACACTCCTGGCCATTTATTAGTTATTTACTTACTTAAGTTCACTGTCACTTGGTGATCCATGGTATTCAAGCTCACTCTTGCCACTTGTTTGAAATTTTGTTTTAATAAGGAAATATGGCTGCCTCCATGCATGTATTTAAAGCATTGGCACAAATTGAAAAAAAAATTGAAATTCATATGACGATCTAAAATATATTTATGTTTGATGATGGTAATAATGCCTTAAAATTAACTAGGGTGTCTTGTGAAGACTTTGTGAAAAGTGTAATGCTGCATACAGAAACAACCGTTTTTCATGATGTGAAAAATAAAAAATAAATTAATGTCATTAAAAACGATTGTCTGTAGGTTCCAGAGCATTTTTCATGACGTGAAAAATGGGCATTAAAAATGTAGAACATGCTCTATTTATTTGCGTCGTTTTTCATGTTGTCGTTTTTCAAAAAAACGCACATGCTCAGAAGCAAGTTATGAGACGGGAGCGCTCTTTCTAGTAAAACTAGCATTCATAATGGAGATAGCACATTTGTCACGCTGTAACAGACTGAAAAGCACGAATACTGAAACGCGCGAATCATCTTTTACCAAACTTTTACTAACACAAAATCAGCAAAAGCAACCCCAAGGGTGGCGCCATTCAAATGGAACTTCCCCTTTATAGTGCCATCGTACGTGTTGTACGTCACCACACTTTTCTAGAGCATTTTTTTTCATGATCGTGTGTAGGCAAGGCAGGCTTGACAAGAATCGGGTTGAAAAAAACGTTGTTTTTTCTAGACCATTAAAAATGTTCATGTGTATGCGGCATTAGACTGGCATGCTTTGGAAAATACATACAATACTTTTTTGCAAGAAGGTCTCTAGAGATGAAAATAGTTTTATTATTTTCTGTTGAAGACAATAGAGACATGAAGGTTCCCAATGAATTCATTAACCCCTTAACGCCCGCCGCACGACTATTTACGTCCGCAAAATGGCACAGACAGGCAGATGGGCGTATATATACGTCCTTGCCTTCTAGCGGGTGGGGGGTCCGATCGGGACCCCCTCCGCTGCGTGCGGCGGGCGGATTCCCTCGGGAAGCGATCCGGAATGACGGCGCGGCTATTCGTTTATAGCCGCTCCGTCGCGATCGCTCCCCGGAGCTGAAGAACGGGGAGAGCCGTATGTAAACACGGCTTCCCCGTGCTTCACTGTGGCGGCGTATCGATCGAGTGATCCTTTTTATAAGGGAGACTCGATCGATGACGTTAGTCCTACAGCCACACCCCCCTACAGTTGTAAACACACACTAGGTGAACCCTAACTCCTACAGCGCCCCCTATGGTTAACTCCCAAACTGCAACTGTCATTTTCACAATAAACAATGCAATTTAAATGCATTTTTTGCTGTGAAAATGACAATGGTCCCAAAAATGTGTCAAAATTGTCCGAAGTGTCCGCCATAATGTCGCAGTCATGAAAAAAATCGCTGATCGCCGCCAATAGTAGTAAAAAAAAAAATAAATAATAAAAATGCAATAAAATTATCCCCTATTTTGTAAACGCTATAAATTTTGCGCAAACCAATCGATAAACGCTTATTGCGATTTTTTTTACCAAAAATAGGTAGAAGAATACGTATCGGCCTAAACTGAGGAAAAAAAAAATTATATATGTTTTTGGGGGATATTTATTATAGCAAAAAGTAAAAAATATTGAATTTTTTTCAAAATTGTCGCCCTATTTTTGTTTATAGCGCAAAAAATAAAAACCGCAGAGGTTATCAAATACCACCAAAAGAAAGCTCTATTTGTGGGGAAAAAAGGACGGCAATTTTGTTTGGAAGCCACGTTGCATGACCGCGCAGTTGTCTGTTAAAGCGACGCAGTGCGGAATCGCAAAACCTGGCCTGGGCATTTAGCTGCGAAATGGTCTGGGGCTTAAGTGGTTAAATAGTCAATTAAGCATAGCATCAGTAGCATTAATAGCAGACCAAACAATCATCATGGAATTGATTTGCAGAGAATTGTACAATTCTTGATTGATCACTGTTTTTTTGGGGGGATTTCCTGAATATAAATTCATGATATGAATTTATGTAGTACTGCAACCCCCAGCTTTGAATTAGAATTACCATAACTTTAATGTGATGGACAGATAATAAATTCATACATGAAACGTGACAAGAGACAATATAGGAACTGAAGTAGAAATTTAATAAAATAAAGTACACCTCCGTCTATATTCGTGTTGAATCATATCAACAATCAAAAATAAAATCCCTAGCAAAAGCATAAGGAAAAATGAAACGAGTATCTGAAGAAAAATAACAATGTGTCATCTTTCAACACCAACAAGCTTACAAAATAAATGACAAAGGGCTAAGCAAAATCTGTGCATATTTCTACTGTGGAAATATTTTTTTTTAGACTTTGCCTGTTTGATCAAAACACATGTGCTGAATAGGTTGAATTGCCAAACGTAAGATGAGTAAGTTTAAAGTTTAAGTCAAGATTAACCTTTTTTTAAATTTTGGCTTGACTGTGGAACCATAAGGATCCCTAGCTGTTTTCTTTTACTATCCTAAAACTAAAAGCATAAGGAAAAATGAAACAAGTATCTGAAGAAAAATAACAATGTGTCATCTTTCAAAACCAACAAGCTTACAAAATAAATGACAAAGGGCTAAGCAAAATCTGTACATATTTCTACTGTGGAAATATTTTTTTTTTACTTTGCCTGTTTGATCAAAGCACATGTGCTGAATAGGTTAAATTGCCAAAAGTAAGATGAGTAAGATAAAGTTTAAGTCAAGCTTAACCTTTTTTTAAATGTTGTCTTGACTGGGGAACCATAAGGATCCCTAGCTGTTTTCTTTTACTATCCTCTCGCTTTCTGGCACTGTGACACTGGCACATACAGGAAGTGAGAGAAAAGTTGCAAAAGCAACAGACAAAGTTAAAAGTGGGGGATGTGTACCAATGCCAAAATTGGAAAGAAAAGAAAAAACATATTTCTCTCTGCCCTGAATTGTCCCCTCTTCCCACCAACTCCAACACACACTGACAACATGGCTGTTCTTAGTCCACCTTATAGAAAGAAGGCTGGGTCATCCAATAATTCAAGATATTAGCTCTTGTGACTGACCTAGATTAAAGGCTATTCTACATTTTCTACAAAATTCTACATTTCAGGAATTTTTTGAATCCCAAGGATTCGCTGCAAAGCCATGGTGGTGAAACCTTCTATCTATAACAGTGAACTGAACCTTTAGATTTCCAATGAAATTAAACAGATTTTCTTCATAACAATTCATTTAAAGTAAACTCTCCCAAACACTAGATTTGATTAACCGCTTGCCGACCAGCCGCCGTCACTATATAGCCACCGTCAGGTTGGCACAGCTGCACAAATCACCGAAGCTGTACGGCCAGTTTAAGAGAAATATCAGGCACCCACGGCGCGACACTGAAGCTGAATGCACGCAATCTCTGCCTGCCACCCGCGATCGCTCCACAGAGAGCCAGAATAGGGGTTTGTCAATGTAAACAAACCGATCCCTGTTCTGACAGGTAAAGAGGGAGAGATTTGCTGTGCCTAGTGATCAGGGACAGTGATCTCTCTGTACTCCCAGTCAGTCCAGTCCCCCCACAGTTAGAAAAACCTCCCTAGGGATCACTTAACCCCTTGATCACCCCCTAGTGTTAACCCCTTCCCTGCCAGTGTCATTTATACAGTAATCAGTGGCTATTTTAGCACTGATCACTATATATATGTCACAGGTCCCAAAAAATTATCAAAAGTGTCTGATCTGTCCACCGCAATGTCACAGTCACACTAAAAACTGCTGATCACTACTAGTAAAAAAAAAAAGAATAATAAAAATGCCATAAATATATCCTTTATTATATCCACTATTTTGCAGATGGTTTTGCACAAACCAATCATTATACGCTTATTGCAAATTAACATCAATATGTTAAAACATACTTTTTGTTATTATTATATATCTCTCTGTCTATTCAATCAAGGGGGGTACACTTGAGAAAATGGCAGTGCCAGTTCACCCTATATTGGTTAGATTAACATGCTTGCTCAATCAAGGTGTAACATCAATGTTGGTAATAATAGCCCCCACCTCATTTTTGGCAGTGCAGTAATAATAAATGCCCAGCATTGGTGTCAGTAGCGCTAATAATAAACCCACCTTCCTTTGTGTCAGAGGCATCACTATAAAACCCCCTTCCATTTACTGGTGGCAGGGGCAGTAATAACAAACCCCTCACCTGAGCTCTGGGTCCTTCCCAGATAGTGGATTGCACCAGCCAAGGGTGAGGCAGGCTTGCCACCCCTGGCACCTGCTGCTATGCGGCCTCAGGTGTGCGACCTGAGGGCCTGATATTAACTATAGACTTGCATCACTTTAGTTAATATATTATATTTAGTTAATGTAGTGTACTCAGTCCTAAAGGAAGATTTAATAGGCTTGGACATTGAAAAACATGTCTGTTGGTTATGCATATTATGTTCAGGGATGTATTTCCACTGTAGGTTTTGTATATTTACAGTATTCCCTAGTGAATGTGTAATAGATTGCTAATTGCTTCTATATTTCATACAGGTTTGTTATCCTTATTCACCATATTGCTGACTTGTGATGGACAGGAGAGAAAATAAATCTAATTAATAGGTTACATCTGCTTATCAGAAAGTAATTAGGTGTTATAGTGTGGAGAAGCACATGTTATGGTTAAGGTTTTCTATTAATTTGTCTGTTAAAAGAAATCTTTCTTGCTGGATTACATTTTATAATATTGTTATTTGAGCAAAGGACAAAAGGAGTCTCTCATAGGGTTATAAGAAAAAAAAAACTTTACTGTAGCAGGGTATATAATCCTATAGAAGAATTTATAAATAGTTACACGAAAAAATGGGTGTTTGAGTGTCCTCCAACAAGACAATATCTTCTAACAGAAGCATGGGTCTGGGTGCAGTTAAAAAATTAAGGTATTTGCAAACCTTGACCTTGCCTGTGCAGCTCCCTTATTAATTGTATTATTTCCAGCTAACTATGTGGGTTTTAAAACACCTTTTCGCATCAAAATATGACTCACTCAGTTCCTTTTTTATTTCATGTTTGTTTGTCTCTGACCTTAAAAGCAAAAATCTTAAAAAACAAAAAAATACAGAATTAGAAACATTGGCTTAGATCCTTAGGTAAAAGCCTCTCCATTTATAATGTTCTGCCAATAAACCTCTGGCTTGTGTCTCTTTTAAATGCTCCAAGCATCCTATTAAATACAGTATTATAAAATTAGTGTGGCAATATATTTAATAAAAGATTGCCCTCCTTCTTTTTTTGCAGCTTCAGCATTGAACCTAATTATGACTTCTTGTATATTTATGATGGCACTGATGGCAACAGTCCCCTGATTGGGAGTTTTCAAGACAGCAAGTTACCAGAAAGAATTGAAAGTGGTTCAAACAACATGCATTTGGCTTTTCGAAGTGATGGATCTGTTAGCTTCACTGGCTTTCATTTGGAATACAAAGGTGATTTTAAAATATACAGCATGTACATTATTTAATATATTTATTTTAGAGGGTACTTTAAGTGAATTATTCTACCTTTGTGTGATTTAATACTATTTTATTCAATGGTATTATTTAAATGTACTAATCCATACTGTATGACTTTTCCCCTGTTTCTGGGGCTTCTTTCCTGTATTCTGTATGGACATATGATTACGTTTTTGAAAGCTCTTCTTTCCTGAATTCTGTATGGACATATGATTACATTTTTTGAAAGCTCTTCTTTCCTGTATTCTGTATGGTCATTAGACCACTGAAAAATACATTTATTTAGTTACTCCCGAAATTCATTTTTATTTATTTTGTTTTGTTAAAAAATGCATTTGTCCGAAAATCAGAATGAATTAAGGTTGAATCTGTCATTGAAGGCTTCTGATGTCTGTCAAATGTTCTAAGAAGATTCGACGGAGCAGCTAAACTGTATGACGCTGCAATTGTACATATCCGGTCAAATGTTCCGCCTACAAGCTATAGAGGAATTCTAATGTTGTATGACACTAGTAATAATTATATTTATAAATTATTATTACTAGTCAACCACTATCGAATTCTTCTATAGCCTTTGACCATAAATGTATGATTGCGGCGTCGTACAGTTTAGCTGCTTGTCAAATCTTCTTAGAACTTTCAACAGACACCATAAGCCTTTAATGACAGATTCAACGTTTGTATGTTTTTTGCTGCTTTGTCGAATCTTCGTTGTTCATGTCTACCCCAACACTGTCTCTATAAGGTCAAATCTTTTCTTTCTACGTCAAATCTTTATTCTCTATGTAGAATAATCTTGGACTAATAGAGTTAAGGTTAGGCACATTCGACCGCAGATTATATAGACACAGATTGCTATTGTCAGCGTCATGTCGAATGTCCTATCTACTGTATATCAAACTGTTGTAGCAACGAAAACGAAAAATAAAGCATTTTTTTATGTCGGATCTTTTGGATTTCGGATTTTTTTTTTTGTTTTGTTTGTTAAAACGATAACGAAAATACCCGAAATTCGGACGAAAACAAATGCATATGTCTAATGGACATATGATTACATTTTTGAAAGCTATTCTGTCCTGTATTCTGTATGGACATATGATTAAGTTTTTGAAAGCTTCTTGAACAGTGGATTTCTAGCCTGCATTGGTTATTCAAGATATTAAGCCAATCACAAAAATAGTTCAGTACATCATATCCAAAATATGTTCAAAATTAGATAAATCAGGTTGGTTGTTTATTGCCTCCATTAGGTCAACTGATTTCTGCTGAAGACTGAACTGATGATGGTATTTAAGGTAGAGACCTTCTCCTGATAAAATGCAATTTGTGTTGGGTATAGTGATAATGGAATATTTTAACTGTGTTGACATCTTATCTGGCTGTTCATACCTATAACTACATGAGACCCAATCACATACTTAATGCCCCCAAAAGATTTTCTCATAAAAATGTATAATATTATGAAAGCAAAAATGGGTTAGCCCATCCTTTTGTTCTTCTATGGGTAATGCTATTGGTTTGACCCGAGAAGAACCAGGCTCCTCGCTTATGGTCATGAACTTAAAAATATGAATGTGCAATCTCTTTTTAGTCTCATGGACAAGCATAGACCAGAAGCCTCTATATTAAATCAGAAAATGGCATGAAGCTTAAAAAGTAATGATTCTATGAGGTCTTTTACCTGCATCTGGGTATCCTTAAGGCATTCCTCATTCATATTCTCCAAAGTCATTGCATTTTCTATCTTAACACAGTGGTTTTCTAGATGATGGAGTTGTTCTAATTACATATTGATCAGAATTACACAGAGACATTTTCTCTGCATTGAATGTTTACATTTATGTGATGCTTTTTGCTATCTTTTGATTTACAGCTAAATTAAGGGAATCCTGTTTTGATCCTGGTAATATAATGAATGGCACAAGACTCGGCATGGATTATAAACTTGGGTCTACTGTTACTTACTACTGTGATGCCGGCTATGTCCTGCAAGGATATTCTACCCTTACATGTATCATGGGGGATGACGGAAGACCTGGGTGGAACAGAATGCTACCAAGCTGCCATGGTAAGCTTTGTATGACAAAAATAATGTATACACATCAGATGTTGTGTTTTCTCAAATTAGAATACAATTAATAATGTATAAAAAACAAACAAAAAAAACTGAATTGTTTGCCCAGATAAGGCGATATTACAGAAGTACTATATAATCATACAAAACCTTGTTAGTCCTCTGTTCAGCACTGGAGGCATTTGGGGTCTGTTTACAACCAGGCCAAAATATAACAGGGAAAATAATTCTACTAAATAGGAAATATATTGCAAACAGTTAACTAAAAATTGCCTCTCACTTCAAAATTCTTCTAAGCAGGTAGGTGTCTTTTTTCTCATCTAACTGTATTTAAAACATTCTTATAATTCTCTATTTTAAAATAGACTTTTTTGCAACCTTACTACCTATGCAGTATGTGCCAAAATAAATAAATAAACAACAGCCAAGCATCTTGCATTTTCAGTAGGAGGCCTGAGATTTCAGCCTCGTGCTTCTATCATGTCAGAGTCACTCAAAGATGACTTTTAGTAATTGAAAGCAAACTCCGGCAAAGATTTTTTATTTTCCCTCACTTCCCATTAGGGTGACCACATGTCCCGGATTGCCCGGGACAGTACCACATTCTACAGGTCTGTCCCGGGCACCTTCACTCTGGGACAATACAGTGTCCCGGAATGAAACTGACACAGGTCCCAGCATGAAACCCTCAGAGCTTAAGATGTGACCCCCCGCCCCCAAATAGTGAAGAACTACAGGTCCCAGCATAGATCTGTGAAAGCTAGATCTCACAGGTTCATGCTGGGAGTTTCAAATTTGGGGGGTCTCACTCTTAAATCTCAGGGTTTCATGCTGGGACAGGTAGTCCTTTACTTTGGGGGATGTGTCCTCCCCAAAGTTAAGGACTACAGGTCCCAGCATGACCCCCCAAAGCTGAAGATATGAGACCACCCCGGCCCCCAAATAGTGAAGAACTAGAGGTCTTAGCATAAACCTGTGAAATCTATGGGATCATACCCTTAGATCTCAGGGGTTCATGTTGGGTGTTGTAGTCCTTCAAATTTGGGGGGTCACATCTTTAGATATTATGTGACCCCCAAAAGTGAAGGACTACAGGTCCCACCATGAACCCCTCAGAGCTGAAGATGTGACCGCCCCCCCAACCAGTGAAGGACTACAGGTCCCAGGATGAACCAGTGAAATGTTGTTGTTTTTTTAGGAAAGTGGGGGGGGTCCCTGAATGGCAGTTTGGAAATGTGGTCACCCTACTTCCCATACCTGTGATGCTTGCACAAAGTAAGTACCATATTTTTTTACCATAAGATGCACTTTTTCCCCCAAAAATATGGGGGAAAATGTCTATGCGTCTTATGGAGCGAATGTGCATCAGGCACCGCCCCCTGCCGCCGCTGTCAATGCCCCCCGCCAGTGCCAGAAACTCCCCCAGCTCAGTGCTGTGTTATGGGCTATGGAAAGGGAAAAAGCCAAAAGCCAAGCCCCCCACCTGCACAAATGCAGCCCCCATCGGCCAGCTCGATATAGCGGCACTTGCAGGGGTGGACTGACTGGAACCGACACACATACTGAACGCTGCAAGCCCAGTGACGAGCGCCCTGTGATTGGCCGGGCGGCCGACATGGGCATCTGTGATTGGCCCCGGCGGCGAATGTGGAGGCGGGGTTGGTCTGTGAGTGACCATGGTGTTCCATCAGATATGGCGACCGGAACAGCTACACGTGTGAGTCCAGCCTCTCTGCCTGGTGTGCTGTGTCTCCTGAGGTCTCCCTCTGATCCCTCTGTCACACTGTCAGCCCCTCTCCCACTCTATCAGTCAGCCCACCTCTGTCTGCCCCTCTCCCACTTTGTCAGTCAGCCCCCCTCTCTATCAGCCCACCCCTCTGTCTTTCAGCCCACCTCCCCCTCTGTCTGTCAGTGCCCCCTCTTTATCAGCCCCCCTTTCTATCAGCCCACCACTCTCTGTCAGCCCACCTCTCTCAGCCCACCCCTCTCTGTCAGCCACAGTAGGGTGCATCGTGCAGCCAACCACTCACAGTACGGAGCCAGTCTAGCCACCCGCAGCAGGGTGTACCATGCCACCCACCCAACTCACAGCATGGAGCCAGGCCAGCCAGCCACCCACCCACAGCAGGGTGCACCATGCCAGCCACCCACTGACCAGCAGCAGGGTGCCAGCCAGCCACCTACAGCGACATACCCACAGCAGGGCCAGGGTGCCAGTCAGCCCCCCAGAGTGACCTATCCACACCCAGAAACCAGCCAGCCACACACAGGAGCCAGCCCGAAATGTCCTTACACTTGCTGAGAAGATAGAGCAGCCTAAGTGATGGCACAGGTAAGGCTGCAATATTGGCACAGGTTGGGCTACAATATTGGCACAGGTTGGGCTGCAATGTTGGCAATAGTCTGGCTGCATTATTGGCAATGGTCTGGCTGCATTATTGGCAATGGTCTGTCTGCATTATTGGCAATGGTCTGGCTGCATTTCTTTGGTAATGGTCTGGCTGCATTTCTTTGGCAATGGTCGGGCTGCATTTCTTTGGCAATGGTCGGGCTGCATTTCTTTGGCAATGGTCGGGCTGCATTTCTCTGGCAATGGCCGGGCTGCATTTCATGGGCACTGGTAAATATTTATGTACACCGTTTGGTTAAGAATATTTTTTTTCTTGTTTCCCTCCTCGAAAATCTAGGTACGTCTTATGGTCAGGTGCATCTTATAGAGCGAAAAATACGGTAGTTGTCATTAAGACTGAAAGGCACAGACAGTAATAAGAAAGTCAATACTGTATTTATTGGCATATAACACTCACTTTTTCACCCTGAAAATAGAGGATAAACTGTGCCTGCGTGTTATACGCAGGGGGCTATGGAAAGTTTTCTTCCCTGAAATATCCCTCTTAGGCCCCGTACACACCATCGGATCTGTCTGCTGAAAACGGTCCAACAGACAGATCTGCTGCGTCCGGCTGCCGGATTTCTGTCTGATGGTTGTACACACCATCAGACAGAAAGTCCGCGCGTAAACAATACGCGGGGCGTGGCCGCGCCATCGCCGCGGCGATGACGTGGCGACGTGGGCAGCCTTGAAGTTTAAAGCTTCCACACATGCGTCGGACGTGTCCGGTGAGTCTGTACAGATGACCGAACACGTCCGACGGACAGGTTTCCAGTGGACAGATTGCTTAGCATGCTAAGCAATTTTTGTCCGCTGGAACTGTCCGTCGGACAAATATCAGCGGATAGATCCGGTCGTGTGTACAGGGCCTTAAAGTTAGGGTGCGTGTTATATACCTGTGCATGTTATACATTGATAAATATGGTAATTCTAGCCCTTTATCACTCAACAACAAAGATATGTTTTAGTTTTTTGTCTCTGTCCCTTCTGGAGAGATTTCTGGTCCTGACAGGAAGTGACGATAATTCTTCCTAGTTGGGACAAAGATGGAAATAAAAACAAAGGCTCAGAATAATACATCTTGGAGCAAGATTTAAATGCGTACTATGGTGTTATTCTATGACTCATAGGTCACTGCAAAACAGAGTGCACATTGTCATGTTAGCCAGCAAAAAAATAAGAAATCATCAGTTTCAAAGCTCAAAAAATAATAATTTAGTTTTTTTTTTGCATATGTTAGCAAATAAATGTTGAATCTACACTACCATGTCAAGGCACATCTGATAAGTGTGGTCCCTAATGTTAAGCTATTTGAGTTCTCAACTATGGAACATGTATAGCAATGTGTAAGAAGACAACAATAATACTGATTACCTGGAGGCAGACCTTTCCTCCTTAAGGGACAGCAACACACCAGAACCCCAGAACGGCGCCCTCTAAATGCAGCGTGTTTACAATATGTTTAATGTAAATGCATTAAAAACACTCACATGGCAGCAGTAATTTTCCAGCATTCATAGAACTACAGTGGTTCATCTGTATAGGGCTTAATTCATGGGCTGGTTCCAGACGATCATCTATCCTGTGGCTGTCTGGTCGCACTGCATGCAAACAGCGCTTCTGGGAGACTGGGATGCAGATCGTGGATGCTCCATGATGTTGTCACTTCCTGGAACGGGTTGGTGGGCGGTGCTTCAGTTCGGAGCATGTGTGCTCCTTTCTCAGGCTTTGCTGAGCAAAGCTTGAGGATGGAGAAGGCATGCTCCGAAAGCGATTATGGATTTGTTTTAAATACCCACATCTACCACCAAGTGGTAGATGTGGGTACCACTTCATGTCCCTTGTTTAGCTACTAGTATACAGCCACATCCACAGTGTGCCATTCTAACCCTTTGTTTTCGATAGCCAATGCAAGGCAACTGAAGATTTACAGTTTGTGTCTACACCAAACTAAAAAAAGCAACAATGGCAACTGCTATGAAGTGTTTACAACTAGAAGAAAAAGGACAGGGGCAAGACAATAAACAAAACAGGAGATCCCTGGCACACTTTCAAGCTAGCTACCAAAAAAACAAAAAAAACAACTGCCTGCAAAAATTATTATACAGTCAGAGAAAAGGAACGCTAAAACCTCTCCTTAACCCGGACTTAGCCAGCAACAGAACCTGAGTAATTCATGTGTGTCCATAATTAAATGGATTTAAATGGATTTGGCAGCACTACCCGTTACATTTTTGTTCCCAATGTCATAATTTTGCATCACTTAAATATACAAAGCTCAACAACTGATTCATCTTGTGAAACTGCATTACTGTCACCCACAAGCTGCAATATCGCAAATCTGAGATCTTTCACTAACAGGGACTCATTCTTCCACCACAGCGCTCGCATCTCATCATGTTCTATGACTGAATGCCTCCTACTTATCATTGTATCAATCACTTATTTCGAAATGTGTCACTTTGACTAACATTAACTAGAATAGATGTTGTATCATGCATATATCTAGGCCACTATGTCTATCTTCCTGCTTTCTATTTTCATTTTCAACTTCCTGCTCAGATGAAATCTACCTTGTTTGGTTACGTAGGCATACAATTCTGGATCAATATCACATTGACTCCCCTGCTCATCCATGATTTTGATAGCATTTTTTTAAATTTAGAAATTGCTCTAGTGTAGATTGGGACTAATTAAATTTGGAAATTTCCAGATACCAATTTCTTATATAATTTTTATTATGCTACCATGCATTGAAGATCAGCCAATAAAATTACTTTCATGCACCATAACCTGTCAAGGCATGGACTCCACTAAACTTCTGAAGGTATACTGTGGTATCTGGCACCTAGCCATCAGTAGCAGATCCTTTAAGTCCTGTACATTGTGAGGTGGGTCCCTTATGGATCAGACTTGTTTAACCAGCACATCCCACAGATGCTCAATTAGATTGAGATCTGGAGAATTTGGATGCCAAGTCAAAACCTCAGACCATTCTTTAATTCAACTAGAACTAGATGGGGTTATTCACTTTACCTGTCATTGGTTATAAGTTTATGGCTGATATGTAAACCCAATCAATAACATATCATATATGCTTTATCATTTTAACCACTTAAGGACCAAGCCTTTTTTTCAAACTTGGTTTTTACAAGTTAAAATCATTTTTTTGGTTCAAAAATTACTTAGAACCCCAAAATATTATATTTTTTTCAGACACCCTAAAGACTAAAATGGTCATTGCAATACTTTAAGACCATTGGGCAGAAGTGCGTTTGACGTCACTTACGTCATCCAATGTTATGGAGCCAAGCGGGGGGCTATCATTCCCTCACTCGGATCCATGTCTCAGAGGGGAGAGGACACAATCAGCTCTGCCATTATGGATGGCTCAGGTAAATGACAGAGACGACCATAGCGCAGCGTGAGGGGGGCCCTCTCCCACCCCCCGATAAAAGTGATGTTGCAGTGAATTTGCTGCAGAGACCATCAGAAAGAGGACCATCCTCATTTAAGAATATACCATTTAAAAATATACCCGGGTTATGGCAGCTATCTGCTGCCATAACCCCAGTATTCTACGTCAAAGTACCAATGTAAAACAACAGTGGGAGATCCGCAAGTGGTTAACGTAATTCTTTTAAAAATATATATATTTGTAAATTTGTATTGTTCATTAAAATAATAGCTGGTAAACCTACCATGAAGGTCCTTGTTCACGACCTGTTATATGGTGGCAACCCTCTGCCCCTGACTTTGAGTTGTGCTCCTGTGTCCTCTCTCAATGCGAGCAGACATGCAGGTGTACATTATGCAGACCATGTGTTATGATGTTCAATGTTTTTTCTCCATAAGGAAGTCTGCTTTAAGAAATGATGTACTGTAGTTACAAGTGTGTGCATGCAGTAAAAATAGCAAAGGAGTATTTTATTTATAACAGGGGAAATGTTTCGGATATACAGGGGCTGATTTACTAAACCTGGAGCGTGCAAAATCTGGTGCAGCTGTGCATGGTAGCCAATTAGATTCTAACTTCAGTTTGTTCAATTAAGCTTTGACAAAAAAAAACTTGGAAGCTATGCAAAGGTGCACCATATTTTTCATATTTTAGTAAAATAACTCCAAAGTGATTTAGCAAATGGAATATCATTTAGTTAGGGTTTACATGTACTTTAAAAGAGAAGTGTGGACATTTTTATTTTAGCATCATACTTACCTGGGTGGATGCCACATCCGATGTGGCATCTGTCCCCCACTGGCTCTAACACTGAGAACAGAGCGATCTGCTCGGTTCTCGGGGCTCACTTAGCAGAGAGCTGGTGACTATCGGTCACCAGCTCTCTGCTCGCTCTCTGTAGAGGGGGCAGGAGTGGCTGGCTCAGGCTCTCATTGGCTCGCTGAGAGGCTGAGCCAAGTGCCGGTCCAGGCATGTGGATGGACCCTGACTTCATTGTCACGATCTTGCCTGAGCCTGGACTGACTCTGTGACATCAGTGGACAGTGGGCTTAAAAAAATGGGTCACAGGAGTGCAGAACGAACTGCACTCCTGTGATGAACTGGGGAAGCACAACCAAAAGAGCTTTGGCTGTGCTTCTCCTTTAAAGGAACTCCAAACAAAGGACATAATGTTATTATAAATATGCAAATAGAATATCTAACTAATCTTGCCTGTTTTGGGTTTTAAGATGTGAACAAATAAAATAGATATCTCTGGCCCTAAAAATGTAGCCAGTACAGACAATGCAGTGTGCATCAAGCTAAGAATCTTCTCCCCGTCAAGGATCAGAAGATTACCAGCTATAGAACTGATTTGTAAATTGAAATTAGCACAGTTAGCACAGTACAGGTACTGTCATGACTTGCACACCAAAGGAAAACAGCAACCATTATTTAGTAGAACTGTACAAAATGCTAAAGGGCTCCATACATACTTTGGAGCCTGTGTAAGTGCAGCTATATTGCTACACAGCAGAATTTCAACTCCATGTGTGTCTGCTATGGTTAATTACTACAAAACTGCATTGCTGCTAACAGCTCTTATTATATAGAACTGATAATGCCTGCATAAATTATTGTCCATCCAGTCTGTCAATCTATATTTTATACTTTTACAACTCCTTATTAATTGAAAGAGACAGTAGTTGGCCATGTTGGAAAAATTCTAGTTTTTAATATTTTTTTATTTTCATATTTTAATCTTTTTTACCACAAAAAAAAAACAGAAGGAACGGGGAATATCGACAGATACATTATCACAGCTCCAATCCTTCAAATATATATACATTTACATTTACATTCTCCCCGCGCACTAGTGCGTCTAGATCGATCATAACAATCAACAATAGTTATACCTATACACTCATTTTCATCTATCTATATTTCCCTCTTTCACCATTGCCGTGCTCCTAAGGCTTTAAAATATTGATTGATGACATCTCTCTATTTCCTCCTTCCTTTCCAATTTTCCTTTTCTCCCTACCCCCAAATGACTAAACAGAACAAACACAAAAAAAGGGAGGTTTTGTCCCCCCCCCCAAAGTTTTTAATATTCTAACACATGTAGTGTATAGAATATTTTTCCAAATGTAATGTTTTCTTTTTTTTTATTTGATATTCAATTTAACTAATTTGTAACCTTGGCTTTTAAATCAAACGTTTTATTAAACATTTCTGATTAAATCAATAGAGCACAGAATAATATGTTTTATGGGTAAAAAAAACAAACAGATCTAAGTAAACATAACAAAAAAAATCATAAAATTATTCTGTGTATATAGTTTTCGTTAGTTAGCTGGGGCACAGTAGTGACTTGTAGAGAGTGATGGAATGTTTGCACTCTTCAACTCCAATTTGCAACTTTGTACTGAATACAGTGCAAATGGGCATAATCTGACATTATTCATTTTTACAGGGTGTATCCAGGTTGTAGCTTTCAAATGTAAAAATGATCGATCTTTCCAAGGCATGGGAAGATGCATGGGAAGTTCCCTTTGCAAGGGAAGTTGCACTTTGCAAGTGTATTTTCCAGTGTTTAGTATGTGGTGAAATTTAATCTTAACAAGAATACCCAATAGCAGGAAAAAATGCAGGAAAAAAACAACAACATTTACTAAGTTCTTGGGCAAATTCCCCAATAAAGTGAACACTATGGCCCGGATTCAGAGAGATAGGCGCATCTTTAGATAGGCGTAGCGCATCTAACATTGAGAGGCAAGCAGAGTATTCACAAAGCACTTGCTCCCATATTTACGCCGGCGTAACGTAAATGGGCCGGCGTAAGCCCGCGTAATTCAAAGTAGCAAGGCAGTGTTGTATTATAATGAAGCATGACCCCATGTAAATGCATGGCCGAATGAACGGCGCATGCGCGCGCATTCTCAGAATCACGTCGAATTTACTCCCTAAGATACGCCGGGTCCATTCATGTGACGTGAATGTAACCTACGCCCAGCCCCATTCATGTACAACTTACGTAAATGACGTAAAATACGACGCTGTTCCCGCGCCCATACCTTAACATGACTTACGCCTGCTTTATGAGGGGTAAACTTAGGCCGGACGTACGCCTTATGTAAACGGCATAGCTTACTGGGACGGGCGCAAGTATGTTCGTGAATCGGCGTATCTAGCTCATTTACATATTAGACGCGTAAATCAACGGAAGCGCCCCTATCGGCCAGCGTAAATATGCACCCAAGATACGACAGCGTAGGAGACTTACATTGGTCGTATCTTACCAAAATTCAGGCGTATCTGCTTTTCTAAATAAGCGTATAGATACGACGGCGCACATTGGACTTACGACGGCATATCTGGAGATACTGTACGTCGTCGTAAGTCCTTTCTGAATCCGGGCCTATATTTGTCTTTAGTAAGTAATCCCCAGGGTCACCAAAGGGCCTCTGTGAAAAAACAATTTGGGCCCCCCTCTCAACTACTGCCCAAATCCAAAATTATTAATTGTCAGATTGATACAGTAGAGGGATAGGGGGATAGGGGGATAGAGGGATAGACAGATATGAAGGGTAATCTTTGGAATACTTTGAACTCACTTATGGTCATCGTAAAGAATGCCTTCCACTTTTTACCTGCCCTAGAAGTAAGTAAGCAACTTCCACATAACAAAAGGAGTGGTACCCAGAATCAGCTTGTCCCACCTTTGAATAATTGAGCCAATATTTCCAAGTGGGCCCGGTGCTTTCTGCAGAATTAGTGTACCCCTGCTTCCACTTTGGCAGTACGTCCTAACTTTATGGTACAAATAAATATTTCAAGTATTGTTATCATAAGTATTTAAAACAAATTCTGCAACACTCAGCTTTTCTAGTTAGTAGTGACTTACCTGCCATGAGAGAAACATAAATGCTGAGACTTCTGATCCCTTTCTGAAAACTCTATTTGTCTGTTTTTTATGTTGATCCTCATGCTTCAATTCCATACGTATTCCATTCCACTTTGTGATAATAATTTTCTGGATCAGTTAGCTATGTATATATAAAAGTATTTTTATTTCCTCTAAATGGATTTTTTATATGACTGTGCTCTTAATACATGAAAGTGATTCTGTCTAGATCTTGGTTGATTGCCATACAATAAAGTCTTGTGCTGTATATCATTTCCATGCAGGGGCTGCAGTTCATACTGCTGAATCCTTTTAATATGATATATGACATTAGCACAGCTGGTGTTTCAACAGGAGCACAAATAAAGAGCGCTGTCATGATATTCTTTAGAGTTGAGATGCATTTTTCTTTCACTATGTGCGGCCTATGTGTCATAATCAGAATTCTCTGCTAACTTTTCAAAAAAAAAGTGATAGAAACTGATTTAATGGTAACAAAAGTGTCTATACAAGAAAGAAGCTTCCTAGTGGTAACACTGTTACAGATTTCACCTTGACCCATAATTGTTCTTATCCCCTATTCAACATTTTTATAAGTAAAAACTAAGGCTGGGTTCACACCAGTCCGAGAGAAAAATCAGGTGTTCAGCATTTCACGTCAGTTTTTGATCAGGATCAGGTCAGGATTGCATCAGTATCAGGTCAGGTTTACATCAGGACAGGATTTTATCCGACTCACAACAGAACACATCTGCAAATCAGATACATGCCCATAGAAGATAATAAGCCTGAATTGACACCTGAGCCGAACCGCACTGCCTAGAAAACGCACATGTTTTTTGGGCAATGCAGAGTGCGAATGCACCACAGATATGTGAACCAGTATCATTCAAATAAATGTATTTTAAAATGCCATGCAAATTAAATGCGGTGTAAGTCGCATCCAATTCGCATAGGTGTGAACCCAGCCTAAAGGTGCTAGTTCCTTAACCGATTCCTGACCGTCTCACGTACTTATACTGCGGCACAATGCCACCACTAGGTAAAACCCCATACGGGGACCCCTTTAAGAGCTGCCAGAGGGCACACGCGCATCGCCGGAGGGTGGACCCGATGCGTGAGGCCGGTGGGCGCGATCGCGTGCACGAGAGCCAGCACAGGGATTTGTGTGTGTAAATACACACATTCCTGTTCTGTCAGGGGAGAAGAGACTTATAATTTGTTCCTACTAAGTAGGAACAACAAAATGTGTCTTCTCCCCCAAGCAGTCCTATCCCCATAGAGTTCGAACACATTGAGGGAACACACATTTAACCCCTTGATCTCCCCCTTCCCTACAACCCCTTCCCTACCAGTGATATTTACACAGTAAACCGTTGTATTAATGTCAATGGTCCCAAAAATGTGTCAAACGTGTCCGACCTTCCGTCTCAATGTCGCAGTACCGCTAAAAAAATCAAAGATCACCACCATTACTAGTAAAAAATAAAATTTACATAAATCTTCCCCATGGTTTTTGAGGCTATAACCAAGGCTTGCAGTGATAAATATTAGGCCCCGAACACACGAGGAGACATGTCCGATGAAAACGGTCCGCGGACCGTTTTCATCGGACATGTCTCCTGGGAGCTTTTGGTCTGATGTGTGTACACACCATCAGACCAAAATCCCCGCGGACAGAGAACGCGGTGACGTAGAAGACACCGACGTTCTCAAAAACGGAAGTGCAATGCTTCCACGCATGCGTCGAATCAATTCGACGCATGCGCGGGATTATGGGACGCTGGTTACACGTCATAACCAGCGGACATGTCCGATTAGGTGTACTAAACATCAGACATGTCCGACGGACATGTTTCCAGCGGACAAGTTTCTTAGCTTGCTAAGAAACTTTTGTCCACCGGAAACCTGTCCGCTAGGCCGTACACGGTCGGACATGTCCGCGGAAACTGGTCCGTGGACCAGTTTCAGCGGACATGTTCGACCGTGTGTACGCGGCCTTAGGGAAAAATCGTGATATAATAATTGAATATTATCCTGAAAAAAATCCTTAGATTCCTAGAGATTAGGAGTACATTAAATTACTGTGGCTGACTGTTAAAATGTTCCACTCCAAGTGATTTGCAAAGGGACCTGAAGGATCAAAGGAGATCAGCAGGGAATTGTTGCTGTCTTCCACATGGCAGATATCCTTGAGGCAATCTACAGTGTCTGCTTTCCTTTGTCATCCTCCATTATGATGATATCTGTCTGCATGACTAATGTCTTTAAAGCTAAATACTAATTCCCAATTCTATTGTTAAATATTTGTTTTGAGTATATACAGGTAATCTTCTCCTGTATTTCAAGGAATGTTTAGATGCTGGACTTAGCTAAAATGGAAGGACAGCTTCAAAATGTAGCTTTAAATGACAGCTTTAAAAGGCTTTAAATGACAGCTTTAAAAGGTTACCTAAATTTTAATTGTCCTCTAATAATCCATAAAATCCATACCATTTTAAAGGTATGTAAAATAAAAAAGCAAACATTTAATATACAGTGTGTTTCGAAAAGAATAACCTGATTTTAAAACCTTATAATTGTGCAACCATGCACCGCCAATGATTAAAACCTGTACTACTAGAACGGGCGGGGCCTAGAATTTTAAACGATGACTGCTAGATACCACTACTAGTGCCCAAATAGTCATTAACAAGATGGCGTTTTGACAGTGTTGTGGGATTGCTCCACCAGTGGCAAAGAACATTTGTCATTGGTATAAACAATTTGAAGAATTGGGGTGTTTATGTAAGGGGAAGAGGCCAGGGCGACCATGCACTTTAGAGGAAAATGTGCAACGCATTTAAGAGGCTTTTCAGAGAAGCCCACACAAGTTCACTAGTTGTGCTAGCCGAGAACTTGTGATCCCTCAAACCACTGTTTGACGTGTGTTAAGATGAAGTTTGCTTCTGAGGCCATACCGATGGTAACTTATGCAAGTTCTTTGTGTAAATGACAGAAGAAAATGTTTCGATTTCTGTCATGTGCTCTTAAGCCCTGTACACATGATCGGTTTGTCTGATAAAAATGGACCAATGGACCGTTTTTATCGGACAAACCGATCGTGTGTGGGCCCCATCGGTTTGTTTTCCATTGGTGAAAAAAAAAATAGAACATGTTTTACATTTTTTATATGGATAAAAAATCGGTCAAAAATCCACGCATGCTCAGAATCAAGTCGATGCATGCTCAGAAGCATTGAACTTCATTTTTCTCAGCATGTCATAGTGTTTTACATCACCACGTTTGGACACGGTCGGATTTTCAGATATGCGATCGTGTGTACAGGGCTTTAGACGACATGGAGGACAACAGATTATTATCGCAGTTGATTTTTAGTGGTGAAGCAAGTTTCATCTAATGCCGCGTACACAGGATCAGATTTTCTGTCGGAAAAACCTTGGATGTTTTTTCTGACGGAATTCCGCTCAAGCTTGACTTGCATACACATGGTCCCACAAAAGTTCTCTGAACTTTTGACTGTCAAGAATGCGGTGACGTACAACACTACAACGAGCCAAGAAATTTAAGTTCAATGCTTCCGAGCATGTGTCCAATTTTTTTCCGAGCATGCGTCGGAATTCTGCGTGTTGGAATTACTACAGATGATCGGAATTTTCGATTGGAATTCTTTCTATCTGAAAATTTCAGAATCAGCTCTCAAATTTTTGTTGGCGGAAATTACGACAGGAAAAGTCCAATGGACTGTCGGAATTTCCCATCAAAAGCTCATATCAGACTTTGTGTACGGGGCATAAGCGATAGGACTTACTTAATAGTTTATAATTTTTTATGTAACTATAACAAATTTTCGTTATTAAATATAGCTATTGGGTCAGTCTTTTTGAAACATACTGGGCAAGATTCACAGAAGAGATACGACGGCGTATCTCCTGATACACCGTCGTATCTCTTGTCGTATCTATGCGGCTTATTCATAGAATCAGTTCCGCATAGATAGCCCTAAGATCCGACAGGTGTAATTGACTTACACTGTCGGATCTTAGGATGCAATACTTTGGCCGCCGCTGGGTGGAGTTTGCGTCGTTTTCTAGCGCCGGGTATGCAAATGAGGTTTTACGGCGATCCACAAAGGTTTTTGCGTTTGTTACGTCGTCACAAGTCTTTTTTTCCCGTCGCAAAGTTAAGAGTGCTATTAACATGGTGTAAAATTACTCCACCATGTTAAAGTATGGCCATCGTTCCCGTGTCGAATTTTAAATTCTTTTATTCCCGGCGTAAGTACATTACGTACGTCGCGATTCACAAACACGTCGGGCCGCCTTAATTTCGCACAAAGCACGTCGGGAAAATTGCAAACGGAGCATGCGCAGAACGTCCGGCGCGGGAGCGCGCCTAATTTAAATGGTACATGCCCCATTTGAATTGGGCGGGCTTGCGCCGGACGGGTTTACGTTACACCGCCACAAGTTTACAGGTAAGTGCTTTGAGAATCAGGCACTTAAGCTGAAAACTTGCGGCGGTGTAACGTAAACGGTTTACGTTACGCTGCGCCGGAGGTACGTGAATCTGGCCCACTGTATTTTATCTTTTATTCCTTTTTTTTCTGATGAAATTTGCAGTAACACAATTCCTACCCTAGTGTAACAATGCTCACTCACTGCACTGTTTAGAGCAGGGGTCTCAAACTGGTGGCCCTTCAGCTGTTGCAAAACTGCAAGTCCCACCATGCTCCTGCCTATGGGAGGATGCTCTCTACGTTGCAGATAGAGAAATGAGCTGTGTGTTAGTGGGCGTCCTGACTCTCCTGTAGTCCAAGGCAGGGGGCGAGCATGACACTCCACCCCAGGGAGAAAGTCTTGCATTACTGTGTGGAGTTACAGGCAGAAGAACAGGAAGTGAGGGTTTCTCAGAAGAAATAAGGACATTTACTGTAAGAACAAAATGGAAGGATGAGGTAAGTGAAGGAGGACTGCACTAAGGTAAAGGAAGCTATTTAGGGAAAACAATTGTACCTTTACAACTCCTTTAAGGTACACTCTCCCTGTTTTAGGCAGACAGTGAGAGATTAAAACTATCAAACACAGCATTCTTATCCTAAAATTTTAAATATTAATATTTCTATTAAGCATAAAAAGTATTCTGGCAGAATTTAGGGAAGCAACATTTACATTCAACCTGTTCATAACTGTTTCAGAAGTGTAGCTCTTGTCAACATATGAAATTTTTAGAAAACAGAACTTATATGGCATATGTTTTGAAGCATTAAGTTAACTATGCGTTAGGATAAGAAGAGCCAAATAAGCCCATGCCGCTGGAGACAATCAAATGTATTTGATCATTCCTTATGGCTATTCCAGAATTCCTTACTTATGGTCCTTCGGTGCCAATGGCCATGGGCAGCAAATCCTGTTTCCAGAAATCTTGCAAGTCATTCTGCTGTGCAAGCATTTGGATTTCCCAAATCCTTCGTTTACAACTTCTAGATGCCAATTTTGTTAGAATGGATGTGTAATGAAAAGCTGTCTTGTGTTTGGTCTTTCGCCTTGGAAAAAATATCACTTGCCTTTGTAAAGACATTCCTTTCAGATGCCCTTGAAGCTTACCTAATAAGTTTGGGATGTGAACCAAATCCACAATTCTCATTCCATTATGAATGCATGTGAAGATTATCCAGTGTAATATACTAAACCATTTGGCACAGGATGATGGCAGTTAAGAGCAAGATCTAATTAAAGTATGTAGATGAAACATTCATTCAACAAAGGCATGACAAGTAATCATTTCTGTCTACATCACCAGATAGGACACTTAATTTCTATATTATTGCATGTAAATGCAAACTTTTGCACAGCTGATGCCAATGGCTCTCTTTGGCTGGCTTATGCAAAATGACAGAAAACTGAATTCTAGATTTTGGACTGGGACTGTCCTTTTTTTTTTTCTTAATTTAGGATCCCTAGACAAAAGTTTATGAAAATAAACTTGTCAGTGTGTGTTAATATTTAAACATGTATTTCCTTAAATTTGTAATCTAAGCTTCTATTCAGGAACACAGCATTGTGGATGTGCCTGACTGATGTCTTCTTATTCACAGACAATCGGTATCTCAGACAACAGAGGCTTAATGAATGTTGTGGGAGTTAAATTGAATACAAAATAAAGCAAAGGCAGCCTTTAAAAGATGACACCATGTTGTGGGTGGGCAGTGAGTATAATTCTCCCTGTTGTCTGCTTAAAGGGCCTTGAAGCAGCTGTAAAATTTAGCATTATACATGTGATCCATAGATTGGCACTTTTAAGCTTTATGGAGTGCTGGCGACACACTTTGATGGAAGGCTGATGGAATCTTTACTCTCTCTGAGAGCTCTAAAGCCTCGTATACACGATAGGTTAACCAGAGGACAACGGTCTGAAGGACCGTTGTCATAGGTTAATCGATGAAGCTGACTGATGGTCCTTCACGCCTACACACCATAGGTTAAATAACCAATCGTGTCAGAACACGGTGATGTAAAACACGACGACGTGCTAAAAAAAAACAAAGTTCAATGCTTCCAAGCATGTGTCGACTTGATTCTGAGGATGCATGGATTTTTAACCGATGGTTGTGCCTACTAACGATCGTTTTTGACCTATCGATTAGAAATCCATAGGTTAATTTTAAAGCAAGTTGGCTTTTTTTTAACCTATGGTTAAATAACCTATGGGGCCCACATACGATCCGTTTTGACCAATGAAAACGGTCCTTCAGACCGTTGTCCTCTGGTAAACCTATTGTGTGTACGAGGCCTTAGGCCCAAAACTATATGACATTTCTGGGTATGTTGGCTAGCAAGTCACCTTTTGTACTCTATGGTTCCTTCCATCAGTCGTCGTCTCTGTGACTTATTGACTGGCAGGATGAACCACAGAGTCTGGCAAAGGACACACTATTCGAAACACTGGAAGGTGTCAGATAGCAGTGACCCATGAAGCTCTTTACATAAGCATAGGTCCACTCACAACTCACTGGAAAAGTAAATATAAAATGTCTTCTGTTACTTGGTGGCTTTGCTTTATTTTTATTTATTTTTTAAATGGGAATAGATGAAAAATAATACACATTCCAGGTGGTGTGCTCATGCCAACTGCTCAACGTATACATCATTTGACTATCGTGGCATGATATTGGTTTCTGCAATGGCCAAATAGGTGTTTGACATAACAATAACATAACAGTTAGCATAATAGCCATTTATCTTCCATGTTCAGGTGTTACATAGGGCTTTACATGAATTCCATTTTCCAAAAGGAATACTAGGAATTCAGCCACTTTGTAAAAAGTGCAGACACACTATGAGTTAAAGGGGTTTTAAAGGTCTGTGTTTTTTCACCTTAATGCATCCTATGCATTAAGGTGAAAAAACACCTGGCAAACATGGGCCACCCAGCCCCCCCGTTTTACTTACCTGAGCATCCCCAGCGTCCTCTTCTCTCCACGGAGTCTTGGCATTGATTGGATAGATTGATAGCAGTGCAGCCATTGGCTCCCACTGCTGTCAATCAAATCCAATGATGCGGACGCCAGGGGGCTGGGCCGAGTCATACACTCAGCGGCTCTGTACGCCAAGTGTATGACATGGGAGCGCGTCTGCAAGGTAATACCCTCAGGAGAGAGCTTCCCAGAGGGGGTTATCAATTGCGGGGAGGAGCCATGGGACCCCAGAAGACGAGGATCAGGGCCACTCTGTGCAAAACGAACTGCACAGTGGAGTATGACATGTTTGTTGTTTAAAAAAAACACAAAGCTTTAGTATAACTTTAGGTCCAAGGAGGTAAATGACATCTCCTGAACTTATCCCTATTATTTATATATGACAGGTTTATGGCTCAGCTGAAGCATACACTGACTCTTGGGGCTGACTCTTATATTGCGTACACATGATCATTTTTCAGCATGAAAAAAAACTTTGTTTTTCAGCATGTCCAAAAAATTAAGTTTTCCCAACTTCATCATTAAAACGACGTTGCCTACACACCATCGTTTTTAAAAAATGATCTAGCAAAGCGCGGTGACGTACAACACGTGCGACGGCACTATAAAGGGGAAGTTCCATTCGCCTTTGGGCTGCTTTAGCTGATTCCATGTTAGTAAAAGACAATTCACGCTTTTCTGTCTGTTACAGCGTGATGAATGTGCTTACTCCATTATAAACGGTAGTTTTACCAGAACGAGGCTTTTTACATCATTTTAGCCCACACACGATCATTTTTTACAACCCGAAAAACTGCATCGTTCAAAACGATGTTAAAAAATGCAGCATGTTTGAATTTTTTTTTGTCGTTTTTCAGAACCTGAAAAATGATGTGTCCACACACGATCATTTTAAATGACGTTTTTGAAAAACTAATCTTTTTTCATGCCGAAAAATGATCGTGTACGCGGCATGAATCTTGAGGAGAGAGGCAAACAAAGCAGCTATGCACATCCTGTTGCTGTCCATTTAGAAGAAGCCTTTGTATTTTGTGAATGAGTTCCATAATACAAAAACTTCTGTGACTGGGCAGAAGGATGGAGAGGGATAGGCATAGCAGTTAAGCCAAATTTAATGTTGAAGATGCTTGGACCTAAAGCATCATGGTCAGGCTCCCTGAAATACAGCTATAACCATCCTTCGGGGTGAAACAAAATGTCAGGCCCCGTACACACGACCGAGTTTCTCGGCAGAATTCAGCAGAATTCAGCCAAAAACTCGATCGGAGCTGGAATCTGCCGAGAAACCCGGTCGTGTGTACACTTTTGGCTGAGGAAACCGACGAGGATCTCGTCGGGCCAAATAGAGAACGTGTTCTCTATTTCCTCGTTAGTCAATGAGGCTTCACAAGGAACATCGTTTTGCTCGTCGAGTTTCTCGGTCGTGTGTACGGGGCCTTAGATGCAAATAAAAGAGATACATCCAGGACTTTTTACAAAAGTGACGAAACCCTGAGATTTGACTATGCCTATACTATACCTTATAATATATTAAGTGAGTGCAGGGCTGCTCAGTGGGTTGAACAAAAAAAACTGACCACCTAAAAAGGTATGGATGGGGGAATTCTGTCATCAGAATACACTAATCAGTGCTGCAATGTATATCCTGCAGAGGTAATTTAGTGGGGAAAATCCATCAGAGCTATTTTTGAGCAGACCCAAATAGCTGATCAGGCTCCCATTGCTTTTCATGGGGCTTGTCACCCACACATATTCACATGGATCCTTGCTGAGTCTGTAATCACAAACAGCCCCATTTGAAAATAGAGTTTCAAAAGAATAGTATTAGCAAGCGTGTTTCTTATTATACAGGTGTCCAGTACAATTTTGATTTTGGATGCACATGATATTTAAATGCTTAATACACTTTAACAACTTTAAATATAGACCCACAGTTTGAAATAAAATGAATATTGATGTCGCATAAAGGAACAAACAGCAAACAACTGTCATCATGTTCATAGACAGCTATTATAGAAGACAGGTATCATTCATGTCATTGAACATCCATGTGAAAGGTCGGGTGATTGATTAAGCTCATTCAGAATCATTTGCATTTCTGATGCAATGTCCAGATGTTAAAGACAGTTCATTTACATTTCTAATTACTGTTAACCTGTTTTATACATATTGATTGAGAGTAATCTTTTGCATAATTAGTTTAATTAGGCCAAATCTGCAAGCAAGCAGTTTGCTAACATAGTAAAACTTTTTTTTCCCTGCATTACCCTATCTGGAAATGAAGCAAACAACTCTTGCTCAAAAAAGCTTGCAAATACAGTATTAGCAATGCTTTTCCAAGGACTTATTGTTTTATTATTATTTTGTACTTTTAGGCCTCATGCCCACTGATGTTTTAAAAAAACAGGCTGTAAAGCTAGTACAGACGCCAGGAAAAAGGCGGCGTTTTTAACGTGATTTTTTTCCACGTTTTGCATTGAATTCAATGCATGTTTCGCCGCGCTAGCTTTCAGCCGCGTTTTTCTTTCTCTATTCAAAATCAATGGTTCCCTATGGGAGCCCATTGATTTGAATAGAGGTCGCACCAGAAGTCAGATCGAAATGATCCGACTTGCGGGGCGACTCGTGTGCGTAGAATCTTGAACCTTGCACCCTGAATTTTGAACCCCCGCGAAAATGTAAAAACAATTTGCGTGAGGTTCCCCCCAGGATGATACCAAGCTCTTCAGTCTGGTATGGCTCTTAAGGAGAATCCCCACACCTAAAGGGGGCTCCCAGATTCCAATAAGCCCCCCACCCACAAACCCTGACAACCAACGGCCAGGGTTGTCTTTACAGCTCTAACGCTGGAGCTTCAGAACGCACTGGTCCTGTTTTTTTTTTAAGCTTATTAACGGCTCAGCGATTTACAGCTCAAAAACGTCATGGTGGGCATGAGGCCATAGGCTAACATGGAGAGCCATTTTTAAGCTGCAAAAAATGCTCAGAAAAGTGGCTGTAAAAACGTCTGTGGGCACGAGGCCTGTGACCAGGCACTCCAGTACTCTAAGCCCAATGGCTCTGACATGATTGACACAGTACAGAACAATTCATGACAAACCAATAATGGGTAACATATCAGCTGTAATAAGCATATAGTAAATAGTGGTGCCATTAATTATTAGGGCACAGTTCAACAGTTTAAAGGGGTTTAAAACCCTTTTTTTTTTTTTTAAATAACAAACATGTCATACTTACCACCACTGTGCAGTTAGTTTTGCACAGAGTGGCCCCGATCCACCTCTTCTGGGGTCCCCCGGTGGTGCTATCAGCTCCTCCCCACATCGGGAAACCCCCTAGGAGATGCGCTCTCCCTGGGGGTCACCGTGCGGTCGTGCTCCCGAGTCCGGCTTTTGTGTCCATAGACACAGAATGCCGGAACTCAGCCTTGCCCCCTGGTGCCCTTGTCACTGGATTTAATTGACACCAGCAGGAGCCAATGGCTGCGCTGCTATCCATCTATCCAATCAAGAACCGAGACAATGGGTAGAGAGGTAGAGTGCATCTCTGCCGTGGGGGAATGAACGGGCTCAGGTGAGTAAAACAGAGGGCTGGGGGGTGGTCAGTGTCAGAAGTTTTTTCATCTTAATGCATAGGTGAAGAAACATGAATATTTACAACCCCTTTAAGTTCTCTTTAGGGTTTCATCATACTTAGTACTTTTCCGCACTGAATAAGAAATTGTTTTGAATGCTGGTGTGATGTGTGGTGCAATGCAGATCGATGTGAATTACATGCCCTAAAGGCGTGTAACATATCAAATATTCTAATGCCACGTACATACGTGACAGAGAGGATGGGGGGGCGGCTGACATTGAAGAGGGGGGTGGCTGACAGAGAGGAGGGGGGGCGGCTGACAAAGAGGAGGAGGGGGCGGCTGACATAGAGGAGGAGGGGGGGCGGCTGACATAGAGGAGAAGGGGGGGGCGGCTGACATAGAGGAGGAGGGGGCGTCTGACATTGAGGAGGGGGGCGGCTGACAGAGGAGGGGGGCAGCTGACATTGAGGAGGGGGGCGGCTGACATTGAGGAGGGGGGTGGCTGACATTGAGGAGGGGGGGTGGCTCACATAGACGCATCTGACATTGAGGAGGGGGGGCGGCTGACAGAGAGGATGAGAGAGACGGACCTCAGGAGATAGTGACACACAGCGAGAGTTAGGAGCATGCAGGCAGGGCCGGCCTTAGGTGTTTAGGTGCCCTGTGCAAGCTAATCCTGTGGCGCCCCCCCATCTTCCCCTGGTCACCTAAACATACACATGTATGTAATTGCCATTACCAATGCAATTATGTTGTAAACATGTTATTTTTATATATTATTTTATTGTATTTTACCTCTTTTTTATTTTTTTCTTATGTAAAGTCCCTTATATTCTCCTCCCCTTCTGTGTGTAGGCTGGCTATAAAAAGTAAATACTTTTTCTTTTTATCTGAAAAAGTAGATGCATGCAGGGCCAGGGGTTCAGTGTGACTTACCTTTCGGTGGACGATGTGGCTTCGCATTTAAAAATGACGCCGCCCGGTGCTTAGACGCCAGTGCGCATGCGCCGTCTGCCCGAGAATAGCCAAGCATTTTCGGGCTTTCCCGAGCAGCGGCAGCGCATTCGCAGTGTGCCTGTCGGGGTCGTCAGCAGACATTTTTTTCAGGTGCCGCAGCTGATGCGTTATTCTTCACCCTGTTTCAGGGCAGGAGGGACCTGGCAGCGCCTGCTGCTGTGACTCGTAGGCGTCGGACTCCTGCGATGATCATGTGAGTAACTGACTGCGACTCACATTCTGCGAGCTGTGATGGCTGCACGGCGCCCCTGTTGCCAATGGCGCCCTGTGTGGCCGCACACCCCAAAGGCCGACCCTGCATGCAGGGCAGGCACGATTACCCACAGATACAGTTCAACCTGCATCCACATGTGTCCAGCTCCTCCAGACGAATCACTGAGTCTCATGTTGGACGTCTGTCCTGCATATGACCTCACAGGACACCCGCCACTGCCAATTGCTGAGCTCAGCTCAGCTCAAACACAGAGCTCACCAATGTTTTTAGGCAGTAGTAGTGTGAACATAGCACTATATCAGGCACGGGATGATCATGCACCCCTCTAGCCAGGGATTCGGCTGTCACAGGACAGGTACGTGTGCCTGGGTTTGCGGCGGCAATTTGCCATGCCCTGAAAGTGCCGCCTGGGACCGAGGTACCATCGGATTCCATGGTAGGGCCGGCCCTGTGTCTCCCTTTGCATAACTTGGCATCTAACAGAGAGCAATAGGACTTGAAAGCAAAGACACATAAATGTCAGGTATCTGACTTTCTATATGGATGTGGGTTGAGTTTGTGCATTAACTTTTTCATATAATATAACTGTTTATTTAAAGTCTTTAAAATCGGTGTTTTTGGTGTGCAATAACGACACTGATGAAACAAGTAATGTGAATACAACCAAAAAGTTTCAAAAGAAAAGCGTGGGCTCACAGCTCTTGTTTTAAATTCTTGACATCTCTTCAGACTATTGGCTTCCAGTTAGTACACACACAAGCTTTTGAGTCAGTTAAAGTGGTATTAAAGTTTGGTTTTATTTTTTTAAATAACAAACACGCTGTACTTACCTGCTCCGTGCAGTGGTTTTCAACAGAGCAGCTCTGATCCTCCACTGTTCAGGTCACTCACTGGCGTTCCTGGCTCCTCCATCCTTCAGCAGTGCCCCTAGAGAAAGCCACATGCCCTGGGGGCACTGCTGCATTATTAAGACACATACAGTCTTGACTCTCCCCCATCTCTCCTCATTGGCTTAATGGCATAAGGTAAAAACCTTCAGACTTTAGAACCACTTTAACATAAAAGCTGGTGCTGCTGGACCCATTCTCTATAATACTCAGCCATGTACTGCATTTATTACCTTACTTTTTTTTGTTAAGGGGTATGGATGGATTCTATGGGGGATATTTGCTAAAACTGGTGCGCACATAATCTGGTACAGCTGTGCATAGTAATCAATCAGATTCCAGGTTTTATTCATAGTATCATAGTAGCTAAGGTTGAAAGACAATAGATGCACAGAGAAGCCCAGATTCTCTTATTTTTGGGTCCCCCGATGACAGTCCTGTCTCCTCCCCCCTGCCGAGTGTCCCCAATAGCAGCTTCTTGCTATGAAAATACTTGAGCAGGCTCGCTCACAAGCTGTGCTCCTGTAAATGAACATTGTCCATTCACACAAGGAGCGCAGCTCGGCCCCAAGCCCCTGTCCTCTCCTCATTGATTCTCTAGCTGTCATTGACAGCAGCAGGAGCCAATGGCTCCCCCTGCTGTGTGAGCCAATGAGGAGAGAGATCTCATGCACTTTGATGGATCAAGATGAAGCTCAGGTAAGTTTTCGATTGGACACAGCAGGAGCCAGTCAGCGGGTCCAGGAGACGTGATGTTCACTGGGACCTGTCGATCGTTCAGGAGAAAGGCAAAATGGTGGTCTGCCTATGTAAACAAGGCATGTCACTGTTCTGTGAGAGGGGAATGGGCTAAGCAGGAACACAGATCTTTACCTTTACCCAGTCAAAGCACCCCCCCAAAATAAGCAATCACTCCTTCCTAGGGAACACATTTAACTCTTTGATCCCCCTGGTGTTAACCCTTTTCCCTGCCAGTGTCATTAGTACAGCGACAGTGCATTTTTTTTAGCACTGATCACTGTATTAGTGTCACTGGTCCCCAAAAAGTGTCAAAAGTGTCAGTATATTTTAGTCCTGCTATAAGTCGCTGATCGCCACAATTACTAGTAAAAAATAAATAAATAAAAATATACCATAGTTTGTAGATGCTGCAAACCAATTACTATACGCGTATTGGGACTTTATTTTACTAAAAATATGTAGCCGAATACATATTGACCTAAATTGATGAAGAAATTCGATTTTTTTAAATTTTTTTATTGGGAAAGTTTTATAGCACAAAGTAAAAAACTTGTATTTTTTTTAATTGTCAGTCTTTTTTTGTATATAGCGCAAAAAAGAAAAACTACAGAGGTGATAAAATACCACCAAAATAAATCTCTATTTGTGGGAGAAAAAGGACATACATTTATTTGGGGGTACAGCGTCACCCACTTGTCAGTTAAAGTAACGCAGTGCCGTATCACAAAAAATGGCCTGGTCATTAAGAGGGGGGGGGGTTAAATCTTCCGAAGCTGGAGTGGTTAAGCTAAAAAAAACGTAAGCGTTTAAAAACACTTTAAAGGCATTTACAGCACCTCCAGCTTTGAGCGTACTGACTTAATTTGCATATAAACAAAAGAATAAAGTAGATTTAGCTGTAAAGAAAATGTAGCAGCAGTGAGATTATTGTCTGTTGCTTATAAACGCCTTGCAAACAAACAGTCACAGAAGTAAAATCAGATTTGCTGATAAACTCCACAATACTCAATTGCAGCAAATGTTTCCCAAGAGGTAACGCGACATACGGAGATCTGAAGCCATAATTAACTTATCTCACTGCTGTACACTCCAAATGTGTCACTTAGAAAAGTAGCTCAGTTTGTTACACTAATACCTTTAAATGTGAAGTCTTTTCCTTCTAAAGCTAAATAACATTCATCATCACTGAGGTAGAACTAAAAGTTTAGGAATTCAGAATGGTTCTGGATAAATGTCATTGAGTCAATAGAGGTTTCTTACTTTGCAGAATTATCTGATCCTCTGTTCAACCTGTTGATAATAAAAGTATATATAAGCCCCAACTGAGTGACATTTATGCCGTGTACACACAACCGTTTTTCGGGTTCTAAAAAATGAAGTTTTTTTTTTAATGTCATTAAAAGAGATCGTGTGTGGGCTCCAGAGCATTTTTCACAATCTAAAAAAATGACCTTTAAAAATTTCGAACATGCTCTATTTTTTCACGACGTTTTTAATGTTGCTGTTTTTAAGGTTGTAAAAAATGGTCGTGTGTGGGCTTTAACGACATGCAAAAAACGTGCATGCTCAGAAGCAAGTTATGAGATGGGAGCGCTAGTTCTGGTAAAACTACCGCTCGTAATGGAGTAAGCACATTCAGTAACAGACTGAAAAGCGCAAATCGTCTTTTACTAACACAAAATCAGCTAAAGCAGCCCAAAGGGTGGCGCCATCTGCATGGAACTTCCCTTTTATAGTACCGTCACCGCGCTTTGCTAGAGCATTTTTTTTCACGATTGTGTGTAGGCAAGGCCGTTTTAATGATCGGGTTAAAAAAACGTAGTTTTTTCTAGACCCTTAAAAACGTCATTTGTACGCGGCATTAGTCTTCTACTGTGTTTGACCTCTTGCCGACTGCATAATGAATATATGTTTTGGCAAAGAGGGTGGGCTTTAAAGCCCAGATGCTGCACATATGCGTCCATGGCAGCCTGAGGGTGTGTGCCGAAAGCACTAACTGCACGCTCATAGCACACTGACCATGCTGTAATTGACAGATCTTGGTCCCAGATTTTGATTGGGCTCTCGATCCGAAGACTATTGTGAAAGCCAATAACAGTGTTTACTGGATAGAGAAGCCACTCTGCCTCTAGAGCATGGGTGTCCAACCTGCAGCCATCCAGCTGGAAAGGAGATTCGTGGTCCAAGGGCCTAGGCTATGGAATGGTTTACCAACCAGCATTCGGTTGGAGGAGAACCACTTGACGTTCAGGAGAAAGATCAAGACTCATCTCTTTTGATACCAAAGGAGACAGGAACAACAAGCGCACAGAGGCGATTAAGTTTGCATGTGCTGCGCTATATAAGTTTTCATTCATTCATTCATAACTTCCCCAAAGAGGAAATATTGTTGGCGTGAGGCTCTAGCTAATGTTTGGTGGGCAGCCAGGAAAAGAAAGGCTACCCACTTTCTGTAGGAGAATTTGTTTCATCTTGTGTATCACCTTAGGCCAGTCACTTTATTAGGTATATGTAAGGCAGAAAAAGGACCCTTTGGGGAATATGGGACTTTTAAGGTGCTGCTTTCTAGTGAAAATATATCGCAACTGTTATGGTATAATTTTTTTTATTATTATTACACAAATAAAAATAAAAAAATAAAAAGTATACAGTACTGTTGTATCTAGAGAAAGAAATACATTTCCTCTATACAATATTTCCACACTTATGTTCTACATGTTTCCCATGCGGCTACCTCGGGAACATGTGTGGATATTCTTCTCTGGATGATTGCAGAAACCTTCAAATAAATGTCTCTGAATCTAAATTTGAAATATTCAGGGCCTATTCTGCTAATGACGATGTCAGAGCAGCTTATCAAGCACAGAGATTGGTCCCATGGAACTCACGTCCAATCCAGCTGAATTAACCCAAATGAGTACCGTATTTTCCGGCGTATAAGACGACTTTCTGGATGCAAAAAAATGCATCCAAAGTCGGGGGTCGTCTTATACGCCGGGTACAGTCTCAGTACTCACTTTTTTCCCAGCGCTGACAGTGTCCCATGCTGCGATCGCGATCGTGAAGGATTTCAAAGCCGCGCCTTCACTGCAGAGTGTTCTGTGATAGGATGAACAAAAATCTTCCCAGCAGCGCCTCTGTTCTTTGTTCCTCCTATCACAGATGCCTTCTCATCCTCGGACGAGATGAGAAGACGTCCGTGATAGGCGGGAAACATAACAGAGGCGCTGCTGGGAAGATTTTTGTTCATCCTATCACAGAACACTCTGCAGTGAAGGCGCGGCTTTGAAATCCTTCACGATCGCGATCGCAGCATGGGGGACTGTCAGCGCTGGGGAAAAAAGTGAGTGTTAATGCACTGGGGGGGGCAACAAGTTCAGGCACAGTGGGGGCAAGTGATGGCAATGTGGGGGCATGTAATGGCACAATGGCAATGTGGGGGCATGTAATGGCACAATGGCAATGTGGGGGCATGTAATGGCACAATGGCAATGTGGGGGCATGTAATGTAATGGCACAGTCTGGGCATGTAATGTAATGGCACAGTGAGTAATGTAATGGCACAGTCTGGGCATGTAATGTAATGGCACAGTGAGTAATGTAATGTAATGGCACAGTGAGATTTGAAAAAGCCTGTTTCTGTCAGCGGTTCTGGCTACCCCTCAGCTTCCAGAAAGACAGTAAGAAGGGGGTAGTCTTATACAGTGAGTATATCCCAAAATCAAAATTTTTCCTGGAAAATTAGGGGGTCGTCTTATACGCCGGGTCGTCTTATACGCCGGAAAATACGGTACTATTCTTTATACTGTATAGCCTTTTCAAATTACCCATTACATGAAGACTTTTAATCAGTTCGTGGACTAGGAGCCTGTATTGTCCTAAACATGGGCAGCTGCAGACGTTTGGGTTATTACCAATTTTGGCATTTAAATTTACCATTCTCCTTATCTATATGTGTTGTTAGTTCCATATATCCTAAGGCTTCAAGGTGGTATTGATTAGACATGTGCACACTGAAAAATGTTATTTCGGAATTTAGTTTTCGTCCAAAAAATACATTTATTTAGTTCCTCCAGAAATGTGTTTTTATTTATTTTGTTTTGCTAAAAAATGCATTCGTCCAAAAAACACAAATTAATTAAGGTCAAATCTGTCATTGGAGGCTTATGGTGTCTGTCGAATGTTCTAAGAAGATTAGACGGAGCAGCTAAACTGTACGACGCAGCAATCGTACATTTCCGTTTGAATGTTCCGCCTACAAGCTATAGAAGAATTCTAATGTTGTATGACACTAGTAATAATTATATTTATAAATTATTATTACTATTCAACCAACATTCAAATTCTTCTATAGCCTATGGGCCGAGCATTTGACCAGAAATGTATTATTGCGGCTTCGTACAGTTTAGCTGCTCCGTCAAATCTTCTTAGAATATTCAACAGACACCATAAGCCTTCAATGACAGATTCAACGTTTGTATGTTTTTCACTGTCTCTATAATGTCGAATCTTTCCTCTCTATGTAGAATAATCTTGGACTAATAGAGTTAGGTTAGGCACAGACACAGATTGCTATTGTCAGTGTCATGTCGAATCTCCTATCTTTATCGAACTGTTGTAGCAACGAAAACGAAAATGAAGCATTTTTTTATGTTGGATCTTTCGGATCTTTCGGATTTAGAATTCTGCGCATTCGTTTTTGTTTGTTAAAATGATAACCAAAATACCCAAAATTCGGACGAAAATCCATTCGGACAAAAACTAATGCACATGTTGATGTTGATGCTATTATGAGTGATAAGTTCTGTTTGCAGCTGTGTGGACGGTATGGCTCCTAGAAGACCTTAACACTCATTTCCCAATAGTGTCCCTTTTCTGTCTATTTTTATAATGGGATGATGGTGCCAAATAATTAAATCTGGAAATCGATCGTTCTAAATCATCAAGGTATATGTAAGGGTTTACATCCACTTTAATAAAAACTGCATATTAAAAAATACTGAATGTGACTTTTAAAAAAGTTTGTGTTTAATCATTATAATGTTACAGTATGTCTCATATACCCAAAAAATAAAAGGAAAAGTACATTAAAAAGACTCTCTCCACAATAGTACGTAAAATTTGATTAAATCATTAAAGCGACTCTGATAGTCCTCCGTCACATGTAAATAACTGCACTGTGCAATATAAGGCTGAAAATGCTTATCTCTCCAGGTGGCATGAATGCTGAGCTTCTTCTAGCACTGCAGTCTCTAAGTCTTTAATACGTGATACTTTATTGAATGTCAAATGTCTGCATCCCTGCCCAGCACTTTGGATTCTCCCACGAGCGCTTACATCATTTCTATATCATAAATTGTGAAACTCTGCAGCATAAGACTTGGTGGTGAATTTGGTGGCAATACACAGTCAAATCTCCATCCCTGTCCACCAACTGTCTTTTTAGAAGCATAAAGTAAACTGACCCTTCAGAAGCATGTGACTAAAAGTAAATTGTTCATTAGCCATGACATTTGTCATAACATCTGCTCAATTATGAGACAGAGGTCACAAGTTACTACATGAAATATTATGAACTTTCTTCTCACCCTGAGAGCCAGTTCACACACAGGCGGCACGACTTTGGGGGTTACTCGGCAAGGCGATCTCAAGACGACTTGAGAGGCAACTTGCAAAATGACTTCTGTATTGAAGTCAATGCAAGTCACCCCGAGTCGTCCCCAAAGTCGTACAGGAACCTTTTTCTAAGTCGGAGCAACTTGCGTCGCTCCTATTAGAATGGTTCCATTGAAAAGAGCGGACCGCGACTTGTCAGGCGGCTGAGTTGCCTGACAGGTCACTCCTGTGTGAACCGACTCTGACTGTGTGTGTATATACAGTATATATAAATACATATTTTCTTTGGCTGAACACTGTATTTATGAAAAATGTGGAACTATGCAATTATGTTTTATCTTTTAAACAAACTACATTTTATTTTCCTTACCTGATACATGCAATATCTATTTGTTCTTCTATATGCACTCTATGTCTGGAAGAACATCTGTGGCTGCACAAAAGACCCGGAGACTTGTATTTTAAAATAAAAACTATTTATATTTCAGCTCCATGTGGAAGTCGCTCTACTGGCTCAGAAGGCACTGTATTATCACCAAACTATCCCAAAAACTACAGTATTGGACACAACTGTGTGTATTCCGTTGCAGTTCCCAAGGAGTTTGGTGAGTAAAAAGGAAAGATTCTGTCATAAAATACGTGAACGTCTGTATGAATTCTATCTGAAATATGTGTGTTGTTTTTATTTGTGATTTGTTTAAATAGTTCTATATCATTATGATGAATATGGCTAGTCATCAACAATGTCTATAGAAACAATAACATCAAATGATTGGAAATTGTCACTAAGCAAATGCTGTAGATGGTGTTTATATATAATTTTAATCAGAAACATGATGTGGGATAGATCATATGATTTATTTTTTAATATGAGTTTGATCTGAACAGTTACTGTTTTTTACATTGTCAATAGTATTATCCAACCCACCTTGATACAATGCATACTGTTTTAATGTATGGACTATTTAGTGGATACTAAATCTAAGATGGATTCAATGGTTTGTTTGATTTCATTGGGCAAGTCCTGTTAAAGTAGAACTTCATCTACTGTAGGTCCTTGGAGCTCTTTTCATAACATACACATAAGCACAAGGTACATTATTGCAGACTTAGCTCCAAGCTTGGCATCCTCGAGTGATGAAAGGTCCATGGTCCCACTCATTCATCATTCTGTGGCTGCTGCTATCCTCTCTTTGTCTTCTTCAACATCCAGCATCTTCTTTCTTCAGCCATCAGAGGACATCGATGATGTAGCTCCTGTACATGTATTTCCTATGCATGCATGGTAGGGTGACATTTTGTCCAGCACCCAGCTCCATTCTCAGCACCTTACAGCTGCCAGAAATGGACCTAGAATCGACATTTTACTAAACATTTGCTGCAGGCATTTTACACCAAGATGAAATTTTTTGAAGAAGGGACTTATGAATTACTTGCTTTAACTTTTCTTTTTAACTATAGTTCTTCTTAAAAGCTTGACTCCAATCCCATCCCATTACATGTCTCTAGAAAAAAAATCAAAAGCCCTATTTCTTACTTAACCATAGTCATGTGGCATAACATAATCCTCCAGTATATAGTGTGGGGGGGGGGGTAATTATTAAGCCCCATACACACTATTAGATTTTCTGCAGATTTGTGTCTTCAGATCAAACATGACACATCACTGATAATGCTGGTTTAGAAACCTACTACCCTTTATTTCCTTTCAAGCATGAAGAACTGCTAGTGACCCATCCTTTTTACTGCATCTCAATGTTCTCTCACACAACTGGGAAAGGCAACTGAAGTTTCACAATATCTCATTGCATTATACACAGAAGGTTATGTAGCATTGAACTAATCAGACTGGGGCCCACAACAACTAGTTAGAGTCTGTGTTATATTTCTTTAGAAGGTAAGTTTAATTTTAGTCAGGCAATAGTTTTTTTTTGTTCATTGTTATAACTTAGCTTGCCGATCTTTTGGCAAGGTGATTTTAAGTATGAACTTTAGATGCTTTTCAAGTTTTCACAATCATTTATGCAGTACGTAAAAACACAGAGTCAGCCAAACGATAAACCCACGTATGACAAACATTGGTTACAGCATTACTAATTAGATTGCTGATTAGCTAACCCAATACATCCCTTGTCCAGTGATATTGTTTGTCAGTTCTTTCTATAATTTGCATACTGAAAAGTATACCAATTTATATATTTCCCCTGGAAATGTAATTACATTTTCCCCAAATTATCTATTTTTTTTTTCATGTAAATTTATCCGAATGTATATAAATTTGTTATGTATTATAATAAATATTACAATTAATAATATTAATATTATCATTATATTACAATTAATGTTATAATTCACCCTCAACATCATTCTATTTTACTAAGTTTAATGCAAATCTGTGGCTGTGAATAGTTTAGGTATGGCTTATTTCTAAGTGTCTACATTTCCTCTACTTGATAGAGTGACCAAATGTCCTGGGTTGCCTTCATGAAAGGAAATTGCAAGAGCTAGCATGGAAATTGTAGCTCCTCATTTTTGCACTACCTGCACCTTCCTATTGATCAGCAGTGTGATCAGTAATGATACAGAGGAATGCACATTGGCAGAGAGGGAAAAGAAAAAAATAGAAAGCATGGGACATGTACCGTAAGATTGGGGTGCTACTTAAGAAAAATACGTTTCCACAAAGCTTTTCACCCTTTCTATGCTCCAGGCCATGTCCTCCTCTACTGCTACTCTTCCATTGATTTAATCCACTCCCTGTAACCCAAGGCTGTCATTGGAATCTTTCCACTGATAAAGGGGTATGTTTGGTAGTAGACTATTGGCATATTTTACAGATATCCTGAAATCTGTTTTATCAGATGAAAAACCAGAAGGATATCTGGACGTAACATAAAAGACATAATAAGAATACATATGTAAAATATACATAGAAAGATACAGAAAATGTTATGGGAGAACTTCCCTCTATCATTATCCATGTATCCCATGGATACTTAAATGTGATGTCATATGTTAAAACACAGGGTGTATCCCAAGGGAGACTGTAGAGGATATAACATAGCTTGGAGCAATTCCATCCCCAGAATATAGGGTCCTACAGTGCTCATATTACATCTCTATCAGAAATGAATGCACATCTCCTAAGTGATTGCTACACATGTGCACACTGAAATATTTGGTTTCGGAATTTCGTTTTCATCTGAAAAATACATTTTTTTCGTAATTCCCGAAATTGGTTATATTTATTTTGCTTTGTTAAAAAATGCATTCATCTGAAAGTCCAAATTAATTAAGGTTGAATCTGTCATTGAAGGCTTATGGTGTCTGTCGAATGTTCTAAGAAGAATCGACGGAGCAGCTAAACTGTACAACGCCGCAATCGTACATTTCCAGTCAAATGTTCCGCCTACAAGCTATAGAAGATTTATTATGTTTATAATGTTGTATGACACTAGTAATAATTATATTTATAAATTATTATTACTAGTCAACCAACATTAGAATTCTTCTATCGCCTATGGGCCGAGCATTTGACCAGCAATGTACGATTGCGGCGTTGTACAGTTTAGCTGCTTGTCTAATCTTTTTAGAACTTTCAAAAGACATAAGCCTTCAATGACAGATTCAACGTTTGTATGTTTTTCGCTGCTTCGTCAAATCTTTGTCGTTCATGTCGAATGCTCTATCTATTGCAACACTGCCTCTAAAATGTCGAATCATTCCTCTTTATGTAGAATAATCTTGGACTAATAGAGTTAAGATTAGGCACATTCGACCACAGGTTCGATAGACAAAGATTGCTATTGTCAGCGTCATGTCAAATCTCCTATCTATATGGAACTGTTGTAGCAACGAAAACGAAAAAAAAAAATGATGTCGGATCTTTTCGGGTTTTGGATTCTCCATGTTTGTTTTCGTTTGCTAAAACGTTAACGAAAATACCCTAAATTCGGACAAAAATGCTTTCGGACGAAAACGAATGCACATGTCTAGTGATTGCCAGTAGTTTGTTGCCAATAGTAAACTACCTTGGGTCATATGTTTATTTTCTGGCACTTATTTGTATTTTAGTGTAGCGCAACTACATTTTTTTTATTGTCTATTTTGGTGCGTATATCACTTTTTAGTTGCAGCTTCATATTGGTGTTCACTTAGCGTGGTCATTTTTCCCATAATTTGTATTTTAGTAACTGGATCCAATTAGTCCAGCACATCAGTAAGGGTTACATGACAACTATTAAACTAAGAGCATGATCAGTTCAAACTCTAACCTGTACATAAAACTTTCATCCAGTGACTGGCATGAGGTGGCATTGCCCTCTAGACAAGTAAAGCAATGTACATATTGTTTTCTTGTGTTTTCATGGGGAGGTGAAAGTATTTCCTTCTGAACTACTGTGTTCTGGTAACTTGTTATTGATGTAAACAAAAATCAGCATCACTGGTTTCTGCGTGTCAGTTTCATAAGGGTATCAAACAGGGAAGTAAGTGCTTTGCACTATGAAATGTGGTGTCCATGCTGTGCAAATGAATGAGGAACAGATGGACAGTTGTGTATGCATAAAGTCGCACAAGTGATATTATGTATTGTCACTGATGATGAACTTAACTCAAGTTAAGGTTTATACATTATTATCATTTTCTTTCTTCTATCATTGAAATGCAAGTTTTTCTTTAATCAGTATTACTGGGGTACCCAACCTACTACACATTTAGAAGTAATCTAAATTTATCCAAATCACCTTTTATGTGATTCTATGCATATGTTACAAAGAATGATGGAAATATAGATATACACATAGATCTAAGCTCATTTATTTATCATCAACAATATATATATATATATATATATATATATATATATATATATATATATATTAGTGCTGTCAAACGATTAAAATTTTTAATCGCGATTAATCGATTAATGTCATAGTTAACTCACGATTAATCTATCTAATTTATGACGAATTTCCCCACAAATATCGCACAATTCTGCAAGTGATTATAATTTATGATCGCTGTTTTCTAGCTGATCTAAAACCATTTTTGACATAAAGGGACACTTTTGAACAATCTACAGTTTTTCAGGCAGAAAGAATAGTATTTATTTTATAAAAGTACATGTAGGACACTGGGCAGACCACTAGGGACAAGGGGGGTGTGTATTTTTTACATACAGTACTGTAATCTATAAGATTACAGTATACTGTGTGTATTGTGTTTGTTTACTTTTTTTAATTTGGCGCCGTTCTCCGCTCCCGTGCGTCGTAACGTCGCAGGGAACGGAGATCGGCGGCACACAGGCACTGTGAATCGAGCGAGGAGGACCCGCCGAGCGAGGAGGACCTGCCAAGCGAGGAGGACCCGCCAAGCGAGGAGGACCCGCTCGATCACACAGCGGGGTGGCATCGCTGGATCCAGGGACAAGTTGAGTAACTTGCCTGTGAATCCAGCGAGAAGGTAAGCCGCGCCGCGCCGCTGCACACTCTGCACGTCCACCCCGAGGGCTCCTGCGTTAATCGCGCGATAAAAATATTGACGGCGTTAACATGGGTTTGCGTTAACGCCGTTAATATCACGTTTAACGCACAGCCCTAATATATATATATATATATATATATATATATATTTATATATATGGCTTTTTTTCAGCTGGAATTAGGCGGAACTCCGTTCCACCATCTCTGGCTCAGACCCTCTGCTCCCTGCTCAGCACTATCAAGTGTAAACACAGAAGTCTGACTTTTGTGTTTACAAGTGACAGCTTGTCTCTCAGCAGCTCCCACAAATGAGGCCTCCTAAATGGCTCCCACTGAGTGCAGGATGGGGACAAGGGAGATGTGGGATCCTGGGGTGCAGTGCAGATGCCGACACCCCCACTGGAGCCATTTACAGTTTCTAGAGCCGGCTGGGAAGAGGGATGAAAGTAAGATGTGAATGGGGGTGCAGAGGTAAACAGCTGTGGAAGAAGGATGTGTGTAATGCACACCTGAACGCTGCACTCTGTACATAATGCACTCTTGGTATTTAATGCCCCTTAAGACCCATCCACTGTTAGTGAAATATGACCACATCCAGTATTTGATGCTGTTTGAAGGGTGTGTGTGGAGTCAAGGGGGTTTTGAGTGGTATTGGTTGAGTTCCTGCACCTGTTTTATGAGAAAAAAAGCCATATATATATATATATATATATATATATATATATATATATATATATATGCTATTTTGTAACCTAGCGTTCTCCTACCTTTTGCTGCCATGCCTGATTTCTATTATTACACACCAATCAAAAATGCCTGTGATTGTTGATGGTTTTTGTAACATACTCTAATTTAAAATGCATCACTATTCAGATTTTTTTTTTTTTCAGTTTTTGATTGAGGGGAAAATAATTAAATGTATTATCATGTATTATTATTTTCTTAATAATTAAATCTAAGTCAGTATTATTGTGTCTGCTATGTCTCTTAGACAGGAAATGAACAGGACACAGATCTCTCCTCTTTTCCCCTCAGTTCTGTTGATTTTTTATTTTTATTTAGTTAATAATATTTTTTAACTATTGTCTTTTTTTCATTATAGTTTATGTTGGCTCATAATTTTGTTGGTGTTTTACTTTTAAATACTTTCACCGTGGTTTGTACCAGAAACATTATTTATTGTTACGTTAAACAAGATACAATATAGAACAAAATGTGCACTTTTTTTTATAGCCGAACTATTTTTTATAAAACTAACATTGGTCAAACTGTAAAAATATTTTTGTTTTATTACATCCTATTACACCTCTTTGCCAAAAAAGCAGCGGCAGCGTAGTGTATTTATCGGTGCGTATTTCAAATTTGGCGGGTAGGGGGCATGATTAATTTAAATGAAATGCGTCCCCGCGCCGATTGAAATGCGCATGCTCCGATTCGAAATTTCCCGCCGTGCTTTGCACGAAATGACGTTGCACCGGCGTCATTTTTTGAACGTAGACGTGAGTTACGTCCTTTCCTATTCACGGACGACTTGCGCAAAAAAAAAATTCAAAATTCGACACGGCCATACTTAAACATGGCAAGTCTATCTATACGCCACGAAATAGCAGCTTTAACTATACGCCGGGAAAAGCCGACTAGCGACGACGTAAGAGAATGCGACGGCCGCGCGTACCTTCGTTGATCGACGGAAAAAGCGAATTAGCATACCCGACGTGGAAAACGACGCAAACTCCACCCAGCGGGCACCAAAGTATTGCACCTACGATCCGAAGGCGTACGAAGCCGTACGCCTGTCGGATCGAAGCCAGAAGCCGTCGTATCTTGGTTTGAGGATTCAAACTAAAGATACAACGCGGCAAATTTGAAAGTACGCCGGTGTATCAGTAGATACGCCGGCGTACTCTCACTGTGAATCTGGCCCATGGTCTTTATGAGTATTTTATTTTAATAAAAGTTGTGCACATCTTTGCACTGAACTATTGTGTTTTCACCAATACATTTATATTGCCGATTATATCATGGGACTGTGCATTTAAATCTATATTTTTCACTAGATTGCTTTTTTTTATTGTTGATTTCCATCCACAAGATTGGACTCATATATACATTTACTTTTGGCGCTACACACTTTTTCTTAAGATTATTTATAAGTTTGGTATATTACTTATCTGTGTCAGCTGGACAATTCTTTCACCGCTCCAGGTGAGCCTCGTAGATCATCAAGGGTTGTTGAACCACCAGGGTGCTGGCAATGCTGATTATAGCACATGAACGAAAAAACTCTGGATAGCCACACTCCAAGATAACTTAAAATAAAGTTGGTCTTTTTATTTTCAAATGCACATGCAGACACCGCAAACAACAGGTACAATTCATCGCTTAGTCATGGCGTGAAACGCGTCGGCCATTTCTGTACCTGTTGTTTGCGGTGTCTGCATGTGCATTTGAAAATAAAAAGACCAACTTTATTTTAAGTTATCTTGGAGTGCGGCTATCCAGAGTTTTTTCGTTCATGTGCTATCTGTGTCAGCTGCCGCCCCACCACAGTGCAGAGATACATATATATTTTTTTTAATTTCTATTATAGGAACATTACCCAGGCATTCCCTGAAGATGCTTTAAAGTCGCTTCAAGCCACTTCAAAGTCACTTCAAGTCGCACTCAAGTCACTTGGCAAAGTCGCACTGTAAGTTGTGCGACTTTCAGGTTGCTGCAATGTGAACTGAGCCTTCTTTGAAGGAGAATCATAGCCATAGCCAAAGCTTTTTTGGCTGTACTTCTCCTAGGGATCACAGGAGTGCTAAAGCCTTCTGTTGGGCCTGAGAGCCTGAGCCAGCCACTTCTGTGCACTCCACAGCTCAGCAGTCCAGTGAGCACTGGAGGGGCAGAGCAGAGAGCCAGTGATTGACAGTCAATAGCCCTCTGAAGACCAAGAACCAATCGATTAGCGTTTTTTGTTTTTTTCATGAATGAAATGTTTTTCTTTTAGAAATTGGTAAGCTGCAATATCATATTTTTTTCTTATGTGTTTTATAGAGGTAATGCTCATTCACTCAGACCATTGATCACAATTACAATTGTACTTTTGAACCTTTTTCTCGTTAACAGTTTGTTTTTTAGTTAATTTTTTTATTTTATTTCATATTACAATTAAGACAGTTTAATTATGAAGTTATTAAAGATTAAATCATTTTGTGAATTCTAAAGCGATATTTGTGCTACCATGTACGCACAGGACTAAAAAAAATGCAAAACAACTCAGTTCATGTACAAATTCATGTACAAATTCATTTTCCAGGAATGTTTAATTAGCTGACATAACATTGTCAACATGATGCCGAAGGCATATTTTACAGGTGCCTTCCGTATATTTTCATATAATTTGGCACAGTACATTGTTCATAACAAATTATACATGTTTGAGCGGGGGAAGGGTAGTCATGATTTAACAAAGGACAGAGTGGCAAAATTCTGTCATGCACTAAATACTTGCAAAGCACCCAATTTACACAGCTTTACACTATGAGGCTATGTTTTTACATTTGTGCTACCACTGGAATACAAACGCATTCATCATACAGATGTTACCGAAGCAAATGTCAAGATGCACCATCCGTTGAGACCCATTAGTAAGAGTGTACGAAAGCTCACTGTGCCAAATTGCCTTTTTCGTGTTGTTTTGATTTGATAGTTACATTAACTCAGGCAACATTTGGATTTTTAGTATAAGTGGTAATTCCACATATGGAGTATGCCATAACTGCTTAGGTGTCAAGATTATGTTTCTGCTTACAAAGTACCACAAATGAATAATGTGCATGGTCTTTAATTGGATATCATTTTCATTGTGCGCATACTAATTCATGTGTAAGAATAACACTTCTAGGTATGTATTACATCTCACAAAGATAGAAGAACATGCCCTGATAATACCTCCATCTAATTTTCTCCATGGGAGGACTGAGCTGTCTTCATTTAGGTACTGTCTAAGCTCAGCATATACTTACTGGACTGAAACGCAGTCTCAGACATAACATAACAATGTAAACCCCTTTACCTGTGCAGTTCCTGACAAAATGTGATGCGGTACTTTCACAAATGTCTGACACAAATCAGGCTCTGCAGCAGCCTCTCAACCTGTGGCTTGCTGCAAAGTCACAATGTTACAGTCTGATCACTGGGGAACAAGTGACTGAGGAATGTTCTTTCCTGCCTGCAGAACAATAATGACACAATCCAGTAAATATACTGGAGCTTAAAGTGTTTGGAAAGTTTAATTTGTTTTTTTAAATAACATACATATTGGGCCAGATCCTCAAAAGAGATACTCCGACTTAAGTGCTGTTCAGTCTGTGTGTAACTTTGGAAACGATCCTCAAAAGGCTTTTTCCAAAGTTAGACAGAAGATCTGGCATGTGTAATTGAATTACACTGCCGAATCTTAGGATGCAGTACCGCATCCGCCGCTGGGGGCATTTCGAGTCGAAATGCCGTTGCTAGTATGCAAATTAGCACTTAAGGCGATCCACAAAGCTTTCTAGCTTCCTTTTTGCGCCGTAAGTGTTATTTTGCAAGTGTAAAATTAGGGCTGGTTCTACAAAGTGTAAACTAGTCACACCTTGTAAAAGCCCATTCCTGCGACAGCATTTGGTATGCTTTCCCGAGGGAGAACTCCACGGCAATTTGTAAAAAACAAAACCGGCATGGGTTCCCCCCCAGGAGCATACCAGGCCCTTAGGTCTGGTATGGGTTGTAAGGGGACCCCCCCTACGCCGAAAAATCGACGTAGGGGTCCCCCTACAATCCATACCAGACCCGTATCCAAAGCACGCTACCCGGCCGGCCAGGAATGGGAGTGGGGACGAGCGAGCGCCCCCCCCCCCTCCTGAGCCATGCCAGGCCGCATGCCCTCAACATGGGGGGGTTGGGTGCTCTGCGGCAGGGGGGCGCACTGCGGGCCCCCCCACCCCAGAGCACCCTGTCCCCATGTTGATGAGGACAGGACCTCTTCCCGACAACCCTTGCCATTGGTTGTCGGGGTCTGCGGGCGGAGGCTTATCGGAATCTGGGAGTCCCCTTTAATAAGGGGGCCCCCAGATACCGGCCCCCCACCCTAAGTGAATGGATATGGGGTACATCGTACCCCTATCCATTCACCTGGAGGCAAAAAGTAAAAGTTAATAAACACACAACACAAGGCTTTTTAAAATATTTTATTATTCTGCTCCGGACGCCCCCCCTGTCTTCGTTATTAGCTCAATTACCAGGGGGGGCTTCTTCTTCCGCTCTCCGGGGGTCTTCTCCGCTCTCCGGGGGGGTTTCTTCTTCCGCTCTCCGGACTCCGGGGGGCTTCTTCCATCTTCTCCCCTCTTCCGCTCTTGACTCGGCGAACCCCGGACTCGGCGGTCTTCTGTGGCGTCAGGGTCTTCTCTTCCTTTCTTCCGATGTTGCCTCGTCGCCTGTTGTCGCTGTAATGATGGAAGCGCGCCTTGCATCCCATTTATATAGGCATCACCGTCCCATCATGCTCCGGCAGGTACCCACGTGGTGGGTGCCTACCCACGTGCACCCACCACGTGGGTACCTACCGGAGCATGATGGGACGGTGATGCCTATATAAATGGGATGCAAGGCGCGCTTCCATCATTACAGCGACAACAGGCGACGAGGCAACATCGGAAGAAAGGAAGAGAAGACCCTGACGCCACAGAAGACCGCGCTGGCTGCCTGTTTGAAATCGAGCTAACACACAAACATAGCAGGCAGCCAGCGCTGAAGAAGAAGGCACCGGAGAGCTGCAGAAGAACCGGGGTTCGCCGAGTCAAGAGCGGAAAAGGGGAGAAGATGGAAGAAGCCCCCCGGAGTCCGGAGAAGCCCCCCCCCGGAGAGCGGAAGAAGAAACCCCCCCCGGAGAGCGGAGAAGACCCCCGGAGAGCGGAAGAAGAAGCCCCCCCTGGTAATTGAGCTAATAACGAAGACAGGGGGGGCGTCCGGAGCAGAATAATAACATATTTTAAAAAGCCTTGTGTTGTGTGTTTATTAACTTTTACTTTTTGCCTCCAGGTGAATGGATAGGGGTACGATGTACCCCATATCCATTCACTTAGGGTGGGGGGCCGGTATCTGGGGGCCCCCTTATTAAAGGGGACTCCCAGATTCCGATAAGCCTCCGCCCGCAGACCCCGACAACCAATGGCAAGGGTTGTCGGGAAGAGGTCCTGTCCTCATCAACATGGGGACAGGGTGCTCTGGGGTGGGGGGGCCCGCAGTGCGCCCCCCTGCCGCAGAGCACCCAACCCCCCCATGTTGAGGGCATGCGGCCTGGCACGGCTCAGGAGGGGGGGGACGCTCGCTCGTCCCCACTCCCATTCCTGGCCGGCCGGGTAGCGTGCTTTGGATACGGGTCTGGTATGGATTGTAGGGGGACCCCCTACGTCAATTTTTCGGCGTGGGGGGGTCTCCTTACAACCCATGCCAGACCTAAGGGCCTGGTATGCTCCTGGGGGGGAACCCATGCCGGTTTTTTCTTTGAAAATTGGCATGGAGTTCTCCCTCAGGAATGCATGCCGCTGTCATTTTTTTTTTTCCCCGACGCAACTTTTTTAAGCCGTCGCGATCCTCAAAACTCGGCGTAACGTAACTTCGCGCATGCGCAGTACGGCCGGCGCGGGAGCGCGCCTCATTTAAATGGGACTCGCCCCATTTGAATAGGAACGCCTTGCGCCGGCGGAATTTTAGTTACACAGCCTGAAATTTCTAGATAAGTGCTTTGTGGATCAGGCACTTAGGTAGAAACTTTAAGGCAGTGTAACTTAAATTGGATTTTTTAAGTTACGTCAGGTTTTTGTGGATCTGGCCCATAATACTTACAGGCTATGGGGGGCACTCATGCATGCTTACTCATGAGACCCTACTTATTAACACACAGAGAGCGACTAGGCCCCACCCCCACTTCCTTGACCCTGGCTGTGATTAAACACAGCAGGAACCAATAAATCCTACTGATGTATCTGAGCCAATGAGGAGGGAAAGAGCCAAGAGAGCCTGTGCTATTGTGCACATTGCTGGATTGAGTTTGGACTCTATATATTTAGGTGGGGCTGCATGGGAACTGTACACAGAATGTTTTTTACCTTAATGTAAAGAATGTAGTAAGGTAAAAGAAAAAAAGAACTTCTACCTTTACAACCTCTTAAAGGACTGCATTTTATTAATAAAAGATGGAGCATTTTTAAAGTTTTGTACCGTGATTATATATTGTTTTGGATAGAGGGGAAAGGGTCGGAACAGTGATTGGCAACCTAAGACACATGTACTAAAGTGGGCATGAATGCCATTTTTAGTTGTAACAAGAGGATTGCCATCAAACATGCACAAAAGCTAAGACTGGCCTGCCAAAGGAATCCAAACCTTTGCTGCCCACTAATATAAAGCAACTCTCATTTGATAGAACACTAGACTGTCAATGAAAAACAATGGCCTTCCCATTTACACCAGTGGCCCACCCACCTCCATGACCTTTCAGAGAGGCCTGCCTAGCGCCACTGATGTTTCAGTGTCAGCCCTCCATCTAGTATCACTGTAGACCCACTCACACCCAAAGTTCAGCAGTCTTTGGACATTTGTAGGTAAAATAAGGAGCATAACTGAATACAATCACTTGGATCTGGTCAAGTCCATATATGGTAAATGATGTCACCTAGGAGACCCTACCCCTTTGTTTGTGTTGATGTGATTCGCAATGGATCTATGATGGATAAACAATGGAAGACGATAACAACAAAAAAAATCCATCTCTTCCAGGACCTGTCCTTCTTTACAGTGGTCAGATTGCTTTTAAATAAAACATTGAGAACATACACCACTGAAATACAAGACCTCCTGTCACTACAATGGTTTTAAATATGCATTTACACATTTTAAATGTCTTCTTATTTGTTGACCATTTGTTGACCTTCTTCTGAAATTGCTAGCTGTCAAGCAGATCCTCTGCCTTCAATGCTTTACTGACCTGGGTTAAGCATAAAGTAATTGAAGTCATAGAAAAATCCCAGACCCTGATCTACATAGGCCAAGCAGCTAGCAAGCTCAAAAAGAGGTCAGCAAAGGCAGGTTGGGTATTTCTCTTACAATAGCTTTTTTTCTTATTATTGTAAAAGTGAGTGTCCAATGTACAGTGTAATAATGTATTTCAGCTGCTGTCTTTGAAATTATTAGAATTGTTAGAAATATCAGCAGACAAGCCATATATGGCTTCTTCTGTAAAAAAAAAAAAAAAAAAAATATGCACAGATTTTCTTGCTACATGTGGTTTAGAAGAAAAACAAATAAAAGTACAAGAAAAAAACATTAAAATAAAACTGATATAAACATAAAGGAATAAAAAATTAAGACAATAAACATATAAATAAAGAGAGAATAAAGAAAATGATAGATGTATCTATACCCTATGCATCTTTCACACTTCTCATACAGAACAGACTGGAGCTGGAAGTAGCTGTTTTGACAGCTGACTAGAAACTGAGGTCCTGTGCTTATGATGTGCTGGCAGGCATCACACATTAGCTGGGCATTACCTGAGTGAAAGAATTTCCTTTTCCCAGTTGTGTGGAACTGTTATTCAGGTATGGCTTGGTGTAGTCAGCGTCTCAAAAGCAGTACAGCTTTGGTAGCATTCATTTTTGACATCCTGCTATTGTGCCCTTGTAGAAGAGAAAATAATGCATTCCTATTGCTGCGTACACACAAGCGAGTTTCTTGGCGGTGAAAACACCGCCGAGAAACCCAAAGGGAAGACTGAGGACCGGCTCGGTCCCTTTTCCCTGTGTTCACACGGCCGGTTTTTCCGTCAGGTTTTCTCTTGGTCGAGAAAACGGGCCATGTGTATGCTCCCTAGCAGTGTTTCCCTATGGGAAAACTGCTGAGCAAAAAACCTCCATGATTTGCGACAAGAAAAATTTAGAGCGTGTTTTAAATTTTCTCGTCTTGATTAGCGCCGGTTTTCTCATCGGGAAAACTGCTGGAGAGCCTACACATGGCCGGTTTTCTCGTACAAGAGAAAACATGACAGTTTTCCTGGCGAGAAAACAAAGAGAGTAACAAAATGAGACCTTGAGGCCTTCTATAAAGTGTGACTTTTCCTGGGTGTACTGATGTTAAGAAATGGTTACTGGTTAAAGTATTTCCTTGGCATTTGACTCTTGACACCCTTTATCTTGACTCTAACTCAAAGATTTTGTTTGACATTCTGTTCAAGAGTCTATTATATCTGAAATTCCTTGAAAATTGCCATGGCCACATGGTCCTCTCTTATCTGTAATACAGCAAAATCTCTTTCTGACACAGTGGCCAAGAGTCTACACTCTGAAATTCTTTAGATAGCAGCATACTAGCTAAGTGGGCAGCAAAGTGGCTAAATAGTTAGCACTTACGCCTAGCACTGCTAAGGTTACCGGTTTGAATCCCAAACATGACACCACCTACCTGGAGTTTGCCTGTTCTCATTGTGCCCGTGGGGGTCTCCTCCAGGTGCTCCAGTTTCCTCCCACACACCAAAGACATGCTGGTAGGTTAATTGGACCCTGTCTCAATTGGCCTTGGTGTATGAATGTGAGTTATGCCGTGTACACACGATCAGTCCATCCGATGAGAACGGACTGATGGACCGTTTTCATCGGTTAACCGATGAAGCTGACTGATGGTCCGTCGCGCCTACACACCATCGGTTAAAAAAACGATCGTGTCAGAACGCGGTGATGTAAAACACAACGACGTGCTGAAAAAAAGTTCAATGCTTCCAAGCATGCGTCGACATGATTCTGAGCATGCGTGGATTTTTAACCGATGGTCGTGCCTACTAATGATCGGTTTTGTTCTATCGGTTAGGAATCCATCAGTTAAATTTAAAACAAGTTGTCTTTTTTTTTAACCGATGGTTAAATAACCGATGGCGCCCACACATAATCCATCAGACCATTCTCATTGGTTTAACCGATCGTGTGTACGCGGCATTAGGGATCTTAGAATGTAAGCTCCTTGAGGCAAGGGACTAATGTGAACGTACAACATATATGTAAAGCACAGTTTAAATTGACAGTACTGTAAGTAAATGAATAAAAAAAAATAGAAAAATTAAAAAGCTGTAATGTCTCTTAAACCACTTAAGCCCCGGACCATTTGGCTGGTTAATGACCGGGCCACTTTTCACTCTAACTGACAATTGCGCGGTTGTGCGACGTGTCTCCCAAACAAAATTGACGTCCTTTTTTTCCCACAAATAGAGCTTGCTTTTGGTGGTATTTGATCACCTCTGTGGTTTTTCTTTTTTGCGCTATAAACAAAAATAGAGCAACAATTTTGAAAAAATTAAATATTTTTTACTTTTTGCTATAATAAATATCCCCAACAATATATATATATTTTTTTTCTCAGGTTAGGCCGATTCTTCTACATATAAAATGACTGCCACATTATGGCGGACACATCGGACATTTCTAACACCATTTTGGAACCATTGTAATTTTTACAGCGATCGGTGCTATAAAAATGCACTGGCAGTGAATGGGTTAACCTGTAGGGGCGCTGAAGGGGTTAAGTGTGACCTAGGGAGTGCTTGTAACTGTTAGGGGGCGTGGCTTGCCGTGACACATCACTGATCGTTGTTCCCGATGACAGGGAACGCGATCAGTGACAGTGTCACCTAGGCAAAACGGGGAGATTTTGTTAATACACTAACATTTCCCCGTTCTTCATCTCTGTGACCTGATCACAGGACACATGCGTCGATCAAGTCCGCGGGTCCTGCGGGCGTGGTCACGGAGCTCACGGCAGGGTCACGAGCGACCACGCGGCTCACAAATTAAAGGGGACGTACCTGTAAGCCCATTTGCAGAGGCGTGCCATTCTGTCGACGTACATCGTCATGGGCCGGTCGAGAACCGGTTAAATAGCCACTTCTTAATGTTTCCCACCACCAGTGCTTAAAAATGTGTTCTGCGATCCCTTCACCCGATGTACTCTTACCTGAGAGATATGACCACACTATGCATATGGCTCATATAAGCCTTGTCCCTCTCAGAAGGCTAGAACCTTCTTCACCACTCAGTGTGTCATTCACAGCTTCTTAGATGGATGCATCAGCCATGTATTCTCCATAAATAAATGCATATAAAATAAGATAAATATCTCCAAAGATAGTGCTTTATCCTTGATGATTTAATGCCACGAATACCACGCCATTCGGTCCAAAGAGTGTTGTGCCATCATCAAGCCCCTTCCCTACACGTTACGCCATGTGGTCATGTGGCTTCCTCAGGACAATAAGACTACTGGCAATACTGATTTGCAGTCATTTACAATCAGACTACCTTTCTTGAGCACAGATTGCATAGCTCAGTAAACATTCATTCCAGGAAGATATAAGAACACAGATGAATGCATTAATGAATTTATATAAATTATTAAATGCAGCTAATATAAATATCTGTATCTGATTTTATTTAAGCCTCTTATGATCCCATGTACACCAGGGATCAGACTGGGAGCAGAGGAGACATCAATAGGAGTCAAAAAATGGGGTGCTACATTCACATGTGCCAACAAGGACATGCTAACAGGAAGAGAGTAGAGAGATGAGCGCATCGATCTGTGGCTACTCCTTCACTGTCCAGTCACAGGTTGAGGGCAGAGAGCTTATCTGGCTGTGCTGCTTAAAGTGATTGTAAACTCTTACCTTGTAAAACAACCCATTTGGTTTTAAATAGAAGTGTGTGTATAGTTATACAAAAATATATAAATGTCTTCTTTCCCCCTTTTTTAAGTGATCACATAATCTCTGTTCTCAGCTGCATTGAGCTGGAGAGAGTAAAAACAGCAGCATGCTTATCTTCATAGTGAAAGGCTGTGCTAGGGGGAATTGTCAGGACAAGTCTAATCACTGGAGGAGAGCACACTGAGTTTCCAGCACAGCTAGAAAAATGACCACAGTGTGTTCTCCTGCTTAGTGTGGTCAGTTTGTAATAGGAAAGCAGAAGGACTGGCAGGATCACTAGGGATTTCACACAGAGGAAGTAATACAAAGAGCACAGGGTACTTTTTCATACAAGTACATGGTACAGCAGGCACATATCAGGAATATGAAATGCTGGGGTAACACACATTTTGGGCTAGATTCGCCAGATACGCCACCGTAATTTCAAATCTGCGTCGGCGTATCGTTACGCGGATTCTCCAAGGCAGATACATCTAAAAAATAGGCTTCCTCTGCCGGCGTAACTTGAATGCGGCGGCGTATAATTGTGTGCAATATTACGTTGGCCGCTAGGGGCGCTTCCATTGTTTTCGGCGTAGAGTATGCAAATTACCTAGTTACGTCGATTCACAAACATACGTGCGCCCGGCGGTAGTTTTTTACGTCGTTTGCGTAAGGCTTTTTCGGCGTAACGTTGCTCCTGCTATTAGGTGGCGCAGCCAATGTTAAGTATGGACGTCGTTCCCGCTTCGAAATTTGAATTGTTTGCGTCGTTTGCGTAAGTCGTTCGCGAATAGGGCTGGACGTAATTTACATTCACGTCGAAATCAATGACGTCCTTGTGACGTCATTTGGAGCAATGCAAACTGGGATATGTACACGGACGGCGCATGCGCCGTTCGTAAAACACGTCAATCACGTCAGGTCATCACATATTAGCATAAAACACGCCCCCTTCCACATTTGAATTACGCGGGCTTACGCCGGCCCCATTTACGCTACGCCGCCGCAACTTACGGAGCACGTAAGAAGGGGCGCAGCTACCTGAATCTAGCCCTTTAACTTCAGCAGAGGAAAGTATTTTTGGGCAAACAACAAAGAAACTGATGGCGACAGAACATTGCTATTAGTGTCAGTGCACTCTTTTAATACACAGTAAAGTATACTTTTCTGTTTAAACTGGTCAACGACTGGCTCCTGCACATATACATCGGCAGAATGGCACGGCTGGGCAAAGTAAAGTATATTTATGTCACCCACGGACTCGATGTCTGCCGGTGTCCCGTGATCGGGTCACAGAGCTGCAGAATGGGGAGAGTACAGTGTAAACATGCATCTCCCCGTTCTGCCTAGTGACACTGACACTGATCTCCTCTCATCGGGAGCAGCGATCAGTGACGTGTCACACGTAGCCACACCCCCTAACAGTTATAATCACTTCCTAGGACACACTTAACCCCTTCAGCACCACCTAGTGGTTAACCCCTTCACTGCCAGTGGCAATTTCACAGTAATCAGTGCATTTTTATAGCACTGATCGCTGTAAAAATGACAATGGTCCTAAAAATGTGTCAAAAGTGTCCGATATGTCCGCCATAAAGTTGCAGGCATGATAAAAATCGCAGATCACCAACATTACTTTTAAAACAATAATAATAATAGAAATGCCATACAACTACCCTTATTTTGTAGATGCTATAACTTTTGCGCAAACCAATCAATATACGCTTATTACATTTTTTTTTACAAAAAATATGTAGAAGAATATGTATCGGCCTAAACTGTGGAAAAATTTATTTTTTTATAGATTTTTTGGGGGATATTTTTTACAGCAGCAATTAAAAATATAGAATTTTTAAAAAAATTGTCGATCTATTTTGGTTTACAGTGCAAATAATAAAAAACGCAGAGGTGATCAATAACACCAAAGAAAGCTCTATTTGTGGGAGAAAAAGGACGTCAATTTTGTTTGGGAGCCACATCGCGTGACTGCGCAATTGTCTGTTAAAGTGACGCAGTGCCAAATTGCAAAAAGTGCTCTGGTGTTTGACTAGCGAAATGGTCCGGGGCTTAAGTGGTTAACAATTTGAAAAACTTTAATGCCAAAAGTAGATTATTTACTATCATTTATTATAATAATTATGGCAACCAAAATGGTTCATTGATACAGAAGATTGAATAAAAAAAAAGAAAAGAAAATAAATTGTAGAGACTCCAGCAGTTGTTCATGATGATGATGATGTGATATGAAGTGAATTTGGTTGTTGTTTTGTTTGCTGCAATAGATGTCACAGGTGGCAACAACATGAGCAGAGCTTGGTGGCGTTACAGACATTTTAGCGTTACTCCGGAGAGCACACAGCTATGACTCCAAGCTATGTTTTCTATGCAAATGTCTGAAGCAATGGAACTAATGGCATCTGATGTGCCGGTGGCCAGATTGCAAACTACTATTCATATGTCACACAGCTAAATATTAGTAGAAAGGAAAATGTTGTGGATTTATTCAAACCACAAAACAATTCTGAGTTTAAAATGAAGCCTCTTGCATTATACAATATTTTAAATCTATAATAGAGAGATAGGCCTCGTACACACGACCGAGGAACTCGTCGGAAAAGACACATCGTTTTCCTCGACGAGTTCCTTGTTAGGCTTGTCAAGGAACTCGACAAGCTTCCTTTGCGTACACACGGTCAAGACAAAATCTCCTCGTTCTCAAACGCGGTGACGTACAACACATACAATGGCAGGGGAAGTTCGATTCCACTGGCACAACCCTTGGGGCTGCTTTTGCTAATTTATGTTACTGCGTGTTAAGTAAAAGTTTGGTAAGAGACGATTTGCACTTTTCAGTCTGTTACAGTGTAAAAAATGTGTTATCTCCATTACAAACGCTACTTTTACCGAAGGTGCGCTCCCGTCTCATACTTTATTCTGAGCATGCGCGGGTTTCTTAGCATACACGCAATCGTGTTTCTCGATGAAAACCAGCCTGACGAGGAACACGATGAGGAAAATGAGACTCCCGTCGAGGAAAAAGAGAACCTTTTCTCTTTTTTCCTCGTCCAGTTCCTCGACAGTTTACTCAATGAAAAACATACACACGACCGGTTTCCTCTGCAAAAAAGCTCTGCCACCAAGTTTCTTGATGGATTCTGTCGAGGAAAACGGTCGTGTGTACGAGGCCTTATACTTTGCCTTGTTCATTAGTTGTGCAGTACTTTCTGTATCTACTTAATTATGGAGCTCCATCCCAGTCCTTGATTTTCAACTAAACAACAAAGAGGTAGGTGAATAAATATAAGTAAAATAAATATTGCAAAATGCTACAACTACTTATTTTGGATAAAGTTGTTTCCAACAAATGTATCCCACATTTCCACATTTCCCACAAATGTACAGGCAGTTCCCCGGGTTACAAACAAGACAGGGACTGTAGATTTGTTCTTAAGTTGAATCTGTTTGTAAGTTGGAACAGGTAAATTTTTTTTAGTGTAGCTCCAGCCCAAAAAAATATTTTAAGCTTTTTGGATAGCATAGGGAAGGGTTATCACCCCTGTAACATTTACTTTGCTGTCTGTGCCCCTGTTTAGAAGATTTCACCTCACTTCCTGTCCCAATGACAATTGGATTTTGAAAATTTGGGGTCATTATGGAAACAAGCATTGGTGATAAAGCATCAGTGGAGGTACCTTTTTCCATACCTCCCAACTTTCTGAGATAGGAATGAGGGACACCTATCAGCAAAAGTATGCAGGCATAGGACACACCCCTTGCCACGCCCCCTTAAAGGAGAATTGTACAAAAAATAAGATTGGTTAAACCCACAAGTGCTTTTTTTACCACTACTATTCCCTTATATTGACTTTTGGAATTTACAAATGAAGCAATTTAGAAATCAGATGAAAGGTTTAGAACTGGGAAACACTTTTTGATAGATAAAAAGTGCATTTTATATACAACTATAGAGATCAGACCAAAATGAGGGACAAATGAGGAGAATGAGGGACAGAAGGACATTGCTCCAAATCAGGGACAGTCCCTCAAAATCAGGGACAGTTGGGAGGTATGCCTTTTTCATACAATAACTCTTACAGGAGTTAATTTTGCTTCCATGGGGTAGATTTCCTCTCACTTCCTGTTTTCTCCCTTCGTTTGTAAGTAGGAGTCGTTTGTAAGTCCGATGTTTGTAACTAGGAGACGACTTGTATATATTTTTTTAGTTTTTGAGTTGGGAAGGGTTAACGCTCCTGTCTCTTTATTTATTAATGTATGTGTTCTGTTGGGGAGAGTTTGCTTCAATTTTGATCTCAGAGATACAGTAAATGAGAGAAAATCTCTACAAAGTGAGCATGAATTTCCCATTTAGTAAGTCATCTCTGGAACAGGTTTACCTCTTGTTCTGGTGACAACTAAAGAAAATCTTTGAGCATGGACACCAAAACAAATAAACAAATAAAATACACATTTATCTAGCGTTGACACAGACAGCAATAAAAATGTGACAGGTGTTCTAATCTTTTTTACACTGTCCAAAAAAAGGCGGCTAACATACACATTAATCATACTGTTTAAAATCCTTTTGGACTCCTTGGTGGTTAATTTCCTGCAAACCGAGAACTCAGCAGCCTTCCCATCTGAGGTCTCTTTTACAGTAAATACCCTGTCCATTCTTAATAAAACATTTATTAATTTATTGATTTAGTGGACTTGACAAAACCAAAAGGATATCTATGTCATGAAGACACAGCACACCCATTATTCTTTGTGTCATGTCATTAGTGCAAATTTCACTAATACGATTCCTCAAAGGTCACTAAGAATAAGTGGGAACTTGTGCTTGTGAAGATGGCAGACAGGACAGGGACACTGCATGCTAGAACTGAGCATCGGGTACATATATAAACCAGGAGGGGTTCATAAAAGATAATCAGACAAGCAATGTAAATTTTAGGTTTTAATTCACGGACTACCAGCAGAGTAATACCAATTGTATCCACTTACTACTGATGCCTTGTACACACGGTCAGACTTTTGACCATGCAAAAGTCCGCCTTGAGTCAGTCGAAAGTCCGAATGAAAGATAGAGAACAGGTTCTCTATCTAAGGTCCGTCTGACTTCCAACAAAAAAAAGTCTGATGGAGGCTACACATGGCCGGACTTTCCAAGAAAAAAAGCCTGTCTGACTTTTTTTTTCGGAAATTCCAGCTGTGTGTATGAGGCATTAGTGTTATATTATTTGTAAAGTTTCCATTATTCTAATGAAATAGGTAATTTTTTTTGTAGATTTAAAAAAAAATTGTATACCTTTTTTTATCATAAGATCATGTGCTTCTCTATATAAGGAAGTAAGCAACACTGCTCACTCTCAGTCCCATCTGTCACTGACAGCCAGTGTCCCCACTGATGACCGGGAACCAATCAGAGTGGTTCCTGATCATGTGACCACAGTGGCAGCTTTAAAGCAGGATTCCACCCGCAATTTTTATTTATTTTTTTAAAGTCAGCAGCTTCTAGCACTAACACTAACTGCCCGTTTCCTACTGCGCATGGGCGAGTCTCGCGCCGACTTGTGAATGGGTGGCTGCTCTCTGGGATCACACACAGTTCCCAGAAAGCAGCGCGCCCCATTCACTAGAAGAGGATGCAGAAGAAGACAGACCGTGTTTACGGAAGAAGCAGATTACCGTCTTCCGCATAGAAACAGGTATTTCGGGTGAGTATACATTTTTTTTTTTTAGGGTTTTTTGTGAAAAAAAAAATGCTGGGTGGAACTCCACTTTAAGTGTTTATTTGCTGTCATTATTGTCATTATTTTTTTAAATGGTTCAACTATTATTGTTATCATTAATAATAATAATAATAATAATAATAATAATAGTAATAGTAATAAAACATGTTCTATAAATAAAAATATAAATGCTTTGTTTTTTTTACATTTTGGGGTATTTTTCACCCAATAATGTTTGCACTTTATTTATTTTTTTGGATAAAACAGTATTATTCAAATTAGTCTATGGTGTCAATTTATAAAACATGTGTTGGATGAATATCACACACATTAATGCAGGCTGAATGAATTTTCCCCATATTTTCTGTAATAGACTATTTTCCATGATTGCCAGCTCCATCCACTGACCGACATGTGATATTGTTTTCTGAAATACCTTAAAGCGGGGTTCCACACGCGATTTTTTTTTTTTTAAAGCCAGCAGCTACAAACACTGTAGCTGCTGACTTTTAATAAGGACACTTGCCTGTCCTACCCGCCCACAATGTCAGCTGCCCCCGAGTCCCTCGATGCTATCAGCTCCCAGCTCCCAGCGCCGCCATCCTCAGTAAGGGAAACAGGCAGTAAAGCTGTGCCGTTCCTTCTGCACATGCGTGAGCTGCACGGCTCTTTGTGAATGGGCCCGCTGCTCTCTGGGATACACACAGTTCCCAGAAGGCAGCGCACCCCATTCACAGGAAGACACCGCAGGAGGATGGAGGAAGAAGACCCACCGCGGACGATGAAGAGGCAGATTACAGACTTCCGCATAGCAACCGCTATTTATGGTAAGTATAAGGATATTTGCAAAAACAAAAATTTTCAGGATGGAACTCCACTTTAATGAGAAAATATACCACATTTTGGCAACTATATGGAGCTGATGATCATAAGAATTTAATAATTTCCAGAAAATACAAGGAGAATTTGTCCAGGCTGCACAACTGTTTGTGACATGCGGTCAATGAATGTTTATAAAAAGATGCCATCGAGTTCACCAAAGAAAAAACCTACATTCAGTGGACCAAGACTAGTAATATATAATATTTTAATTATGATTTAAACTAAACATTTCTGTGTAAATTGTGGTATTGTTGGACTGTTTACTAATCCAAGCCTGCTGCTTTTGTTGAATGGAGAATTCATAAAATGTAATGAGACGATCAGAATAAATATTTTCATTCCAGAATAAAACTAGAAGTTTTCATTTCTACAGCCCAATTTCAATGGAGAGGGGAAAAAAAAAAAGATGACTACAGTGTAGCCATTTTCAATGTTTCATTATTCTGTCACGCAGAATCACAGCTGCAATATTTCATAGTGTGACACATTTCGGCTGCAAGATAAATGATTTGCAGAAGCACACAGCATGCCACGGGCAGACTGTTTGGTAAACATGCAACCCTCCTCACTGCTGACACTCTTCATAGACATTTCAAAGTTGTTTAATAATATGTAATTGTTAAATGATCCATTCAGAGGCCAATTAATATCAAAATAAAGTCATTTTAATTTTTATGGCATATTTCTGATTAATGTGCTTTAATTCGTGTTGATTGTCATGTATATAAAAAAGAGCAATTCCAGGCAACGACTTCAATCAATCAGTGAGCTACTACTGTGATCCAGCAGGAAATATGCTAAATTCAAAATTCTCACTCACATTATTATCGGTTCTTTGTAATTCATTACAGGCAAACTCCAGGGAACAATAGAAATCTAGAAGGCAGTATCAGACCAAAACTTGATAAAAAAGCCCAAGATAATTGTGATTGCTGGTGAAAAAGTCACAACCAATGCATTTCAGGAAAGCAGCACCCCTCTTAATCAGGGCTCAACACAGCATAAAACTTGGATGGGCTCAAAGTGATTTCATAGATCTATATTAGAACCGGTATTGAACTCTACTCATGGAGGAACAACTTCACAGCAGTTGCTAACCAGCAATTAGGACAGTTCAAGAGGAAGTAAACCTTCTTCAATTATTCAATTATTCACGGAAAAAAAACATTCAAGAGAAAGGTATAATGAGCTAGTATGCATTATGTGGCACTTATCTGAAATCAAAGCCCCCAAAGTTCTCCTCGTTCCCCGCCACTGCAGCCATGTCTCCTCGCAGATTCTTCCTGGTATTGCTGCTCCGGGACTGTAATTGGCTGGAGTGGCAATGATGTCAATCCCGTGAATGCGCGCGGGACCGGCAGATCCCCCGCGCATGCGCAGGAATACGACATTAACCACAATTATGCCATTCACAAAAATGGCACACTCAGTGCGCCTGCGCAGTTGTCTATGGCAGTGTTTCTCAACTCCAGTCCTCAAGGCGCCCCAACAGGTTATGTTTTCAGGCTTTCCATTACTTTGCACAGGTGATTTGATCAGTTTCACTGCCTTAGTAATTACCACAGCCGTTTCTGAGGGTAATCCTGAAAACATGACCTGTTGGGGCGCCTTGAGGACTGGAGTTGAGAAACTCTTGTCTATGGCACGCATGCACAGTAGACATCGGCACCTGTCATTATTGTAAATATCTCCTAAACCGTGCAGGTTTAGGAGATATTTCTTGCACCTACAGGTATGCCTTAATCTAGGCTTACCCGTAGGTGCAAGTTGTGTGGTTGGGTTTACAACCACTTTCAATACTGGTCTTAATATAGAGCTGTAAATTACCTGTTTTCCCTAAGTCCAATAGGAAAAGAAAATTTCGCTCCAGTTGAGTGATGGAACCAGGTAGGCTGGGGAATGGACTCCTCCCAGGGGTGCTAGCCTTGGCTCACCAGCCCTGCAATATGGATAAAATGAATGGATGGCTGGATGGCTCTATTATAAAATCTGTAACATGAAAAACACCACAGGACAGGAAAACAGATACAGATACAGAATATGATTAAACCTTTTTGTTTTTGCAAAAAGGTTTACAGGTAGATGCGTTTCACACAGCAACGCTGCAATTATTTATGAATAAGCACATTGCTGTGTGAAACGCGTCTACCTGTACCTGTTTGCCTGTCCTGTGGTGGTATATATGTTATGGATTTTACAATAAAGAGATGCATCACTACCTCGGTGTGCACTGTGCAGCCATCCATTCCTTTTTTTCATAAGTTCAACCAAGCCTATACTATGCCAACAGAGAAGGGCACTCACTGTGTGGAAGTAGAAGTCTCTCTGCAGAGTTCTGTCATTCCACCTCTCAAGTCAAAGCTCTCTAATCAGCAGGAAGTATAAGCTTTTCTGATTGCAGAGCTATAGGTTTGACTTAGCTGGGTCGTGCCAAACCTCTTCTGAGAGACCACTGCTTCCTCACAGAGAGCAAGGGTCATTTTCTGCAGCATGCTTGTGGCAAGGACATGTTGTTTCAGGATTTGTGTCTGCTTTTAAAGAAAACAAAACAAAAGACTTGGATTACCTTTAGTTTAGATGCAACTGTAATATATTATCCTCTTCCTATCCAGCCCCTGTGTCCCTTTAAGTAGGTTTTTATTCCTGAAAGGCAGAATGGAATTCCCCATCTGGTGAGCACTGTGATTTGCTGTAAGGTGGATGGTCGTCCAATCATTTCTAGAAACTGAGAGCTGTCTATTACAGTTCACTCACTATGCTGGAAGCTCACATGTGAGTGTACTCTCAGCGCATCAATTTTGGTTTCCATGGATGCATGTGTACCACTACAGTAGTTGGCAATAAAGGCCATCCTCTTTGCAACCACACATATGTGTTACGTCAGCCGCAAGAGAGGTTAAGCGGATTCTAACTAACAGTTCAGTTAGGCTTTAAATTTGAATTATTTGGAAAAGTTACCTATAACAACTAATCATAATCGGTAGGTTGCGATAATTCTAGCACAAGATGAATTTGGATACCTAACGTTATATTGAATATATTGCACATTTATTGAGGATTCATTTTAGCGCAAAAGCACCTATCTTTAGTTATATTGAATTAGGCTGCAGGTTCTCTTGATTTAGGGCTTGCTCACAATTTCAGCAGTGACCTATGTTTTTCCACACTGGATAAATGCAGGTCATTGCTAGGGAGTAGTCCGGGACAATGTGCTGGTGGAATAAACATTGTGATTATTATTTAGTCTGGGACAATTTTTTTCATATTAAACCAATAGATATTCGGGTTTTCCGCTACCATGGCTTTGAAGGATTAGCAAAGCTTGGCTATTGCAAACCTTTGTCTGAAATGTTCACATGTTCACTGACAAAAATAAAGAACAACCTATAATGCAATGCATAGGGGATGATTTACTAAGGGCAAATAGACTGGGCAGTTTTCAAAGTACAGTTGCATTCTGCAAGTGCAGTTTCTCCAGGGCTTAGTAAATGAGATAAAGCTTAAATTTGCAAAGATTACCCAATCACGTGCAAGGAATGAAAAACAATCTGTGTTTTTGCTTGCACATGATTAGATGGTGGAAGTTAGCAGATCCTCTGCTCGTTTGCTAAGCCCTTGAGCAAGTTGCAGAGTGCACAGTCTTTATTAAATCAACCCCATTGCCTTTACCCTTGGCTGTGTCACAAGAGCCAATAATATGAAAGAATGGACAACACAACACAATTTTCTATAATAGGGTGGGCTCACAAAAAACATATCAGAAGTATAGTTGGAGATGTTAAAGAGAGCTGTCAATTATGTTTTGAGACAATAAAAGAAAAAAAAAGTTATTTATTGTTTATTTATTTGTTTTACATATTGACATTGGTACATATTCCCTGTGGCAGTGCCCCCTCTCCCATGCCTTTTGTTTGACAATAGCTTGCTTATTAGCCCTAAAATTTTCCATAATTTAATATTAGTATGTAGCGCCTGTGTACTTTCAGTACAGGTGATATCCTAAATTTAGAGGGGGATGAGAGAGTTAGTTAACTCTCATGCAGGTAATTTGTGCAAATTGGGCTTTTGTTTCAGCTGGGCTCTATTGTGTGTTCATTCTGTGTTCCTGAGGTGCTTTTCCACCCCGGGGTGACAGGTGGTGCCAGTAGAGTCTAAGTGGGTGTGCCTCTTGCCAGCAGCCAATCAGGAGGGGTTTTCCCTTGCGGGGCATGCTGGGGGAGGATACTTTAGGAAGAGATGCCATTCTGGCGGGGTTTGTTTTCTTCTGGTTCCGGGTGTGGTTCACGGGCCCCAGTAATATGGCCTACCAGGCCGGGGCGCGCATGCTACGCGGTGTTCTTAGTTCCAGGGCCCTGATGGCCCGGAGCAACTGAAGCTATAGTGGGGCCCCAGCAATAGGCTGGGTCCCCAGATTCTGAGAAGAGATCCCAAGCGAGTTGTGTTGTTCGGTGGGAAGTCAGTCTGAGGAGAGCCAGAGAGGCAGGCGATCCAACAGGGCCTAGACAATCCATCGGGGATCAAGGTGACTGGACACTGAGAGGTTGGATGTCAGCAACCTGTCAGTCTGTGACCAAGTGAGAGCTACCTGAGAGAGCTTCAGGCACTAAATTCACTGGGAAGATTCACTTCATAATTCTACGTTCGGGGGAAGGGGCTGTGGCAGAGGTTCTTCCCTGATATTCATTTGCACCAGGTCTGTGGCAGAGACTTGTTTCTTTCTTCCCAGTGCTCCGAGTGATACCCTGGCTGTCAGGTCAGTGTGAGAGGCCTGTCCAGGTACACCATACCCACTCCGGCTGGAGGGGCGACAAAAGTAAAGTGTCATTTTGAAGCAGGGCTGCTTCTGTTCTGTTGGGCCTGAATCTGCTATTCCTCCTCCTCACCCATCTTTGATCTATCTACCTCCAGTTTACTGTTTGCCATGTTGGGCAGTAATAAAAGCACAAGAAAGACACCCTGATGTTTGAACATTACGTCATTGCTACTCTCTTTAACTACCCTAGACGTCAGAGCCATAGAGGTAACACACCATCCCAATCTATAACCAGCGGCTCCTGCGGGGGTAGTGCTACAATTATAAAAAATATATACCTATAGACTTCATTGGGGTTTGCCATAAATCTGTTCCCAAACTGAGCCTAGGTAAATAGGCTCATCCTTACTAGACATGTGCATATGTTTTCATCCCAATTTCAGGGATTTTTGCGTTAGTTTTAACAAACGATAATGAATGCGCAATATCTGAAATCCGAAAGATCCGACATAAAAAATGCTTTATTTTCGTTTTGTTTGCGACAACATTTCGATATAGATAGAAGATTTGACATGACGGTGACAATAGCGATCTGTGTCTATCGAACTTACGGTCTAATGTGCCTAACCTAACTCTATTAGTCCAAAATTATTCGACATAGAGAGAAAAGATTCGACATAGAGAGGAAAGATTTGACATTATAGAGACATGAAGATTCAACATTATAGAGAGAAAAGAGTTGACATAGAGAGTAAAGATTTGACATTATAGGGACTTAAACATTTGAAGAAGCAGCTAAAAACATACGATCGCCGCGAGCCGACATTTATGATCAAATAGGCTATAGAGAAATTCTAATGTTGGTTGACTAGTAATAATAATTAATAAATATAATTATTACTAGTCATACAACATTAGAATTCTACTATAGCTTGTGGGCGGAGCATTCGACTGTAAGGTACCATTGCAGCGTCGTACAGTTTAGCTGCTTCAACGACTCTTCTTAGAACATCCGACAGACACCATAAGCCTACAATTGACAGATTCAACCGTAATTTGGATTTTCGGACGAATGCATTTTTTAACTAAATTAAATAAGTCAAAATTTATTTTGGAAGTAACTAGATTAATACATTTTTTGGACATTCTTCCGAAATTAGATATTTCAGTGTGCACATGTCAAATCCTTACTGGCCATCCGTTTTGTGAGCAGGAACCTCTCTGCCTCAACACAACATTTCAACATTTTGTTTTCCAATGCTTTTAACAATAAATGTTCTCTTTGACAGGGCCTAATAGAAGAATGCTTTCAGTTGTTATTTGTAAAATATCTACATTTGCATATAAATTAATGTTTTAAGCAAGTGAAAGAGGTAAAATTGTTAGACGCTTTTTTCCCCATCCAACAAATGTATCCATTACAGGCAAAATAATAAACTCAATGTTGTTGGAAAAGGACATGCGACATAAAAAGCAAAAATGGCACATAAAGTATAATAATGTATATATTGAATATACAGCTTTTTGTTAGTAAATGACATCCAATGAAGGAATTTAGTTTCTTAATATTTATTTTATTCTGCATGAATAAAAACACACTTAGTGTGAACATTTTATGTCGAGTAGTTGCTTTATGTTCTGACGAATAGACTGAAGTTCCCCTTATGTTGCAGAGATGCATATTTATATATGCTGTATCAAGATTCTGCTATGTAGCAAAATAGGCATTATTTAGCATAATGTTATACATTCGAATATCTACATGTATTACTAATATATAGGTTTAGAGCTGGTTCACACAGGGGCAACTTTGCCAAGGCAACGACTTTGCAAGGCAACTTCAGCGCGACTTGAAGCAACCTACAACGCGACATAAAGTTGCCTCCAGGACAGGTGACTTTGGCTGTGGCCAATCACAGAATAATCATCTCTGTGGGAGGGAGGGTTTTTCCTGAGTAAACTATTTTCTCTTCCTGTAAATTTGCTTCAGTTAAGACAGTGATCTGACTTTGGAGGCAACTTCCATTGAAATCTATGGGTACAAGTTGCCTACAAGTTGTACAGAAACCTTTTCTGAAGTCGGAGCGACTTCAGTAGTGTAGATTAAGACGGCTCTCATTCACTTCAATTGAATTTCTCATGTCGCGCGACTTGGGGGGCGACACAAGTTGGATCCCAAGTCACGGTAGTGTGAACCGGAACTTAGTCTGAACCTAGGTTAAAACCAAACTTTAGTCCATCCAACCCTCTGTTCAGTGTGAGTGAAAAATCATATAAAGAAGCTGTATTTCTATTGTTTCTATATATGACAGCTTCCTGCTGCCAACGGTTCCTAAAACTGGCCATAGACCTGCTGAACTGGCTGAATTTCAATCTATTTATGGTTAGTCTGATTGTACTGAAGTCAATCTTTTGAACAACTTCAGTACAACCAGCCTGTTTTTTTTTATTAGCCGCCAGCAGTGATCATTGTTTCCTGATAGCAAGAAAACCTCCCACTCTCAGAATATAATAGCACAATGGGATCAACGCTGACTGTGTTGACTGGGGAATCAAGAAATATTTTTTCCGTCAACCACAATTGCATAATCTATTGGCCTTATGCCAGTTATACACAGACCACATTTTTTACTTGTAATCATGGGTTGCAGGAAAGAAATTGGCTCGATTCCCCCATCAACACAGACAGTATGGACATTGGAATCCCTCCCGCTGGGAAATTGTCTTCTGCCAGCAGGGGGCGGGCAGGGGAAGACAGTAATTATTATTATATGCTATAGAAGCCCCTTGTGATTTTCGCAAGTGAATCATCTGGCTGGCTGGTTGTACCCAAGTTGATCGATTTATTAACTTGGTATATTCAGCCTGTCCATTGACCACTTCACCCCCAGAAAAATGTACCCCCTTCCTGACCAGAGAACTTTTCATGATTCGGCGCTGCATCGCTTTAACTGACAATTGCGCGGTCGTGTGAGATTGCACCCAAACAAAATTGACGTCCCTTTTCCCACAAATAGAGTTTTCTTTTGGTGTATTTGATCACCTCTGCGGTTTTTATTTTTTGCGCTATAAACAAAAAAAGAGCTCCAATTTTGAAAAAAACACAGTGGGGGTTATTTACGAAAGACAAATCCACTTTGCACTTGTAAGTCATCCCCTTCGCGCGTTCCCCTTGCGCCCCTGCATGGTGCGTTCTGTGATCACCCGAGTCACTGAGTCCCGACCCCTTACCACGTGATCAGCAGTCAGCCAATGACAGCTGATCACGTGATGTAAACAAAAGCCGGTAATCTATTTTTTTCTCCTCACGCTGACAACGTGAAGAGAAAAAAAGCCGATCACCAGCTTATGTGAAAGGGACATTGGTCCCAAAGAGGTAGGAGGCACATCTGCCTCCTCTGTGCAGTGCCACCTGCAAGTGCCCACAGTGCCGACCAGTGTTACCTATCAATGCCCACAAGTGCCCCCTATCAATGCCCACCAGTGCCACCTATAAATGTCTCATCAGTGCCACCAATCAATGCTGCCTATCAGTGCCCATTACTGCCACCCATCAGTGTCCATCACTGCCAGCTATCAGTGCCACCTATCAATGCCACCTTTTAGTGCCACTTCTCAGTGCCCACCAGTGCCACCTATCAATGCCCTTCAGTTCAACCCATCAGTGCCACCTCTCAGTGCCCACCAGTGCCACCTATCAGTGCTCACCAGTGCCGCCTATCAGTAACCACCAGTGTCGCCTTATCGGTGCCCATTAGTGCAGTCCACTGTGCCTATCCATGAAGCCCATCGGCACCTATCAGTGCAGCCCATTGGTGCCCATCAGTGCAGCCCACCAGTGCCCATCAATGCAGCCTCGCAACATTTTATAACAAAATATAAAGATATATAATAAAAAAAATATGGTATTAACAAAAAATAAAATCCGCAGAGGTGATCAAATACTACCAAAAGAAAGCTCTATTTGTGAGAAAAAATTATAAAAATTTCATTTGGGTACAGTCTTGTATGACCGCGCAATTGTCATTCAAAGTACATCAACGCTGAAAACTGAAAATTGGTCTAGGCAGGAGGGGGGTTTAAGTGCCCAGTAAGCAAGTGGTTAAAGTGGTTGTAAACTCGATAAAAAATAAACCCTGCAAGACAAAGGCATAATGAGCTAGTATGCATAGCATACTAGCTCATTATGTAATACTCACTCATTATGTAACACTCACCTCAGATCGCAGCCCCCGCAGCCATCCTCGTACACTGCTCTGGCGGGTATCACGGCTCCGGCGCTGTGATTGGCCAGAGTAGCGATGACATTACTCCTGCGCATGTGATCAGGAGTCCCCAGTCATGGCATGACCTCCTTTAGAAATTAAACGATCGCCTTTTTTAAAGTGTGCCTGCGCTATAGACATACACGATCGTCTCTATTGTAAATATCTCCTAAACTGTGGAGGTTTAGGAGACATTTCCAGCACCTACATGTGAGCCTTAGGCCCCTTTCACAGTAAAAATAGCGGCGCTATACCGTCGGAATTGCCGCGGGATTCGGCCACTAGTGGTGCGGTATTAACCCCGCTAGCAGCCGATAAAGGGTTAATACCGCCTGCAATGCGCCTCTGCAGAGGCGCATTGCGGGCGGTATTACCGCAGTTTCCCATTGTTTTAAATGGGAAGGAGCGGTACACATACCGCTCCTCTCACCGCTCCAAAGATGCTGCTTGCAGGAGATTTTTTTCTCTCCTGCCAGCGCATCGACCTCAGTGTGATAGCCCTCCGGCTTTCACATTGAGAATACTGGGGCAGGAGTTTTTCAGGCGGTATTTAGGCGGTATTTTTAGCGCTGTACCGCCTGAAAAACTCCTCAGTGTGAATGGGGTCTTAATCTAGGCTTACCTGTAGGTAAAAGTGGTTATACAGGGTGTACACCCACTTTAATGGTTACCAGCCTCCTGAAAGGTTATGCAAGGAGGTTTGCAAGTTGTTCAGAAGGCAATGCAGCCTCCCGATGCCTGATTTTTTTATTGCAGCAGTTACATTGCAGGACCACGTTGCAAATGAGCCAAGTGTTTGGCTCATGTTTACAATGTGATTTCATTCATTTACATGGGAGAGTGCCACCTGTCAATTTCTGCATGTTGTGTTAAAATGACCAAATCACCAAGCAAAGCATTGCAGCCATGGCAATGTGCATTCCTTTGAGTGGCACCATGTCCTCTTGTAGGTTGGCAGTCTGGGGGGAGGGGGTAAAAACATGGATCAGTCACCTGTTTTTACTGCCCCCTGACTGGCCTTGTGCACTCCTGCAACACAACCGTATAAATCTGGCCCGAATGAAGAAATATTTAATGAAAAAAATGATAGTAGACTAGCAAACAACACCTTAACGACATGCATGTAAAACATTTTGCTCTGACATAAAAGAGATTTATTGCTCTATAATATCTCTCAGGCATCACTGATCACCTTCCCAGGTGAATGTCATTAAAGAGAATAACATTTTCAAAGAAACAACAAGAGTTAAAAATGCATGCTTTTTTTATTAATAATTAAGTTGACCCTACAGCCCTGCACCTGTTTGCAACAGTGAAATGCTAAAACGAAGTAAGACTTAATTATTTTCTCCTGCCGAGTAAAAATGCACATGCAAATCTATGCAAATCTCTCTCTTTTTACCTTAGCAAATGACTTGAGAATGGCAGTGTCACTTAACAAGTGCTATTTAGCAGATGGTTGATCATTCCCTTTATGTCTTTGAGAGCAACCAAAGCTGCTACTGGGTCTTTTTCAGAGTGCATAAAAAAAGATTATGAGAAGTTTAACATCAATTGGTAACTAAAGGAATGCATAGTCACTGTTTAATTTCATGTTATATATGGCTAAAGAAGACTTAAAAGCAATGACAAAATAAAAGGGCTTTAAGTAAATGTGAAAAGTAGGAGATGCTATCTAAGATTTTATAGCTAAATAAATAAGATGAGTAGAGCTAAAATGTGGCTTGAAATGAATGAAATCAATGCAACCACAGGTTACAAAAAAACAAAAAACAAACAAAAAAAAATCAGCCAAATCACTACACTTATAGAGTATCGGGTAATACATGCTTTTATTTAATGTAATTTTTTTATATACTGTATATTGTGAACTGCTAAATTATACAGGATGTGGAAAAGTGCAGAGCTATTAATGAACAAAGTGTAATCATATATGTGAAAAAATGAACATACACATAAAATTATAGCAATATGAATGCCTCACCCAATGTGATTGTGACAACAAATGTCTCTAAACATATGTTAAAGTGGTTGTAAACCCACTTTTTTGACTTTTACCTACAGGTAAGCCTATAATAAGGCTTACCTGTAGGTAAGGAGAATATCTCCTAAACCTGCACGGTTTAGGAGATATTCCCCTCGCAATGCGCCGCAGCGCATGCGCAGGGGGGATCTACGGTGAAAGGACCGGCAGCCGCCGGACCTTGCCGAATTGAAATCTCCTGCGCGTACGCGCGGGAGTGACGTCATCGCCGCTCCAGCCGAACACAGCGCTGGAGCGGCGATACCCAGAAGACACACCAGGCAAGAGGACATCTCGCTCGGCGTGGACCAGGTAAGTTCTACACACCTCGTTCCGAGGTAAGTATTTCATAATGAGCTAATATGTGGTTAGGCTTGTCGAGAAACTTGACAAGCTTTCTTTGCGTACACACTGTCAAGACCAAATCTCCTCGTTCTCAAACGCGGTGACGTACAACACATACAACGGCAGAGGAAGTTCAATTCCACTGGCACAACCCGTGGGGCTGCTTTTGCTAATCTCATGTTACTGGTGTTAAGTAAAAGTTTGGTAAGAGACGATTTGCACTTTTCAGACTGTTACAGCATGACAAACATGCTATCTCCATTACAAACTCTACTTTTACCGAAGGTGCACTCCCGTCTCATACTTTATTCTGAGCATGCGTGGATTTCTTAGCATACAAACGATCGTGTTTCTTGTCGAAAACCAGCCCGACGAGGAAATTGAGACTCCCGTCGAGGAAAAAGAGAAGAGAAGAGAAGAAAAAAACTTTAAAAGGTAGCCTTTAATGGTAAAAAAAGGAAAAAAGCACTACAAAGCACAGCAAGCAGTGGGGTGTATAGCTGACGCGTTTCACACTAGGGTTAAAGGCTACCTTTTTAATTTAGCATTAAAGGCTACCTTTTTAATTTTTTTTTGGTGTGCGGCTGTCCATATTTTCTCTTCAAGTTTTGCTTTGTGCATTGCCGTCACCCATTTGTTTCTGTGAGGACACTGATTGCACAGTGCACTCACCTGGAGCGGCAGTTTTTCCTTTGCCATTATGGTGGACATATTGGACACTTTTGACACATGTTTGGGACCATTGGCACTTATACAGCAATTAGTGCTATAAAAATGCACTGATTACTGTGTAAATGTCACTTGCAGGGAAGGAGTTAAACAATAGGATAAGGGGTTAACTGTGTTCCCTAATGTGTTTTCTAACTGTAGGGGGATGGTACATACTATAGGACAGTTATGGCGAACCTTGGCACCCCAGATGTTTTGGAACTACATTTCCCATGATGCTCAAATACACCGCAGAGTGCAAGAGCATCATGGGAAATGTAGTTCCAAAACATCTGGGGTGCCGAGGTTCGCCATCACTGCTATAGGAGATGATGGTGGTTCCCAGCTTGTAGGAACTCACAATCTGCATCTCCTCTTCTCTCAGAACAAGGATGTGTGTGTAAGCAGTATAATGATGGCGGCTGGTCGGCAGGCAGTTGAAGTAATACTAAACCATCATAAAATATTGCTTAGCTATGTAGTGCACTGTAAGTGAAGCAGGATTGCATTTTTTTTTTCCAAAATCAAAGTTTATTGCATACAAAAGATAGAATACACATTTGTAATACAGCATTAAAATGTATAAGGTGTAATACAATGCTTTGGTACAGAATATAAGATATAGCATTCGGGGGTGCATATCATACCATTGTACTTTAGTATGGTGTAGCAAGAATAAAACATAAACAAACAAAAAACAGAAGATGAACAGCAGGGGTGTCTAGCCCTGCAATAATCCTTGTGGTTATGTAGTCATGGTTACCCCATGTATACTGTGGGTAGTGGTTTCTCTGACACAATAATGAGGTCTAATGCGCCTGTCTGATTAGTTGTGAGCCATCTTGTTTCACAAGGTATTTCCGTTACATCGGTGTATGTTATAAGCCTTGAGGGACTTTGGCGGTGTGAATGGGTGTGCATAGACTCATTAGATCAGATGCTCAACTAGGAGTTGTTATTTGGGATCAGTGATTGGATACAAGGTGTTATGTTTAGTTAGTTGCCTACTGTCTCTTAATGGGTCAATTTCCATTAGGATTGCAGTCACCGGACCACTAGCAATTCACAGGTAGGAGCAGGTCTGGTAGGCACGTTTAGTATTCAGAATGGATACTTAAGTTGTTGGGAGAACCTTTTAGGTCAATTGATTGGAATAGGGTGGGACTTCAGGAAGCAACGCTCTTCGTGGGGGAGGAGAGCGATAATGAACACAGTGGATAGGGGTAATAGGAGGCCTAAGGATAGGGTGGTGAGTGTTAGTTCGGTCTCTGGACATAGATATTGGTCCTGCTTGTTATGTGTTGAGTGTGTGAAGGGATAGAAGAGGAGGGATGGTGGAGAATAGGGTGGCAGGTTGGTAGGGCAGATTTTTTCTCCTCCTCCTCCTCCGACTTGGCCTTTTGATCTTTGGTTGGCTTGGTGTATGAATTCCTCCATTTCTACCACTTTAATTATGCTTCTGAATCAGTCTGCAATGGTTGGGGGCTTGGAGGACTCCCAAAGAGTTGGGATGTACATTTTTGCAGCATTTAAAAAGTGTAGGGAGAGAGCGATGGTAATATTTTTTTGGGGATGGAGGAGTGGTGCAGGAGCATTTGGGCTGAGGTAAAAAAAAAAATTATATATATTTTTGGGGGATATTTATTGTAGCAAAAATGAAAAAATATTGATTTTTTTTACAAAATTGTCGCTCTATTTTTGTTTATAGCGCAAAAAAAAGGTGATTAAATACCACCAATAGAAAACTCTATTTGTGGGGAAAAAAGGAGCCACATCGCTCGACGCAAAAAGTGGCCTGGTCTTTGACCAGCAAAATGGTTCGGGACTTAAGTGGTTTAAGAAAAAAAAAAAATAAACATTGCACACCATTTGATTTGATGCAGATAAAATATATTTAAATGTTATATTGTTTGGGGGCTTTAAGTTAGCCAAATGGTATCATTTAAGCTGGCCATAGACAGATGAAAACTGAACTAGTTCAGCAGGGGTTGGCCCTGTTTGACCAAAGCTGATTATTTGATTGAGTTCTCTAAAGTTGATTTTTTTTTCTAGATTAGCAGCTGCAGCCAATGAGCTCCAAATGCTGGTCATTATCCTGACAGCAGCAGGAACCGCTATCAGAACACAATGTCCCAACAGGGACATTGTTGTCTCTTGCTGGATGAAAGAAAAATAACCATCTATAGCCAGCTTTAGACTAAAATCCTTTAAAGTAACACAAAACAGATAACAAAATACGTAGACAGATAAGATAGATAGATAGATAGATAGATAGATAGATAGATAGATAGATAGATAGATAGATAGTGTAGAGGTGCATTACAATCCTTATTCAGGTAGAAATAGATAGCCTGTAAGAATTTAAAGATACATGACAGGGTTGTGTCTCATCTTATCCCTCTTATCTATGCAATACTTGTTTTTATTGGACTCGGTACTGGCAAAGTTTGTATAATCAGATCATAACTCACAGCTGGGGAGCATTTTATTCAATAGTTCAAAGCTTGACATGGATGCCAGGCGAGCAGATGCCTGTGAAGAAGTTAGCATAGGGTGATCCCTTTGAGCATTTAAATAATTCAGTAGGCTTCTTCAAGTTGAACTTTGAAGAACTAGGTTATTGTTTTTTTGAATTTTTCATGTGCACTATACAAGGGCATCTCAAGAAACGATTGGGTAATTTCATTAATGCTACATATGACTGCAATCCTTCCTTTTATTTACCTGTTCTGTTGGTTTAGAAACATGACCTATGATGGCATTTATAATCAGTACCAATAAGTCTTTGTTGGACACTAAATGAAAATGATCGGCATTATCAGAGCACAATTTATAAGGTTTAAAATTAATTTGATTTTTTGTTGAAATGTATGCAGAACTGGCGGATTAAATTAATTTGCAATTAATGTGCATTTATTTAGAGCAGCGGTGTTACTGTCCATATTGTAAAAGCATACATTTCTACAAGTGGCTGTTTTTTTTGGGGGGGGGGGGGTGGCAAAAACCACTGCCGGTAAGTCCAGCACTCACCCCATCTAGGTGGCAGGGCAGGTGGCTCTGATGTCCTCTCCATCTCCTCCTTTGGTGTCCTCCATCATGGCGGACGGTGGTGGGTTGCAGCTCCTTTCCTCTTGTGGCTCCTCTTCTCTCTCCTCCTCTCCTCCTGCAGCTCCACGGTGTCCCACCCCCCTAGCACAGTGGATGGTGATGGACTGTGGCTCCGCTCCTTCTGTGGCTCAGGTGTCCTCTAGCATGGGGGATAGTGGCGGGTGGCGGGCTGCGGCTCCTCTCTATGTCCTCTCTCCTTCTCTCCCCCTGTGGCTCTGGTGTCCATTCAGCACTGCGGGGTGGTGGGCAGCGGCTCTGATGATCTCTCAGTTTCCTCTCTTCTCATCCTAGGCACCAGGTGTTCAATAGGATCACCTGTCATTTTGACCAATTGGGAAACGGGTCTCATGACCTGCTTTGTGATTGGCGGGGAAGAGATTTATTCTGAAAATAGTGAATATTCATGTGCTATCGGCACACATCTTTTTTTTGCAGCCTATTAGAGCCTCTGGCTCTAGTCATGTGCTTAAAAAAACACCCCCCCTATAGGAATCCATAGTCCGGCACCCTGTACCTTGTATGTAGATCAGGGGGCCGGATGCATGGATGGGGGGGCAGCACCCATGCTCCCCTAATGGATGGGCCACCACTGATTTCTACTCTTTAAGAAGAACATAGCAGAAGAAACTAACTGAAAATCATTGAAATAGATTGTTTAACCCCCTGCTGTCCGGGACATTTTTTTAAATGTTTCACATACATATTAAAATTTTTGCTAGAAAATTGCTTTGAAGCACCAAAATTATATATTTTATGAAAGCAGAAGGCCCGGGAGAGTAAAATAATAGCAGCTGCATTTTTTTATGTTGCACAATATTTGCACAGCTGTTTCAAATTCAAATTTGTAAGGAAAAAATGCACTAAAATGTATTTTAGTGCAATACTAAATGTTTTTGTAAAATAGAAAAGATGATGTTTGGGTTGAGTAACTAGATTTTAAACATTTCAAGACTTAAAATTGTGCGAGTTAATGAAATGGTGGTACCTGAAATTTCTCATAGGTAATGCTTTAAAAGTTATCTAAAGTTATCACTGTAGATTTACTCATGAATGATGGCCCCAGAATTATTGCATTCATTCTGATATTCACAGTGATACCTCACATGTGGGGTGCAAATTCTGTTTACATACGTGTGCAGGACCTATACTTATGTCTGTATTTACGTGTATGCATCGGGGAGATGGGGGTACATTTAAATGTTTACTTTTTTTTTTAAATCACTATAGAATTTTTTTTTTTTTTTATGTTATTTCACTTTATTGCTATAACAAGGTGGCTAATAGGCACCGTATCTAATTGCTTTGGGTGGGTGATGGGTATTCTTTATGGAGACATCATAGTTTAGACCTCCAATGTCTCCCCTGCACTGAAAAGCAGTTAATCAAGCACTGAATGTGCTTAATTAGCTGCTTCCCTGGCTGTAGCAGCCAGGTAATGACTGTTCTGAAACCAGAAGTTATGAAACATCTCTTCTGGCTTCATTATTCATAGAGTAGTTTGGCACACATGTAGCTCCATTTCTCCTCTACAAGTGTGCAAAGTTTGTTGTCTAGGGGACCTATGGTTGGGGAGCACCGATTTTTCAAAGCTGGACACCCCGGACACCCCTTCCATAGACTCCCATGTTAAACGTCAGTCTAGTCATGGACACAGTGAGGCATGGGCACAGTGAGGCATGGGCACAGTGAGGCATGGACACATTGAGGCATGGACACAATGAGGCATGCACGTGGACACAGTGAGGCAAAGTGAGGCACAGTGGGGCATGAAGATGGACACCCTAGGCTTATACTCAAGTCAAAAAAAATTCCCATTTTTTTGTGGTAAAATTAGGTGCCTCGGCTTATATTCGGGTCGGCTTATACTCGAGTATATACGGTAATTATCTATAAAAGAATATACAACTGCATAACATTGCATTTACATATCTGCCTCTTTTACTAAACGGTATGCATTATGAGGTCCTCACCCAAATGGCAATGGGACCCATGTTGATGAGTGTATTAGAGTTCACAAAAAAAAAATATAGCTGCAGTCACCATGTAGACTTTTCAAAGATGGGCACTAAGGGACAGATTCACGTACCTGCGGCGCAGCGTAACTTAAACCGTTTACATTACACCGCCGCAAGTTTTCAGTCTAAGTGCCCGATCCACAAAGCACTTACCTGGAAACTTGCGGCGGTGTATTGTAAAAACGTCCGGCGCAAGGCGGCCCAATTCAAATGGGGCGGGTACCATTTAAATTAGGCGCGCTCCCACACCGGACATACTGCGCATTCTCCGGTTGCAAGTTTCCCGACGTGCTTTGCGCAAAATTACGACGCGCCAACGTGTTGAGAATCGCGACGTGCGTAACGTACTTACGTCGGGAAAACAAAAAAATTCAAAAACGACGCGGGAAAGACGGGCATACTTTAACATGGTGGAGTCATTTTACACCATGTTAATAGCAGTCCTATCTTTGCGACGGGAATCTAAAACTTGCGACGACGTAACGACGGGAAAAACCTTCGTGGATCGCCGTAACTGCTAATTTGCATATCCGACGCTGGTTTACGACGCAAACTCCCCCCAGCGGCGGCCACGGTACTGCATCCTAAGATCCGACAGTGTAAAACAATTACACCTGTCGGATCTTAGGGCTATCTATGCGTAACTGATTCTATGAATCAGTCGCATAGATACTCTGAGAGATACGACGGAGTATCTGAGATACTCCGTCGTATCTCCTTTGTGAATCTGGCCCTAAGTATGTGGTCATTGATATTTCAATTCATATAATTAACACTACTTTTATTAGGACTTCTTGTAATGGTGTCAGTGCAAACTCCTCAGAAATGTTAGCCAGAAATTTACACAGAGCCTGCAATAAATGTAGATGACTGAGGCTGCCATAAAACATGTGAAAAAAAGTCTGTAAAAAAGTATTGCTTTTATTTTGACACAAGCAGCCCCGGCGTTCTATTCAAATGTAAATCTGATGCATTCTTTAATAATTTAGTGGCCTCCCATACACTGGAGATAAGTTTCTGTATGTTGTCCAGCAATATGCAATCTGACGCCAAGTGCTTACACTGCTGGATGCAGTGATTAAACAATGGAATTATGAGATTGCTTGGCTGCATTTATTAGTCCCAGACTAATGCTGTTTTTTTGGCAGATTAAATGTAAAATAATTTTGCTTGTTTTTGATAATTTTCCTATACTTGAGAAACTTTAAATGTCTATTTAAGCACTCTATGAGCCCTATAACACTTGGTCTTTTTGATATGTAAATATTGATTTGGGAATCAACATTCCAGGCTGAGTTGCATCTTCCTGCCACCTGCACATGACTATTGGTAATGAGTCCATCCATTCATTTGATAACCATTGCTAAAGCATTAACATGGAAGGGAGCCGGGTAATATTGCACTTTGTTTCCTAAAGTCAATATTTGCCATTTCATGAACTTAGATTTTAGGGACACAGGGGAACTGAGAAGACATATTTGCCTGCCTTTCATTAGAATCACAGGTTTATAAAGTTTTGGGTAAACAATAGGTTAAGCAATGCATAAGTTATAACATTTTCTTTCCTTTCCTTCGGGTTGAAGGAAAAAAAATAGCTTGATTCCCCCATCAACACAGAGTGAACCTCTCTCTCTGTGCAATTGCATTCTGACAGCTGGAGGTTTCCCAGTCATCAGAATAAAATGCAGATGAAAAAAGACCAACAGGCTGGTTGTACTGTAAGTGATTGTAAAGTCTTGTTTTGTTTTTTGTTTTTTAAATAAGAAACATATTGTACTTACCTGCTCTGTGCAGTGGTTTTGCACAGAGCAGCCTGGATCGTCCTCTTGTCGGGTCCCTCTTCGCTGCTCCTGGCCCCTCCCTCCTGTTGAGTTCCCCCCTACAGCAAGCAGCTTGGGCACCCAAGCCGAGCCACAGCTCCTTGTGTCCACTCAGTCACGGAGCTGCCATTCGTCCCTGCCCTCTCTCTCCCAATTGGCTAACTGACTTTGATTGACAGCCGCGGGAGCCAGTGGCGCCACTGCTGTGTCTCAGCCAATCAGGAGGGAGTGTCAAGGACAGCCGAGTAGACTTGTGCACACTGAAATATTTTGTTTCGGAAATGTGTTTTCGTCCGAAAAATAAATGTATTTAGTTATTCCCGAAATTCGTTTTTATTTATTTTGTTTCGTTAAAAAATGCATTTATCTGATAGACCAAATTAATTAAGGTTGAATCTGTCATTGAAGGCTTATGGTGTCTGTTAAATGTTCTAAGCAGATTCGACGGAGCAGCTAAACTGTACGACGCCGCAAGCGTACTTTTCCAGTCGAATGTTCCGCCTACAAGAACAAGAACGCTCGTTCCCACTCTTTTCCTGACCGGCCGGGCAGCGTGCTTGGATACGGGTCTGATATGGATTGTGGGGGGACCCCCACACCGTTTTTTCGGCGTAGGGGGGTCTCCTTGCAATCCATACCAGACCTAAGGGCCTGGTATGCCCCTGGGAAGGAACCCATGCCAGTTTTTTATTTAAAATTTGGCGTGGAGTTACCCCTCATGATTCATACCAAACGCTGCGGCTAGCATTGGCGGGAATCCAAGTCGGATCCCCATTGCTTCTATGACGCGCTCGCTGGAATGTGCTTTTTCTATTCCAGCGAGTGCGAGATGTCGGCACCATGTCGCCGCGAATCAGCACGATGCTGTCGTGCTGGAAACACATTCTCGGCAACAGGTATTGTACCTCAACGGGTACGTTTTACAGGTGGGGTTGCCTGTCAAACTCTGTCGGCTAACAGAAGCATTTTGAGGAGGGGGAAAACACAGGCCATATGCTGGCGATTCTAGCTAGGTCACAGCAGCCCCACTCCTACATTGCGGCGGTTGCTGATGCGGGGGGAGTGCTGTGTCATTCCACGCAATCCATTTTAGGATGCTTTAAGGAATTCTTCCAAAATGTTTACTCGTCTAAGGTTAATCCCACTACGGAACAAATACACTCATTCTTGGATAAATATCGGCTACCAACATTTTCTATGTCTGAGGTTACCATGCTTAATGCACCCCTTACCGGAGAGGAACTCCTGGAGGCACTGGCGCAGGCACACAATGGCCGTGCGCCAGGAGCTGATGGCCTTCCCTCTGAGGTTTATTGCAGGTATTCAGAACAGATCATCCCCATCCTTCTGAAAATATACAACACGGCCTTTGAAACTGGAGCGCTGCCCCCATCTATGAATGAGGCCCTGATTATAGTTCTGTTGAAGCCTGGGAAGGATCCGCTCTCCCCAGACTCATATAGACCCATCTCCCTCCTGACATTCGATGTTAAACTTCTGGCTAGAGTTCTAGCCACTAGACTGTCCAAGTGCATTCACAAGGTGGTGCATAGGGATCAGTCAGGCTTCATTCCCACGAGATCCACGGCACAAAATCTACGTAGGCTGTTCCTAAATATTCAGGTCCCAGTAGACAATCCAGGCAATAGGGCTATATTCTCTCTCGATGCAGCCAAAGCATTCGATAGCGTCGAATGGCCATACCTTTGGGAGACACTGCAGCGGTTTGGGGTTGGACCCTCTTTTCTGAAATGGGTGCAATTGTTGTATAGCTCTCCAACAGAAAGGATGAGAGTCAACGGGGAGGTATCCGAGTCGTTTCGACTTTTTAGGGGCACACGGCAGGGGTGCCCACTGTCACCCCTGCTGTTTGCCCTAGCAATAGAGCCCCTAGCGATTCACATGAGAGCTTCATCAGGCATTACAGGCTTTGTCAGGGGAACAGGGCGGGATGTTATCTCTTTATTTGCAGACGACACGTTATTATATTTAGGTGACACACGGGAGTCTTTGAGTAATGCGATGTCTTTGATCGCAGACTTTGGGGATCTGTCAGGCTTCAGCATCAATTGGAACAAATCGGTACTTATGCCACTGGATCCCATGACAAACAGTCTCCCAGACTGCGCCAGGGATGTAGTGGTGGTAAATTAATTTAAATATCTAGGTATTCAAATCACTCCCGACCCTACTCAATACTTGTCCAAGAATCTGACGCCACTGTTACTTAAATTCAGACAGAAGTGTGCGTCCTGGAAAAAACTCCCTCTATCGATCACAGGCAGAGCAAATCTTGTTAAAATGGTGTGGGCCCCCCAACTCCTATACATTTTTCATAACGCCCCGACCTGGATACCACATAGATGGTTTTCTCAGATTGACGCTCAGTTTAGGGATCTGATATGGGGTGGTAAGACAGCGCGCATAAAACTTAGTACACTACAACTTGCCAATGACCAGGGTGGTCTAGCTGTCCCTCATGCCCGTTATTACTTTATTGCTTCACAAATTCAACATTTAGGAAATTGGGGGGAGATGGACCACGGGGATCCGGTGCGTGCGCCGCTGCTTCCGCAGGGGTCAACGCTCCCTGCGGTGTCCCACCTGGAGGCAGGGTTCACGCATCTAGACCAGACATTACCCACGGTGATACTGCTTAATACGCTCTGGAAATATGTCCGGTCCAGTCTTGGTGTCAGGGGGGTATGCCCTTTCACCCCCATTTGGAAAAATTCTTACTTCAGAGAGCTCCTTAAACTTGAAGGCTTCAGGCTGTGGGACAATGCAGGGATCCAATACATTACACAACTGTTTGATGGTCCGATCCTCAAGTCCTTTACAAATCTACAGGAGGAGTTTGGGTTGGGCAGAGCACAATTCTATAAGTACCTCCAACTACGGCATGCAGCCCAGAAAGAAGCCAGACTTTCCCCTATAAGTATAGTGAGGCACCCCCTCCATAGTGATGTGCTTTTTAATAAGGATAACAAGGGCATGATTTCACAAGTCTATTCTAGGCTGCTGAGTGTCACCCACGACGCGTCCGAATTGCCATGTAGGAAGGGGTGGGTAACTGATCTAGGCCCCATTGACGGGGATACATGGGAGCTGTGCATAACCTCCGCTCCTTTGGTCTCGGTGTCAGCGCAACATAGACTCTCGCATTTGTACCTCCTCCATAGAGTGTACAGAACCCCCGCCCGACTCTATAAATGGGGAATACGAGACTCCCCAATCTGTCCCAAATGTAATGTGCAGGAGGGAGATTTACTACACATGTTATGGAAATGTCCGAAATTATTCCGATACTGGAATTATGTCATTACCACTATATCTCAGGCATATGGCTTTTCGTTGTCTCATGACCCAGTGATCTGCCTACTAGGTGCCCTCGAAGGTACCATCACTTTCTCCTAATGGTCATACAGCCGTACTGAGGCTGCTGTATGTGGCACGAAAGGCCATTGCTAGATTATGGATCACCCCCAGAGTACCATCAGAGGGACAATGGGTAAAGATGGTAAATAGCCTGCTAATAAGAGAAAAGATAACTTACCAACATAGAAAGTCCCTTAAGAAGTTTTACTCACTGTGGCAACCCTGGCTAGATGTACCGGGATTGGGCCCCACCCAATTGATCATGGAGAGACTACTGCAAGGGTAAGGGGACTATTGAAGGCTTGGTAGGGGTAGGCTGGTGCCAAGACAGGCATTGAGATATCCAAATATGTTTCGTGTGACAGGTTGTGGCATGGTAGGGATCACTAGAGGTTGTCTTTCACGAGGTTACAGGTTAATGGCAAATAAAACAGTACTGTTGCGTGCCTATGCCGTGAGGCACGAAGAGATATATGTGGAGGAACTCAGGTATATCGGAATAGTTGGGGTGACGGGATAGAGTTTGGAATCCAGTGCATAGATGCGCTGGCCTTCACTACATACGTTTGGTAGCCTCAAGGGTGCTAGTTCCATGTACGCGCAATAATGTACTGACTAATGTTATTGCATATCCTAAAATGTTTTATCTGGATGGGCTTTCGCCCAGTTGTGAACATATGTAAGTTATTTTTTGTATGCATCCTACAGTGCTGTTTGATTATTTTTTTTGCTTCAATAAACCTTTTCTTGATTAAAAAAAAAAAAACTCTGTCGGCTAATCTGAAATTGCTGTGGCTGAGAAGTAAGACATCAAGGCCATAGTTTACATACACCCCTGTCTGTTTTATAATTTAGGTGGGCAATACAACTATGACTCATCTCTCTATTTGTATCATCATCCAGCTACCTGTGTAAAAGACCCCTTAAAGGGTCATTAAAGGAAAAACATTTTTTAGCTGAAATGACTGTTTACAGGGTATAGAGACATAATAGTTAACTGATTCTTTTTAAAAAAATGATTAAAAATAGATAAAAACCAATCATATAATGTGCCTGCAGTTTAGTTTCGTTTTTGCTGTTGTTTGCTGGTTTTCTGATGTACAGAGAGCCACTAGAGGGCAGTCAGCCAATAGAGAGCAATGATACTTTGTCTAAAACTCCTCAGCACCAATCCAGTTTCGTTTTACACACACTAATCACACCTCCTTGATTAGTGACCACAGTGAGAAATCTCCCAGTACTGTGGTGATCAGGAAACAGACAACCAGGAAGTGTCCAGAACAGAGAGGATTTACAGCAACATCAAAGCAAAAACGAACAATGAGGACATGAAACCAGGACTGCAGTAAGGTAAAGGAAGCTATTTAGCTATAAAAAAAATCCTTTATTGACCCTTTAAGGTGGCCATTCTAAATTAACAGTTACAAGTTGTAGCTTGGAAATCCAAATAGGTGTATGATCTGCAGGTGCTGATAGGGCCACTAAAAGTAATTTTTTTCTCATTAGCAGCTGTGCTTAGTTTGTGCTGTTTACCAAAGCGGAGGAACTTCTGATTCATAGTCAACTAACTAAAAGTGGTCTTTTACTTCAAGCAGGATGGGGGGAATTCAATGTAAACACAAGTAGACAAATAGATTTTTATAATCCTTTCCAAAATAGACCAGGCCCCTTCTATCCCAAGGGCCCATAGCAACTGCATGGGATGCTTATCCTCAAAAGATAAAGAGAAACTCCCACCATGCCCATTCAGGGAAAAGTGACATTGTCTGTGAAAAGGTAGCCCTAGACACACTGATAATCACCTTGCCAGTGACTCATTCACTGTTGTAGATGGCGCTAAAATCTTCAGTCATCTACTTTTGGATATTAAGGCAATCTGTGACATTGTTCTGTCAATCATGTTACAGTACTTAGGCAAAGGTTTTGTATTTCTCTCCATCCAGTCCAAAGATTTGCATAGCTCTGCTAAACAGCACAAGGGCAAGGGAAGAGACCTGTATTTTCTCTGCTGCAGTTTCACTATTGTCACAGATCTCCTCTCCATGCCCAAACTGTAAATAGACAGAGAAAGAAAGTCTGCAATCTCCACCTATCAGCATGCTCCTTGCCCTACAACACATCTGATTAGCTCCTTGCACTTCTTCTCTCTCCTCTAAACTCTGCTGTGCAGTAGACTTCAAGAATCTAACACCAAGTCAAAATCAGATGCATACACTGATGATGTATCAATGTTTACAGAGCTGCATTTGTTTATGTGTTTTATTTCTGCCTGTACCTGGAGTTCAGCTTTAAAGTGTTACTAAATCGAATAATATGAAAATAGTTCATAGTTTTTTCTGTTTTTGAGTTTCTTGACAGGCTTGTCGAGAATCTTGTCAAGCTTTCCTTGCATAGACACTGTCAAGACAAAATCTCATTGTTCTCAAATGCGGTGACGTACAACACGTACGACGGCACTATAAAGGGGAAGTTCGATTCCATTGGCACCACCCTTGGGGCTGCTTTTGCTAATCTTATGTTACTGCGTGTTAAGTAAAAGTTTGGTGAGAGACGATTTGCGCTTTTCAGTCTGTTACAGCGTGACAAATGTGCTATCTCCATTATGAACGCTACTTTTACCGAAAGTGCACTCTGTCTAATACTTTATTCTGAGCATGCGCTGGTTTCTAAGCATACACACAAACGTGTTTCTCATCGTAAACCAGCCCGACAAAGAACACAACGAGGAAATTGAGACTCCCGACAAAAAAAAGAGAGCGACGAAAAACATACACATGACCGTTTTTCTCGGCAAAAATGCTCTGCCAGCATTTTTCTTGATGGATGTTGCCGAGGAAAACGGACGTGTGTACGAGGCCCTACACTAAGCTTCATATGTTGACTAAAATTACACTCAGTTGCTTGCTATAGTTATATACAAAGGGCCAGATTCACATATAACTGCGGCGGCGTAACGTATCGTAGATACGTTACACCGCCGCAAGTTTTCATCGCAAGTGCCTGATTCACCAAGCACTTGCGATGAAATCCTCCGCCGGCGGCCTCCGGCGCAAGGCGGGCCAATTTAAATGGGCGTGTGCCATTTAAATTAGGCGCGCTCCCGCGCCGGACCTACTGCGCATGCTCCGTTTCGTAATTCCCGTCGTGCTTTGCACGCCGTGACGTAATTTTTTCGAACGGCGACGCGCGTAGCGTAATTCCGTATTCCCGGACGGCTTACGCAAACGACGTTATTTTTTAAATTTCGACGCGGGAACGACGGCCATACTTTAGACAGCAATACGCTTGCTGACTAAAGTTAGGGCACCTAAAACGACGACTAACTTTGCGACGGGAAACTAGACAAAAAATACAAAAAAGCTGCGCCCAATGATTTAAGTTAACGTCTATAGTACTCAGCAGGTGATAAGGATGATTAGATCCCATAGGACATTGTTCATATATTGCAGATGGAAACTTCAAAGTTGGTTCATGTATTAGAATAATGGCTGATCAAAAACTCCAAACCACCAGGTGACATGCATACAGTCAGTGCCAGCCCTCCACCGTAAATAAGAGCAGCTTACCAGATGGCAAGCCTTTAACACAATTGGCTATAGCCCAGCCACGGCCTTTAAATCCCCAGGTCACTTAGTTGGGACACTCCGTCACTAAAACAGGATCCCAGGCTCGGGTGTTTGTGATAAAGGGTTGTGGTTCAGGGAAACTAGACTAGCGGCGACGTAGCGAACGCGAAAATCCATCGGGAATCGCCGTAACTCCTCATTTGCATACCCGACGCTAGTTTACGTTGCGAACTCCCCCCAGCGGCGGCCGCGGTATTGCATCCTAAGATCCGACAGTGTAAAACAATTACACCTGTCGGATCTTCTGGCTATCTATGCGTAACTGATTCTATGAATCAGTCGCATAGATAGAAACAGAGATACGATTGCGTATCAGCAGATACGCCGTTGTATCTCTTATGTGAATCTGGCCCAAAGAGACTGCATTTTATCTTAAGCTCCTTATACTGTAAGTGGCTAGATTGCAAAACATTATATGAGCATGTTTTCATATACCATTACATATAGCAAGACTCTATGTGATGTAAATTGTAGATGTGTAAACTAAAGAAATGGGCCATTGGGATATGGAAAAATGGACTCTAGCCAGCTAGAAGCATGAGATGATGTAAGAAGTGGTTACTCAACCAAGATCTATGATTATATGACTGTTGTGATTGACTATCTGTAATAAAGAAGGAGGAACATGAGGAGGGTTTAATTAGGTGGGTCATAGATGCTCAAGTGTTCCTCTGGCCCCTGATGGGTTCCTAAGACCCTATAAAATAATTTCAGTAGTGTCACAGCTTTATGAGTAGGGTTTACCTAGTCAGTGGTTAAGTGGGATTAGTTTGATGCCATCAGTGGGCTTTGGATAGTCTGCCTTTACTTTACATTATGTTATCTGAGTCTATGTATACATTTCACTTAAGACTGGCACAGGTTTTGCTGTCAGCTGGGAGATCTTTGAGGTTGACCATAATGCCTTGTACACACGATCGGAATTTCTGATGAAATAAGTCAGACAGAATTTTTTCATCGGATATTCCGACCGTGTGTGTGCCCCATCTGAGTTTTTCCTTCGAAAATTCTGACGGACTTAGAAAGAGAACATGTTCTCTTTTTTTCTGATGGAAAAAAATTCTATCAGAAACTCTGTTCGTCTGTATGGAACCCCGATGGAGAAAAAAACATGCATGCTCAGAATCAAGTCGACGCATGCTCGGAAGCATTGAACTTCATTTATTCTTGGCTTGTCGTAGTGTTGTATGTCACCGCAGTCTTAATGGTCGGAATTCGGTGTGACAGTGTGTATGCAAGACAGCGTGAATGGAATTCCATCTGAAAAATCCATCTGAGTTTTTCCCGATGGAAATTCCGATCGTGTGTACAAGGCATTACAATATGTTTCGTACTACTATGTGGTTGCCTTATCCTTTCCACCAAAACAGTTTATGTTTAATTATTTGGGGGGAAAAGAGGCAAAGTACTTAATTGTTGGTTATGGCTTAGTACATATTGTTATGCTTCTTAATACTCAAAGTAATCTCATCCAAAGATGTGATCATTATTTGCCAAAAAAGATATGACCTCTTGGGCTTCTCTTTACCATTTAACATCTCCAGTGACAGAATGAGTAAGAGAAGAGAATGGGTGGAAGACAAATTCTAAAGGTGAAATACTGTATATGTAAGTCATTACAAAATATGCATCAAATCACTGATAAAATGTGATAGTAGCATCAAGTAATGCCAGTGACATGCTGAACATCTGCAAGGCAGCCCATAGATTAGTCAGTTTTTTTTTTCATTCAACCAGCTGGTTAAACAAAAAAAAAATAACAATTCCCCCATCAACACACTATAGGGGTTTATATACTAAAGGTAAAAAGAGTTTCACTCTGCAAGTGCCGTTGCTCCGAAGCTTAGTAAATGAGGTAAAGCTTTACTTTGCAAAAAATACCCAATCACATGACAGGAAAAAAAAAAACAGTTTGCTTGCACATAATTGAATGATTAATGGAAGTCAACAGAGCTTCTATTTATTTACTAAGCTCTGGAGTATCTGTGCATGATCATTTAATCTCTCATGGCTTTTAACTTAATCCCCATAACTGAAACCTGGTTTAAGATTTTGCCTCAGCTTCTCCTGCTGACCTCCCATGGTGGCCTCCACTGGACTCACTCCCCCAGACCCAACGAACAGAAAGGAGGTGGAGTTGGATTTCTTCTATCCCCACAAAGCACTATCCAAGTCCTTCCTATCTCTCCATATCTATCTTCTTTCGAGATGCATTGCATTGGTCTGTTTTCTCCAATTTCTCTGAGGATTGCAGCAATTTATAGGCCTCCTGGACCAGTATTGCACTTTGCTGATGACTTCACTGCCTGAGTACCCTACTTTCTCTCCTCTGAAATGCACACTATCATTCTTTGTGACTTCAAGATCCCCGTGAATGTCAACAGCTCAGCTGCAGCTCATCTTCTCAACGTGACCTCATCTTTTGAACTAACCCAATGGACACACACTTCAACTCACTTCAACGTCAATATGCTCGACCTTGTATTCTCCAATCTCTGCACTCCTGGCAACCGCACCAACACCCCCTTTCCTCTGTCTGACCACAACCTCATCAGTTTCACTGTATCCCTCCAACCACCAATCCCTCCAAGCAGAAAATTATTACTTTTAGGAACCTTTGCCACTTTAAACCTTCTCTTCTCTGTTCTGCTACTGACCACCTCTATGACATAATCTCTCCCCTGTCCTGTCCTGACCTGGCCACCTCTGTCTACAACAGTTCACTCTCATCATTACTGGATTCACTTGCTCCTCTAACTACACATAGAAACAGGCCCCCGACCATTACAACCCTGGCAAACTGACAACATTATAAATCTCAAGGGACATTGTCGTGCTCTTGAATGACTGTCTGGCGTAAAACCAAATGCCAGCAGGATTTCACCCTATATAAATCCGCCCTCCTAAAATACAATTGCTGTCAAACAACCATACTTTGTCTCTCTCTTTCATACCTTGTCATCCAGTCCCCGTCTGCTCTTCTCAACCTTTAACACTCTGCTTCGTCACCCACCCTCTCTACCCACTAACTCACTCACTGCCCAAGTGATTGCCAATCATTTCAAAGATTTCTTTTGAACTACTACTGAAGAGGTTACAAAACTTTTCTCAGATGCCCACCAAACCAATTATCCCCTGGATCCTGTTCCATCTTATTATATCCTATGCTCCCTCTCCACTCACATCTTCAATCTCTCCCTCTCTTGTGGCATCTTCCCCTCTCCTCTAAAACATGTGCAGATCACTCCCATACCTAAAAAACCCTCACTGGACCCCACCAACCTGAACAACGTAAGACCCATCTCATTGCTTCCATTCACCTCTAAACTTCTAAAACGCTTGGTCTACAACTGTCTTAGCTTCTGCCTCAATGGAAATAACCTTCTTGTTTTTTTTTTTCACAATCAAATGGTTTTATTGAGAAAAAGATAGCATAGTTACATGGTTAACAAACTTTTGTAACATAACAAAAAAAGGAAAGGTGGTAACAGTCGTCTTGTATTGACATAATATTGACTTTGTGTTCAAATAAGTAAAGCACTATGCAGTTCAATAATTATTAATTATAGCTTCCGTGTTAGGAAGTATTAAAACTGAACTTACTGAAATTTCAAGGATATGAGTAAGAGTGTAAGGAAGGAGGGAGGGGGGAGAGGGAGAAGGGTGGGATTAGGAAAGGAAATAGGGAAGTGATATATCACATTGGAACATGCCCCGTTCAAAGCTTTGGTATATAAGTTACTTGAAAGGTTGTAAAGACATTTACAAAAGACCGTTTAGGATTTATACAGGGTCACCCAAATTTCCTATGTGTCTGGGGAATTGAGAGACTGATACTCTTTAGAGTGTATGAATATTAACCAATTTTTCCATGTCTTGTTGAAAGTCTGACCGTTTTCTTTCTTCATTGCTGTAATTTCTTCTAGTCTATAAATGTAATTAACCCTGTCCAGCCAATCCATGACCGTCGGGGTATGTGTTGTTTTCCAGTGCACTGGAATGAGAGTCTTGGCTGCAAGCAATAGGTGTCTGGTCAGAGATTTCTTGTATTTGCTCAAGGAATAAGAGTTTATGTGAAGTAGGCATGCAGCAGCATTTAGATTTATCTCCGTCTCTGTTATGTGTTTGATCCAGTGTGAAACCTGTGACCAGTAGTCAGAGACTGGTGGGCATTCCCACCATATGTGTAGGAAGGTGCCAATGTCTGCGTTGCAACGCCAACAGAGATCTGATTCTGATGGGGACCAATGTCTAATTTTGTGTGGTGTTAAGTACCATTGGGTCAAGACTTTGTACGATATCTCCTGATATCTCGCGCTGATCGAGCATTTGTGTGTAAGGATACATGCTCTTTCCCATTGTTTTTCGCTGATTGTAGTACCTAGGTCTTTCTCCGAAATAACCTTCTTGACCTCTTACAGTCTGGCTTTCACTTGCAGCACTCCACAGAAACTGCCTTCCTAAAACTCACTATTTACTAATTGCTAAAACCAATGGTCACTACTCCATACTGCTACTACTTGACCTGTCTATGGCCTTTGATACTGTTGACCACATGCTCCTTCTCAGTAAACTCTATTCCCTTGGCCTCCAAGATTCTACTCTGTCTGGTTCTCTTCCCACTTATCACAGCACTCCTTCAGTGTTACCTACAACTCTGTCTCCTCCTCGCCATTGCCCCTTTCTGTGGGGGTCCCCCAAGGCTCTGTTCTTGGACCCCTTATGTTCTCTATCTACACCTCCTCCCTTGGTCACTTGATAACTGCCCACAGTTTCCAATACCATCTATATGTCGAAGACACCCAAATCTATCTGTCTACTCCACACCTTACTCCTTCAGTCTCCTCTCGCATTACTAACTTACTAACTGACATATCAGCATGGATGTGGCACCACTTCCTTAAACTAAATTTCTCTAATACCAAGCTGGACCCCTCCATGACTTTTCCATCAGAATCAATAATGCAACCATCAATCTCTCCCCTCATGCCAGGGTACTAGGTTTAATCCTAGACTCTGACCTGTCCTTTCAGCCCCAAATCCAATTGTTGTAAAAAGACTACACCTCCATACAATTTCTAAAATCTGCCCCTTTTTAACAAATGAAACCAGCAAGTTACTTATTCACTCCCTTGTTATCTCTCGCCTGGACTATTGCAACTCCCTTCTATTTGGCCTACCTCTCCATAGGCTATCCCCTCTTTAGTCTATCATGAATGCTTCTGCCAAACTTATCCACCTTACCAACTGATCAGTGTCTGCCACCCCTCTCCGCCAATCCCTACACTGGCTCTCGATCACCTTGCAAATGAAATATTAACCATAACATACAAAGCCATTCACAATTCTGCCCCAAGCTACATCACCAATGTTGTCTCCAAACATCACCCAAACCATCCTCTCCCCTCCTCTCAAGACATCCTACTCTCAAGCTCCCTTGTCTTCTCCTCCTATGCTCATCTCCAGGATTTCTCCAGAGCCTTTCCCATCCTCTGGAACTCTCTACCTCAATCTGCCCGACTATATCTTACTCTAGCTGCCTTCAGGCGATGCCTGAAAACTCATCTCTTCAGGGAAGCCTATCACACCTCCAATTAATCATTTACCACTGCCATCAGCTCATTCCCTACAGTTACAACCTTTTGTACCACCCGCCCCACCCTGTTATATTGTAAGCTCTTCTGAGCAGGGCCCTCTTAATCCTCTTGTATTTTATTGTACTTTAACTGTATTGTCTCCATTTTATCTTGTAAAGCACTGCGTAAATTGTTGGCTCTATATAAATCTTGAATTATAATAACTGATCTTCCAAAGTGCAACTGCACTTTGCAAAATGCACAGCCTGTTTGCCTTTAGTAAATAAATCCCTTTATGTGGATGGGGAAATCCTCCCCACTGAGTGATTGTATTCTGGAGGGAAACTTCACTTATATCAAAATACACTGATCAGTTCTGCAGGTTATAGTCGAATAAGTGTGGAAAATCTGACAGGGCCGTTGTACAACAGTTAGGCCCCGTACACACGGCCGAGGAACTCGACGTGCCAAACACATCGAGTTCCTCGGCCAGTTCAGCCCTGAAGCCGCCGAGGACCTCGGCGGGCCGAGAGCTCCCATAGAACAACGAGGAAATAGAGAACATGTTCTCTATTTCCTCACCGAGGTCCTCGTCGGCTTCCTCGGCCGAAAGTGTACACACGGCCGGGTTTCTCGGCAGAATTCAGCCAGAAACTCGGTCGGAAGCTGAATTCTGCCGAGGAAACTGGTCGTGTGTACGGGGCCTCAGTCGGTAGATCAACTTCTGTGCAATCTCTGCCTATATATGGAAAATTCCGCTAGTCCCTACTGAACCAGCCACATTTCAATCCATGTATGGCTGGCTTTAAATAGATGAAAAAAAAGAAAAGAATATGCAGTATAGTCTGAAAAGGTGAATTTGTTCTTATGAGTTTTGCAAAGTAAATTTCATAAAACAAGAATGTCATTCCAGTTACAGGTTACTTATCATGGGCAGGCATATAATCCAGGTCTGCTAATTAATACATTTACAATGCATAGAGCAATTTTATGTGCATTTTGTTTTTCTAAGATATATTAACTGCAGCTTTTTATAGGTACTGAAAAATTAGCACTTGTATTTGTTTCACATTGGTGGTCCTACTTTCTCAATATTCCTAGTCTTATACATTTACTATAATTTATTTTTATATCACAAATATTTAAAAGAAAAAACAATAATTTCAAACCACTTTGTAGTCTGATGCAGAACAGTGTGAAATAATGAGTCCACATTGACATAACCTTGACTATTCAGAGCCAGGCACAACCTTGACAGTATTTGTGCTGCCTACTTACTGCATCAAGTCCCTTTGTTTAAATTTTAAGCTCTAAATAGGGATGTCTAAATAGCTAATGCTTCCCATTTTAAGCTTCTTAATGGCTATGCATAACATAAAAGTAAATAGAGAGCTCATAAAACAGTCACACAATATTGAATTCATTTCAATGGCTTTAGAAAGCAGAGGTTGTGTTTATGGAAAATAATAGCTGTCCTTTACAAAGCTTTCTATTCTACCGATACTGGTCCAGCAGAAACTGATTGTATTTAGGCCAGAGATGAAACGCGTGGCATGTCTGGAATACAAAATTGTTCATTATCTTATACCCATGGTGCTGGTTTTTACTGAGCTGCGTAAGCTGTTCTGGGTATTCCTGAGCCAGTACCTAAGTCAATAGGCTAACAGGAAGCAAATCCAAAGCACCCTATTAATAATTTGGTATTGACCCACTTATACTCAACTCTCCAGTGTGAATCATCTGCTCATTAGTCAATTCAAAATATCCAGTGTTCTTTGTATAGGGGAACATGTGATCTCTTTGTATGATGAAGGGCTTGGACCTTGGAACAGCCAATTTCCTGGCCCAAACACTCACAAAAGGACAACGAAATCCCTCTGTAATTTCTCCTACTAATCCCTGACATGAAGCTTCACAGAGTTGACTCCAAGAGCACAAAAGCAGTGGTGCAGTACAGAGAAGGTGAGTATAAGTTGGTATATTAAAAGATGGTCCATTGGTGGGAAAGAGAAGCAAAGGGATGTAGTTCCTTTAATGGAAGCATTTATAAACCAGAGAAGTTGACCTTATTGGCAACTCTCAGCTTGTAAGAGTTAATCTCCACCTATACCATTATTTGGCCAGTTGGAAGCTTATAAGGTAGGAGGGGCAGGTTCAAGATCTGCATGCAACTTAATTTGCCTATATCTTTGGATCTACTGATCTTACTGCTGAAGGGAGAGGGGCCAGCAGGACCACTCATTGCAACATTTTGGCTGGTTCAAGGACATTTTCATAGTGTATGGTCTGCTTTAATCTCAATAACATGTAATCAAATGCAGCCAGAAAGCACACAGGCTAGATCACATGTTCACTGGAAAGCTCTGTGCTGTGTAACTTACTCCTGAAATGATTAGCTGAAAATAGGATTTCCTGTATAGAGCCCCCCCCCCCCAACATAAAACAGGGTAAAATAATAAATAAATGATGTTTATTTTTTTAATAGGCCATAGTTAGTTACATAGTTAGTCAGGTTGAAAAAAGACACAAGTCCATCCAGTCCAACCACAAAAAAAATACAAATAAACAAACAAAATAAAAAACATAGTACAATCCCATACACCCAATTCCATACCCACAGTTGAATCAAAGGAAGGCAAAAAAACTCAGCAGAGCATGATCCAATTTGCTACAGCAGGGGAAAAAATTCCTTCCCGATCCCCCGAGAGGCAATCGGATTTACCCTGGATCAACTTTACCTACAAATCTTAGTACTCAGTTATATTATGTACATTTAGGAAAGAATCCAGGCCTTTCTTAAAGCAATCTACTGAGCTGGCCAGAACCACGTCTGGAGGGACATTTAATTATATTTTAGTTTTTAACCAAAGTGTTGCTTTAACATTTTGAACCCCAGTGATTAAAGAAAATAGAATATTTTCCCTTTTTTTCAAAGAAACTTGAAATGAGAAAATTGCATCTTATACTGCACTATGTATTCTTGAGAGGAAATGCAGTCCAAGTTAATTAGCACTATATCTTGAAAGGGAAGGCAGGTTTCTTTCAAGTAAAGGATCTCTAAAAAAATCCAGGGCAACAGCAGGTTGAAATAAGGTAAGATACCTTCTAGATTTGTTCAGTAAGGCAGCCTATGAGTGGTGCTGAAATGTCATAGAGTTCAATCAATATTTTCTGATTGTTCTGTATGACTTTCCAGACTCTGAAGATTGTTATGTAACTATTATTTACCCTATCAACAGACCAATATTTTTAACAAAAATCTTCCTATAAAATTATGGTGCATTTAACAGATTTATTGCCTGATATTTACCTGTAAATGCATCCCTTGTGTACACATCTAAAACCCTTGAGACTGCTCCTGTAAGTATGACATGTTTGTTATTTTAAAGAAAAAAATGTTTTCCTTTATTAACCCTTTCAGTGTTTTTGCCTTTAGTGGCGCTGCACTTTTTTTTATATTCTGTTACATTTATCCTTTGTTGTGTCGGGTGCCACTTTAGACACAAATTTTCTGGAGGAGCTCAGTATTTTATTTGTTGACTTTATTAAATACTTCCAACTTCCAAGGGGGTTAAACCTGATCAAACCTGATCAAACTTGGAAGTTTCCTCCATTGAATCCATGGTAGGATTGACATAGCTCCCTCTAAACTCTCCCAGTCCTTATTGTCACCATGGCAGTTCCAATCTATGATTCTCGCCAAATGCGTGGCATATTAGTATCATTTTAAATCGGGAAAACCTACTCCGCCACTATCTTTTGGTGGTCTGGTAAGGATGTTGAAATTGATGCTCAGTTTTGGGCCCATCCAAATTAAGCTACAGAGAAAGGAAAGTAACCGCTTACATTTTTTTTGAGGAAGTGTAATTGGAAGGGTATGAAAATAATATGAATGAAATACATGAGTATTCTAGGAAGTATAGTCATGTTAAGGATTGCTACTCTACCAAACCAGGAGAATGGTTTAGGTGACCAACGTTTCAGGTCTTGCTGTATGTTATGTAGCAGAGGTTTGAAATTGGCTTGGTAAATATAAGCAACTGAGTCATAGTCCCAAATATTTAAGAGCAGCAGTTTCAAATTTAAAAGAGCAAGTGGATCATGCCACGGCTAACAAGTCTGGAGAAAGAGTAAGATTAAGGGCTTCTGACTTGTTATAGTTGTTGTTTATGTTAGAAACATAACCGTAGTATTGGAAGTTTTTTATTTACTTCAGATGTTCCTTTTAACTTTCCATGAAAACTTGCAGCTACTATCGCCTTGCACCTCATAGCTTTTTCTGCTTCTATGAGTTTTTTTAGTCTGTCCAATCTTATCTGCTTCTCCCTTTAGCACTCTACAAAGCCTCCTGGGTAACTTTTTTCTTCATTATTAAACACTTGCTTACTGGGCACATATACCCCCTTCCTGCCCAGGAGAAATTTCAGTTTTCAGCACTGTCACGCTTTGAATGACAATTGCGTGGTCGTGCTACGTGGCTCCAAAACAAAATTGATGTCCTTTTTTCCCCACAGATAGAGATTTCTTTTGGTGGTATTTTATCATCTCTGCGGCTTTTATTTTTTGCGCTATAAACAAAAAAATTGCGACAATTTCGAAAAAAAAACGCAATATTTTTAACTTTTTGCTATAATAAATATCCCATTTTTAGTTTTTTTAACAATTTTTTTTATCTCAGTTTAGGCCGATATGTATTATTCTACATATTTTTGGTAAAAAATTGCAATAAACATACAGTGATTGGTTTGCGCAAAAACTGCGATATTACGGTGGACACATCAGACATTTTTGACACATTTTTGGGACCATTCACATTTATACAATATAAATATATAAATATGCACTGATTACTGTATAAATGTGACTGTCAGGAAAGGGGTTAACACTAGGGGGCAATCAAGGGGTTAAATGTGTTCCCTGCTAGGTGATTCTTACTGTGGGGGGAGGGGACTGACTGGGGGAGGTGACTGATGGTTGTCCCTATGTACAAGGGACACACCATCGGTCTCCTCTCCCTGACAGGACGTGGATCTCTGTGTTTACACACAGAGATCCACATCCCTGGCTCTGTGACTGCTGATCGTGGGTACCTGGCGGAAATCGCGGTCGTCAGGCATGCGCATCGGCACCCGAGTGACGCAGCGGTCATGCAACCACGCCGGCAGAAGGGTGCGCACCCCCCAGTGGCGGGAGGCCAGAGGCCGTACATTGTCGATGGCCAGATGGGAAGTGGTTAAAAAAAACATTTGTAAAAATAAAAAATAAAAAATCTGTGCTTTTGTTCAATATTTTAAAGTTGGTTATATGATCTCTTTAAAGTGTCTCTATCATACAACTAAAAACGATGAAAACGCTCCTTACCTGTAAAGAAGAAAAAGTAAGTACAGTAAGCTGTGCACAGAGTCTTAAATAAACAACACCATGTTGTTGACTTAAATTATATATATATATATATATATATATATATATATATATATATATATATATATATATATATATATTTATATATATTAAATAGTGTGGTCCCACCATGAAAGTTTAGGGGTTGCATTATTTAAAAATGTCACCAAACTTTTAACATGCAGAACATAACTTGTACTTGTGTAAATTATTGCTAAACAACATAAAAAATCAAGTGCGTCTATGATAGATGTCCACATGCATAGCAGATAAGTTATACATTTAAATATTTATATAAAAGCAAAACTCTTTTTTGTATGTAGTGTTATTTTACTACGCCTCTTATAAGTTCCCCCTCTTGGCATATCACTCTTGCTACTTCATCGGTCCTTACATTTTCTTTTTTCACTATACTATATAATAAATTGAAGGAACTTTTTCCTTTTCAACACCGAGTTCAGATTTTATAGTCTCTTACCCTTCCAGGCAAGTCATATTCAAAGACATAAAGAGTCTACTGTAGTCTGCACTTTCTGGCCATATATCTTTAGGCAAGGTCTTGCAATATCTCCAAAGCATAAACAAGGTGCTCATCTCACAGTTGACCCTTAAATTTCTGCCCATGAGTCACTGACATCAACATCAGGAATGAGTGATATTCTCTAGAGGGAGAGATTGTGGAAATGGAGGTGAGAAGACAGCTATTCTTCAAATCATTGTTTAGAATGGTGGCCAATCAATACCCTTCAAGGTGTTCTACCAAGGGCTTAAATAAACTGGCACAAGCTTATGAATTCAGCAAGTGTTTAAGCCATGGTGACATTTTTTTAATGTTTTTTCTAAAGCTAGCATATAGGACTTGTTTCCCCATCGTATTTACCTATTGTTCTTCTCATATTTTGTATGCTGTAGAGACATACATTAACTTATTTAGACTGCCTACTGACGTGTTACAAAATTTCATATTTGTCATAGTGACTTGCAAGCCTAAAATTTCAATTTGTATTTAACCACTTCCCGTCTGGCCTATAGCCGATTTACGTCCGGGAAGTGGTTTTGAAATCCTGACTGGACGTCCATGGATGTCTTGCAGGATTTCATGCCGTGCGCGCCCATGGTGACACCCTGCATCTCCGATCTCGGTAAAGAGCCTCCGACAGAGGCTCTTTACCACGTGATCAGCCGTGTCCAGTCACAGCTGATCATGATGTAAACAGGAAGAGCCGTTGATGGCTCTTCCTCACTCGCGTCTGACAGACGCGAGTAGAGGAGAGCCGATCGGCGGCTCTCCTGACAGGGGGGGTTCGTGCTGATTGTTTATCAGCGCAGCCCCCCCTCGGATCGCCACACTGGACCACCAGGGAAGCCCACCCTGGACCACCAGGGAAGGGCAAATAAAATAAAAAAGTATTGAAAAAAAAGTCTTGAAAAAAAAAAAAAAAGCTTTAAAAAATACTGACTGGCAACATGGGTAGATCAGTGCTGCCCCACAGTGTCCATCAGTGCCCCCCCAGTGTGCATCAGTGTCACCCCACAGTGTCCATCAGTGCCACCCCACAGTGCCCATCCATGCCCAGTGCTCACATATCAGTGCCCATCTGTGCCACCCATAAGTACCGCCCATGAGTGCCCATCTGTGCCGCCTATGAGTGCCCAGTGCCGCCCATGAGTGCCCATCAGTGCCGCCCATGTGTGCCCTTCAGTGCCGCCTATGTGTGCCCATCAGGGCCGCCTATGTGTGCCCATCAGTGCCGCATACCAGTGCCGCCAATCAGTGCCACCTCATCTGTGCCCGTCAGTACTACCTCATTGATGTCCATCAGTGCCATCTCATCGGTGCCCATCAGTGCCGCCATATCAGTGCCCGTAATTGAAAGAGAAAACATACTTATTTACAAAAAAATTAACAGAAACAAATAAAAACGATTTTTTTTTTCAAAATGTTCAGTCTTTTTTTAGTTGTTACGCAAAAAAAAATCGCAGAGGTGATCAAATACCACCAAAAGAAATCTCTATTTGTGGGGAAAAAAGATCGCCAATTTTGTTTGGGAGCCACATTGCACGACCGCGCAATTGCCATTCAAAGTGCGACAGTGCTGAAAGCTGAAAATTGGCTTGGGCGGGAAGGTGCGTAAGTGCCTGGTATGGAAGTGGTTAAATAATCTTTAAATATATTGTCAACATTTAGGAAAAAATAATAAAGTCTGTCCAAAGTATTCCTCTGACCTACTGGTACTCACCTTTCCAGCTAACAGAATTGCTCACTTCATCCTCACTCCCACATCCTTATTTTATCATTGGGGATATTGTACAGCAAAATTTAACCGTAAGGAGTAACTTAATTCATTGACAAATAATGATTTTATCCTTGGATAAGGTTACTTGAGTGTTGAGAAATATAGGCATAATTGATGATGAAGTACCTATCTGATAGGTGGCACTGATATGCTGCCCTGATGGGCACTGATAGGTGGTACTGATATGCAGCACTGATGGTCACTCAAAGGCAGCACTGATGGGCAACACTGATAGGCACTGATAAATGACACTGATAGGCCTCATGATGAGGAGGCACTGGCAGGCATCACTGATGGCACTGAAAGGCAGCACTGATGGGCACTGATTGGCATCAGTGATGGGCACTGATTGGCACCACTGGTAGGCACTCTGAATAGGCATCACTGATTGGCATCAGTGATGGGCACTGATTGGCACCACTGGTGGGCACTGACAGACATCGCTTATGGGACTGCACTGATAATCAATGCACTGATTATCAGCAGAGACTCCCCCTGGCAGGAGAGCCATTTTTTGGTCCTCCTCTTCTTACGCATTGTCAGCGTGAATAGAGGAATAGCAATAACCGACACTTTCTATTTACACTGTGATCAGCTGTGATTGGATTGATCTTTACCATGATCGGAGATGTGGTGTGTCCAAGCAACACACTGCACCACTGATCGCCCGCTGCACACCCCCAGGGGAGGGCACAAATGACATGTTGTTAAGGACATCATATGATGCCCAGTCACAACAATAAAACCATCGCCCAGCCGTCATTTTTCTATAGGCTGGGGAGGAAGGTAATAAATCCCAGCTGCATTTTTAGTTTAAATCCTATATATCGGCAGGGAGGATGAGTATGCTGATTTGGAAAATCTATGTCTGACTCTAAAAGGGAGGAAATGTTAGACTGAGCACTGCTTTCACACAAGGAGCAAGAGACCTTGGGCTAGATTCAGGTAGAAGTTACGGCGGCGTATCTCCAGATACACCGCCGTAATTTCAAATCTGCGCAGTCGTATCTTTACGCCGATTCTCAAAGGCAGATACGTTCAAAAAATAGGCTTCCTCCGCCGACATAACTTGAATACGGCGGCGTATAATTGTGTGCAATTTTACGCTGGGTGCTAGGGGCGCTTCCGTTGTTTTCGGCGTAGAATATGCAAATGACCTAGATACGCCGATTTACAAACGTACGTACGCCCGGCGCAATTTATTTACGTTGTTTACGTTAGGCTTTTTCGGCGTAAGGTTACTCCTGCTGTTAGGAGGCGCAGCCAATGTTAAGTATGGACGTCATTCCTGCTTCGAAATTTGAATTTTTTTACTTCGTTTGCGTAAGTTGTTCGCAAATAGGGCTGGACGTAATTTACGTTCACATCGAAAGCAATGACGATTTGCGGTGGAATTTCGAGCATGCGCACTGGGATGCGCATGCGCCGTTCGTAAAAAAACGTAAGATACGCGGGGTCACCATTAATTCAAATAAAACACGCCCCCCTCATCATCATTTGAATTAGGCGCGCTTACGCCGGCCCCATTTACGCTACGCCGCCGGAAGTTAGGAGGCAAGTGCTTTGTGAATACAGCACTTGCCTCTCTAACTTACGGCGGCGCAGCGTAAATATGATACGCTGCGCCACCCTAATAATGGGCGCCGCTACCTGAATCTAGCCCCTTGCCTACAGAATGTTGGCAGATGACAGACTTTTCTACTCAGGCTGTGGCTGCTTTCTAATGGAAACAAATAAAAAACTCCAAAGAAAACAAAGACGTTGAACACCTTTTGTTTTCACACACAGTTATTTAGCTGAATTCAGCTGGGCTTTAAATAAATAAGATGCAATACAAACAGCAATAACTATCAGTGATTTCTGTCCAGTCTGGAGATCCTCCTAAAATGTGATAACTTATTAATGGAGCACTATTGTTTCTGCCATTCTTAATTTATCATTTTCATTTTACTTTCTACAGTGTGTTTTTTTCCTTTCTTTTTATATTTTTTATATCTGGTCTTCTTGGAGCAATGTTCAATGAACACACGCACTGAGAATGACAGAGGGATGTCAATTTTCAGTTTTTATATCTGATGAAGTAGATAAAACAAGACAGGATCAGCTGCCTGTCCATTTCTGTCTCTTCTAATATTTTAGAGGCCATTTCAATAGTCTATATACCTGGCAATCCAATTGTTAAATTTGACCTACACTCATGTATTTGATTATTTGATTATGTGTTCTCTTTAGTATCCTTAAATGACTCTAGGCAGTACTGCATGCAGTACTAGGCATATAATTCCAGCTCCAGGCCATAACTAACTCAGGCCTCGTACACACGACTGAGTTTTGCCGAGTTTCCTCTGCAAAAACAAGCAAGAAACTTGCTGGGAGATATTTTTTTGCTGAGGAAACCGGTCGTGTGTACATTTTCGTCAAGGAAACTGTCGAGAAACTCGACGAGCCAAAAAGAGAGCATGTTCTCTATTTCCTTGACGGGAATGGAGAAAATTGGCTTGTCGAGTTCCTCGACAGCCTAACAAGGAACTCGACAAGGAAAACTATGTGTTTCGCCCGTCGAGTTCCTCGGTCGTGTGTACGAGGCTTCAGGGTCAGTCAGAGCTGCATCGTTACTGTGGAAGGGGGCAGCTATTTTGCTCATTAGCAATTTAGCTGTCCATACACAATTAAAGGGCTGAACAAAAGAAGATTCTTTGATCCATGCTAAACTGTATAGATGGACTAAACATCCACTGCAGCTATTGTATTCTGACAGTCAGGGCTTCCAGCTGTCAGAATACCCTCCGATTTCACATCTGATTGAATACAGGTGGATACAGGTGCTGATTGGTCAATTACCCAGCTCCTCCAATTTTTTTAATCAAAGGGTGTTAGGTGTAATGGTACAGTTACTGGTGCAGATCATTGATATAATTCCTTAGAAACATCTGAAATTTGCTTATGGCTTGTTTACACTTGCAGTTGAGGGATGGTAAAACACATGGTCGAATTGCATTTTATTTATCCCCAACTGGTCTCCCCTAAAGCAGCCGACAGGAGTGTACACATGCTCTTGCTGCAATGCTTTGTTTTGTGGCCACTGCAATAATTAAACCTACTGTCATATTTTGTGGTCAGCACTGCCATTCAAGTGAATGGAGCCATGCCACAACCACTCTTCAGCTGCCTGCAATGAACACGGTTGTGGTGCGGTAATGTGGGCTTTTAGGGATTAAAACAGACAATAAGGAGGCAACAGAATGCAGCTTCTCTGCCTGTCTAAAGCCCTCTGAAGAGATATCCACTGTGGATTGTGGATCTTCAGAGGGCTAATTCTAGTGTAAACTAGCCCTTTGTGTATTGCCAGCTTTAGTCAGCGGTGATAAACACCAGGTGGGAAGCTTTCCGCGCCTTGACGCAATTTCACACATCATGGGGCTGATTTACTAAAAGCAAATAGGCTGCTCACTTTGCAAAGGAAATTTCTCTTACCCTAGTAAATGAAGTGAAGCTTTCTTGACTTTATCCAAACATGTGCAAGCAAAAAAGATATACATTTTTAATTTCCCTTGAATGTGATTGGGTAACCTTTGCAAAATGAATTTCCACCACATTCACTAAGCCCACGGCTGGGAAAAAGCACATACCTGTACGTCCTCTTTAAAAACCCAGCCGTGGGGTCGCGAGCGCGCCGCCGGCAGGGCGCTCGCGACAGGTCCGAAGCTCTGTGAACGCGCCCGCGGGACCCGCTGACCCGATCGCCACCGGTGTCCCGCGATCGGTCTCAGGAGCTGAAGAACGGGGAGAGGTGTGTGTAAACACACCTTCCCCGTTCTTCATTGTGGCAATGTCAGTGATCGTCTGTTCCCTGATATAGGGAAAGACGATAACTGACGCCACACGTCCAGCCTCACCCCCCTACAGTTAGAAACACATATGAGGTCATACTTAACCCCTTCAGCACCCCCCTAGTAGTTAACTCCTAAACTGTAATTGTCATTTTCACAGTAATCAGTGCATTTTTATAGCACTTTTCGCTGTGAAAATGACAATGGAAAAAAACAACTTTTTTTATATCTTTTTTGGGGATATTTATTATAGCAAAAAGTAAAAAATATTGCATTTTTTTCAAAATTGTCGCTCTGTTTTTGTATATAGCGCAAAAAATTAAAACCGCAGAGGTGATCAAATACCACCAAAAGAAAGCTTTATTTGTGGGAAAATTTTGTTTGGGAGCCACGTCGCACGACCGCGCAATTGTCAGTTAAAGCGACGCAGTGCCAAATCGCAAAAACGGGCAAGGTCCTTAACCTGCATAATGGCCCGGGTCTTAAGTGGTTAAAAAAAAATACTGCTTCTACAGGATAGGTATATTTCAAGAGGAAAATTTTGAAACGGAAAAAAAGTTTTCAGGCAGAAAAAAATGCTAAACACTCATAAATGTGCATAAATGCACATCAACTGGGTGTATAGGAGTGTTAAAAATGTCCAGGTGCACGTAAAAAAAATTAGCAGAGGGTGATGTTTTTGGAAAAACACTTATAGAAGCAAATACCCATAAACTCTCCTAAACTCCTGTGCAATACAAGCTACTGTAAGATTTTTTTTATGACGCTTTTTCTGCCAGATGTTCTGGCATGATTTTCTGCTCCTAGTGTGCATGGATCCTTACTTGGATCTTGTGTCACTTGTGTTCTGGCTTCAGAATAGTAATTCAGTGGTTCTGCATGAAAATGCTCTTGCCTTTGTGCAGGTACTTATCATATTAAAGATCAGTCACTGTTGCTGTTAGAATTAAGTTCACCTGCTGGTGGCACTATCCTGCTTTGTTCCAGTGTCCACCAGCAGGTGTCTCCCAGAAGCCAGCAGGTTCTGATCAGCCACACCTGGCTCCAGCTGCTAGGTGGATATTTAAGGCTGCTCCTTCCTTTCCCCATCGCGTCACTATCCTGTCTGATTGCCTCGTTGCTACCAGATTGCACCTGATACCTTTCCTGAACCTTCCTGTGTCCTGATCCGTCCTGCACCCCTCTGCCTTGTTCCATGCTCTTGTTCCCAGTCGTGTTCACCTTCCTTGCATCCCTGTTACCTTTGTCCCTTATGTTGTAGATATTGTATATAGATAGCAGTTAGGTTCATTAACCTCCCTGGCGGTCTTCCCGAGACTGACACGGGGTTAGATTTTCTTGCTACTATCGGTAACCCCGTGTCAGTCACGGGCTTGCCTCGCTAGATCCACAGGCACTTTTTACTTACCTTGTCCCTGGATCCAGCGATGCCACCGCGCTGTGTGAGCGAGCGGGACCTCGCTCGATTCACATAGTGCCTCCGTGTGACGCCGATCTCCGTTCCCTGCGACGTTACGACGCACGGGGACGGAGAACGGCGCCAAATTCAAAAACGTAAACAAACACTATACACACAGTATACTGTAATCTTATAGATTACAGTACTGTATGTAAAAAAAACACACCCCCCCTGTCCCTAGTGGTCTGCCCAGTGTCCTGCATGTCATTTTATATAATAAAAACCTTTTTTTCTCCCTGCAAACTGTAGATTGTCCATAGCAACCAAAAGTGTCCCTTTATGTCAAAAATGGTTTTGGATCAGCTAAAAAACAGCGATAATAAATTATAATCACTTGCAGAATTGTGCGATAGCGATTTGTGGGGAAATTCGTCATAAAAAAATAAAAGTAATGACAGCGACAATTCTGCAACTGAGCAAATTTCAGTGATTTTGATTTGATTACATTATTGAATAATTTTTATTATAATTATATTATTATTTGTTATAATTATTTATAATTATTTATTATATTATAATTTATAATTTTGTTTTTAAAAAAATGTAATACACGGGATGCCTATTAGAATCTTGTTTGGTCAGATTTAAGTGAGTTATTTCTAAAAATTACAGACCTACAATATAAAACGCCAAATTTCCTTGCAAATAATGGTACCGCTTTTAGCATGTTTTTTCTGAAAGAATCATACCGCCAGGGAGGTTAATTATTTTTGTTCTTGTTTGCCGGAGTGGTTTATTTCACATTTACTGTGTGCTGTGTATGTTTATTGGTGTGTGTTCACTGAAAATAAATATACATTTTTTTTTATGTCACAATGTAGAGAATACGATTTCCTATCATCTGTGCCCAGTCTTGCCACACAGAGTTAATCCAACTCTGAGCAATCCTCTTTTTATTGTTCAGGGAAATAAAACAGACTTCCAGATAAAAACCAAAGTCCTTGCTTGAGTGACAGGTTATTTACATATCTCGTGCACTGCTTGCAGACATACACAGCTTCTGTAAAAAGTGCTCAATTCACATCCCCCTCCCCTCTCCCCTCCAGCTCTATGTATATTCTGATGGCTGTTGCATTTCCTCATGGCACTGAACTGTGACTCACCCCATATTTTGAAAACATTTAATCAAAACACAGGGGAGGGGATGTGAATTGTGCACTTTTTTCAGAAGCAAGGACTTTGGTTTTTATCTGGAAGTCTGTTGTATTTCACTGAATAATAAAAGATGATTGCTCGGAGCTGGATTAACTCTGTGTGGCAAGACTGGGCACAGATGATAGGAAATCTTATACTCTACATTGTGACATAAAACATTTTTTTGGGGGTTTACATCCACTTTAATGATAAATATTTTGTTTGGTCGCAGTTCCCTTGTGTAGCTACGTGTCTGGTGGTCTTAGCTGCTGATCCTGACAGTTGCTCTGTCTTTGTGCAGGGTGACTTGACTCTGCCCCCTCCTGTAGATTTACATGCAGCCTCCAGTGGGTGGACAAGCTGGGTCCCTCCCACAGCTCTGCACATTATGCCACATGATGCCACTGTTTCTTTTACAAGGTGATGATTGTAGTTTCACAGGCATTTGATCTATATAGACCCTTTGTGAACATTATGATTATTATGATTGGTCATAGTGATCGCATGATTACAATGTAAACAAAACAGTAATGAATGGCTTCCAATCATGACTGTTTACTGTTTTGCTAAATATTGTGATGCTGTGATTGGTCCACAGCTATCACATTGTACCTGTACCATGTGATTAGCTGTAGCCAATCACCATAAGCAAGCTGTCATGAATGAAAGCCAATCATGACAGCTAAAACTATTGCTTTTCAATTTCTTCATTTTCCAAAACATTGTGAAAAAGAATTACAAGAAACTTGCCATGCCTCTTACTAAACACTCTGGACTGTTTACTTTCCAAAAAAGGGGTCATTTGGGGGGTATTAGTACTCTCTTGGCATTTTATGTCCTCAAGAAATTAGATTTGATTAAGCCATCGATACATCAGGATTGATATATTTTCAAATAAATGTACCATACTTTGTTTGTTATAACTTTCATACAGAATAAATAATATACACTTTGGGTTATTTTTACCAATGAAATGTAGCAGACTATATGTTGGCCTAAATTTATGAAGAAAGATTATTTGTTTGCAAAATATTATAACCAAAACTAAGAAAAATGTGGTTTTATTTTCAAATGTAATCGTTCATATAGAAAAAAAAAAATTAAAAACCCAATGGTGAATAAATGCTACCAAAAGAAAGCTCTATTTGTGTGAAAAAAATATATAAAAATGTAATTTGGGTACAGTGTTGCATGACCATGCAATTGCCTGTTAAACTATATAATAATGGGTAAAATCCATATAGTCCATAAAAAGTAAAGGGGCTAATGAGATGAAAACCACAGGATATACACCAGCCAGCAGCTCCTTGTAGTGATTTGAATTTCCTCAAGAATGAAAATGAAAATAAAATAAAAGGGCACCAGGCCAGTGTAGGTAAAAACAACAATACTTTATTAAATATTCACTTACATCTAAAAACCTTGCAAGCTGCATGTAGAGGTGCTGTAGTATCACGTGCAATATCTCAGGATGGTCAACAGGGTGAACTACGTCCAAACCCACTCGGGTGACAACCTGGACTGACGGCGTCAACAAGTTTTGAGATAAACTACCGAAGGACCGTGGATGACACGGCAGGCTGAGCAACTGCTCACGTGAATAGACAGTGAAATGGCAGCGTCACAGGCTCTCACTCGCCTCTCAAACTACAACAAGACTGTATACACAAACTAGGGAGGGGGGGGGGGGGCGCAATGCATTTCCGAGGCACTGCCATTCCTCTGTCTATTCACACAGTGGGTCCTGGCTTGCATGAGCGGTTGCTCAGCCTGACGTGTTAATCCATGGTCCTTCGGTGTTACTTGGTGGTGGAAACACTACAAATTGTCACTGCAGGGACTCTGGTGGAGGAAGTGAATCTTGGATGATTTGTTTCCTTTGGACTTTCTTGTCTCACATATATTTTTCCTTTTTAGCCCTTGTGAATGGGCTCTTATGGACACGTATTTAAATATTCGATGTGATATCTTTATACACGTTTTTTCACCTCATAATTTGATGTTATTGTATTAATTTATTTTTGTGCTTTCACAATATTGAGTTCATTTTTTTTAGCGTGGCTTCATATATGTATCACAATTCTTGCATTTAATGTCACAGATTGTTTAAGCTGCTCATTCGTAATTTATGTTTTACCCTATATGACATTTGATTCATTACATTTTACCCGTGCACAGTTTTTTCTTTCTTTATTTCCAGTGTGGTTAATGGTACAGGGAAATCTTCCTAATGTGGGCTTAGACATATGGCCTCTAGACAGAACAAACAGTGTAATGGTAATATAGCCTTCATGTGAAGTAAATAAAGTAAACCTTTCATAAACTTTTTTATATATATATATCAATTATGCCTTAGGCAAAATAAGCTAATTGTTCAATGTTAAAATGCTACTTTTGTTCCTACTGGATAACAAATACTGACTTAACAACTCTCCCCAGAAGGAGAGTTTTAAAAGTTGTTGTTGATGTTAAGAAAAATTGTTCTTTGGTAGTACACGGGAGCTCTCTGGGTTCATGACCTTAATAAATCAGCGAAGCTGCTGCAGTTTGCTATTTAGATCTTTACCTATTCCTTTGCAATGGATGACTTCAGAGTGGCTGTGATGAAGTGTCACTCTAGAGAGTAATATGATTCAGCCTCAAACTGGCAAAAGCCGTATGAGCACTCTACCATTCTCATGACCTTGTCTAGGCGGTATTCTCTCACCATAACTAATGTCACAAAGAAACTCGACTTAAAGGTCATTGCAGTTGAAAGCCATTGCAGTCAAATCATGTTTCTTAGACAAGTATGATGAGAAAAGGACAAGTCTGGAACACCTGCTGCTATAGTTCTGACATCTACCATTATCGGTGAGCCAACCGAAATATAAACATACTTTCTAGGTTATGTTTCAACATTTACCATTTACACGTAACTTACCATTTATGATCTGTAGCTTGGTGACCTTTGGTATTATCATGCAGTAATACACATTTCTTATCTTCTATACAGTAGTTGTTAATTGTTGCTGATTTTGTTTGTATTTTTTCTAAATGTTATATATATATATATATATATATATATATATATATATATATATATATATATATATATATATATATATACAGTACAGACCAAAAGTTTGGACACACCTTCTCATTCAAAGAGTTTTCTTTATTTTCATGACTATGAAAATTGTAGATTCACACTGAAGGCATCAAAACTATGAATTAACACATGTGGAATTATACATAACAAAAAAGTGTGACACAACTGAAAATATATTTCATATTCTAGGCTCTTCAAAGTAGCCACCTTTTGCTTTGATTACTGCTTGGCACACTCTTGGCATTCTCTTGATGAGCTTCAAGAGGTAGTCACCTGGCGCAGCACCCCATCACTCTCCTTCTTGGTTAAATAGCCCTTACACAGCCTGGAGGTGTGTTTGGGGTCATTGTCCTGTTGAAAAACAAATGATGGTCCAACTAAACGCAAACCGGATGGAATAGCATGCCGCTGCAAGATGCTGTGGTAGCCATGCTGGTTCAGTATGCCTTCAATTTTGATTAAATCCCCAACAGTGTCTCCAGCAAAGCACCCCCACACCATCACACCTCCTCCTCCATGCTTCACAGTGGGAACCAGGCATGTAGAGTTTATCCGTTCACCTTTTCTGCATCACACAAAGACACGGGGGTTGGAACCAAAGATCTCAAGTTTGGACTCATCAGACCAAAGCACCGATTTCCACTGGTCTAATGTCCATTCCTTGTGTTCTTTAGCCCAAACAAGTCTCTTCTGCTTGTTGCCTTTCTTTAGCAGTGGATACCTAGCAGATATTCTACCATGAAGGCCTGATTCACACAGTCTCCTCTTAACAGTTCTAGAGATGTGTCTGCTGCAAAAGGTGGCTACTTTGAAGAACCTAGAATATGAAATATATTTTCAGTTGTTTCACACTTTTTTGTTATGTATAATTCCACATGTGTTAATTCATAGTTTTGATGCCTTCAGTGTGAATCTACAATTTTCATAGTCATGAAAATAAAGAAAACTCTTTGAATGAGAAGGTGTGTCCAAATATATATATATATATATATATATATATATATATATTTATACTCATTCCCTTTACAGGTTCTACCTTGTGCTTTATAGTGCTACAAAGTGTGCCTAAACCCAAATTCCAAAATGTAATCAATTGCAGATTGCTAGTTCGTGGTGTGGTAGCTGTATTCATTTTATTTTCTATTTTACGTTTAGGCTTTATTCACATGGGTGTACCTATCTGTACACCTGTGCAAAGGTCCATCTGTGCCCATGCATGTGTGTTCCATGCCTGCATGCAGACAGCCTCATTCATTCTACTGTCAGACGTTTTGGGATATATGTGTGTGTGTGTGTGTTTGGGGACATGGCTGTTGAATTGGGAATGATTGGGGACATGCACCCACATGGCTGTTGAATTGGGAACATTTGGGGACATGCACCTACTTGACTGTAGAATGGGACCAGTGGCTGTATGCACAGTGTTCCAGTAGACATAAATGGGACTGCTTGCATGCTGATGCAGGAAAAACGTTTGCACCTTGTGCGGGTGAAGACAGCCTTTTGCACAGGTTTATGAATAGCTATATCCATGTGAACGAGGCCTTGTGTTCATCTGATTATCCTGCAAGATGCAATATGAAATTGAAAACATGAGGCATATACAGATTGATGCTACAGCAAGTGCTCTACTTACAAACAAGTTCCATTACCGGGAGCTTGTTCTTAAGTCCAACTTGTTCTTAAGTCCAAAAAAGATCACTGTTTGTAGAAAAAGGCTGAGAGCACTGATCAGTGTGTTCTAGCTATGACTAAGCATTGGTTATCAATGTGAAACTAGTTAGCTCTATTACCCCACAGTTTGCTGTTTTTTTTGCTTTTGTAGTATTTTTTTACCAGAATAAAAGGCACCACCTTTGTACCTTTTATTGGAGTGCAGCTGTCCAAAATTTATTTTCTCCCATTTATGCTCTGTGCATTGCCTGCACCCACTGGATTTTGGGCTATTTTATTCACCACTGAAGTACATCATCTGGAGCGGCGGTTCCTTCTTTCTTCTGGCGGGTGGTGTCCCCCTGTTAGAACACAATAGCCAGCTGGGGAGATCACTGCACCAACATTGCTTGTGTTGGTAGGGCGACATTGTCAGATTTTTTTTCATTCAGCCTGCTGAAAAAAAACTGTGCAAACAAATTTTCATATCTTTAAAAGTTCACAACCCCAGTAAGTCCCCGTTTATATGTAGGGGACTTAGACCCCTTTCACACTGGGTCGGTTTGCAGGCGCTATAACACTAAAAATAGCCCCTGCAAACCGACTTGAAACAGCCACTGCTGTCTCTCCAGTGTGAAAGCCCCAAGGGCTTTCACACTGGAGCGGTGCGCTAGCAGGACGGTAAAAAAAAGTCCTGCTAGCAGCATCTTTGGAGCGGTGAATGAGCGGTGTGTATACCGCTGCACCAATGCACCTGCTCATTGAAATCAATGAGGCACCGCTGCTATACCGCCGGCAAAGCGTCTCTGCTTTGCAATTGTTTTTTTTAATTGTTTATTTTTTTAAATTTTTTCAAGACAGACAAAATAGGTATACAATCCAGACATGTGGGTACAGTGAAAAGAGAAATTAGCATATAATATCACTTACAAAAAAAGAAAAACAAAAATGTCCAGATGTGTACAGAATAAACATGTCATAAGGCAATAAGTACCTAAGGAATCAGACGCTTCTAACAAATCATTGTTCTGCTGGTAAAAATGTCTTACATATATGGTGGCAAAAGTCAAAAGGGGAGATCATTTTACACAATGCTGTAATAGCATGGACTGCAGTTGTGGAATCATAATGGATTGGGATGAGGCACTGTGTTATAATCAGAAGAATCTCATCTCTGCCAGATGGATTCAAAAGGGGTACCATATATAACAGCTGTAAGGTGTTCCATCCTCTTGGAAGAGGTAGACCTAGCAAAAGGTATAATGGTTGAAAGGGGACATAAGTCTCTAGGATCCTCTCCAGGGAGGCATGAACCTGTGACCAGAAGGGAATTATTACAGAAAATTCCCAGAATATGTGAAGATGGGTGCCAACCGAGGAACCACATCTCCAACAGTGGCTGTGTGGAGTTAATTTCCTTGCTGCTAGGAATTGCGATGGTTTTTAATGCTCCCCGCTAGTGGCCGAATAGCGCCATGAAATTGATGGTAAAGCGCAACTAAAAATAGCGGCGCTTTACCGCCGACATCGCCCCCGCCCCAGTGTGAAAGGGGCTTTATTGTATTACCCTAATTAATGTTCCTACTATAGACTGCTGAGGTCTGAGGGCCAGATATCATATTGCAAAGAGCCACATGCTGCCCTTTGGCTGTAGGTTGGGCACCAGGGGTCTCATTGGTTGAAGTAGGTCACTCTTGCACTTTTTTGTTTCCTCCTGGTTAGCAGAAACCACTTTTTTTTCTATTGAACAGATATGAACAAAACTGCATTGATGCATTTAAAAAATAGATATATTTTATAGCCTGTGGAAGTGTTATACATTTTCATTCCTAAAATATATTTATTTGTAAATCAAATGTATGCAGGAGGTGAATATTTTAAGTCAATTTCATTGCAAGTCAGATTGTGTTTACAATACCATGTCTTCATCTTAAAGATGAATAACTCATGACTTATTGTCCCAGAAGGCTAAGTCATTTCCTCGCCTGACATTTCCAAAAAGCCCATCTGCTCACGAGATCTAATATTGTAAGTCTCCATCTGAAATAAGTATAGACCTAAATTGTAAGAAGTAGTGAGAATTTACAGATTATTCATTGTGTCAAAATGTATTATATATCTGAAAAAAGAAATACATAACTACATTCCCATTATCTTCATAGCATAAGTCATAGGCCTCGTACATACGACCGAGAAACTCGACAGAATCCATCAAGAAACTTGGTGGGAGAGCTTTTTTGCAGAGAAAAACGGTTGTGCGTATGTTTTTCATCGAGGAAACTGTCGAGGAACTTGACGAGGAAAAAAGAGAACAAGTTCTCTTTTTCCTCGACAGGAGTCTCAATTTCCTAGTCGTGTTCCTCGTCGGGCTGGTTTTCGACGAGAAACTCGAGCGTGTGTATGCTAAAAAACCTGCGCATGCTCAGAATAAAGTATGAGACGGGAGTAAAAGTAGCGTTTGTAATGGAGATAACACATGTGTCACGCTGTAACAGACTGAAAAGTGCAAATAGTCTCTTACCAAACTTTTACTTAACACGCAGTAACATGAGATTAGCAAAAGCAGCCCCAAGGGTTGTGCCAGTGGAATCGAACTTCCCCTGACATTGTATGTGTTGTACGTCACAGCACAGCGTTTGAGAACAAGGAGATTTTGTCTTGACAGTGTGTACGCAAAGCAAGCTTGTCGAGGAAAACGATATGTCTTTTCCGACGAGTTCCTCGGTCATGTGTACGAGGCCTTAGGGGCTTATGTAGTCAGGGTCTTGAAATTTCAGAACCGAATAAGAAAATATAAAAGCAAAGCAAGCTATATATCTCAATGAAGATCAGACTTATGGAATGAATCAATCTTTATTTGGTGGGGTTTGGTGACAAAATAAATGTACATTGATAGATTGATTTCATGTTTGCGGTTTAATGGCCCATACTCTGTGTAACAATACACAATGTTACCTGTGCTTCATATGATGTTTACATTTTTTGTAAACATAGGGACAGAGACTGTTTTAAAGCTAAATTTAAAAGATACAAATGATTGCAGTTATTTAAAGTCCAAATCCAGAAAACGTAAAAGCTATCCCTTGCTGTGGGGGTCCACCAGCAATGTAAGAGTTAATTGCTCATTTAGATCTAGGGCATCCAGCTGTGGTGAAACTACAAATCCTATCCTGCCTCTAGGAGTCATGCCTGTGATTATCAGGGTCTTGAATGTCTCATGAGACTTGTAGTTTCAAAACAGTTGGAGGGCCGAGGTTGCCTACCCCTGGTCTAGGGGATCTGTAGTATCTTCTCCCTTATGCTCCAGATGCCCAAGGTCCTGACATCATTAGCGTGATGATGCTGAGAGAGATAGTTGTCGGAAGGTGGGGGAGCGTCATCTGCTGGGTGGAACAGAGGATCGATAATTTTGACTTTTCTCTGATTTTGGCTTTAATCAATAATACAGCAATCTATGCATTGTTTTCTGTTTTGTTTTTTCATGCAAGCAGTGTAAGTATCTGAAATTGGCTTGTTATTAGCATTGCATGCAGAGTTCAGTAAAAGAGAGCAGTACCAGAAGTCAATCAGTTATGATGCAGTGCAAGGAGCATGTTGATAGATGAAGAGAGAAGAGTGACAGTGAGATGAGCATCTCATTTCACTGTTTAGTCACAGGGTGGTGATGGGGAGGAGACCTTTAAGTGTTACTGAACTGCAGCAAATTAAACTGAAGCTCCCTGCCTGACATATTGGGTTGTGACTAGTAAACCTCAGGTGTGGATAGACAAAAATCGAAACCCTTAGGTATGGAAAATAGGTATATATACTGGGCTGGATTCAGATAGAATGCTCTATCTATGTGCCGGCGTAATGTATATCAGATCTGTTACGCCACCGTAAATTTGGGCGCAAGTTCCGTATTCAGATAGAACTTGCGCCCTAAGTTACGGCGGTGTAACGTATGTGGGCCGGCATAAGCCCGCCTAATTCAAATGGGGATGTTGTGGGCGTGTCTTATTTAAATTTCACTTGACCCCGCATATTTTTGACGTTTTTTGTGAACAGCGCATGCGCCGTTCGTGAAAGAATCCCAGTGCGCATGCTCGAAATTGGTTTAGACGTGAACTTACGCAAAGCCCTATTCGCGAACGACTTACGCAAATGACGTACAATTTTCAAAACTCGGCGCCGGAACGACGTCCATACTTAACATTAGCTATGCCTCATATAGCAGGGGTAACTTTACTCCGGAAAAAAACTAACGTAAACAACGTAAAAAAAATGCGCCAGCGGGACGTACATTTCTGAATCTGCGTAAATACCTAATTAGCATATTCCTCGTGCAACTATACGGAAGCGCCACCTAGCGGCCAGCGTAAATATGCAGCCTAAGATACGACAGTGTAAGATACGACAGTGTAAGACACTTACGCCGGTCGGATCTTAGGGAAATCTATGCGTAACTGATTCTCTGAATCAGACGCATAGATACGATGGCCCGAACTTAGAGATACGACGGCGTATCTGGAGATACGCTGTCATATCTCCTATCTGAATCCAGCCCACAGTATGTGTTTCACCTGTTTAGAACTGTTTGCCTGCAGTTTGTACAGGTGTCAGGAGAAACCTGTATAGTAAGAAATAGTGTTAACATAGTACAGTTTTTGGATTTGACTGGTTCACTTTAAAGGGCTAATTAAATATAAATCCCAATAATGGGTTGAGGCAAGGGACCTGACCATGTGAGTGGCCTGCAGTATGAACCCCCCCCCCCCCCATTGGGTATTTTCTGCTTCCCCAGATCACCCTAAGTATTCTGCTGGTGTATGGCTGACCCTCTAATATCCATTAGCTGGGAGCCCTTACTACATGCAAGGTTGAACTCTTCTCATCAGGCCCAGAATATTACAATCTGGTCACACTGTAGGCTAAGTTATGCATTGTGCATTTTTTTGGGCTATAGAATTCTATGTATTTTTTCAGTTTTGATAAGACTAAGATGTTGGGTAAATATCCCATTGATAGCTTTTTATTTATTTATTTTTGCTGGTTACCATTGTCACCTGAAATAAAAGTAATGAAAATCCAAAAGTTTGTATTGTCACCAGAATAGAAACAGAAAGGAAATCTTCCAAAGAGGACATTTCATTCTGAAGAATTTTTTTTTCTTCACTACTAAAAAATAGCTTTGCAAAAGAGAAAAAGGCTTAAGAATATTCAGCCATAAGAGTTAACCACCCTGGCAGTATGATTATGTCAGATTTTTGCGACTCAAAGCGGTATGATTGTTTTGCATATAAATTTGGCGTTTTAGAGTGTAGGCCTGTAATTCTTAGTAATAACACACTTAAATCTGTCCAAACAAGAGTTTAGTAGACATCCTGGGTAGGATAAAGTTTGAAACACTAAATCACACATTTTTAATATAATAATTAACTATAAATAATTATAGAAAATAATAATCTAATAATAATAAAATTAATTTCCCCATGATTCACTTTCGCTCAATTCTGCAAGTGTTCTAATTTACTATCGCTGTTTTCTAGCTGGTCTAAAACCACTTTTGATGTAAAGGGGCGTTTTTTGGTTGCTATGGACAATCTCAAGTTTCCAGGCAGAAAGAACAGTATATATAATATAAAAGTGAATGCGATACATTGGACAAAGCACTAGGGATAAAAGGGAGGTGAAATGATTTCATACAGTAATGTAATCTGTAAGATTACAGTGTGCAGTATGTGTTATATTTTGTGAAATTTTGCCGCCAGGCTCCACCCCCGTGCATTGTGATGCTCACAGCAGGGAACGAAGCCTGGCACACATAGGCATCGGGTGGGGGACACAGCCCGCGTACACAGCGGGGGGGACTTCGCAGGATCCTGGGGACAAGGTAAGTATACTGCACCAGGATCCTGCAATGCAATCTCGTGTGTAGCTCGGGGCTACCGCTAATGGTAATGAAATTTAACCCTGAGCCACATTCGGGAAAATCTCCAGGGAGGTTAAAGAACTTTAAACAAATAAAGGTAATAGCTTAACACCAATGAGCAACAGATAACCTAAGGTATACAATGTCTCTGAAATATTGTATCAATTCTGTACATAATATTGCTCGGTTATATATAAAAAAAAATTGAAAGGACTAATGTTTCTTCTAAACAAAATGCTGAAGGTCAGTTTGCCGCGTACACACCATCACTTTATGTGATGAAAAAAAAACGTAATTTTTTGTGAAGTAAAAAAACGACGTTTTTGAAACTTCATTTTAAAAAAAAAACACACCATCGTTTTTTCAAAATGCTCTAGCAAAGCGTGGTTACGTTCAGCACTCTTTTCCATTGAAGCTTGCTTCATAACTTGCTTCTGAGCATGCGCGGGTTTAAAAACGTCATTTTAGCCTACACACGGTGATTTTTTGTGACACAAAAAACGATGTTTTGAAAAACGACACAAAAAATTGAAGCATGCTTCAATTTTTTTTTACCGTTTTTCACAAGACATGAAACAACATTTTCCCCCACACACGGTCATTTTAATTGACGTTTTTCAAAACGTTGTTTTTTTTCATCACATAAAGGGATGGTGTGTACGCGGCATCAGACCCCTATATGTGGCCAAACTTCCTCTGCATGTTTAAGTTGGGTATGTCTTTGAGCTCCCATATACCAGAAGCAGGTTTCCTTTTAGTACTTCATGTATCAGTCATATGGATGTTATTGTGGGGGGCATTGGCTGACACAACATGACTCCTACTGTCGCTAAATGACCTTAAACTACTGACTCTAAATGACCAACATGTACTTATGACAAAGCTTCCAAACTTTACCCTGGGAATGCTTTCCTACTGGTATCTGCATATAGGTTTGGATTTCCTCTGGAGTTGCATGGGAGAGCCTCTATTCTAATATTGTATTATTTGAATCCTGACTATATTAATAAAACTGAGATCTTGATAGCTCTCAACTATAGTATCTCACAAAAGTGAGTACACCCCTCACATTTTTGTAAATATTTTATTATATCTTTCATGTGACAACATTGAAGAAATGACACTTTGCTACAATGTAAACAAATAGGTGTACAGCTTGTATAACAGTGTACATTTGCTGTCCCCTCAAAATAACTCAACACACAGCCATTAATGTCTAAACCTCTGGCAACAAAAGTGAATACTTGCCTATGCAGAGCAAGTCAACTGGTTCACTTTAACTCAGCTCTCCCCAGCAGCCCATACGCTATTTACCTTCCTTTCACTCCCCTGCTGCTCCATTCAGCTGTGGCAGCAAAGTAAAAGTTATGTGTAAGCTATAATTCTCTGCAGTTGTAGCATACACACAGTTATGGATACCTTGTGTGAAAATGAATAGGCACAGTTTTACCACATGCAGTGAGTCACATGGTTCCTCAGCTTCCAGAGGTGAATGGGGCAACAGAAGCATTAAAAAATGTGAACAGAAAAAGGGGATTAGTAGGTGTTGGCGCCTACTTGTGTGATCCTAAATTACATGCAGTGATGCAACATAAAATTATTTATCCAATGGCTGTGCTTTGTTGTAAGTGCGCATGCAGTACTAACTGAATGTCAATACACTATGGTATTTATTTTTCAGTGACTTTACTATTGCACTATTGAAATATGACACTGGTCATTCGTTTTTGGAAATAGTAGCATTTATAACTGTATTTATTTATGTTTATATACACATATACCATAGTGTATTGACATTCAGTTAGTACTGCACGTGCACTTACAACAAAGCACAGCCATTGGATAAATAATTGTATGTTGCATCACTGCATGTAATTTAGGATCACACAAGTAGGCACCAACACCTACTAATCCCCTTTTTCTATACCTTACCCCACTTCGGTGGGATAAATATGTAGGGGCAGCCACTTTCATATAGTACACTTTCGTACCTCTTGCAGTTCTTCTTATATATTTTTATATTATCCTTCCTGCTACATGTATTTTTAATACCTACTTCCGTAGCGCAGATTCATTTTTTCCTCTCTATTAAAAAATGTGAATACAGGCATACCCCACTTTTAAGTACACAATGGAGTTTACTTACTATTGTTGGAGAGTCCAAAATCAGGCTCACTTATGCATAGAAATCAAAGAGCTTCCAGTTTTTTTTTTACCAGACTTAATTGAACAAGCTGGGGTTAGAAGCTCATTGGTTTCTATGAAGAAGTGAGCCTGATTTCACACTCTCCAGCGATAGTAAATAAACCCCATTGTGTACGTTAAAGTGGGATATGCCTGTATATGCTAGGGAGTTGAGTTAAACCTATACAACACTGCCAATGAAAACTACAGAAAGGTTATTTAGTCTAGATTGGAGTAAGTTAATTACAGTTTATACCTCTAGGAACGTCAGTTATGTGTGATAAATCATTATAGGAAATTCCAGGTTACTCCTTTGTGTGCATGGAACTGCTAAAGAAAATAAAGCAAGAGTGACTTCCTCATTTATTTCTCAATGTAGCCTGCTTTTACATGTAATGAAAGTAGCAATAATCACATAAAGCAGTCTTAATTAAGATCAGCATCTTGACTGTAATTTCAGCATGAAGAGATGTGTGATTATTAGGTTAATATTCTTCACATGTGCCATCGGGAATCTAGGTAAAGTGAGACATTCTCTATTGCAAATGATTTATTCTTATGCAATGCGGTTGTATTATCTTTGTCAAGTCCAGTGGAGAAAATCAAATAGCTGTGGGCTGTATTGTATTACATTAACGTGGAGAGGTGTAAATTGGTTTCAGTTGAACGATCAAATGAATAATTTGATATAAACAAAAAAAAAATCATACATAGTTGGTAGGATGATAAGATGTGAGGGTTTCACAAACAAAGCTGCACCACTTTTTAATTAGTGGTTTCAAATTATAAGGTGACAAAGAAATAAGCAACATGGAGACATTTCTTTGAAATTCTAATCAGGCTGACTAGTCATAGTAATCAATTAAGTATGTAAGCTCATCTTCGCTTTGATAATTGTTTAATTGGAAGCTCTTTACAGGGAATGTAAAATGGATGCATGCCACTTTACAAGCATAAAAAAAGGCATTTGAGGCATTAAAAACTGCAGGGAAATTGACACCTGATTAGTCTTGCAAAATCTCTTGTTTTTGTTTTTTTGTTTCTTTTGGGTTTGTTTCAAAGCAAGTGCATTTTCAACATACTGCAGTCTTCTGAAGTAATCAACTGCCAAATTGGGGACAGTTTAAATGGCATGGAAGCAGGAAGCAAGTAATCTAATAGGTCATGTGATCTATCATCAACTGCCACTTGTAATGGGTCACATAATCTGTCATCACTTTAATGATTCATGTGAATTGCCATCAACTGCCACATGTAATGGGTCACATGATTTATCATCAAGTGACACTTTTAATGGTTATTATGATCTATCATTAGCTAAAATGAGTAATAGGTCAAGTCTTTTGTCATCAAATGCCACTTTTTATGGGTCGTGTAATAGTTCATCAACTGACACTAAGCCTCTCCTGCATTTAGGTTATTTATTTAAAACTATCTGGGAAGTACAAAAAAAGTGTTATGCTTCCTAGATTAAGCTCTCCTCATTAAGATGTACTTGCCTGTAACAAGTTTACTTTCTTTTTTGTGCATTTAGATTATTTTGACATGTGCTTTGACGTGTTCCGAGTATCTAACCTGCAGAATTTTATGTTCGCTAAACTGAGCTAAACTCAATTCACCTAAATGTAGATAAACATACAGTGTGATTTATACCATTTAACACAATTTGGTATGCATTTAGATATGTCCTATATGTGCACATAACAAGGTTTGTCAATGCCAGTGTAAATGAGGCCTTAGTTTAGTTATTATATTAAATTTACTTTTTTCTGATAAATCAAACCATGTATTCTATACTAGTATACTATGTTGTGAGGCTGTAGGTTTGGCATATCCCCAAGTGGATTACAAATTCCATCCAAATTCCTTAGCCATTACACACTACATTCTTACATGATGGATTATCCAGATTATCCATACTAAGGACTAGAGAAATAATTGGGGAGTCCAGCTGTGTGACACATTTGTTATGGCCTTCTGGAAGAAATATTTCCATTGATGTGTCAGAGATTTGTAAGAATCTGGCATACCATTAAATCCAGACGGCCCACCAAAATTATAAATTCCACTTTTGATGGAGCCTTCGGGTCTAAATAAAAATGCATTGTGTTTATGGAGTGTGGGCTTATGGTATTTATTGGTAATGGAACATAATGGGATTGATTTGTTCTACCAGTGCCAGTAAACCACTTAGAATGAAGAAGGCCTTGCAAGTCAAGTGCATGGGGCCTCCTTGGGGGCAGGGTATAGGGGAGGAGTGGAACGGGACTTTAATATTAACACAACATGCAGCAAATGGCAACAATGACAAGGAACAGTAGCTCATTCTTTTCATCACAGTTCACCATCAATCTACAGTATTTCTGGGCAAAGGTGGATGATTGCTAATTGGTTGTTATTGTTAGCTCAACTTTATGCATTCTCTCTTACCTAATTAAATAAGCATTAATAAAACTTATTTTTTAATGTGTTCATTAATGAGTGCATATTTAATGAGATAAAGGGGATTTGTGTATGCATGCACATGCAGTAACCAGGTGACCTGAAACTTGGAGTCCTGGGTTCCAATCTTTGGTATGCGATCTGGGGCACTTGGTGAGAGCCCAGTCTCTGTGCTGGGAAGGCACTGTGTGGTGCACTCCCAGCACAAACATAGAAACACAAATAAGCTGCAACCAGGTTTAAAACTCACCTTCTTGATGCCTCATTTATTTGTTACTACAGTATGTTGTTATGGGGTTAAAAGGGTTATTCTGTCCATTGAAATTAACCTATATTACTGGGAGTTGATAGAAAACTTAAGGACTTGAGAGCCAGGGACAGGGATTATGTGAGTCAATTATCTAAGCCGGGACCGCTGAGATATAGTGATAACATTTTGGCTATGGTCAAGGAAGGCCTTGTTTGATATGCTCCTTCATCAGTAAATTAATTCTACCACAGGTCCTAAGCTGTTTTCAGTTTATCCCTTCCCCAACAACACCTTAGGGGGGGGTGCTGCAGGATTCAGAATGCAGTGTTTAAATTTGGATACAACTGATGTGGTGGTAAATTCTGTGCACATGATACTTTTAATAGTGGAAAATAATATAAAAACCATGGGGTGGATATACTAAAGACATATAAAGTGTATACTTCATAAGTTCTATTGCATTCAATTTCCCCATAGCTTAGTAAATATAGTAAAGCGCTGCTGATTTCCATTATCTAATAATGCCCAAGTAAAAATGCATTTTTTTTCTTTGCACCCAATTGGGTATTTTCGACAAAGTGAAAAGTTTCCACATTGCATTAACTAAGAAAAACTAGTGCAACTGCACTTGCAAAGTGCACAGTCTATTTGTATTTTGTAAATTAACCCCAATGCTTCTAGAGGCTGCGGGTTTCAATACATATAGGGGTTGATTTGCTAAAGACAAAGGGCCAGATTCACGTAGCCTGGGCGCAACGTAACTTAACCGATTTAGGTTACACCGCGCAAATTTTCTGGCTAAGTGCCCGATCCACAAAGCACTTACCTGGAAATTTGCGGCGTTGTATCCTAAATCCATCCGGCGCAAGGCGGGCCAATTTAAATGGGGCGGGTACCATTTAAATTAGGCGCTCTCCCGCGCCGGACGTACTGCGCATGCTCCCGACGCAAATTTCCCAACGTGCTTTGCGCGAAATTACGAAGCGCCGACGTTTTGTGAATCGCGACGTGAAAAAAAGACTTGCGCCGGGACAAATAAAAAAATAGAAAAAAAATTCAAAAGCGACGTGGGAAAGACGGGTATACTTTTACATGGTGTACTAATTTTACACTTTGTAAAAGGTGCCCTATCTTTGCGATGGCAAACTAACACTTGCGGCGACGTAACGACGGGAAACAGTTTCGTGGATCGCCCAAACTGCTAATTTGCATACCCGACGCTGGTTTACGATGCAAACTCCCCCCAGCGGTGGCCGCGGTACTGCATCCTAAGATCCGACAGTGTAAAACTATTACACCTGTCGGATCTTAGGGATATCTATGCATAACTGATTCTATCAGTCGCATAGATAGAAACAGGGATACGACGGCGTATCAGCAGATACGCCGTCATATCCCTTTTGTGAATCTGGCCCAAATATCCTGCAAGTGCATTTGCTCAATCACATGCAAGAAAAATAAAAAGCAATTTTGCTTGTACATGGTTGGATGATAGAAATCAGCAGAGCTTTCCCTAATTTCAGATTTTCCACAGTCTCATATCTAGAGCAAATGCACCTGAAGTGCAATTGCAATGCACTTTAAAGTGCACTTGCAGTGCACAGTATATTTGCCTTTAGTAAATCAACCTCCCTGTGTGTGTTCATTTGATAATCTTAAAGAAAACCCTTACTTAGTGCAATGCAAAGTTGGCCATTGATAATCACCTAAAGACTTTCAAAGTTGAAATTGCCTTACTGTGAAGAGCAGTAAAATACTGAACTTTTTTAGCATCTCCATGAGCCTCTTGGAGTCTGGGACCCCTGACAATCTCTTTTTTTTTTAAAGAATCCACAAACAGGTTCCTAGGATGACCGACAGCTGGGCTCCTAGGACAATGGTATTCTGTGTCAAGTGCACTTAGTTTTCATAATTATGATACATCAGGCTTGATGATCAGGATACCATTGAAAACATAGGGCCAGATCCACAGCCAGCGGGCTTAACTTAAATCTTCCTATTTAAGTTACACCACCGCAAAATCTCTACCTAAGTGCCCGATCCACAAAGCACTTACCTAGAAATTTTCGGCTGTGTAACTTAAATGTGTCCGGTGCAAGTTACGTTACGCCGAGTTTTGTGAATCGCGCCGGGTAAAAAAAGTTGCTTCGGGAAAAAAAAGAGATGCGGTGGGAAAAAAAAAAATTTAAAAAAAATTTGACAGCGTCGCAGGAAAGAAGGGTCTACTTTTACATGGTGTACTAACTTTACACTTTGTAAAAGTAGCCCTAATTTTGCGTTTGCAAACTAACAACTTACGGAGACTTCACGAAGGGAAACCGCTTTGTGGATCTCCGTAAGTGCTAATTTGCATACCCGAAGCGGCATTTCGACGAGAAATGCCCGCAGCGGCGGCCGAGGTACTGCATCCTAAGATCCGACAGTGTAAAACGATTACACCTGCCGGATCTTAGGAATATCTATGCGTAACTGATTCTGTGAATCAGTCGCATAGATAGAAACAGAGATACAACGGCGTATCCCCTTTGTGAATCTGGCCCATAGTCTATATTATATTTATAGGACAAGTATTCAGGCTTGCCATTATTATTATTATTTTAGGAAAATGATTACGATTTGTTTTGCTTCAATGTTTTATAAATAATCTTGCTGCTAATAGCGGCTAATGAAGCCGAGATGCTTTTTCTAAACAGGAGGGAAAGAAGCTGTATTGTGGATAATGTAGCAAAGGCCAAATTCCCATCTGCTATCCTTATTATTGTGCTGGTTTTTAATTTTATTGGATAGGAACCAAACTGATTTTGTTATTGATTTTGCCAAGTAACAGATGTTATCAAAAGCATATATATGTACTGTATATTGCTTGCTGACTGCATTGTATGTTTTTGTTCTATAGATGTGTTATACTGCATTGACATTTATTGATATGGGCCTTCAAGGCATCCTGCAACTTTTGGTGATCCACTGCATTGCTTTACAGAGATATGTAAAAGGCAGATTGAACTAAACGGAGGGCCTTCATTTACCACACTATTTTTGCAAGGCGCTGACCCTGTAATATTTTTGAGAATTACTAAGATGTGAATGTAGTATCATTACATGGGGATTAAGGTTTTTTAGACCACTTTTTAGTTTATGTAAAGCCTAAGGCCTCATGCACACTGGACGTTTTAACAGCTGCTGTTTTGGGCTTCAGCCATTTTTTTTTCTGCAGCCAGTAAACTCCCCAACATATTATCATATGTGTCCATGCACACATAGGCTGTTATCAGCATTTTATGGCAGGGAAAATTTCCAGCTGAAAAAAAAAAAACATAACTAGATCTTCTTTTAGCATTTGTCAATGTGTCTCACTGTATATAATTACCTAAAGCAAATACAGTTTTTGTGAATCTGTTGCAAAGTTTCTCACCTGTGGATCCTGCCAATAAAAATAAGATGCTTCTTGTTGCAGGCTGACTGCACTTAGCCATCGCCTTGAAATTCACAGCAGTATGGTCAACCTGCCATGTGCGCTCCTTCAGTTGGCTGTCAAGCCCCATACACACTATCAGTTTTCCTGCAGGTTTTCTCTTCAGGTTTACCAAAACCATTTAATATGAGGTTAAACCTCAAAGAGTTTCAATTTGTATGCAATCAGGCAGGCCCTTGCACTACATGGTTTTGGTAAACCCGAAGAGAAAACCTTCAGGAAAACTGATATAGCCAGATTCAGGTAGAGTTACGCCGGCGTATCAGTAGAAATGCAGTCGTAACTCCGAATCTGCGCCGTTGTATATTTAAGTGTATTCTCAAATTGAGATACACTTAAATGTTGCTAAGATACGACCGCCTGTGCCGTCGTATCTTAGCTGTCTATTTATGCTGGCCACTAGGGGCGTGTATGCTGACTTACGCCTGATCTACGCTTGCCCGTCGCAGTAAAAATACGCCATTTACGTAAGGCGTTTTCAGGAGTAAAGATAAACCACCAAAAAGATGGCCTAGCCAATGTTAAGTATGGAAGTTGGAACCGCGTAAATTTTTTTAATTTTTACGTCGTTTGCGTAAGTCGTCCGTGAATGGGGCTGGCCGTAATTTACGTTCACGTCTAAACCAATGAGTCTTTGCGGCGTAATTTGGAGCATGCCCACTGGGTTACGTCCACGGACGGCGCATGCGTGGGGTCATGCCTTAATAACATAAACACGCCCACCTCTTCCCAATTTGAATTAGGCGCGATTACGCCGGCACATTTACGCTATGCCGCCGTAACTTAGAATGCAAGTGCTTTGTGACTACAACACTTGCCTCTCTAACTTGCAGCGGCGTAGCATAAATACGATACGCTACGCCAGCTCAAACATACGCCGCCCTACGTGAATCTTGGTAATAGTGTGTATGGGGCTTTACACTTTCTTTTAGGTCTGTTCCTCCCTCCTCCATACCTGATGCACAGCCAGCTAAAGTAGTAATCCCAACAGGCTAAATACTGTGTTGCCAATTGTGATCCAGTTGCTTAGCATTGTCAGGTACTCATGTTAGCTGACCATGGTACTTAAGAATTTTCAATACAATCATCAGACGGTGTTTGGTCCTTCCCAGCTTTTGAAGTGACAACCTCTCCAAAAGTGAAAGGCTATAATGGAAGATGCAGTTATATGAATATGTTATCTTGTAAGAAGCTCTCCTAGACCATTTGTCTCAGGCACAGTCCTGGTGTTATGTGCAGGCGTTAAATGAATACCTGTATTGGTAATATTATTACCATGTTAACTACATTTGTCACAGACTGAGTGATCCAGAAGAACCCAGGCATTTCAGTTACTAATGTAGTGCCACTTAAAGGTTTTCCAAAATGGAAGCTTTGGCTTTCAATAAAATGATTACCAGTGTGCTTTAATGGATTGATGTTAGCTGATACGTCTGCATATTGAACTTTACTTAGCTTGGCAATTGGATTATAATGACAGCCAGTCAACTAATATTTTCAGAAACAGAATTCAGCAATAGTAGTCTTTATATGTTTCTAATTACAGGTGTATGTGTTTATTTTTTACTTAAAGCTTAAAAAGAGGCTCTAGAACATCTCTGGGAAATTCCAATGGCTTCTTCTCTGAATTATGGATACTGTAACTATGAGAGAATGATTGTTTTTTTTTTTTTTTTTTTTAAGTAGATCAATTTTTATTTATAACATTTGTAATTCTGATCAATATTTGATGCATAGCTAAGTATTGTCTCTGCGTGTCTTTAAACTGTTTAAGATTGAACAAGCCAAGTGACAAGACAGTATGGTGCACCGCATGTATTTTTAACTATCTCAGCCAGACTTATTTAAACAGTATCAAAGTTTCAAACTCAATAAGGCTATTCAACAATTCATACAGTGTAAAGGTAACCCTCAGCAGTTATATAAGCTTGGTAAGCATATACTTCATAAAATATTAACTTTTATAATTACAAAAAATTTCTGATGCCGCTTACACACGACCATTTTTCATGAAGAGAAAAATATTTTTTTTTAATTGGTCATTAAAAACGATTGTGTGTAGGCTCCAGAGCATTTTTCTCTGGTAAAAAAATGTGCATGCTCAGAAGCAGGTTATGAGAAGGGAAATTTGAATAATCAGCCCAAAGGGTGTTGCCAATCGAATAGAACTTCCCCTTTATAGTACCGTTGTACGTGTTGTACGTCACCACGCTTTGCTTGAGCTTTTTTTTTCACAATCGTGTGTATGCAAGGCAGACTTGACAAGAATCATGTGGGGAAAAACATTGTTTTTTCCAAGTCATTAAAAACGGTTGTGTATACGGGGCATTAGAAGACTTAGAGGAAGTGAGTTTAAAGATACTGACCACTATTTAACCCAGAATACTGACAAATTATAACTTAAAGTGGAGTTCCAGCCACACATTTTTTTCCAAAATTCAGCAGCTACAAATACTGTAGCTGCTGACAGTTAATAAGGACATTTACCTGTCCATGTTGCCCCCCCCCGGGGCCAATTTATCCACCGGCTTGGGTGCAGGTGCCACCATTACAACTAAGGGAAACCTTCAGGCTTCATAGACGGTTTCCTAATGCACATTTCTGAATGGCCACCTTGTCTTCTGGGACACACACAGGTTCCAGAAGGCAACGGGGGGGGGAGGAGGGCTGGGGGGGGAAGTATACCTGTGTACTTCTTAAAAGGTAAGAAAATATATATATATATATATATATATATATATATATATATATATATATATATATATATATATATATAAAAACAAAAATGAGGGGTGAAGGGGTGGTCTTTAGTTTAGACTTTCTTGTAAAGTTGGGTGGAACTCCACTTTAATATTAACTTTTGCAAACAATGTCAGCACCAGTCTAATAATAAGCTTTTTAGGTGAAGGTTCAATCCTCTGCATCCCAATTTTAGGGATGCTATCCAGTAGGTAGGTCTTCAATTTTTTAACCATTTCAAGTTCATAGTCTCAGAATTGTGTATTTCCTGTTATCTGTTGTTGCTGAGAAAATCGATACCAGGGCTAACAGGTAGGATGAATCCCTCCAGTAATAATAACACACCTGATGGGTCTTTTTTAAAGTTTCACGCTGAAAAAACTCTTAAAATGAGAGAAAAGCTTTGTCTTTAGAAACCCTGTTAAAAGACGATAAGGTAAAAATGTCCAAAATGTTTTTTTTTAGATAAAAAAAAAAACAGTAAAGATTCACCTCTCTCACGGTCAACGACAATAATCTCAATTGTTATGAATGGAAACCACCCCACAAGGAATGTTCAGAATAAAGACACAGAAGTGTCACACTCTTGGTTCCTTGCTGTCCACTGTGGTTTGATCCACCAGACCATTTGGGGTCTCCTTGAAGCTGTTGATTTACTAAGGGCAACTAAGGCTGTTTAATTTTAAAAGAAAGTTGCTTTTTTGCAGGGAAATTATGCTCTGAGCTTAGTGAATAAGGTGAAGCTCTGTTGACATCCACCATCCAATAATTTTTTTTTATCCTTGCATACTTTTTTTTTTCTAATTGAAATTGTGACACATTTACCAAGCTGTGGGGGGAATTCCCTTGCACAGTTCAACTACCTTTACAAAGTAAACCGCCTATGGGGTTTCAGTAAATCAACCCCTATGTAAGTATTTTGTCCTGCCATGAAGTAGGGTCCAGTGAACTGAACCATCCCACACTGTGGGTACTACCACAGTGATAAACATCTCCTCTGTAATTTATATATACCGTATTTTCTGGCGTATAAGATGACCTTTTAAGCTGCGGACATCCATTGTTTAAAAGCTGAGCCTCCTCCTCATCCTGTTCCGTGATAGGCGGAACACTCAGTTTCCCAGCAGACCCTGTGTTCAGTGTTCTATCATGCTTGTCATCTCGTTCGAGGCCAAGGACAAGAGGACATCTGTGATAGGCGGAACACTGAACACAGGCTCTGCAGGGAAACTGAGTGTTCTGCCTATCACAGAACAGGACGAAGAGGAGGAGCGGCTTTTGAACAATGGACGCCCGAAGTCTGACTCTGCATGACAAGGGATAAGGTATGGAGATCGGCAAAGTGAGGCATGTAATGGGCACAGTGATGTGAGGCATGTTATTGGCACAGTGAGGTGAGGCATGTAATGGGCACAGTGAGGTGAGGCATGTAATTGGCACAGTGAGGTGAGGCATGTAATTGGCACAGTGATGTGAGGCATGTAATTGGCACAGTGAGGTGAGGCATGTAATTGGCACTAGTCGGAAGGGGGGTAGTCTTATACGGTGAGTACATCCCAAACCAACTTTTTAGCTGGAAAATTAGGGGGTCATCTTATACGCCCAGTCGCCTTATACATCGGCAAACATTATATATATATATATATATATATATATATATATATATATATATATATAAAAGCATTGACAATAGCTTCCTTGATTTTGCTTCCCCAACTCTGCTTCTCAAAAACAAAAAAACAAAAAACACGCACACACAAAATTATGCCCATCAACTCTTAATGTATATAATTATCAACAACATACATTTAAAAACATATAATTTGCTATGTGTATTATGCAAGCATGTGCTTTTTTCAGAGTTGTTAAGATTTTATTTTCTTTAAATGTGGTTTATAAAGAATACTGTTTCTGCTGCTGACACTTGTATATGACACAGCTCAGCAGCAGATGCTTTCTGATATGTTCAAGATGAACATCGATTGTTTGATCAATAAGTTGTTTGTGGATGGCAGAGTAACCTAGGTTTCTGGGTAACTGCATTGTTTTATCTCTTTCATCAGATCACCTAATGTTACTGAAGATGCTTGATAGGTCAAAGAAATACACATCTTTGCTTTTCTGTAAACAATCTTTTGTTTCTCTATAGTTAACATTAACCACTTCCATACCAGGCACTTACGCACCTTCCTGCCCAAGCCAATTTTCAGCTTTCAGCACTGTCGCACTTTGAATGACAATTGCGCGGTCGTGCTACACAAACGATTTTTTTTTATCATTTTGTTCCCATAAATAGAGCATTCTTTTGTTGGTATTTGATCACCTCTGCGATTTTTATTTTTTGCATAACAACTAAAAAAAGACTGAAAATTTGGAAAAAAATAAAGTTTTAATTTTTTCTGTTATTTTTTTAGTGAATAAGTAAGTTTTCTTCTTCGATTACGAGCACTGATATGGTGGCACTGATGGGCACTGATAGGCGGCACTGATAGGTGGCGCTGGTATGCATCACTGATGGGCACTCATAGGTGGCACTGATGGGCACTCATAGGCGGCACTGATGGGCACTCATAGGCGGCACTGGGCACTCATAGGCGACACCGATGGGCACTCATGGGTGGCACTGATGGGCACTCATGGGTGGCACTGATGGGCACTGATAGGTGGGCACTGGGCATGGGTGGGCACTGGGCATGGATGGGCACTGAGAGGTGGCACTGATGGACACTGAGGGGTGGCACTGATGGACACTGAGGGGTGGCACTGATGGACACTGAGGGGTGGCACTGATGGCATTGCTGGGCATCACTTGTGCCCATGTTGCCATTCAGTGCCCATTTGTGGGCACTGATTGGCATCTTTCACATTTATTTTTTCCTGCCCCTTCCCTGGTGGTCCAGTGTGGGCTTCCCTGGTGGTCCAGTGTGGGCATCCGAGGGGGAGCTGCACTGATAAACAATCAGCGCGAACCCCCCCTGTCAGGAGAGCCGCCTATCTGCTCTCCTCGCGTCTGTCAGACGCGAGTGAGGAAGAGCCATCAACGGCTCTTCCTGTTTACATCGTGATCAGCCGTGATTGGACACGGCTGATCACGTGGTAAAGAGCCTCCACCTCTTTACCGAGATCGGAGATGCATTGTGTCAGACTGACACCCCGCATCACCGATCGCCGCGCAGCGGGCCCCCACGGGCACGCTCCGGCATGAAATCCTGCAGGACGTCAATAGATGTCCAGTCAGGATTTCACAACCAGTTCCCAGACATCAATTGTATATTGACCGGACGGGAAGTGGTTAAAGTAGTTGTATAGGCAAAAGTTTTTTTTTTTTCTTAATGCATTCTATTCTATACCTAATTTAATGGGGCGAGTCCCATTTAAATTAGGCGCGCTCCCGCGCCGGACGTACTGCGCATGCTCCCGACGTCATTTTCCCGACGTGCTTTGCGCGGTTTTACGCCGAGTTTTGAGAATCGCGATGGGCGTAAAAAAAAAAATACGAGTTGCGGCGGGAAAAAAATAATTTGAAAAAAAAAAGACAGCGACGCGGGATAGAAGGGTCTACTTTTACAAGGCCTAAACAGTTTAGGCCTTGTAAAAGCAGCCCTAATATTCCGACGGCAAACTAATACTAAAGGAGAAAAAACGAAGCGTAAAAGCTTCGTGGATCTCCGTAAGTGCAAATTTGCATACCCAAAGCGCCATTTCAACGAGAAATGCCCCCAGCGGCGGATGCGGTACTGCATCCTAAGATCCGACAGTGTAAGTCCCTTACACATGTCGGATCTTCTCCCTATCTATGTGAAACTGATTCTGTGGATCAGTTCCATAGATAGAAACAGGGATACGACGACATATCAGTAGATACGCCGGCGTATCCTTTTTGTGGATTACCCCCTTAGTTTTTAAATGTTTATTATATGGTTTTATATTGTTATTGTACAGTAATACAAGATTTGTTTTGTACATGTATATGTTGGTTCTATGAGCGAATCGAGGCCTTCGGGTAATGACTGCGCTCCCAATAAGCTTTTTTATAAATAAATATAAATAAATAAATATTCCTTAAAACATTAATCTACCAACATATTTAGTTACAAGTAAAAGGCAGACCTTTCCCATAGTTACCCTTTGCACCAAAGTTCCATTCTGATGGCTGCACTCCCATAAAGTATGAGTTTTTCCCCCATCTAGTCTGTGTATATCATTACAGGCTGATGCCTCATTGGTTGGCATGGCGTGGCTCTGATTGGTGGGCTTCCCTATTCCTGGTTAAGGCCTGGCTACATTTCCAATCCCTATATTTTGCATAAGTCAGCCCCCTTTAATGAAAATCCTTGTGACTATTGAGCAGTAGATTAACTTGAATTTTCCCAAGAAGTTAAGTATTGATTACGGGTTGGCCTCCCTTCATTGCATATCCCAGCATGGGATCCTTTGAAGTGAATATGTGTAGATCAATGAGGTTTGGGTCCCATTGTTTGTATACACAAGCCTAGGCACCAAATTGTCTGTTCTAACAGACACTAATGTGACGCTATGTTGCACATCCTCCATAGATACAAGCTAAATGAAATATATTCATAATTACAATATTTTACAGCTATTAATGGAGATTTCACATAAACTCATAAGGCAACACTGAGTAAGGACATCAATTTTTTAATTGATGGGTCAAAATAAAAAACACACTTGTCGTCTTCTATGATTACATTTAAACATTGGCTAAAATAAATGGTTGCTGTTTACATCTGTATTGCATTGAGGTATTCAATATAAGCACTTTGAAAATACATAAATTGCATTATAAATGTGTCAGGCTACCTTGAATCTGTTGCTTTTGATGTGCAATAATAGCCTGATGTTACATCTACTGCATAAACTACAGTGTTCAATTTACTTTAAATGTGACTTATTTTTTTCATGTTGTCACGGTAAATTTACATTATTTGTTATCTCTCCCTTTCCTCTACTATTGATTTACCAGTAGTGATATACTTATTTTCTGATTTCAGCTCAGTTTGTTGCAGAACTAATTGAGCTATTAGGCACTACACTGGATAAGCTGTAAAATCCTATACAGCTTTATTATATTATTTATTACAGCTATAAAAGAGCCCAAGTGGATACTTTATGTTGACTTACTACATGCTGAAGAGTGACTTCCCTTTCTAAACAGAGAGATTTTTTCCAATTGTCTAATGGCACTTTTTTTTTTACTATTATCTTTTTAACTTTTTTTTAGAGGTTCCATTAAAGAGATCAACTTAATGTAGATGATTTAATCAATTGCTGTTAATGTTTTTTAAAATGTGTTCCTCTATCTAGCTTGTTATTATATACATACAAGGGGCAGCTATATTTGCGTGTTATATATGCAGGTTCTGCTTCCTACTTAGTTGTTTTGCACAATGGCTGTGCTTCCCTATCTCTCTCCTTTAGTGCCACAAGTCTATAGCCTAGATATAGAGCAGGATACAAAAAAAGCTGCGCTAAGACAAGTGACTAAATGAAGATCCCTCTTAAAGGGCAAATGAGGTATTGAATAGATGAAGTAACACAATTATTAAGTGTAATAACACAATCAAAAGGTGCAAATGGTATTGAACCTAGATAACAACAATCCAGGTCAGTATACCTAAATAAGGACTTATTGTTATAGACAAATACATGTGGAACATAACAAATGAACAATAAACATAACCACCCAGTGACATGTGTATAAATAAAGTCCAAAAATGAAGTCCAAATAAAAAAAAAAGGCAAGATCCGCATATTGACAGCGGCGTCTAAAACTAAGTGGATTCAGTATAAAGGACATTATACCAAAATCCATAAAACCGTGTAGGATAGGAAAGCCACCACCTTAGATAATACTGTCTTTTACCAGCTGGGTTGATCTCTGATTAGGAGATCAAAAACGTCAGAGCGTCAGGCAGGCGACGTTCTGAAGTCACCGCGACACCAGCTGAACCCAGAAGACACGGGCAGGCACATCGAGGAGCCGGCCGGCTCGATTTTATCTATATGCTCCTTATTTACTGGATAATTGTAAGTGCGCATTTTATACTCTATAATACATAATTTGGGATTTTATACTATGCGAGTCCTTCTCTTTCATGGCACATCCTACTTGTGAAAGTTACTACGAGGATCCCCCTGGTGGAGAGTCATTGAGAGGCATCTGTCTCATGCGTTTTTGATCTCCTAATCAGAGATCAACCCAGCTGGTAAAAGACAGTATTATCTAAGGTGGTGGCTTTCCTATCCTACACGGTTTTCTGGATTTTGGCATAATTTTCTTTACACTGAATCCACTTAGTTTTAGACGCCGCTGTCAATTTGCGGATCTTGACGTTTTTCCATTTGGACTTCATTTTTGGACTTTATTTATACACATGTCACTGGGTTGTTATGTTTATTGTTAATTTGTTATGTTCCACATTTATTTGTCTATAACAATAGGTCCTTATTTAGGTATACTGACCTGGATTGTTGTTATCTAGGTTCAATACCATTTGCACCTTTTGATTGTGTTATTACACTTAATAATTGTGTTACTACATCTATTCAATACCTCATTTTCCCTTTAAGAGGGATCTTCATTTAGTCACTTGTCTTAGCGCAGCTTTTTTGTATCCAGTTCTGTCTTTAGTGTAATATAACACTTATAGCTGCTTGCTGTTTTTCACTTTGTTGGATAAGCGCAGTATTTTTTCTACCATTAGATATAGAGCAGTGATGGCAAACCTTGGCACCCCAAATGTTTTGAAACTACATTTCCCATGATGCTCAACTACACTGCAGTGAGCAGAGTGCATGAGCATCATGGGAAATGTAGTTCCAAAACATATGGGGTGCCAATGTTCGTCATCACTGGTATAGATATAGCTGATTATCACTGGAGATCCAAGAGGCTCGCTGATCACATCCTAATATCCAGACCCTAAGGCTCTGGCCTTAGCTCTGAGCATCTTATTGGACAGACTAATGCTGCCTAAAACGTATACTGGTTTACACTACCAGTCTGTGTATATATACCTTGGTGTGCCGGCCGAGCCTCCTGTGGATTTTCCAGCAGAAACTCTTTATACCTTACCATTGTGACTGCATCTAATGATTATTAAAAAAGGGGGGAACTAATGCTTATACCAAAGGGAAAACATCTAAAACCTAAAATAAATAGCAGCAGCCACCTAAAAATGTTCGCACATAAATAATAATATTAAAAAGAAGAAGGTAGGGGGCGCTCACTGACTGAATAACTATGTAACAAAATGGGTGAACAGAAGGATAATTGATAAGATAAAAACTGATCAATTAATAAAATGTCCAAACAAATCCAAAACATGCAATTCCAGTGCAAAAATAAACCAAGTGGACAAGTGAAAAAAAAAAGTGAAAGAGGTCGTCAGTAACCCATAGATAGGTGGATAAAAATCCAGCAAATAAATAAATAGATAAATGTGCAACTGACATCAATCAATGTGCATAAAAGTGCAAAAGTGCAAAAGTCTGATACAAAATAAAGTCTTGAAGGACTTGGAAGCCGTGGTGACGCACTCCTGGCCGCGGCCGAGACCGGGAGTTCATATGCTTATAACGCTGACGATTCTCTGTTTTATTGTAAGTGTGATTTTTATGTTCAATAAATCCCCCATTTTTTAACCTACTGCACTATGAAGCGCTCCTTTCTCTCCTCTATGTTATTTTGAGCTGATGTGAGGAGGCTGGCCATGTTTGGAGTTTTGGATCTGTGGATTATTGTCTCTCATCAGGAACTTGTGTGTGTAAGCCTGCTGTGCATGTGAAATCAGGAGCTGGGACGGTAATGAGAAGAGAGCAGTAACCAGTCCTAAAGAGATATTGCAGCCAGGCTTTTATTTTAAGCCTAATAAGGTGAGGGGCTGGGGGAAACAGTTTTTAGCACCTGCACTGGAAGAAAAACAGCACCTGCACTTTTTAATCACTGTGATCCTGTGAAGATTGCCTGCTTGCACTTTTGGACTTTATTGCACATCAGTATGAAATATGAACTTTTTTGAAGACTTTATTTTGTATCAGACGTTTGCACTTTTGCACTTTTATGCACATTGATTGGTGTCAGTTGCACATTTATCTTTTTGTTTATTTATTTGCTGGATTTTTATCCACCTATCTTTTATGGGTTACTGATTGCCTATTTCACTTTTTTTTTTCACTTGTCCACTTGGTTTATTTTTGCACTGGAATTGCATGTTTTGGATTTGTTTGGACATTTTATTAATTGATCAGTTTTTATCTTATCAATTATCCTTCTGTTCACCCATTTTGTTACATAGTTATTCAGTCAGTGAGTAATAATCTAACGATTATACATCCCTGACTGGCAGTTTGTTTTAATACATCATCATCACTCGGCGCATAGGCTGTTTATTAGTTTCCCTAATATGGCCTTTTCTAATCACATGCTCCTGAAGAGGTCTATGCCCAAAGAATACCATCCAACATCAATAATTAGATGTGGAAGGAACTGCGAGTGAATATATAATGAAATCCAATGAATAAAAGTGCCTAACTGGCCGCAGAGTGTACATGGGATAATAATCCTTTTTTTAAAAATATGTGTCATAAATCCTTAAAGTGCTTGATAAAAAACAAGTGCAAAGTGCTAATAAATAAAACAATAATAGCAGTGAATGAAAGCTCCAGCTCTCCTGGAAAGTGGTTAATTACTAATTAGCAAACACATGCAGGAAAAAGCAACAACTGAAAAGAAGTCCAAAAATGCAAGTGTCCTAAAAACCTAAACGGTTCAATCATAAAACTGTTGTTTTTCTGTGCGATGAAAAAAATATAATAATATAATAATAAAAAAAATATAAAAATATAAAAATCATAAATAATAGTCCAAAAACAGATAGTACAATATCACTGCAGGATTAGTGATAGTGAATAAAACTATATCCAGTGCACAATCAAGTGATGATGATAATATTAAAAATAAAGTCCAAAGTGCAAAGTGCATCAGTGCTCCATTCAACAATTCAGATGATCAGTGGTTAATTCAGTGAAGACTTGTTACATTGTGCTCATTCAGTGAAGACTTGTTACATTGTGCTCATATGTCTGTGAATCAAACCAGCCCGATTTTCCTCAGTGTGGGGATTATTTTTACCAGCCTCTTACCTTCCTGAGGCTTTTACCAAGCCTGTAACAGGAGCTGCTCTGCAGTCACATAGATAAAATCCAGGATCCAAAGACGGCTCACACTCCTCCCCATTCAGGCTCTCAAAAAGAAACACAGGAATGCCTCCATAGCATAAAACCACAGGATATCAGTTTAATAAAGAAAAACGAATACACTCACAAACATTGCTGTGTTAAACAGCGTGTGTACAATCGAGTGTCACCGCTCTGCGGCCGCAAAGCAGGTGACTTCACCAGCAAGCCCTCTGTGTCCTCCTGAGGACACAGAGGGCTTGCTGGTGAAGTCACATCTAATTATTGATGTTGGATGGTATTCTTTGGGCATAGACCTCGAGTGGAACACATTTTTACCCCAGTAGAGGACGGACTCACTCTCATACTTTAGGAATCATTGTTTAGAATATTTTATTGTTTTAAATTATTGTCAGTTTTTAGTATTTGCAAGCGCCACTACATATTTTTTCCCGGGTTAGGCTGGTTTGCGCATTAGTTCCCCCCTTGTTTTATGCTCCTGAAGAAGTGTATCCTTACGTGCAACATGAAGAGCGATCTCTTTCTGCATCTGGACCCACATTATGGTTTATCCACTCCACATCTGTATTCCCGTCTTGCTATTATTTTTGGACATTTGTTACTGTACTCATTGGGTTTCTTTGATTGTATATTGTTGGAAGTGTTACAATAACTTATTGTATATGTGGGCCATTTAACAAAAGTGATAGACAATTTTATATGTATAATTGTTTTTATAAACTTCTATAATAAAAACCCTGTGTGCCTTTAAAGTCCAACTTCTTTAGTTTTTAGCTAGTCTATCACTGGTATAGAGCATGTTCACTTGGTAAAGTTAAAGCAGAGTTCCGCCCCCCAGCAAAGAATATTAAAACATTTACCTGTCCTGGAATCCGTTTCATCATCCCAGTCGATGTTCCAATCGGCTCTCAGGTGCTGCGCCACCATTTGTGGTAGGGGAAACTGGCAGGGAAACCTTTCAGCTTCACAGCTGGTTCCATACTGTGCATGTGCGAAGTGCGCTGCACTTTCTGAATGGCCCAGCGGTGGGGGGTAGGAGGAGGGGGCCAAACTTCAGAGTGTACTCGCTGTGGCGACATCTCTCGGAAATGGGGATGGGTACCGGTGAAAAACAGGTACCTGCCCCCCCCCCCCCGAAAGGTGCCAAATGTGGCACCAGAGGTGGGGAAGAGTCAGATAAGAGGAGCTTCAAATTTTGGGTGGAGCTCCGCTTTAATGTTTTACTAAGCCTTGTGAATGATGTAATTCTTTGTCCACTTCAATAAACTAATCACATTCTAGCAAAGATTTTTTTTTTGTTAAAGTGTATCTAAAAACAAAAACGTAATATTGTTCAGCTGACTAGTCCTTAGATATGGTAGCTGCATTTGTATTCTTTTTTCAAACTTTCTTTCCTTAATTGTAATAGTAACTTGGCCAGTAACACATTACCTGCCTAATATGAAGGAGGATTGTAGGGGAAGTGTAGTTTTGTAGTTTCGTAGTTTCAAGGGTAAACAATGTAACAGTAAGCATAGGAAAAAAACACAGGTTTTCAGCTAATAAGAAGATCAATTTATTTTTATTTTTTAACACATCAAACAGAAATAACAAAATGCTTTTGATGACATACCTGGGAGGACCAAAAGAGACCAAATAGGAGAAGCCCATAATTAGAGACACTGCAAAGTGAACAGCCCCGGCCCCCAGGGACAGTACTTACCATGAATCAAAAGTGTCCTGTGCACTGATAGCTGCTGTGTTAGGTTGAAATCAGAAGTCCTCTGCCTCCGGATACCTCCACAATGGTGATCTTCCGGTATTGTGGGGGTTAAAAATAATAGCTGCAGTTGTGAACAGCAATTGTACCACATGCGTGAGACATCGGCGCAAACTTCAGAATGAGAGAAATAATTATATGGGCTCTATTCATGATTAATTCTACACTGATAACCTGTAATGGGTTTTAAAGCATGACCTAAGAAATATCTAAGGTACCATAGTTTGTCGCCATTTTACAGGTCCCCCTCAATTTTAATCCCTGACATGTTTGGCATTTATTTACTCTGTGCAACATTATCTTTTATGTTTTACCAAAAACTGGGCATTTTATTGTGTCTGTGTGCACTACAATTCATTTTAGTGTATTTTTTTTTATTTGTGTTTGATAAATGGCTCAATAAATATCTTGTGACATAAAAAAATTGTAACAGCCACCATTTTATTATATTATTCCGGGACCTCTGCTCTAGGAAAATATATGATGTTTAAGGGGTTCCACATAATTCACTAGTGAAAAATGCTGATTTTAACATGTATGGGAAAAATGTAAGCAAGTGGTTAAAGCAACCATGTCATTATATAAAAATATCTCAGAAAATGCCTACCTGAGATCACAAACAAACTTTTCCTTCTGTCCACACTGCTGAACTCCACTGTGCTTCAGAGAAATTGGCCCCCAAAGTCCACTGGTATTGTTGATCTCCTGGGCCCTCTCATTGGTTCCTCCTTCTGACCTCCACCCATTATAGGAAAGAGCAGTGACTATGGGCCAGATTCACAACCAGCAGGCGCAACTTAACTTTTCCGATTTAAGTTACACTGCTGCAAATTTTCTGCCTAAGTGCCCGATCCACAAAGCACTTACCTGGAAATTTGCAGCGGTGTAACTTAAATCCGTCCGGCGCAAGGCGGGCCCAATCGAATGGGGCGAGTCCCATTTAAATTAGGCGCGCTCCCGCGCCGGACGTACTGCGCATGCTCCGTCGGGTAAATTACCCGATGTGCATTGCGCTAACTGACGTTGCACCGACGTCATTTGCTTAGACGTTAACGTAAATGGCGTCCAGCGCCATTCACGGACGTCTTACGCAAACGACGTTGATGTTTACATTTCGACGCGGGAACGACGGCCATCCTTACCATGGCTTAAGAGAACTAGGGCTCAGCCCTAGTTTTACGCGGCGTAACTCGACGGAAACTACGTAGATTTAGATCGACGGGCCGTTCGGGACGTTCGGGGATCGCCGTAAGTCTTCATTTGCATATTCTACGCCGGCCGCAATGGCCTCGCCACCTAGCGGCCGGCCTAGAATTGCATCCTTAAGATCCGACAGTGTAATTCAATTACACCTGTCGGATCTTAGGGCTAGCTAAGCGTAACTGATTCTATGAATCAGTCGCATAGTTAGAAACAGAGATACGACGGCGTATCAGTAGATACGCCGTCGTATCTTGTTTGTGAACCTGGCCCATTGAGCTCAGCAGGATAAACCAGATGTAAAAGGGCATAGCTCTTACAATTACATTTCTGAAACTTTTGTAATAGCCCCTTGTTATTACACGGGAGAACAATTTTCATAAACATTCGAAAACTGTCATTCTTTAAAAGCACTTAGCAATAGCCTGAAAATGAAAAATAAAACTGAAAAACAAAATAATATGTACTGATGTCTTGCTAATATTTTTTTTTTTTTATTATTGAGAATGAGCAAGGCATTATGAGAGGATAGATGGAATAAGGTTTTAGCATAAATAAGATAGACAACACGTTTAACCAATTAAGGAGACATTTTCATATTCGTTATTTATGATTAGTTGAATACCCTGGGTTAGTATTTGGGGTAAGTTTGCTAACTTAGTTCTCATTGTGCTAAATCTGTCAATAGGAGACAAATGTTAAAAAATAGTAGTGACCATTTTTTTGGCTAATAAGCAAGGGATTGTCAAACAAATGGCAACAGGGCTGGATACCACCATAAAGAACGAAAGCAAAACATAAAAAATAAATAAAATAATGCATTTGGAATTGATGCTAATAATTTTTTAAAGGGCAACATTAAAAAGGAAAATCCTAGATGAGGGTCTGGTATATATTTTTAGGGGACCCCATAAAACAAAACAAAAACAGTAAAAAATGTAATATTGTCTAGCTGACCAGTCCTTAGATAGGGTAGCTGCGTTTTCTTTGTTCAAACTTTATTTCCTTAATTTTCAATAGTAACTCGGCCAGTAACACATTACCTGCCTAATATGAAAGAGGAGTGTAGGACTGTAGTTCTGGGTCCAATGGACACAGCGCATTACCAATCAGGGTAAAGAACCAATGACGTTGGCTCTTTACCATGTGATCAGCTGTATCCAATCACAGCCAATCACAGGTAAACAAATGCCGGTTATCGTAATTTTCTTTTCTTGGCGCTGTGAGTGTCTAAGGAAAGGAAAGCCAATAACTGGCTTTCCAGTTACAGGGGACATATACACTGATCATCAGTGCCCTGGTTATTAGTGCAGCCCCACTAGTCCAGCATATCAGTGCCGCCTATCAGTGTCCATCAGTCCTGCCTATCAGTGCCCATCATTGCCATCTAGTAGTGCCCATAAGTGCCCATCAGTGCCGTCTATAAGTGACCATCAATGCTGCATATTAAGGCAAGCCTCTTCAGTGCCGCTTCATCAGTGCCAATCAGTGCTGCCTAATTAGTGGCAATGCGTGCAGCCTATCAGTGCCCATCAGTGCAGCCTCATTAACGCACATCAGTGAAGGAGAAAAATCACTTATTTAGAACATTTTATAACAGAAACAAAGAAAACATTTTACTTCAGAATATTCTGTATTTTTTCATTTGTTTAGCAAAGAATAAAAGACCCAGTGGCGATTTAATACATTTGGGTACAGTGTTACATAACCGTGCAATTGTCATTCAAAGTGTGACAGCATTGAAAGCTAAAAATTGGCCTGGACAGGGTTGAAATTACCTGTATGATGTATACAACATATTAACAGCAAGACTGACATTTACAAAGAAAAGAGAAAGCTGTTTACATTTTTGGTAAATTACTATTACCAGGTGCTTTATTCTGTTTGGAAGCAAACTTCCCTGGAAATCTTTTCATCTATACAAGACCCTAATCCTAGATGAGGGTTTGGCATATATGTTATTAGGGCACCATAAAACAAAAAACAGTATGGGTTTCCCCCAAAAATAAATTTCAGACCCTTGTCCTTGGTGATAGTCTGGTATGGATGTCAAGGGGGACCCCCACACCAGCTCCCTAACAGGGACCCTACACAGGAAGCTGTTACATTTAGCAGTGGTAGTAATATTGCTACTACATGTTTCACTTCCCAATGCTTCTGGAGGTTCTGCTCAGCCAAAATCTCATTTAGTTTGGCTGTTTGGCAAAACATTTGAGACAACTGAGATTTTGTCCAAACAAGAAACTCATTTAATAGAGTAGTGAAGGGTCAGATCCTTTGCCAAATGTTCTTAATGCTTGTGACTGGGGAGAGCTACCCCCTCTAGGGGGGAAGTTATGAGTTGTCAATGTAAAACCTGAATTATGCTTACTTTTTAGAAACTTCTTATTTCCTCTTGTGTCTCTGGGACAGTCAGGACATAATGGTAATTCTCTCCAGTAAAACAAATGCAGCAAAAATGGGTTTTATGCCACCCCTAATCTACATAAAACATAAAAGTATGATTTTGCACAGACCATACACTTTGAGATTTGCATGTAGAGCTTCATTTTGTATTCTAAAATTATAATGGGCTATGTTACAGTATTTGGTTATTTTAAATGCAAACAGAGTAGCCAGCAGGCATAGACTTGCAATTTTCTGAACATATTTTTTTAAGAGCACATACCTCAGTGTTGGTTATTGGGGTAGATGTGAAGTGCACCGGTCTATTTGCCTTTAGTAAATCAACCCAATAATATTTCAACCATTTGTTTTTGCCCCTGGCCAATTTGCTAAAATGTAATTTGGAATGTTTAGCCAATGTATAGCCACAGAATCTGAAATAAATTAATCTGACTTTGCCCAGTTAAAGTGGAAATAAATTTTGTGATACTCACCTCTTTATCAATGAGGCCCCACACCAGCAGTGACATCATCTCCATGGCTTATTCTGGGTGCTGGTCTTTAACCAACTTGATAGGCAGGAGCGAGATTACTTCACTCCACTACATTCACAGGAGTGCAGTCATCCCATCACACAAGCACTGTGATGAAATGTAAATGGTGTTGTGCATGCACAGATCAGTGCACATTCTACAGAGAACTACACGAGGGTAGGTAGGTTTATTTTATTGCAGAAGAGACATTTGTCTTCTGCAAGGCATGTTTCTGAGGCATATGTCTTCTGCAATATAGAACCTGCCTGCTTGCAATTTTTTATTATTAGATTTTATTTCCGCTTTAAGACCCTCTTTTGTGCAATACAGTTCTCCTAAGATTCTCTTCATTGATACTACATCCTATATTATAAGATTGATGCACTGTTGTATTGTTGCTTGATTGTACTTGCTGACTTTAGATGTCATCGCTAAACAGTAAAAAATGAACAAGGGCCAGCTGGATATGTTATCTGTTCAGCAAAAAAAATGTATTGACTTTTTTGTTTCCATTGCAAAAGTGGACAGTCTAAAATGGTTATTACTTTTAGATCAGAGGTTCATCATCATGTGTCATCTGGAAGTGGCATAAGTGCTTCCAACTCTGAAAATGAACAAGAGTTCAATGTAACTTTAGATGCATATCTTAATCGGATCTCCAATGACAAGGTCACCTGCTGATTGGTCTGAATAAATCTTCATGCCTTAAGTATTCTCTGGCAGTAAGTGAGCCCTTTGGAACTTGGCAAGTATTAAACATAGGAAGTGTACCTTCTCCTCCCAAAACCTTACAAGAAATTACTTACCTCTTACTGTAAAATAACAAACAAATAATAATAATAATAATAATAATAATAATAATAATAATAATAATAATAATAATAATAATAATAATAACAAAGTCACTCTTAAAGGCTAAGTTCACCTTTTAGGAAAAAATGATAAATGCACCTATGTTTTCCCTACGGGTTCCTGAAAAGTATTGCACCCATAATCAGCAGATCGCTGGTGCAATGTAATGCTTCTGCTAATTCTCCCTCCTGCTTTCTCCCTATTTCTCTGTATGGACTGTCTGTTTGAAAGCTAGAGGAGGAGTGAATGAACTGTGAGTGTGCTCATCAGCGTGCTTGTGGTCCATTGACAACTACAAACCACCTGCCATAGTGGTACACTGGACTTGTAGCTCATGCATTCACAGAGCCCCAAGAGGGGAGGACAGGGTGAGTGCTAGGGGGAGCACATGCATGCAGGTGACATGAGAAACTTAGAGCTGGAGGAGAGTAGTGGGTACACAGCATCAGCAGTAATGAAAAGAATTAAAAAGTCAGTCCAGACTAAAAAAGGTCCATGAGTTCTAAGGAGTGTCACTGTGTGGCACAAATTGAGACAGGCAGCCATCCAGCAGAGAAGAAGTAGCTCTGTAGAAACAAGAATAGGAGACAAGGAGCGCTGCTTTTCTCCTATTCACCAAGCCCCATACAGCCAGCCATGCTAATTTCATTCGTAACAGAGCTGCGGAGGAGCAGGACCCCCGCCCGCTGTCTCTGGAAAGAGGGAGTGAGGTGGTGAAGGGGGGGGTGGTGGAACATGTTACATGTAATATGTTCCAAAGGTGAACTTATGCTTTAACAGAGTATGATGCCATAAACAACTGCCTATGCAGAAAGCTAGCAGGAGTAAAATAGTGGCAGTAGTAAACCATTCATCAGACTGGGACACCCAGGAATAGTCCACTTTTATTCAGCAAGGATGCAAACACAGTTTCAAGGAAGGAGGTGGAAGGCTTTGTTCAGAAAATCCATAGCATCAAACAAGCAAAACACCTACTCACCCAAGCCCATAACTTACTGTTCTTGATTAACAACATTGTTCCTTAATTACTTCTAAAAAAAAAAAAAAAACAGGCTGCACTGGTACTTTTTGAGGTTCTTTTAGCAGTTGGTAAAATGTAGATCTAGGACTGAAGGCTTTAGCCAACATAAAGCTCTACAAAGTCTTTGGATTCCAGGACCCAACAGAGAACTTACTAAGTTTGGAAACAAATGTTTGCTCTCCATAGAGGACACAAACTCTGGAGCCCCCCATTATGTTATGCTGAGAAACGTAGGTGGCATGTTGGCAATGTCCACAATCTTGCCAGCCAGAGTCTCAAATATATACAGTATATCCATATACAGTATATATCCATTGAATTTATGTATTATTATTTGTAATTGCAGATTTTGAAATATTATGGCTTGTATGGGCACAATACATATGATATATTTTGCAGTAAAATTAAACATTTCAATGTAATACTTTAATATTTTCCTACATTTTATTAATGTATAAGGCAGGGGTGTCCAACCTTTTGAAGAGTGAGGGCCACTTAAGTGAATTGGTAACCGGTCGCGGGCCACAATGAGCAGAGTGGGAGGATGACAGGTCCGTGTCCACAGACACAGCCCACTCTACTCTATGGGCCCTCTGATCCAATCCGATCTGCCTAGACGGAAGGGGGCAGGGGGGGCAGATTCCTTTCTATTTTTTTTAGGTAAGCGGGTGTAAACAAACACAAGCCTTTTTACATCTGCTGCTTCATAGAGGTAAATAGTGAGTCCAATTGGGTTGGACCGATTATGTGAAAGGGCCCTAAGGATGCTTTCACACTGATGCGCTGCACCGTGGGTGCAGTGCAGTGCATCTGTGGATTTTCTGCAGGTTAGCTGCACTTTGCCATAAACTTCTATTATTTCCAGCAGGTGTGTCGCACTTTCTGAAAGCTCAACAAACCCACAGGTAATAACAGAAGTCTATGGCTCAGCGCAGGTAACCTGCAGCTGCACTGCACCTGCAGATCAGTTTGAACACAGCCCAGTAACTACTGCAGAACAGATATACCCATATATTTATGAACTGTTGATACCAGCTTCGAACATTTTGGTTCATGAAGATTGTCTATTCCACTTTCTATAGTGGTCTAGGGCAGTTATATCGATTGATTTTGGTTGATATGAACCTTATTGTTATTTTATATAGCATTCCTATGTGAATTCACGTTTTTTCATAGAGTTCATATTGCACGTGGTTTTGCACTTTAATTATATCCCTTTCCAGTTGGATGTTTACACATTCTTTGTGAAGAAATTCATTAATGATTTCATGAGCACATTGTGATCACTACACTTGCACTTTATTTTTTGTGTTATTTGAAGGTTAATTTCATACATTTTACCTTCACAAGCGCTACAATTTTATTTTTATACCCATATATACACTGTGAATTTAGTAGTTAACTTAACTTTAATAACAGTTTTCCATTCAGGTATTGCTGGCTGTTGCTGTCCCAGGCAGAGTGCATTTGGTATCTGTGACAAGAGTTGGCACTCTACAGGAAGCATCGACTTATGTGGCTTTGTTCCGCAACCACTTGCTACCTCTACCATCGGCTTTATTCACAAAACTGCTGCTCTGGGATGGCGGTGATCTGAGCTTGCCAATCTGCCACCCCAGAGCAGGAGGTCGAGGGCCACATCAGAGGGCTCCGCGGGCCACATGTGGCCCCTGGGCCACTGGTTGGGCACCTCTGGTATAAGACATCATACACTTGCATGAGTTAAAAAAACATACATACATACATACTCACGTCCCTGATGCAGCAACGGTCTGATGTTGCAGCTGTCCCCCACCGGGTTTAAGGCCAAGAACTGACACATGACTGCTGATTGCTCAGATCTTAGTCAGCTTTGGAGCGCCAGGCAGTAGAGTGGATGGAAGTTGCTGGCTCAAGCTCTCAGCACCACACTTGGAGGCTGGGCTATCTGCCGATCAGGCATCTGGGTGAATCCAGACATTATTGTTGTTATATTTTGAAAAACCTTGAGTGACTCTGTGATATTAAGTAACAGCGGGATTTAGCCTTCTGCCAGCTGATTCTGGGTCACAGGAAAGCACAAATAAGTGCACTTCTGTGACCCACAAGAGATATATGGACACAAAATGCTTTGGCCATACTTCTCCTTTAACCTGTTCCTGCTCCCTCTTTGTGGTTCTTTAGGTGGGTCTTATCTCTGGGAGGCAGAACAGACTTTCTGATCATGTTATACTATGACTGGTTGTCACAGTGGTCATATGAATGGGATCCCATCTCAGCAGATTCCATATAAAAACTGTGACTGGGAGCTGACCATTGACACATATGTGTTAAGTGGTCAGCTAGAGGTTAAAAAAAGCCTACCATCATTCTGAATGCAGGATCCATCAATCTTACCACTAAAATAGGCCCTTTCATTCTGTTAATAAGTAATAATGGATTCCGCCCTGGTAGAGGCACAGAGACCACCCTGATTAAAGTTAAGGATGACTGCCTATGGGCCATGGACAGCGATGAGGCTTCAGCATTAATATTGCTGGATCTGTCGGCTGCATTTGATACTGTAGATCATGCCAGACTTTTGGAAAGGCTGGTGTCTGTGGCCGGGTTTGAGGACATGGCATTGACATGGATGGCCTCATTCCTGCAGAATAGAACTCAGAGGGTAAGACTAGGGACATATTATTCATCTAATAGCTCCTTGTCCTGCGGGGTTCCTCAGGGTTCTGCGCTATCGCCGATATTATTTAATATCTACATAAGGCCACTACTATATATTATTCGGCGCCATAATCTTAGCTTTCATGTTTATGCAGATGATACGCAAATCTATTTTAGGCTACCTAAAAATGAGGAAGTTCAGGTAGATTTGGCATCCTGCCTGGAGGAAATACAGTCCTGGATGGGAGCCAATTATTTAAAACTTAATGGCTCCAAAACAGAATGTATTATTATCAGTAATCAGAGCAAAATCAGTGTGACTGATTTTCCGTCTTGGCCGGTTTCGTTTATGCCATCCCCGACCCGGGCTACCCAAGTTCGGAACTTGGGAATCATTGTGGATTCCAAATTGTCATTGAAGGCGCAGGTAAATCAGGTGGTAAGCGCATGTTACTACCAACTGAAACTCCTGCGCTCTACATTGCATTTCATTGACGAGGTGGATAAAGTCCAAGTGATCAATGCTTTTATTGGTAGTCGGCTGGACTATTGTAACGCGTTATACATGGGGTGTCCAAAAACCCTTCTGCATAAGCTTCAACTGATTCAAAATGCCGCAGCAAGGTTATTAACGGGTGTGGGTCGTCGGGACCATATTACACCTTCTCTGAAAGCCCTGCATTGGCTACCGGTGGCTGAGCGGGTCTTGTTCAAAGTGGGTTGTATCGTCCATAAAGCCATCCATAAGATAGGCCCAGGGTATCTGCAAGAAAAATTTACCTGTTACGTTCCCAACAGATCACTGAGATCTGCTGATCAGGCAAATCTGACTGTCCCTAAATTTAGAAGAACTAAATGTGGAGGGAGGACGTTGGATGCGCAGGGCTCAATATTCTGGAATTCTCTACCTCTATATATAAGACGTGAGAAGGATTTACTAAAATTCAGGAAATTTTTAAAAACGTTCCTATTTGTTCAAGTGTATGGCCCTAATTAGGGTAAGATATTAGTATTGGTATGGTATTTTAGCTTTTTTAAATGTTATTATGTATTTTATATTGTTATCTTATAGTATGAGAGATGTGTTTTGTATTTTTTCATATGTTGGTTCTATGAGCGCATCGAGGCCTGCTGGTAATGACTGCGCTCTCAATAAGCATTTTAAATAAATAAATAAATAAATAAATAAAGCAAGGTTGAAGAGAAAACAGGCATCTAAATGATAGGTATAATATAAAGCTATCAATATGGTATGTGAAGTTACCTGCAGGCTAGACATAAGTAATCAAAAACATTTTGAGCTCATACTCTATTTAAAATGTATATTGGAGATATCCAACCTAAGGTCCTAGCAAAAAAATAAAAAAAGTTACCCACAAGCCAAAGATCCAAGTGAAATATTTTGCTAGCACTTCAATGACAATAGAGGTCCCTGTAGCACTGGAGCAGAAGATCAAGCCTTCTTAATTGTTTTACGCAAGCCCCCCATCTGCTATAATTATATCATTAATTTTATTAATGTAATTTATATGTACTTATCTCTTACTGAGGTCTGAATTGATAATAGTTTTGAGAGGCTCAGTTCTGAGATAATTGCATCTCTTCAGTCATTGGGTCAGTCTACTGTGCTACTTTTTTGGTCCATCACAGGATCCCCACAAGGTGAAAAAGTAAGGTCCTGGAGTAAGGAGTTAATAATATTCATGCAATAAATAGAGTGAATATTCTCTTCAGTTATTTGGTCATGTGAAAACCCAAAGAGCTATTAATTTTAAATATCCAGTCATGTGCAGATGTAATAGGTAAATGGGAATTTGCTTTTCACATAATTGCATACAAAGAAATATGTCAAGAAAAGGTAGAATTTGTAGGTACCCAAATGAAACATTTTATGAGAATATAAAAATCTATATTTTATTAATATCAAGTTAAAATATACTAAAAGCTCATGTAGCATGTATTATGCAATAATAACATTCCACATACTAGTGTGTTCCTATCCACTATCTAATTGATATTCATATATACATTTCTAATACACTCACTATACTATTAAAAAGGTATAATTTTGCTAAAGAAGGCAATAGGTTGGAGATTTCTCTCTAAACATTTCATGGATAGAAATTCTGCATTGTTAGAAGCATGGTTAAAGCTATTCTAAAAAAACAACTAAAGCTATGAGTACATTTCATACATAAGCATTTCCTTAATACATATAGGGACTTATTTAATAAAACTGGAGAGTGCAAAATCTAGTGCAGCTCTGCATTGAAACCAATCAGATTCCATATTTTTTTTGTCAAACCTTAAGTGAACAAGCTTCGGTTAGAAGTTGATTAACTACCATGCACATCTGCACCAGATTCTGCACTCTCAATTTTAGTAAATCAAACCCATAGTAAATCAATACATTTGAATACAACCTTGTTGGAGCAGACACTGCTAGGACTAACCTGCCCTAGTCCTTTTTATTATACAAATAATTCCAGCCACAGAGGGAAGGAGACAGCTTGGAATGACAGTCAAATGTCTATGGCAATATTACCTCCTCAAGACCTGTCACATACATTATTTAGAGGCCTAAATGAAGAGAGGGCTTCCCCTTGTGGCTCTTTTGTGATTACCCCTGAGTAGGGAGCTAGGGGAAAAGGGCACAAAGTGGCATGGGTGCTGGTAATTTGGTAGCAGATACAAGTAGCCTCTGGCTGAAGCCAGCAAAGGTGGAGGCACACCAGGAGAGGAGGAAGGGGAGCAGTCTGCAGAATGGCACCCAGAAAGTGGAGCTTTGAAGCTTAAAGTGGAGACTACTGAGGGTGCTTCATCAGAGGCAGACAAAGGTACCTGTCAAGGTCAAGAATGTGGTCAGATTGTGAACCAAGGTTAGCAGGGATGAACAGAAGGGAAGTATTCAGTAGTCAAGTTGGGGTCATACACGGAGAGAAGAGTAAACGTAGTTAAGCAGCAAGCCAAGGTTGATACCAGGAAGACAGCAAAGTGTAGTCAGAGCAAGGTCAGGAGCAGGCTGGGTCAGCAACAGGAGGTCAGACAACAAGAGTAAGAATGCAGGAACACAGGTCATGGGAAGCTGAAGAACATCCAGCAGTTACCAGAGAGGATCTCCTTAAATAGATAGCCTGGCCCCATACCACTTTTTTTTAAATAGGCAGCTTGAACTGATACCACTTTTTTAAGACCAAGTACCAATACTTTTTTTCAAGTACTCACCAATACCAATTACCAATACTTTTTTTAATGTCATGTGACAGTGGCACTAATATGCAGCACTGATGGGAATAATGAGGCATGAGACTGTTCGTAGTTTTATTTTTTTTTACAATTTTGTGCCCAGTTCCTCTTTTCTGCAGCCTAAGCTGCCCTCAAGATGAATTTACAGGAGACAAAGACTCCCCTCCATTCATGAAACAAAGCATCATAAACACAGATTACAATGCTCAGTTATGAATAGACAGAGTCAGTGATTTCCTTCCTCCGCTTTCCATCCTGAAAGATCGGGGACATGGGGGATTGGAGGAGGACACGGAGAGCCGGGGAGGACGCAGGGGGACCCGGAGGAGAATACAGAGGGCAGCCCGGAGGATGACATGGGGAGCACAGAGGGGAATTGGTGTGGCGGTGGGGGCAATTACAAGCACCGATCTCCCTGACAGCGACGGGAGTGAGAGGAAGAGGAACGGCTGTCAGAAAAGCTATACAGGGAGATTGGTGCTTGTAACTCCCCCCCACCACCACACTGATCATCTCTGAGGTTGCTTAAGTATCAGGTCAAGCATTGGAGCATACTAGTGTTAGTATCAGTGCAACGCTAGTTATAAACATTTTCACAAGTCTCTGATTTATCTCATTAGAATGTAAATACATTTGTATAAGGTAAGAAGTCTATTTATTTGAAAAAAATATGGATATTTTATCAAAATGACAGATATTGGCAAAAATCGAATGACATGTGCGTTAAAACAGTGACACATCCTTGACCTTAATACATAATTATAAAAATGTGTAATATTATCCTGTACTACCACAAAAGAAAACTGTAATGAAATAAAATGGTTGCATACAGTAGCACACAGGATTAGATTTCCATACCAAAGAAAAAATATATGTATTGTAAGCATTGTAGCAAATTCCAGTTCAGTGTCTGTGTAGGATTAAAGCATGTTCTCCACTTTAAGTGAGTTTTCACAAAGTTTAATGAATAAGTCGAGGCTAAGTGAAAATTAAAGGATCACTAAAGGAAAAAAAATGTATGCTGAAATTACTGTTTACAGGGTATAGAGACATAATAGTTAACTGGTTCCTTTTAAAAACGATTAAAAATAGATAAAAATCAATCATATAATGTGCCTCCTAGATGCAAAAAACGAAACTGAAACTAGTTTAGTCTTTGCATGTTATTTTATGCCTCTGTGCTGGACAGTGCCATAGAGAGTCATGGCATGGAAAACAAAACTAAACTCTCCCATGACTTTTTTCATAAGGAGCCAGACAATCAGGAAGTGTCCAGAACAGAGTAGTATTACAGCAACATCAGAGCAAAAACGAGCAATGAGGACATGAAACCAGGACTGCAGTAAGGTAAAGGAAGCTATTTAGCTAAAAAAAAAAATCCTTTAGTGACCCTTTAACTTCACAGGAATGGCTGCACACTGTTAGGCCTCGTAACGCACGATAGGTTAACCAGAGGACAACGGTCTGAAGGACCGTTGTCCTAGGTTAACCTATGAAGCTGACTGATGGTCCGTTGTGCGTACACACCATCAGTTAAAAAAACGATTGTGTCAGAACGCGGTGACGTAAAACACAACAACGTGCTGAAAAAAATAATACAAAATCTATGATCAATAATCAATAATCATACAAATAACATGCCAAGAGATCCTAGACTCTATTTATTAAACAAACACTTAGATTTACAGTATATAATGACAATTATATCAATTTTTTTTATATTTTTTTTAGTTTTTGATTAATATTTATATAGCATTATTGCTTTAAAAAAAATGTTGACTGCAAAAAAATGCAAAATTCACCCATGACTTTGGATTTATAAAGCCTTATATTTTCTTCTAAGGAAAAAATACAGCAAAACAGTAGAAACACGATCAACATGTCTAACATGTGAAAATGTGCCTTAAGCTCCACCTGCTGGCTTGTTCTGACAATAAAAATAAATGCATACAATCATACAAATCTCCCATATATTTCCTTTAAGGATAATTTGTTTTCACAGTGTGCTTCAATTTTTAAGTGAGAATAAAGTTCTATAGAAAAATATAATCTTAACTATAGCATTTACGTTAAAAAAAATGTCTAACTGGTTTATTTAATTTTTCCAGTTCATTTTCTCTATATATATTTTATTATTGTGAGATACATTGTAAAAGGATCACATTATTTTTGTATACATTTGGGGAAAAAGTCTAGTCGAGCTACAGGGGTTCTTGTTTCTGTTATGGACATCTGATTTGGCATCTCGGGTTCATTGCTATGCAAATGCTATAGGAAATAGAAGTTGTACAATTTTCCAGTACTTGTCTTGCTTTTCACTTAGATTGTTTGAAAAATTTTCTCCAGAGTTGTATCAAGTCATGTGATGCCAAGTTCATTTATTTCTGAAAATGTCTGTGGTAGGAAAATTATACAGTATATTTCGGTGAAGCAAATATACTAAGGCCTGTGTTGCTTTTTCCAGCGTCTATGTGAAAAAAATCACTAACCATTACAATGATAGCATTACAATATTTATTTAAAGGAGATATTTATAGAAGCAAACATAATATAGACAAAACATCCACATGTTGTTAATAATTTCCTGTACATTTTTAAACACCTGCATCATCTGCAGTGAATATCTGTTTTTAAATACACCCTAAAAAAAACACTCAGACTTATTATTAAGGCCCCTTTCACACTGGGGCGGGAGGCGCTGTGGCGGTATAGCGCCGCTAAAAATTAACCCCCACTAGCGGTTTCCCATTGTTTTAAATGGGAAGGAGCGGGGGAAGAAGCGGTATACATACCGCTCCTCTCACCGCTCCAAAGATGCTGCTTGCTGCTTGTACAGTATTTAGGCACTATTTTTAGCGCTGTACCACCTGAAAAACTCCTCAGTGTGAAAGGGGCCTAAGGCTCCATGCACACTGAAGCTGATAAACTGTAGTTTATTGGCGTTTTGGCTTTTTTTTTAAAGCCCATAATCTGAACTCTATGTTAGCCTATGTGTCCATGTGTGTTTTTTGGTGTTAATGAGCTTTGGAGTTTATTGTTTTTTTTCTGAATGCCTAAAACTTGCATTCAAAGTGCAGTTTTTCAGCGAAAAAAAAATGCAAAAAAATGCAAAACGCAGAAAAATGCTTCAAAGCGCTGGCGCCAGCATTTTTTTGTGTTTTTTTGTCCATTAAAAAAAAAGTTACACTGAAAAATGCTGATTAAAGCTATTGCAAAAATGCTAAAACACGTTGAAAGGCTCCCTGCAAAGCTACTGGTGTTTTTATAGCTTTTTTTAGCTTCAGTGTGCATGGAGCCTTAGAGACATGCTAAATTTAACAAAAATAAAAAAAAGATAGCATAAATACATTTGTAAATGTGTAAATGTATTTTCCTTATTTCTGTAGTATATTTTTATAGTCTATGTGTAATAGCTATATTAACTAATACAAAGACAGAGCTGTGCCACCCTAGGTGGGAATTATTGTTCTCTTCAACCTTGTGGTGCAGGTCCAGTCCACAGCCTGAAAAAGGGGCAATGGTTCAAGAAAGGTTCACACCCAGGTACAGTATAAAGCAGTGATCATTACTTTATTGAAGATAAAAAATCATCAAGATACATCATAAGACATCATGAGACCTCTATGCAGGCATGGCAAGATTAACACAATTCACAAATCAAGGTTTGCTTAGTCATAATCATTGTTATGATTATGACTAAGCGCACCTTGATTTGTGAAACGCGTTAATCTTCCAATGCCTGCATAGAAGTCTCATGATGTCTTATGGTGTATCTGGATGGATTTTTATCTTCACTAAAGTAATCATCATTGCTTTATACCTGGGAGTGCAATAAACCTTTCTTGAACCAATAGCTATATTAAAGGAGAAGTCCAGCCCAAGCTTTTTAGGCTGGGCTTCTCCTAATGGTCAAAGGAGTGAAATTCGCTTTGCACTCCTGTGACCCATTTTCAGTGGAGAGCGGTGTGAAGTCTGCTCTCCGCTGACATCACTGCCATCAGTTGGGGCAGCTCGTAATTACAACTTTCAAGACGGGATCCGCCAGCAGCCCTGATTGATGGCAGTCTCAGCATCTCCGCTGAGATGCTGAGACAGCCTCTTCCCGCCCCTCCATGGCTCAGTGATCCAATGAGCATGGAGAAGCAGAGAGGAAAGCTGCTGACTGACAGTCAGCAGCTTTCCTCTCGGGAATCTGTGAGAACCGAACCATCAGCAATGTTCAGTGGCTTGGTTCTCAGCGCAGAGATGGTGGGGGACAGATGGAGCATCAGTCTGATGCTCCATCCACCGAGGTAAGTATGAATAAAAAAAAAGTAAACCCATACTTCTCATTTAACCTATCAAGTAAAAATGAATATTAAAATGATAGGCTACCCCTTAACAATGTATAGGCATATTGTATAAGTCAGCTAAACATTAAGTACAAATTTCAGTAATCTATTGACAACCAATTCACTTCATGCATGCCAGACCAGAGCAAGATGGATTCTGATTTATTGGTAATTCATGTTTTTTCCTGCACAATGAAAAAAGCCCCAATTATTTATTTTTTTCTGCTAAGATTTATCTGGTATTTTTATATAAGCAGATAAAAAACTTCATCAGATCATAAAAAATGACCAATGGAATCTTTGATTTATTTTATTTCTTTAGTGTTAATAATAAACACAGATCCATTGTTATCTGACTTCTGTTAAAAAGTTGGGTAAAGGAGTGAAAATATAAATATATCTATATTTATATGTGTAAAGCTGGATGAACCATATAATAATCACAATCAGAGAAGAGAAACTGGGACAAAACGTATAAGCATTTTTAAATATCTAAGGATGGGAAATAAATTGTGTCTGGGTTCATATGATTAAGAAGTGCTTCATGATCAGAAAGCAAAGCTTTAAAGAGACATGTCCAGTAAAAATAACACATGGGGCTAATGTCTGAAATATAGAACAGAACTTTTAGTAAAACCAACACAGTGTGTGTAGAGCCCCTTTTCAAAGAAAGAGTTTTATGAATAATTGATTTAATACAGTGACATTCAATCACGAACCATAATACTTAAATAAGCCATTTAAGAGCCAATCATTTTTACTATTTTATATTTTTTGTACAGTAAACAGTAATCAGCAAACCTGCATTGATGTTGCTTTACTTTTCATGTTTGCTGTAAAAAATAATAATAATAATATTACTACTAATGTCATTATTCATTTTGTAATCCATTATGGGCATATATTTGCCTTTTTTTTTATAAACTGTCACTTTTTTTTACAATTTACAAATCTTAATGATCATGAACTTGGAACATGATTTTTTTTCTCTTTTCTCTCCCTTTTCTTTCTCTGCTACTGGTTATTGCTGTTTAGTGGTTTTTGGCCAGTTTGTGTTTTTCCAGACGTCTCTCCACGACGTAGTTGAGGTATATGATGGAGCAACTCAACAGTCGCCTCTCTTATCCTCTCTCTCAGGATCACATTCAGGTACTTTTTATAAGAGATGCCATTGGGTCATTTAACATATGTTTTATATATATATTTTTGCCTTTTTCAAAATGATTCATTGCTGAAGGGATTTCCTTTTTTTTTTACATGCTGTCATCTCTTAGTAAAGCAGAATGGTAAAGGTGTCTTTAATAAGTTCACCAATATGCATTTTGAAAGCTTACAGATGAAAATTAAAATGTTAAAGTTACAATTCAAAAGACTGCAAAAGTTGTAGGATTCATATAATAAGCAATAGCAGGTATAATATTATAATAATGATCACATCGGTAGTAGACGTTAGGTCTTCATTTAATTTTGATCAAGAGGCAACAGTTATGCTGACCATACAAAATAACCAATTTATGTAGCTTCATTGATAATAAGTAAGGTTGCAGTTGTGAACTATCGGTATGGATTAGCCAAGGTCTCACTAAATAACTAAAAATAACAGAAACAAATAAGCAAGGTTCTCAATTATATTATCCCATTACAGCCAATTCTGGTGAGCATATGAAGGCCAAAGATCTGTTTATCTGTGTACTGATACAGAGAAATAAGTACAATGTTGATCACAATAATTAAAGTTAGTTCACTTATCAAGGTGTTTACTAAAACATTGTATCAAATAAACACCTTCTATGTCCATAAAAAAATTAGACGTTACTTAGGTGGTCAAATTAATCATGGAGTTATTAATACTGCTAAATTTAGTTTGGGCATCTGCATATCAAAGCCTCTGCCCAGGAGAGGGTTAATAAATAAGCAAGTTAAAGTGTCCCTGAGAGATTAACATCTTCTACAACAGATTCACACTATTTCCAGCAACCAGTAACTGTTTATTTAACGTTAACTAATTTGATATTGTCTATAAAAATAAAAGCAAAAACTTAACTCTATCTTTTAAAATGAAAGGAATCACATATTTTCTTTTAAGGCCAAGTCTGGAATTCCATACAGGCCATACACGGTTTGAATCTCGGGCAGTTCCTGCTGAATCTTTTAGAATTTGAAAAAAAATATCACTTATTTGCTTTCAAGGCTAAGCCCTAAAGTGGAATTTCAGTCTATATCTAACTAAGTCTAAAATCACCCCCCTTCTAACTGGTATTCTAACTACCCTTTAGAAAAAAGATGCTTAGGTTGGAGAACTCCAGTCTGGTCATATGATCTCCTAGTGCCTGGCTTCAGGGAAGAGGAGAGATCACCATCAATGGCCAAAATGCCTGGGTGGTGATGTCACCCATAGGCTTAAAATGGGACATCAGTTGTCTGCTGTCCCTCCTTACAACTGAAGCCATCACTCTGAGCTGATCATGTCATCAGACCGAAGAACCCTAAGAACAGGGGGCCAGATCCACAAAAACCTGACGTAACTTAAAAAATCCAATTTAAGTTACACTGGCTTAAAGTTTCTACCTAAGTGCCTGATCCACAAAGCACTTATCTAGAAATTTCAGGCTGTGTAACTAAAATTCCGCCGGCGCAAGGCGTTCCTATTCAAATGGGGCGAGTCCCATTTAAATGAGGCGCGCTCCCGCGCCGGCCGTACTGCGCATGCGCGTCGGCCGTACTGCGCATGCGCGAAGTTACGTTACGCCGAGTTTTGAGGATCGCGACGGCTTAAAGTTGCGTCGGGGATAAAAAAAATGACAGCGGCATGCATTCCTGAGGGAGAACTCCATGCCCATTTTCAAAGAAAAAAACGGCATGGGTTCCCCCCCCAGGAGCATACCAGGCCCTTAGGTCTGTCATGGGTTGTAAGGAGACCCCCCCACGCCGAAAAATTGACGTAGGGGGTCCCCCTACAATCCATACCAGACCCGTATCCAAAGCACGCTACCCGGCCGGCCAGGAAGGGAGTGGGGACGAGCGAACGCCCCCCCCCCTCCTGAGCCGTGCCAGGCCGCGTGCCCTCAACATGGGGGGGTTGGGTGCTCTGGGGCAGGGGGGCGCACTGCGGGCCCCCCCACCTCAGAGCACCCTGTCCCCATGTTGATGAGGACAGGACCTCTTCCCGACAACCCTTGCCATTGGTTGTCGGGGTCTGCGGGCGGAGGCTTATCGGAATCTGGGAGTCCCCTTTAATAAGGGGGCCCCCAGATACCGGCCCCCCACCCTAAGTGAATGGATATGGGGTACATCGTACCCCTACCCATTCACCTGGAGGCAAAAAGTAAAAGTTAATAAACACACAACACAAGGCTTTTTAAAATATTTTATTATTCTGCTCCGGACGCCCTCCCTGTCTTCGTTATTAGCTCAATTACCAGGGGGGCTTCTTCTTCCACTCTCCGGGGGTCTTCTCCGCTCTCCGGGGGTCTTCCGCTCTCCGGGGGGGCTTCTCCGGACTCCGGGGGGGCTTCTCTGGACTCCGGGGGGCTTCTTCCATCTTCTCCCCTCTTCCGCTCTTGACTCGGCGAACCCCGGTTCTTCTGCAGCTCTCCGGTGCCTTCTTCTTCAGCGCTGGCTGCCTGCTATGTTTGTGTGTTAGCTCGATTTCAAACAGGCAGCCGGCGCGGTCTTCTGTGGCGTCAGGATCTTCTGGTCTTCTGTTCTTCCGATGTTGCCTCGTCGCCTGTTGTCGCTGTAATGATGGAAGCGTGCCTTGCATCACATTTATATAGGCATCACCGTCCCATCATGCTCCGGTAGGTACCCACGTGGTGGGTGCACGTGGGTAGGCACCCACCACGTGGGTACCTACCGGAGCATGATGGGACGGTGATGCCTATATAAATGTGATGCAAGGCGCGCTTCCATCATTACAGCGACAACAGGCGACGAGACAACATCGGAAGAACAGAAGACCAGAAGATCCTGACGCCACAGAAGACCGCGCCGGCTGCCTGTTTGAAATCGAGCTAACACACAAACATAGCAGGCAGCCAGCGCTGAAGAAGAAGGCACCGGAGAGCTGCAGAAGAACCGGGGTTCGCCGAGTCAAGAGCGGAAGAGGGGAGAAGATGGAAGAAGCCCCCCGGAGTCCGGAGAAGCCCCCCCGGAGTCCGGAGAAGCCCCCCCGGAGAGCGGAAGCCCCCCGGAGAGCGGAGAAGACCCCCGGAGAGTGGAAGAAGAAGCCCCCCCTGGTAATTGAGCTAATAACGAAGACAGGGGGGGCGTCCGGAGCAGAATAATAAAATATTTTAAAAAGCCTTGTGTTGTGTGTTTATTAACTTTTACTTTTTGCCTCCAGGTGAATGGATAGGGGTACGATGTACCCCATATCCATTCACTTAGGGTGGGGGGCCGGTATCTGGGGGCCCCCTTATTAAAGGGGACTCCCAGATTCCGATAAGCCTCCGCCCGCAGACCCCGACAACCAATGGCAAGGGTTGTCGGGAAGAGGTCCTGTCCTCATCAACATGGGGACAGGGTGCTCTGGGGTGGGGGGGCCCGCAGTGCGCCCCCCTGCCCCAGAGCACCCAACCCCCCCATGTTGAGGGCACGCGGCCTGGCACGGCTCAGGAGGGGGGGGGGGGCGCTCGCTCGTCCCCACTCCCTTCCTGGCCGGCCGGGTACCGTGCTTTGGATACGGGTCTGGTATGGATTGTAGGGGGACCCCCTACGTCAATTTTTCGGCGTAGGGGGGGTCCCCTTACAACCCATGCCAGACCTAAGGGCCTGGTATGCTCCTGGGGGGGAACCCATGCCGGTTTTGTTTTTTACAAATTGACGTGGAGTTCTCCCTCGGGAAAGCATACCAAATGCCGTCGCTGCAATGGGCCTTTACAAGGTGTGACTAACTTTACACTTTGTAAAACGAGCCCTAATTTTACACTTGCAAAATAACACTTACGGCGCAAAAAAGAAGCTAGAAAGCTTTGTGGATCGCCTTAAGTGCTAATTTGCATACTAGCAACGGCATTTCGACTCGAAATGCCCCCAGCGGCGGATGCGGTACTGCATCCTAAAATTAGGCAGTGTAAATCAATTACACATGCCGGATCTTCTGTGTAACTTTGGAAAAAGCCTTTTGAGGATCGTTTCCAAAGTTACACACAGACTGAACAGCACTTAAGTCGGAGTATCTCTTTTGAGGATCTGGCCCAGGGAGTGTACACATCTTCCTTCTACAGGGTAGTTAGAAAAGCAGTTGGAAGGAGGGTGGAACAGTTTTAGGCTTAGTTAGATTAGTAGGAACTGGCAAAAACTGGCAAAATGTTGATAGGCATTGATCAATCAACTTGGGTACAACCAGCATGATGAGTTTTATCTACGATTATCACTAGTGGCTGCTATAGCTACTAGCAATAATCCCTGGCCCAGATTCAAGAAGCTATTGCGCCCGCGTAACCATAGTAGGGGCAGCCAATGCTAAAGTATAGCCGCACCTTCCCGCTCGTGAAATTTGAATTTCACGTCGTTTACGTAAGTGATTCGTGAATGGCGCTGGACGCCATTCACGTTCACTTAGAAGCAAATGACGTCCTTGTGACGTCAATTGCCGCAATGCACGTCGGGAAAGTTTCCCGACGGAGCATGCGCTGTTCGCTCGGCGCGGGAGCGCGCCTAATTTAAATGATTCCCGCCCCCGACGGGATCATTTACATTAGGCGCCCTTACGCAGGGCAAATTAGCATAGCGCCCGCGCAATTTACGGAGCTACTGCTCCGTGAATCGCGGGCAAATCGAAATATTTGCGTGGGCGCAGAGCAAAAATCGTTGCCCTTTGCCCACGCAAATATTGCGCGGCTCTACCTGAATCTGGGCCCCTGTCTTTTCCCGGTGGGGATGGCTTCCCCCATCCTCCCCCCTGGGAGAAGATAATGATCCGGCATGATTTCCACATCAACACTGTCTTTGTTGATGGGGTAATCGAGCAAATCTGTGCCATGTATGGCCGGTCTAAGATTATGGAGGTGCCTAAAAGGTGATTGTATGATGAGTTTATATACCACATTTGTCAACTGATGGATCATTTGGCTGTGACAGCAAATAGGATGGTAGTCAAAGTGTCAGGTCCAGAAACATTGTCATCTTTTACCTTGATTATATCTTTATAAATTTACCCTTCTAGTTCTTAAAGGATCACTAAAGGAAAATATTTTTTTAGCTAAATAGCTTCCTTTACCTTACTCCAGTCCTGGTTTCATGTCCTCATTGTTCGTTTTTGCTTTGAAGTAGCTGTAATTCTGCTCTGATCTCCACACTTCCTGCTTGTCTGGCTCCTTATGAAAAATCTCATGGCAGCTTTTCACTGTGGTCCAAGCTGTGTGTCTAAAACTCCTCAGAACCAATCAGATTCATTTTAAAAACAAAACACTGCCCTGGATTTGTTTGTTTTTGTTCTGTGTCTCTCTCTACTTCACAGAAACATGAAACCAGTTTAAAAACGAAAAGTGAAACTGGAGGCACATTATATGATTGATTTTATCTATTTTTAATAATTTTTAAAAGGAATCAGTTAACTTTTATGTCTCTATACCCTGTAAACAGTCATTTCAGCAAAACATTGTTTTTCCTTTAGTGACCCTTTAAGTCCCAGGAAAATTACAATATTGTAAAAAAAAAATTCACAACTATCAACATTCTGCTCTTCAAAGAGAAGTCAACATATGGTAATAAAATAACTTTTTTTATGAAAAGTAAAATCCCTTTCTTGTGATTCTGAAATCACAATGAGTGATGATTATCAACAAGATCATATAAAAAGTACTTTTTTTATATTTTATTTTTATCTGCATATAACATTCTTATCCACGACACAATCAGACTTCAACAATTGTTGGCCTGTTAATAAATGTTGTTTTATTTATTCTGTTGAGTAGGAGAAACGCTTCCACTAAGTACTGGTAACCAGATTATTGTTAGATTCACATCTATTGGACCATTGACATCGAAAGGATTTCACTTTGTCTATCAAGGTAATTACATATGTAGCTTTAACAATACATGGAATATGTATTGTATTTGAAGATTTCTATTTAATACATATTGGTCATAATTTTCCATAACTACATATTGATCACTAAAGTAATAACATAGTTTAGGAAAGATGAACTCCACAATGTATTTGATTAGCTTGTCTATTCCTATTTGGTGAAATATGTCCTTAGTCGTTCAAAGTGTAGGATGAACATACATTGGATATAAATCTATACGAGAATTTTTTTTTTGTTTTAAATCTAATGAAAAGCTAATGATTTGGAAGAGTTTGGGGTTCAAAGTTAATTAAATTCAATTAAATTGTTATTAACATTTAAACTTAAGAGCAAATATGTAATATAATAACAAAGCTAATTCTGCAGGTCCAGTAAAATGCCTATTGCTCTTACTAGAATTCAAGTGACCTTGTAAAGTCCTGAGCACTGGATGGATATCTTAAAGTAACACTTAACTCACTTTTTACATTAATTGTTCCTAAAATATTAAGCATATTATGGCTCTATTTTTCATAATTATTTTTAAGTCTCTCACTGTTGTTTTCAGGCTTTTTTTTGTCCTGTGCATGCTCCCGATCCTCCACTGATGTACCCAACAGCTACTAGTGTAGAACAAACAGTGCTTTTATTTCTGGCCACATGCTCCCCTCTAGGGATAAGCCGAACACCCACCGGTTCGGTTCGCATCCAGAACATGCGAACAGACCAAAAGTTCACGTGAACATTGGAACACTGTTAAACTCTATGGGACTCGAAAGAGAAATCAAAAGTGCGATTTTTAAAGGCTAATATGCAAGTTATTGTTCTAAAAAGTGTTTGGGGACCTGGGTCCTGCCCCAGGGGACATGTATCAATGCAAAAAAAAAGTTTTAAAAACTGCATTTTTTTTTTCGGGAGCAGTGATTTTAATAATGCTTAAAGTGAAACATTATTAAATTTCGTACCTGGGGGGTGTCTAAAGTATGCCTGTAAAGTAGTGCATGTTTCCTGTATTGTCGGGTCCCGGCAATACAGATAAAAGTCATTGGATAAAATGGCATTTTTTTTCAATTACTTTTCTCTGTATTGCCGGGAGCCGACAATTCATGAGCAGCCACGAGTAGTTTTAAATTACTTTTTTTCCTTCAGAAATTACATTTTGTGCAGGGACAGTTCTAAACATCGGAAACATGCACTATTTTACAGGCATAAGTTTGACACCCCCAGGTATGAAATTTAAAGGAATATTTCACTTTTATTGTTTCACTTTAAGCATTATTAAAATCACTGCTCCCGAAAAAACACAGTTTTAAAACTTTTTTTTGCATTGATACATGTCCCATGGGGCAGGACCCAGGTCCCCAAACACTTTTTATGACAATAACTTGCATAATAACCTTTAAATTAGCACTTTATATTTCTCCCATAGACTTTTAAAGTGTTTTGCAGCTTTTAAAATTTGAGGCAAAAACCCCAAATTGTTCGCTATTCACCGAACGGGTAAACAGCCAATGTTTGAGTCAAACTCATGTTCGACTCGAACATAAAGCTCAACCCTAATCCCCTCTATAGACTAGTACACACAGGCCGAATGTTAGGCGACATTGTCTGGTTCAATAAAAACCGTCCGACATTAATCCCGTGCGTATAGTAGGGAATGTTGCACATCTGCTTAGTGTAACAGCACTGGAGAAACGGGAGTGAATCACAACTGCGGATACAAGGATTTCAATGCGATTCTCTATGCGACAACTCAGTACTAGGTCCCAGGCGTCACTCCTCGCAACAGGAGTTTGGGGGATCTATACATCATCTCTGTGTCACATAAAGAAAGGCATTGATTTACTAAGGATGGAAGCATTTACAACATGCGATCAGACCTTAGTGATTAAACGATATATTTTAGCTTCAAGGGCTACCAAGGGAGATGCTATGAAATAGCATCAACCCTTAGCCAAAAAAGTTTAAGGAGAACATTTTCAAACTATTAGGCCCCATACTCACGACCAAACATGTCTGCTGAAACTGGCCCGCAGGCCAGTTTCAGCAGACATGTTTGGTCGTGTGTGGGCGCGAGCGGGCCGAATTCCAGCAAACATTTGCCCGCCGGGCCTTTTCCCAGCGGGCAAATATTCCTGGACTTGTTTTAAAACAGCCCGCTGGAATTCAGCCCGCTCGGACATGTACGGTCGTCAGTACAGACCTACCGTACATGTCCAGGCGCCCGCCGTCCCTCGCATGCGTCGAATGACTTCGACGCATGCGTGGAAGCATTTTAAAGGCGGGCCGCCCACGTCGCCGCGTCATTGTCGCGGCGACACCGCGTCATCGACGCGGCGACACCGCGGACACGCCCCGCGTATTGTTTACGCGCGGACTTCTGTACGATGGTGTGTACAACCATCGTACAGAAGCCCTCTGGCAGACATGTATGGTGAAAACGGTCCGACGGACCGCTTTCACCATACATGTTTGTCCGTGTGTACCCGGCCTTAGGACGAGGCCTAAAAGACATTTGTACTTATGCCAAGCTCAAGGTAATTGAGAGTTGTAGTAACAACTGGTACTTGTATATCACACGTACTGTAGTAAGGCAGTAGCACCCGTGTATACACAGTAAAGTAGCATAGGTAATTACAGTAGCATACTTGAAGTAATTCCCATTGAGATATTTGAGAGTTGTAGTAACAACTGGGTACTGTTTAGCAAAACAGGGTTTAGCATAGTAATATGTCCCAAATGGTATGGTGATAAGCAAACAGCATATGTAATAACACATTTGTAGCAGTTGAAACACTAGCAGTAAATCTTCTATAGGACTACAAGTGAAGCAAAGGTTACTTATCCGTTTGTAGCTTCTAAGGATAGGAGAGAAGTTCTCATGAAAGAGGATGGTTGCCAAATGTCCTGTAGATTGCTTTTCAGAGAGCTGTATTGCAGAGAAGACATCAGCAGCGAAGGAGTAGTGGTTTCCAGGAACGGTGTTACAGCATAGGGAGCTCAGGAAGCCGCTGGTGTAACAGGGCCTCCATCAGTGGCGGCTGGTGAAGTTTTAGGATGGGGGGCGCAAGACTCCGCCCCTTCACATGTGGCCCCTCCCACTTATAAGCCACACCTATTATATGATCCACCCACTCCGTCCCCTGTATTTCACTTGCTTCAACTCATAGTGTCAGGAGTATACAGCTCAGCATCACAACACAGAGTATATAGACCCAGCATCACAAATCATGGTATATAACGCAGCCTTACAGATCGGCGCAAACAAACTAAAAAATTACACTGTTAGTAATTACTAGAGACTGCAGACATACTGCACAAGATTACCAGAGACTGCGGACATACTGCATAAGATTACCAGAGACTGCGGACATACTGCACAAGATTACTAGAGACTGTGGACATACTGCATGAGATTACCAGATACTGTGACATACTGCACGAGATTACCAGAGACTGCGGACATACTGCACAAGATTACCAGAGACTGCCGACATACTGCACGAGATTACCAGAGACTGCGGACATACTGTACAAGATTACCAGAGACTGCGGACATACTGTACAAGATTACCAGAGACTACGGACATACTGCACAAGATTACTAGAGACTGTGGACATACTGCACGAGATTACCAGAGACTGCGAACATACTGCACGAGATTACCAGAGACTGCTGACATACTGCATGAGATTACCAGAGACTGCCGACATACTGCACGAGATTACCAGAGACTGTGGACATACTGCATGAGATACTGTGCGACTAGTCCCTGTCAGTGCCGGGGGAAAGTGGGATCAGTGTCAGTGCCCGGGGGGCGGGTGGGATCAGTGTCAGTGCCCGGGGGAGGGTGGAATCAGTGTCAGTGCCCGGGGGGAGGGTGGGATCAGTGTCAGTGCCCGGGGGGAGGGTGGGATCAGTGTCAGTGCCCGGGGGGAGGATGGGATCAGTGTCAGCGCCCGGGGGGAGGGTGGGGTCAGTGTCAGCGCCTGGGGGGAGGATGGGATCAGTGTCAGCGCCCGGGGGGAGGGTGGGGTCAGTGTCAGTGCCCGGAGGGAGGATGGTGGGATCAGTGTCAGTGCCCGGGGGGATAGGATCAGTGTCAGTGCCCGGGGGGATGGTGGTATCAGTGTCAGTGTCGGGGGGAGGGATGGTGGTATCAGTATCAGTGCCGGGGGGGATGGTTGGATCAGTGTCAGTGCTGGGGGGTGAGTCCCTTAATATTAGCAGCCCCCTCCTTAGAGACCCCATTAGCTGAGTGATTTCTTAGGTTTTTTATGCCACCTCAGACGGAGTTGCTGCAGCCTGAATGGAGTGAATGCACTCTCTCTCTCTCCGCGGATCAATCCCAGCGGAACGATCCGGTCGTGTGTACGGGGCCTTACACTTAGTAACCAAAATATGTGTAGGTCATGAACAATATAAACATTTGGCAACCTTGGAGTGAAATTTACTGTTGCAGCTGGATATGAACGTCTAACTGCTGATACCAACATAATGCAATAAGGGTATAAGTACTTATATCTTGAGCATGATGTGGGTCTTTGGCCACTAGGAAGCCACTTTCTATGGTTGCACATCAAGAAGAGGAGGAGCCCAGAGCACCAACAGTAGACCCAAGAAGAGGAGATTCAGGGCCACTCTGTGCAATACCATTACACAGAGCAGGTAACTTGGACATGTTTGTTATTTTAATAATTTAAAAAACTTTAAGCTTTACAACCACTTTAACCTCCCTGGCGGTCTTCCCGAGACTGACACGGGGTTAGATTTTCTTGCTACTATCGGTAACCCCGTGTCAGTCACGGGCTTGCCTCGCTAGATCCACAGGCACTTTTTACTTACCTTGTCCCTGGATCCAGCGATGCCACCGCGCTGTGTGAGCGAGCGGGACCTCGCTCGATTCACATAGTGCCTCCGTGTGACGCCGATCTCCGTTCCCTGCGACGTTACGACGCACGGGGACGGAGAACGGCGCCAAATTCAAAAACGTAAACAAACACTATACACACAGTATACTGTAATCTTATAGATTACAGTACTGTATGTAAAAAAAACACACCCCCCCTGTCCCTAGTGGTCTGCCCAGTGTCCTGCATGTCATTTTATATAATAAAAACCTTTTTTTCTCCCTGCAAACTGTAGATTGTCCATAGCAACCAAAAGTGTCCCTTTATGTCAAAAATAGTTTTAGATCAGCTAAAAAACAGCGATAATAAATTATAATCACTTGCAGAATTGTGCGATAGCGATTTGTGGGGAAATTCGTCATAAAAAAAAAAAAATAATGACAGCAACAATTCTGCAACTGAGCAAATTTCAGTGATTTTGATTTGATTACATTATTGAATAATTTTTATTATAATTATATTATTATTTGTTATAATTATTTATAATTATTTATTATATTATAATTTATAATTTTGTTTTTAAAAAAATGTAATACACGGGATGCCTATTAGAATCTTGTTTGGTCAGATTTAAGTGAGTTATTTCTAAAAATTACAGACCTACAATATAAAACGCCAAATTTCCTTGCAAATAATGGTACCGCTTTTAGCATGTTTTTTCTGAAAGAATCATACCGCCAGGGAGGTTAATGGATATTTCCTGTTTTTTTTTTTCAAAGGAAAACTGGCCAGAAATATTTTTTTTTCCACCTTCAAATTGTCCTGCCTATACACACTGACACTAACACTGAGGCCCCATACACACCATAGAATCTATCCGCAGATAAATCCCATCAAATGGGTTTCTGCGGATAGATCCTATGGTGTGTACACGCCAACGGATATTTATCCGCGGATAAATCTCCCCTGGGATGGATTTCCAGCAGATGGATATTTGCTGACATGCTCAACAAATCCATCTGCTGGAATCCATTCCAACGGATGGATCCGCTCGTCTGTACAGACTTACCGGATCCATCCGTCTAAAGGGATTCCCCGCACGCGTCGTAATGATTTGACGCATGCGTGGAATTCCTTATATGACAGCGTCGCGCCCGTCGCCGCGTCATAATAGCGGCGACGGCGCGACACGTCATCGGCAGAGGATTTCAGCGCGGATTTCAATGCGATGGTGTGTACACGCCATCGCATAGAAATCCTCTGAAATCCTCGAGAGGATTTATCCGCGGATACGGTCCGCTGGACCGTATCTGCGGATAAATCCTCTCGTGTGTATGGGGCCTCACACTGATAATAAATATGCAATTTTTCCTACCTAAAACATACTGATGCTAACAAGACATGTGCATTTTTTTTTCGTTCCAAATTGAAATTCAGAAGAATTTTAGTTTTTCGGAAATTCGGATGTATCAGAATTTCTCAATTACAATAGTACCGAGTTTCAATTCCGAATAGAAATTTGAATAGATTTGCATAGTTCTTAAATAGATTTGAATCGTTTTTGAATCAGTTTCGAATAGCTTTCACATTCGAAAAGTTTTCAAATTCGAATAGTTTTCCCATTTCCAAAGAGAATAAAATAGAATAGAAAATTAAGAAATAGAATAGAAAAAAATATAATATAATTTTTTTTTACAGAAAATAAAAGTATATAATATAATAGAGTAAAACACAACAAAATAGAATAGAAAATAAAATAACAGAATATAATAGAAATTAATAGAATAGAATAAATAAAGAATATAATAAAATAGAATATAATCAATTCGAATTTTAATAGAATAGAAAAAAATGTATTTGAATATTTGAATAGGAAGATGGTTATATTCTATTCTATCCTGTTGTTTTTTCTATACTATTGTGTTATTTTCTATTCTATTCTAATCTATTCATTTTTTTTATATTCAAATTCAAATTGATTCAATTAGAATTTGGGGAAATGGTTATATTATTTATTTTCTATTCTATTTTTTTCTATATTATTTTCTATTCTAGTCTTTTCTATTTTATATATTTGTTTCTATTCTTTTTGTATTCTATTCTATGTGTTTCTCTTCTATTCTATTCTTTTCCATTCTATTCTGTGATTTTATTTTCTATTCTTTTTTGTTCTGTTTTACTCTAGTATATTCTATTATTTTCTTTTCTGTGATGTTCTTTTCTATTCCTTTCTATTTGATTCCTTTATTTTCTATTCTATTTTATTCTCTTTGGAAATTGGAAAACTATTTAAATTCAAAAACTGTTTGAATTTGAAAACTGTTTGAATTTATTCAATATCGAATTTGTAAAATTAGAATCGATTCAAATACGAATAAACGAAACAAATTCTGAAAACAAATTAAACGGATTAAATGAATTTAACTAAACAAACTTATGCAAATAACAATTTGAAACTAAATATTTTTTCATTCTGCACATTTCTAATGCTAACACTGTTGCTAACTTTCCGCGGCGAATATGTAAATTAGCTAGATACGCCGATTCACGAACGTACGTGCGCCCGGCGTATCAAGATACGTCGTTTACGTAAGACATACGTCGGCGTAAAGTTACCCCTCATAAAGCAGGGGTAAGTCATGTTAGGTATGTATGTCGGAAACGTACGAACAGCGTTGTATTTTACGTTGTTTGCGTAAGTCGTCCGTGAATGGGGCTGGACGTAAGTTACTTTCACGTCGACTAGGCATTGAGCGGGCGTAATTTAACTTGAAAATTCGCGTGATACTGAGCATGTGCGCGCATGCGCCATTCGAAAAAAGTGTCATTTTCATGATTAGTTAACATAAAACACGCCCCCATGTTCCTCATTTGATTTAGGCGCGCTTACACCGGCACATTTACGCTACGCCGCCGTAACTTTAGACGCAAGTGCTTTGTGAATACAGCACTTTCCTCTCTAAGTTGCGGCGGCGTAGCGTAAATACACCCTACATGAATCTGGGCCATTGTGTGTATATATATATATATATACAGTATATATATATATATATATATATATATATATATATATATATATATATATATATATATATATATATACATATATATATATATATATATATATATATATATATATATATATTATATATATATATATATACACTGAGCAAAATTATAAACGCAATGCTTTTGTGTTTGCCTCTATTTATCATGAGCTGAATGCAAAGATCTATGACTTTTTCACACAAAGTTTATTTCTCTCAAATATTGTTCACAAATCTGTCTAAATCTGTGTTAGTGAGCACTTCTCCTTTGCCGACATAATCTATCCACCTCACATGTGTGGCATTTTAAGATGCTGATTAGACAGCATGATTATTGTACAGGTGTGCCTTAGGCTGGCGACAATAAAAGGCCACTCTAAAATGTGCAAATTTATCACACAGCACAATGCTACAGATGTCGTAAGTTTTGAGGGAGCGTGCAATTGGCATGCTGACTGCAGGAATATCCACCAGAGCTGCTGCCCTTGAATTGAATGTTCATTTCTCTACCATAAGCCATCTCCAAAGGCGTTTCAGAGAATTTGGCAGTAAATTCAACTGGCCTCACAACCACAGACCACATATAACCACACCAGTCCAGGACCTCCACATCCAACATCTTCACCTCCAAGATCATCTGAGTCCAGCCACCCGGACAGCTGCTGCAACAATCAGTTTGCATAACCAAATTTCTGTACAAACTGTCAGAAACTGTCTCAGGGAAGCTCATCTGTATGCTTGTCATCCTCATCGGGGTCCCGACTTGAGTGGGCAATATTGTGAACAATATTTGAGAGAAATAGGCATTTTGTGTTCATATAAAAAGTCATAGATCTTTGTGTGCAGCTCATGAAAACTAGGGGAAAACACAAAAGGGTTGCGTTTATAATTTTGCTGAGTGTATGTTACGCAGTTAATAATATACATTATCGATTGCACAAATATGGGTTGTCCTCCAAGCTTGTTAGATCTTTGTCACATACTGTAGAATGGAAAATTCACTGGTCTTTGGCCAACCATATTGGTTACTACTGTAGAGCTGAACACCAGAGGCAGATCAATGGATCTTTTGTTTAGCCACTTGATGACCGCTTCACGCACTTATACATCGGCAGAATGGCTTGGCTGGGCAAAGCAACGTACCTGTATGCTGCTTTGAAAAGCCTGCTGTGCGCGCACCGCGAGCTCCATCACCGTGCCTCGATGTCCTCTGGTGTCCCGCGATCGTGTCACGGAGCTTCAGAACAGGGGGATGCCTGTATAAACAAGGCATTTCCCTGTTCTGCCTAGTGACAGGACACTGATCTACTGCTCCCTGTCATCAGGAGCAGTGATCAATATTGTGTCACTGGTTGTTCAGCCCCCCACAGATATAATCACTCCCTAGGACACACCTAATCCCTTTATCACCCCCTAGTGGTTAACCTCTTCCATGCCAGTGTCATTTACACAGTAATCAGTGCATTTTTATCGCACTGATCGCTGTATAAATGACAATGGTCCCAAAATAGCATCAAAAGTGTACGATTTGTCCACCATAATGTCGCAGTCACGATAAAAATTGCAGATCACTGCTATTACTAGTGAAACATTTAATTATTAATGAAAATGCCATAAAACTATCCCCTATTTTGTAGATGCTATAACTTTTGCGCAAACCAATCAATATACACTTATTGCGATTTTTTTAAGCAATAATATGTAGAAGAAAACATATCAACCTAAACTGAGAAATATTTTTTTTTTTATATATATATATATATATATATATATATATATTTTTAGGGATATTTAATATAGGAAAAAGTTAAAAATATTGTCGCTCTTTTTTTGTTTATAGCGCAAAAAATAACAATTTGCAGAGGTAATCAAATACCACCAAAATAAAGCTCTATTTGGGGGAAAAAAAGGTTGTCAATTTTGTTTGGGTACCACGTCACATGACCGCGCAATTGTCAGAGCGACGCAGTGCCGAATCGCAAAAAGTGCTCTGGTCAGGAAGGCGGTAAAAGAGAAAGAACCAAGTTCTGTAGAAAATTAGGGCTTTACTAAGACCCCTTTCACACTGGGTCGCTTTGAAGGCGCTATAATGCTAAAAATAGCGTCTGCAAAGTGATCTGAAACAGCTGCTGCTGTCTCTCCAATGTCTCTCCAATGTCCCTAAGGGCTTTCACACTGGAGCGGTGTGCTAGCAGGACGGTAAACAAGTCCTGCTAGCAGCATCTTTGGAGCGATGAAGCAGTGGTGTGTATACTGCTCCTCCACCGCTCCTGCCCATTGAAATCAATGGGGCACCACGGCTATACTGCTGGCAGAGGTGCTTTGCGGTGGTTTTAACCCTTTCCCGGCCGCTATCAGGGGGGTAAAAGTGCCCCGCTAGCAGCCGAATAGCGCCGCAAAATTGACAGTAAATCGCCGCTAAAAATAAGGGCGCTTTACACTCGATGCCACCCCCGCCCCAGTGTGAAAGGGGCCTAAAACTGCACAGATTGTGCACTCTCCACTTTTAGTAAATCAACCCATTACATTTGCTTCTTGTCTACAAGGAAAAAAATTATGCGGAAGAGAGCAGGATGTGCAGAGGTATGACCTTATCTCTGACTGCTCTTTCACTGCCCAGTCAGCAGATTAGGCACAGAGAGGGGGTAGTATATAACTGTAACATAAATAAATTATATCAAAGCCATAAAAGGTACGCAAGAAAAAAAATGTAAAACATCACAATTGAAGAAAAAATGCATGGTGTGTGTGTGTGTTTGTAATGTTTTTTTTTTCTTCTTTTTAGTAGTTACTGCTCACAGATATGGTCCACTACATATATGTTATGGTTCATGCTCAAAAGCTGTAAAACCATTTTCTGCCGTTAACGGTTTAAGTGAAAACTATACTAGTTCTTACAATGGGGTCATTTTTCTTGCTTTCAAAATGTGTCTATCACATGAACCACCACCACCATTATAAAATATGATCATTAGCTACTACCAGGTACAGAATGAGTCTTTTCAGGGAATAATAGAGGTCAAAACTGAAAAAAAACAACAGTAAACAGAGAAATATATTTAGGCCCAGATTCTCAAAAAAGAATCAGTCGCAAAGATACGACGGCGCTAGGCAGAGATACGACGGCGTATCTGGAGATGCGCCGTCGTATCTTTGCGACTGATTCTTAGAATCAGTTACGCATAGATATCCCTTAGATCCGACAGGCGTAAGTCTCTTACGCCGTCGGATCTTAGCTGCAATTTTTTTTTGCCCACTAGGTGGCACTTCTGTCGATTTCCCCATCAAGTATGCAAATTAGCTAGATACGCAAAATTCCCTAACGTACGCGCGGCCGACGCAGTAAATTTACGATGTTTACGTTAGGCTTTTCCCGGCGTAAAGTTGCCCCTGGGTCTATGAGGCGCAGTCAATGTTAAGTATGGCCGTCGTTCCCGCGTCGAAAATTTTAAAATGTACGTTGTTTGCGTAAGTCGTCCGTGAATGGTGCTGGACGTAATTTACGTCCACGTCAAAACCAATGACGTCCTTGTGACGTCATTTAGAGCAATGCACGCTGGGATATTTTAGGGACGGCGCATGTGAATGAATGAAAGACTTGTATAGCGCAACTCATGCGAACTGAATCGCCTCTGGGCGCTTTTTCCAGCCAGAGTCTGCTTGGCTGGTGCGGTCATTTTACCCCGTAGGATCATGACACGCTTGGGACACACAGTCATACACACAGAAATATATATATATATATATATATATATGTGCAGTTCGTTCGGCGTGGAGACGCGCTTCATTTAAATGAAACACGCCCCCTACCCGCCAAATTTGAATTCCGCCGGGTGTTTTACGCTACGCCACCGCAACTTTACAGGCAAGTGCTTTGTGAATAAAGCACTTGCCTGAAAAACTTGCGGCGGCGTAACGTAAAACAGATACGTTACGCCCACCCAAATTTACGCCCATCTACGTGAATCTGCCCCTTAGAGCATAATGTTGCTGTGTTAGTGTATTTTAATAAAGTCAATTTTTAAACATCTTATTTATTTTAAATTTCTTATTTACATGGTAAGAAAGATCTCAGGCACACACATGCCAATAATATATACTGTTCTAACATATTTTTCCTGCTGACTTGATAGGTCTTATATCTAACATTCTAAATATAATGCCGATAATAAGAAACACTTTATTATAATTACAAGATCATATAGTGCCAAAAAAAGACAGATCTTCCTGTTCTGCACAATCTGGTTATTAATAAAAGTATCTTATTCTTCCTAAAATAGGTTCTATGGCTAGGTCTTTGCATTATGTATCATTAACATAGTTGGTGAAGTTGAAAAAAGACACAAGTCCATCAAGTCCAATCTGTGTGTGCGTTCTTTTATATTAATATTACATTGTATATCCCTGTATGTTGTGGTTGTTTAGGTGCTTATCTAATAGTTTTTTTTTTTAATTATTGACCGTGAAAGAGAATTCCACATCCTTACCACTCTAAAGCCCTATTTACACTATCAGTTTTCCTGCAGGTTTTTCTCTTCAGATTTACCAAAACCATTTAGTGCAAGGGCCTTCCTGATTGCATACAAATTCTTAAACCGATTCTCTTTTAATTTTAGTGAATGTCCGTGTGTCCTTTTAAATTCCCTTGCACGGAAAAGTTTTATCTCTATTGTGGGGTCACCAGTACAGTGTTTGTAAATTGAAATCATGTCCCCTCTCAAGTGTCTCTTCTCCAGAGAGAATAAGTTCAGGGCTTTCAGTCTTTCCCCATATCAGAGGACCTCCAGTCCATTTATTAGTTGTATTGCCTTCTCTGGACCCTCTCCAGCTCCAGCACATCCCTCCTGAGGAGTGTTGCCCAGAACTAGATGGCATACTCCAAATAAAGCACATCATTTTAAATATGCTTTATTTATTGTCTTATTCATGTGTGTGTATGTGTGTGTGTGTGTGTGTGTGTGTGTGTGTGTGTGTGTGTGTGTGTGTGATGTAGAGAAAGGGTAAACAATCTTTGGATTTTATCTTTCAAGTTTATAACTTAACTTAAATTTTATTTCATAATTTTTTTTTATCAGGTTGTCATATATGGAGATGTTTTTAAATTTGTTTTGCCAAGTTCTCCTTTTGAGTTTTATGTAATAACAGGAGGAAACTCAACACAGCTTTCAGTGCTAAAGTATTTGCATAACATTGTGCTGAACTTTTGAACGGTCTTTAAGTGGTTTAACCCCCTGGCGGTATTCCCGAGTCTGACTCGGGGTGAGATTTTCATACCAAAATCGGTAACCCCGAGTCAGACTCGGGCTCGCCTCGCTGCAGCAGCAGACAAAGTTACTTACCTTGTCCCTGGATCCAGCGATGCCACCGAGCTGTGTGAGCGAGCGGGACCTCGCTCGATTCACACAGTGTCCTCCTGTGCCGCCAATCTCCGTTCCCTGAGACGTTACGACGCACGGGAGAGGAGAACGGCGCCAAATTTAAAAAGGTAAACAAACACATTACATACAGTATACTGTAATCTAATAGATTACAGTACTGTATGTAAAAAATACACACCCCCCTTGTCCCTAGTGGTCTGCCCAGTGTCCTACATGTTCTTTTATATAATAAAAACCTTTCTTTCTCTCTGCAAACTGTAGATTGTCCATAGCAACCAAAAGTGTCCCTTTATGTCAAAAATGGTTTTAGAGCAGCTAGAAAACAGCGATAATAAATTATAATCACTTGCAGAATTGTGCGATAGCGATTTGTGGGGAAATTCGTCATAAAAAAAAATAATAATGACAGCGACAATTCTGCAATTGAGCAAATTTCAGTGATTTTGAGTTGATTACATTATTGAATAATTGTTATTATAATTATATTATTATTTGTTATAATTATTTATAATTATTTATTATATTATAATTTATAATTTTGTTTTTAAAAAAATGTCATACCCGGGATGCCTACTAGTCTCTTGTTTGGTCAGATTTAAGTGAGTTATTTCTAAAAATTACAGACCTACAGTATAAAACACCAAATGTCCTTGCAAATAATGGTACCGCTTTCAGCATCTTTTTTCTGAAAGAATCATACCACCAGGGAGGTTAAATCCTTTCTCATGGATTACTGATATGCCTGTAAATTGTGCTTTTTAGATAAAAAATGGTTTTGTGTGGTAGACTCAAGAAGTAAAGGAGTTTAGAATTCATTAGTATCATATATCATGTTACCCTAAAGATTTAGAAATCATAAAGTGTGGATGTGAATTACTGAGAGTTTGAAAATATAGGTGGTGTAAATTGGTACCTTAATAACACAATAACACAATAACTAAAAGCCAGATAATGTGAATAACAGAAAACATTTTTTTATAGATTGGTATTTCCTGTCAATCTGAGACATCCATTGGGTTTTTCTTTCTCTAGAGCAGTGGTTCTCAACCTTTCAAGTGCCGTGACCCCTTGATAAAATTTCCCAAGTTGTGGGGACCCCTAACAGTAAAATAAAATGGTAGCGTGGGTTGTCAGCACCCAAGGCAAGTAATTTGCGCCCCTAACCCACAGACATTTAGAGTCCCCTCCATTCGTACAGTAATAAAACCCTGTATGGTACATTTTAGGATGTACCACTCTTTGCATTTGTTCTCCTTTCTTTTCCTTTTATCTCTCTCTATCCTAATTTCTTTTTTTTTTCCCACCCCTCTCTCAAGCCATCTTTTTTATTCTTTCTCTTCCTTTTTCTTTGTTCCTCCCCCTCTATTCTCTTCTCCCTTCCATGTATTCTCTATTTTTATTCCTTCTCTTCTTCCTTGGTGGGGGAGAGAGGAATGAGTGGCAGTGCTTGCAGGGAGTTGGGATGAGTGGCAATGCTGGGGAGAGTTCTGATCAGCTCTTGATCAAGGTCATCTGCTGATCTGAGAACTGTAGTGGGGACTTTTCATGGGAACTATAATCACAGGTAGTGTTACTCACTGTGTCTGACTTTTTGGTGTCTCGTAGCAGTGACACCTCTACCAAAATAAGGAGATAGGGTCTCCTCCAGCCCCTCCCACTTCACATTCCTCACCAATCAGTTGAACTCTAGTCTCTGCCCCCCAGCCATGCCGCAAACTGAATGGGCGGCTGCAAAGAGGCAGAGTGGGCGGCCGGGGCTCCAGGGACAGCCCTGCTTTGCGACCGCAAAAAGGCTGGGAGAGAGGTGCGGGCTTCAGGAACAGCCAAGGATTTGGTGACCCCTGGCAAATCATCATTCGACCCCCGAGGGGGTCCCGACCCCCAGGTTGAGAACCACTGCTCTAGAGGAATCCAGTGGTGAGATCTCAAAGCAGTGCTGTTCAAGCCCACATTGAAGTCTTTGGTTTTCCCACTCATGTTGGTTTATAAATAGTTTCAATCTACCCTGGAGCCTTAAGTGTTCCCACTTGTCATTCTCTTCAACGTGAACTGAAATTCAAAATCTACAGGATTGGGTAAACAATGCAGATTGCAGTTTAAGGATCTCAAGTGAAGAGACCTTGACTTTCAAGATCTTGTCTTTCAGAAAAAAATAGATTGTTGAGTGATTTAACATTATGTACCAAAGCTTTTAGTAGATCCGGCCTTTTCTAAAATAAAGTGCCTACATGATGCAAAATGAATTAAAGAAATGTGCCTTTAATTGCAAAAAATTACTGGTCAATATTGTTTAAGATCTTCAATATGAATTTCAGATCCTTTTTTAACCCTTCTGACTTATTTACTGCATTGTAGATGATTATGCAAAATGACATTTTTAAAATAACTGATTTACCCTTGCAAAATAGGTTGTACCACCCACATTGTCCAGGTAGAGGCTGCAGCACAGACCAGTGGCCCTCTGAAAGTTCTATAAATCAATATTGCAAAGTATCATAGAAAAATTACAATAGGTTGAGTTGAAGATAGTGTTAGCAGGAGAAATGAATGACTTACTTGCTGCCTGGATTTGTTCATAAAATGCTGTCATATTTCTTTTACAGCGGTTCCTAGAACAAGTGCAACTCAGTGCAGCTCGGTGCCAGAGCCCCGTTTTGGAAAAAGAATTGGAAATGAGTTTGCCGTTGGATCTGTGGTTTTCTTTGAGTGTAACCCAGGATATATTCTCCAAGGATCCGTGTCCATCAGATGTGATGCAGTGCCTAATGCCTTGGCTCAGTGGAATGACACTTTACCAACATGCATTGGTGAGTGACCCAAAGCTATAAATGTGTGTCATCGTTAAAAAGATAAAGTATTGACCTGACATTGTTTTGTTGTTTAATACAAACTATTCAATTACCTATTAAAAAAAGTAAACATTTAAAACAGAAAAACAAGATTTTACTTTTTCCCAATAGGCATCTGTACCAAACTGTTCAGCTCATTATGTGTATTAGGTCGGCTATACACTAATCAAAATTTGTCTGGTTGAGCAGAGACCAACTGATTTGTATGAGCAAAATGTTTGTTCAGAAGTGAATCTACTAACCGACTTCTGTACAACAGCCCTCAGTGAAAAATGTTTACTCGCTCAACACCATCAGCTATAGACAACAGCACTGATTTCTGTATTTGGACAGTGGGGAATTCTCTCCAATGTCAGAATACAATAGCTCAGTGGGGAAGGTTAGAACCCATTGGTTAAATGCAAAAAAAAATCATCTAAGGGCTGCCGTATATATCCAAGGCGAGTCAACATACCAATGAAATAAACCCCTCTTCTTTTTTTATCTTACAACAATCTTTGATTTATGTAATAGTATTTGACATATGGTTGATTGCGGAGGAAAATAAAAAATATATGGTAGTTAAGACTAAGACATTGTGTTCTGTTCAAATATCAATATTAGTTCATTCCAGGACTACAAGTAATATAAAAAGTTATTCTAGAAAACTTTTATAAAAAATAATGTTCTCTAATATTTGTTATGTGTCTTTGATGACAAATAAGGACATAAATAACTTTCAATTTCTAAAGAAAAGGTCTGTAGATTTTTTTTTTGTTCCTTTTAACACTATATGTAAGAATGCAATCAAAGTCTATATAAGAAGTAGATAGAATGATTTAAAGTGGAGTTCCACCCACATTTTCACTCCTCACCATGCAGTACTAATGTGCATCCTTAAAACGAATTGACGATTTTTTTTTTCTGTTCTCTTACCTGATTTATGCCGTTATCTAATTTCACTTCCTCCTTTAGCGGCCGTGGCACTGTATATCATTTCTGATTATCATTGGCTCCTGGGAGATCTTGGTCAGCTTGGCATGGCACTGCTCCCATAATATTTAACATTGGCGTCTATGGAAATACTTGGTCAGCTTTGCATGGCAGGGCTCCAGCAACATTTAACATTGGCGCCTATGGAAAATTTTGTTCAGCTTGACATGGCACTGCTCCCATAACATTTAACATTGGCATCTATGGAAAATCTTAGTCAACTTGGCATGGCAAGCTGACCAAGATTACACTGCACTGCACATGCACGAGATTGGCAGGTGCATGCTGGGTAGCCAGCATGCACGGAATCCAGGAAGAAGGACACTGGCTTCAGATGCCCACACTGGAAATGGCTGCACTGTGCAGGAACTTCACAAAGCAAGAAAATTATGCTGCACAAATAGAAAACTGGGCATAGTTTACAGCATACCTTTGTTACATTACACGAGGCATGAGTATTCTTGGGGTATTTTTATCTTAAAAGTCATATTTCAGCCACAACTCAGCTTTAACTCTCCAGTATCTGCTAAATCTGAAATGGCAGTTTTTATTCTTACGACTTGTATGCGACTCCACAATAAACATCTCTTATTGCCTTCCTTTGGTCTGTTAAATATAGCATTGAAATAATTTTGTTATATCTATTCAATAAGTGAAAATAAAAAATACCTAAGGGAGGAATTTTGAAGTCCTAACAAACTTCCTTATGTAGGGTGACAATGCTACTCATCAATAGATACAGTAATTTGAGCGAGTTTTGTCACCATAGAACAGGAGGCTTGTTAGAGGCAGATCACCAGGTGAAAATAAAGGACAAATGGAAATAAAGGAAAAACCCAGCCACCACATCTAAGGACTGGTAAGCTGTAGTATATAAAATGTTCACTTTTCTGCCTAATTACAGGCTACATTTAAACACCCAATCATGTTCTGAATAATTTAAGAAACAATAATTTCTTGTGCACGATTGGAAGTAAATTCAGCTTCACTAAGTGAAGATGTTTGAGGTTAATAAAAAAACAAACAAAAAACAAACAAACACAAAGAAAAAAAATCACCAATTCATTACCTCCATGCTGCAGCATCACTGCGCACAACTGGAAGCCAACCCAGCATAAAACAGTCACACTGGCCAAATGCATACATGTGATAACACAGGAGAAGGCCCCCTGCCATGCTGCAACATATACAATATGTGTACTACTGGAAAAAACTGTTTAACCACTTAAAGTCCACCCTATAGCAGTTTTACAGGGCAGCACCTCTGTGCAGGATCACGTATTGATTTGACATTTCCAGGTAGGGGTTGTGTGATTACACACAGCGGGAGCCACTCAGCAGGTACCGTGGCCTCAATGTCTGCCGATACCCATCGATCAACCTGCAGAGACCCAGAACTGCGATCTGCCTATGTAAAAAAGGCAGATCGATGTTCTGACAGGAGGGAAGAGATGATATTTGTGTCCTTGCAAACAGGGAATAAATTCCATCTCTTCCCCTAGTAAAAGCACCTCCCACAGCTTAGAAAAAAAATGGTTAGACACACAGTTAACCCTTTGATTGCCACTGATGTTAACCCCTTCCCTGCCAGTGTCATTAGTACATGTTCAGTGCATATTTTTTAAGCACTGATCACTGTATTCCTGTCACTGGTCCCCAAAGAGTGTCAAAGGTGTCAGTTAGTGTCCAAATGTCTGCCACAATATTCCAGTCCTGCTATAAGTTGCAGATCACCACCATTACTAGTAAAAAAAAAATATATAATAATAAAAGTGAATTAAAATATAGTTTGTAGACACTATGGGGCAGATTCACGTACAAATCTGTTACGCTGCGGCGGCGTAACGCATCCCATTTACGCTACACCGCCGCAAGTTTACAGCGTAAGTGCCTGATTCACAAACCTTACTTACCTGTAAACTTGCAGCGGTGTAACGTAAATCCGCTCTGTGCAAGCCCGCCTAATTCAAATGGGGCAGGCACCATTTAAGTTAGGCGCCTTCCCGCGCTGAACGTACTGCGCATGCTACGTCCGTAAAATTACCCGACGTGCATTGCGCTAAAGGACGTCATTGGTTTCGACGTTAACATAAATGGCGTCCAGCACCA